>NC_139721.1:47793577-48393577 GCF_964211835.1 Anser anser | reverse complement strand
TAGATTAAAAGACTAATTAGAAGCCTTGCTGAGGGGAAAGAGGGCAATAATAACACCTGTGCCTCTCTTGTATTGATTCTATAGCATTAAAAAGGAGTCTTTTGTTCAATAACATAATTTAAACATTATTATTAAATCCTACTAGTCTTCTGATAATGATAAAATATGATTTTGCATAACTTTCTAAATACATTCACAGTTTGGCTATTATTATGCACATATTTTTGCAGGAATAAGGTACTGCAGCTCACATAAGTTCATTATGCAGTTTTCTAAACACCCCATTCTTTCTTACTCATTCCAAGTGGGTCTTCATTCTGCCATGTGTGATGCATAGTTTTACATTGGTGATTTAGCCACGGGGAACAATTCAGTTTGGAACGAGTCTGGTTTGTAGGATTCAGGGTTTATATATTTATTGAAAATTTTAAATACAGATTTTATTTTTGGTTGATGCTTGTCTTTCCCAGACTTTCTCGTAGTGTTTGGTCAATATCAACTTGAAAAATTAACTACACACTTACATGAGCAATAAATTATAACCCAAGAATCAAGGGTAAGGGTAATTTTGCTTTCTGAGAATAGGAAATAAAAGATGGAAATTCATCAGAAATTATGACCAGGAGAGCCAAGTGGAAGAGAAAGTGTTTGAATCTGGTGAAGAGAAGCAGATGAGTATTTACTGGCATTTATTGGTTAGTGAGCAAAGTAAAAGCATTATAGGGCTAGAACGGAGGAGAAATATTGTAATGGATTGGAAATGTAACAAGAAATTGCCTGTGGAAACTTTCGCTGGCCTATTTAAAGTGGAAGTTGTATGAGCTCTAAAACAAGTGGAATTGGTGGCTAGATTTTAGGTACCTGTTGGTTTGGATTTTTTTAAGAGCAAACATTTTATGGTATGAAAATACAGCCTGCATTTTCCCTAAATGTGAAAAGATACCAGCTTATATCTTTCAAAGTAATGTACAGTTTTCTGCACTCATTTACATAGTGTTTTACATTGTGTGTATTCTATATAAAATAGAAATGGTGAGAAGTTTAACAATGCAATTTAGCAAAGCTTTGGTCTTAGTCAAGTGATAGAGGTAATATTTATCACAAGGAAGCCGTGTGAAAAAGGGTTCAGTTTTGTATGTAGGGTACTCAAAGAGATTTTCTTTCTCGAATGCTGGACCAGAAGATAAATTTCTGCAAGGAAAGGGCTACTCGTGTTCTTGTAAGTCCTGTTTTTCATCAATTCATTAGTGTTGGTAGGAGACAATCTTTTAGGAAGACTTTGAGAAAGCAAAGGAAGGGATGCTTATGTGCTATTTCAGTCAAGCTTGAGAACTTCAGCTTAAAATCCTCGTTTAATTATCACTGTTCACTCACATCGTTCATTTATTTTCTTCTGCCCGTTGCTGGATCTGACAAAGCACTGAACAAAATTTTCTTTCTTTTTCAACGTTGATTGATTTATGTGTTCTAAGAAAAAGGTTTTATGAGGGGAAATACTGAAATTCATACCAACCACTAAAGAAACAAGGTTCTTATCAGCTCTTATGGTGTTGACTCTAGCATCCTCTCCATTAGTCTTTCTTAGAAGTTTTCCAAGCAGTGGTTTTCATGTTTCTTTCCTTCTACCAGTATATACGGAAGGAGCTTCTCATAAATGTCCACAGTACATCACTGTCACCTTTAAAACTTTTCCCCACTGAAATACCTATGAAACCAGTGACAGCGTTTAAGTCGCAGTCTGGCATTATCGTATAGCTAAGTAAAACCTCACAGCTAGCTGTTTTCAAAGGCCATGTTTTTCCCTTCAGCCCCCTCCACGCTCACTTGTGGCCACACGTTCCCACTTTGCCTCCTGTGCCATCACTGTTACTCATCTGATCTTGCAGTGAGATGGGTAAGTAAGCTAACTTAGCAGAAAAACAATTGCTTTTCTTTACAAGTAGTTTTCTACCCATTGAATTTCACAAATTGGGAGCAGATGAGTTTCGGTGTCAAAGCAAACGAAGGCAATTACTGGGGCAGAAAAGTGGAGCAGAATCACCCTTCTTTGTCAGAAGTTAGCTTTTAGATCAGCTTAGCCATGATTGAACCTACAAATAGCTAGTATACCGAGAATGCTGCTTATCACATTGATCTGCTATCTCCCTGGGCCCGTGTGCCTGTAACCACCCTATTTCCTTTGTCTTCTACTTTAGTTGTAAGCATTTTGTTCAGGGGTTGCCTCTCCGTAGTGTATGTATAAACCACAAATTTTGAAACTGTGAAACTTTTTGCTGTGATGTTTACCACACCGTGTCATCTTTCCTTCCTAACAGTTGTCAGACATTATTAGCTACTGTTTGGGGAGGATGACATGGCCTTCACAGAGCTGTTTGTCCACATCATTGTAAAAAGGCTTAGTATTATAACATCTCCTCTGCATAATACAAATAAAGTTAATACTGGAAATAAGAAGAATTTCTTCATTCTCACCTAGCAGTTTGGAATTTGAGGGCTGTATATACAGCTGTGTTGGGTACATAGAGAAAAATCTGTCACCTTCCTTCAGGAGGAAAGAACTGTAAGGAAAATTTATACACTTGATGATCATGTCTGTTTGGCCTGTGCGGGTATTGTTCCTAGTGTTACAGTTCCACAGTATGTTCTGTGAGGGTAGGGGGGAGCGAAGGAAGAAGGTGGGAACTCTTCTTTTTTTGGTGGTCAAAAGATTACTGTCACCCCCTGAGAGTGCAATTTGATGCTGCACCTAACATACTGTGCATGCGAGCTGCTGCTGAAGAAAATAGCCCTGAACTCACTGATTCATTAAAAAAGCGAATTATTTTTTGTGAGTTGCCACAGAGTTGTGTGATTGTTAAATCCAGTTCAAGAGAAGTTGCAGGAATGTATGTATGGAAGTGGCTGGGAAGAACAGAACTGCTGCTTTTTGTGGTGATCCCTCATTAGGATGTGCTGTCAGGATGTGAAACTGTCCTCTTAGCTCGCTTTCAAAAGGGATGAAAAATAAACTCAGCTTGTCAAAAAAAAATAAACAAATCAGTTTTGAGTTGGGTCAACACACTGGTCTGAGTTAGCAGCTGCAGAACAGCTCGTCCAGCACAAGAGAGGAGAAGATGCAGGGAGGGTCAGGAGATGGGGAATCTTCTCTTTGGAGACCACTCTCAGAAAGGTGGCCTTAGGTTGGCTGGTTCTGACCAAGCTGCTCCCCAGGAAGGGGATTCCAAGTGCTAGAAGAAATTTTCAGCAGTTTAACAACCGAGTCAACAAAATGAACCATCTTTTTAAAAACATATATTTTTTCCTTTCGGAAGCCGGGTGTTTTCACTGGCCTCACAATCAGGTGGATTTGCAGAAGAATGGGAGGACGAAGAACTATGCCATTGAGTGGATAACTGACTAGAAAATTGGGAAATCAGAAACCTGTTCAACTGGCCTTACTGTCAGGAAAGTTATAATCTGAAACTGTGTCTTGGATTTTCTACAGTACCTCGTAGTGAAGAACAAGGATGTACCTCAGCAACCTTCTCTCCTTCTCTCCTTACGCACCGTAAGGGTGCTGTCACCCTGATTTCCTGGTGCTGTGGGGTGGAGGGAGTGGTACAATGCCACAGCCACGACGTGTGGTATGGTAGGGAGCTGGCTATTTTTAACGTGGTTTTGTAGGCTCTAAATCCATACTTAATGCTCTAAGTTAACTTTCAGTAAACTTAAAATTCTTTTATGGCCTGAAATTTATTTAAAATTGCAGTTTTTCAGTTAGAATAGCAAAGTTACTTCTGTGCGCTGTTCTAAATTTGTGTTTGACTTCACCTACATTGCTGTTTCAGCTGTTTCTGACTTAAATAAATCCTTGCAATAGTTTGCTCCTTCGTGAATATTAATTTGTTGTTAGCTAACAAAAGAGTCGCTGTGATTTCTTTAGCATTATGCTTATGCAGACCTGACTGCTGATGCCAGAGTAGTGATTAACAGAACCATTAACGGGCTCTTGAGGGTCCAGAAACAGTCAAATACATCTTACACAGCGCTGCAACTGTAGCAGGTAAGCAGTTTGACATTTTTAGACTTTTGTGTAAAAGCCTCAGATGACCCTTTGCATCAAAAACAAACCAGTTGCTTCTATTTTTACCTGTAAAAAGAGGAAGTCAGGTTAAGTTCTCTTTGCATGACTTCTTTAAAAATGTGAATATCCCTTGAGAAAAACAACTGTTTTTCACAATAAAACACATTTTATTATTAGCAAACTTATCTGTTCCTTGTATATAGATCTGATGAATAACTTTCTTGTGTAATTTGGACATAATGCAGAGAGACATCAAACAATATTACTATATAAAAGAGTTGAGCTAAACTTAAAACAACGACACAATCTCTTTGAAAAGAGAGCAGTGTGAATGGCCAAACTGAAAGGAAAACTAGTAGATAACAGATTCTTAATTTCAAATGCTGAAGACTAGCATACCACCTGTAAGTTAGCGGATTGATCACAACCATTTGAGATGGTCCTTTGAATCTGTTCACAACTGTGCCTGAGGTCATGTTAAAGGATAATGTGACTAAGCCTTAATTCCTGAGGTCAGTCTGATTTTAACAGGGAATGCATAGTTCACTATGAAACCAGTTCTTCACTAGTTATTTCTGTGTGCCTTGAGTAGTAGGGCAAAACTGGAATGCTGCCCATGAACCAACCTATGAAGACCCCAAATAATTTGTTATCAGAAATGAGTAGCTCTGCGGTGAATACCTGTATCCAGCTTTTTCAGTTTTGTGTGTTTCCTGTGTAAAATTCTTAGTTTTCTGAGATGCCAATACTGGTTGGCCTCTTCACAATGCTGGACACAAAACAATGGCTGTAGACTTTCCTGTACCTCTGCCTTGATTGTGGGTTTTGATATCAGCGGGAGTCCTGGGCTGCACTGGGTAGATTTGTTGGGTAGCTAACAGTTTTGGAAGGTTAGTGTCAACTTAATGTATGTATATATAGTAAGTACATACTGCATGTATGGACCATATGAACAATCACTTCTATGCAACAAAAGTATTTGCATAGTCAGTGCATTTCTCAAAAGTTGGATGTTGAATTCTGAACCAAACACCAGCAGGATTAGAAAGAAAGTTCAAGTTGAGCGAGCTGTGGAAGCATACTAGGTTTTGGAAATACATTTATAATAACCTACAACAAAGATACATGAATAGATATAAAAGCTTTACAAAGCTTTTCTTGATACTTGCCTCAAGAAATGGTAGCCTGTTGATACAGCAAAAAATAAGTGGATTCCATCTGAAATTTGTCATGTGTTTCTTTATGATTCTTTTGCTCACTTACTGCTTTTTATAGAAACCTTTCTTTATAGATATTGAAAACTCACATTAACTGTACTTGAAGGGACACAAACAGCAACTAAGAGGACATTACAAGAAGGTTTGTGGTAGTGGACAACATTACAAGAAGTTTTGTGGTAGTGGATTTTGAGTCACATCTTGCTCTTGATCATGGGCTTTATAATTGACTCAGGATGGACTGGAACACATATGGTGTGGGTTCCCTTGTGTGTAGTGTTTGATTAAACTAAAAGATTTCCTTATTGGTGTTGCAGCTGTGCCACTGGAAGCAGCAGTGAGAGAACTCATCTGGATGATTATAGTTAGGTTTCCAGTCCAACTGCAGAGAAACTGTTGAATATGTTGGTTGATCATGGAAGCTATGACCAAGAGTATCAATTTTATTTATTGTTATTATTAAAGGAAGACACACTGAGGCAGGGCTGAGGAAGTACCCTGGCTGAAGAAGTGGTTTCACCTGTTTCAGTCTGTACTTTGTACTTGGCTATTCACCACCTTAACTTACTGGAGTAAATTCATTGCTGGCTTTGTGCCTAATGGTTGCTGAGGGCTCTTACAGTGCATGAGTTCATGGGGTACATCTTTAGTGAACAAGGCTGCCAAAGGCCAATTTATGTCCCCAAGACCGTGGTTGTACCTTGTCTCTGAAATGGACAAGCTATATCCTGGCTGACCATTCCCAACGTGTGCTGTTCCTGAATGCTGCTCAGCAATTGTCTGGGAGAGCACTGGTTAAGCTGAAACAAAGGATCATAGAATGGCTCGGGTTGGAAGGGACCTTAAAGATCATCTTGTTCCAACCCCCTCTTCCATTGGCAGGGACACCTCCCACCAGACCAGGTTGCCCAAGGCCCCATCCAGCCTGGCCTTGAACGCCTCCAGGGATGGGGCATCCACAGCTTCTCTGGGCAGCCTGTGCCAGGGCCTCACTACCCTCACAGTGAAGAATTTCCACCTAATGTCTAATCTAAATCTATCCTCTTTTAGTTTAAGACCATTCTCCCTTGTCCTATCATTATCTACCCGAGTAAGAGTCCTTCTCCACCTTTTTTTGTAAGACCTCTTTAAGTACGGAAAGGCTGCCACAGACCATTGTAGCAATAGAGATAATCCAGTCCCAGTGTCTGGGCCCATGCACTGACAACTTCTCTTTTCTGGCATAGGTACCGCTAAGGTGACTGCACCTTAGCTGCTGCAGTGGACTGATCTCTCCAGTGCAGACAGAAGCAGCGTCCACCTTTACTATTCAGAATGTCTTCATTTAATTTTCTGTGATAATAAGACACAGGTACCTTCTACACATAGTAGAAGAGGAGGGAGAAAGACAGTAAGCCAACACATTGTAATACCTTCCGTGCTTTGGTTACTTGTAAATTAGACCAATTTTTTTCAGAATGGATTAGAACCGTATATGCCTTAGTGAAGCGAAAATCAAAGATCACGTTTGCTTTGATGCAAAGGACTGAAAGGCATAATGATCCTTTAAAGTCTTATGCTAGTTGTATATATGCTTCTGTGTATTTTACGAATTTCTTGTTACCAATGGAATAAAAAATCAAAAGAGAAAGTTGAAATGTGAATATCACTTCTGTATTGGCCTATCTTTATTTACAAGTGGATAGTCTTAATGCTGTATTTTTTTCTCATTATTGTGTTGATACTGTAAATGCTAGTTTTATCAATTTGATATTTTTGTCCTCTCCTAACACATCTTAATGCCTTTGATGGCTTTAACGTATCTGCTAGTATTGGCAAATAAATAAACATTTTGTGTTGTCATTGTCATTGTTTAAGAAACATAGATATAAAAGCTAGATTCCCCCGCCCCCACACGCAATACTTTTAATATGTCAGGCATTAGCTATTCCTGCCATTACCATTATCTCCTTGGAGCTTACAGTCAAAAGGTAAGGAGAAGTCCAAATTCCTTCTTTCCGCCTTTCTTTCTTCTTGCATATTTTTTTTTAATTATTTTTCTGAAGGTGGGTGTAGAGTATCCAAGTTAACTTACTGATGCAAGTGGTAGTGTTTTTGCTTTGCAGTCATCTATTGTTCGGTACTGTGATATGCCCATCACGCTTTCTTTTGGTTCCCTGTCCTGCTGGGACCTGCCTGTAGTTGCTTCTTATTCCCTATTTTTTGCCTCAAGGGTGTAGTTAATTGGTTTACAGCTCATGTTCTCTGCTTGATTCCCAAGAGCCAGAAAGCAGGAAAGTTCTAGCCACCATCTGCTTTTCCCCTGTCCTGTGGATTTCTTTCATCTCTAATGAACTCAGACCAAAACACAGACCACTGTACTCATGAGCTACCATAATACTTCAAAGGAGCTTTTGAGCTAGCTGGGCAAGAATTCTGGGGCCTACAGATAGACATTAAATAGATCAAGCAACGAGCCCCTGAAAAGCTGAGGATTTACCGAATCTGACAACTGTTTTACTAATGACAGTGTTGTAAACATGAAAAAGATCCCTTCTGAATGTACTTGTTTCACTGTTAACAGTGCAAAGCCCAATTTTGTCCCTTTCTTTATCATTTGAGAAAATGTTGATGAAACCTTGACCACAGGATTGGCAGTGGTGCGTTAGCACTTGGGCCAACAGGGATATGGTTAGTTGACCATGTCATGGGCCAGGGTGGTTGTAATCAGCTCCTCAGTAAACCCAGATGAAACTTCTGCCCACTTTCTCCTTTTCACTTAAAAGACCAAGTGCTAGGGTTTTACTATTCTTATTATGGTGTATTTTTTTATTAAACTTCAGAGTGGGAAATATAACCTTTGAATCGCTACAAATATTTATTCCCTAGATATTGCAAGAAAAGACTATAGCTTCAGCCCTAGAAGCCAGTCTTGCACACCAAACCACGTGAGACTATCTATGATAGTAATTTAGATGTCCACACTATTATCCACTAGATGTCCACCAGAAGACTATGATAAAAATTTAGATGTCAGTCAGTTTTGAGTTCCATTTGAGGGAAACCCTGTTTATATATATATATAATATATATATATATAATCAGATGTAAAGAAATAGGTACCAAACTTTGGCTGTTCTTCAAAATGGAAATTCTCAGCTTTTTGCACACACACACAAAAAAAGGTGTTTGTGAAATGCTGAATATGGCTCTACATTGGTTAGTGATGTATTCTACATCGTGCTTACTTAGAATGCTTTTCTCTTAGACAGACTGAGTTTCTCGAACTGTTGCTCACAGGACAGTGTTGAAGGGTTTTGAAATGTATCCCCTTCCTCTAGCTCTGTATCAGAAGTTGTTTTAGCAGACACAAAGATGCTGGTGTAGTAAATGTAAAGAAAACGTTGTGTGGCATGAAAAGATTGAGAACTGCTGTTCCAATAGAGTATCTGGGAACATAAACATAAGATCAAATCTTGAAACATTATTGGACTCCAAGCAGAAGTAGCAAGGGGAAATCTTGCCTGGCAGAGAGGCAATTTCTGATCTGCATATTGCATAGTGATATTCGGGGAATCCCAGTCTGAAATGTATACAAGCCTTTATGAGATTGATTACAGCAGGTAAATTAGTTAATGTTGTGGTGGGGTGTATAACTTCCTTTCTTTACTCAATAGGCCAATGCGATGCTAAAATTGTGTAACAGTTTTTTTGGAAAAGAAAGCTCAAAAGGACACCATCATCCTTGCTAGAAGTAAATGATCCAGTACAAAGTGTGTGATAAATGCTTCAAGAAAAGCTTGGTTTTCTTTCCTTTGCGAAAATGTAAAATGCTTAGTAAACTTACTTGTTTTAATGATTTCATTGTACACTGCACTGTGAAATCTAGTTGAAAAAACATTGAACTTCCTATAATAGGGAGAAACGAGCCACCACAGGTATGCGTTGATGACTTTATAGGAAATAAGTATAAAACTTTATACAAAATCTCACAAATTATTCCAGGTGACACCTGTGCATTCAACCTGATGTATGAAATCTCCCCTAACATCTGGTGGTACAATGTTAGGTAACTTTTGTAGTGTCTCTGTAGATTGATAGTGCTGGGAGCTATAGTGATTGCTGCTAATTTATAATAGTGTAAGACACTGCTGGGAACATTTCATGCAAAAAGCCGTGTAGGAAGGTGTACGGCAACATGCTATTAGCATTGGTTATAAGACATTATCATTATTTTTGAAAATGATGAAAGTGCTAGGAATGTTTTATCCTGTAGCGATCCTTATCGCAGTATTTCTGACATGCTGTGGTCCCTTCATAGCTTAATAGCTTCCATTTCCCTCACAAGTAGAAAATACAGGCTTTAAAGTATATACAAGAATTCACACTAAAAGTGTGATCAGAATGCAGTAGGCTTTTGTTTTGTTTTGTTTGTTTGTTTGTTTTTTCAAATAGCTATATTCTCAGGACTTACTACACTGTGTTACAAAAAGAGGATACATAAAATACTGAGCTGAGCTACCCAGGACTTTATAAAGCTACGAAACAATGCTATCAGTCTCAAATGAAAAGATTACTGTTGTAGCTTGCAATTATTTCTCCCATATCTTAAAGAAGTCCAGCTCTAGAGATGGGTCTTGATAAACAAAACATTTTGACTATTTAAGAGAAATGCATATTAGCCAGCAATGTGTCCTTGTAGCAAAGAAAGCTAATGGTACCCTGGGCTGCATCAGGCAAAGTGCTGCCAGCAGAACTGGTGAGGCCATGCCTGGAGTGCTGGGTCCAGTCCTGGGCTCCCCAGTACAACAGAGACCTGGAGCTCCTGGAGACCGTCCAATGAAGGCCACCAAGATGATGAAGGGACTGGAGCACCTCTCCTCCGAGGAGAGGCTGAGAGAGCTGGGACTCTGCAGCCTGGGGAAGAGGAGGCTCAGGGGGATCTGATCAGTATGTATAAAGACCTGAAGGGAGGGAGCAAAGAGGTCAGAGCCGGGCTCTTTTCAGTGGTACCAAGGCCAGGACAATAGGTGATGGGCACAAACTGGAACACAGGAGGCTCCTCTGAACATCAGGAAGCCCTTCTGTGTTGTGCAGGTGACCGAGCACTGGCACAGGTTGCCCAGAGAGGCTGTGGAGTCTCCTCCTTGGAGATCTTCAAAAGCTGCCTGCACAGAGTCCTGGGCACCCTGCTCTGGGTGGCCCTGCTTGAGCAGAGGTTGGAGGAGGTGACCTCCAGAGGTTCCTTCTCACCTCAGACGCTCTGTGATTCCGTCAGTGGAAGAAATAAAATAAAATTAAATTAAATTTAAAAAAAAAAAGAAGCACAATCTTTGAAACCATGTTCATTGTTAAAGCTCTTCATGCTTCTTTCCCCAGTAACTCTCAGGTGTGGATTAGCGGTGCCAAAGGCAATCCCCAGGAGAGAAGGTGTGGGTTCAAATTTACCCCGCCTAAGTGCCCTGACCTAGGGCTTCCTGCCTCCAGGCCTTCAGCTTGCGTAATGCATTTCAACAAGAAGTGTGCTTTGAGATCCAGCATGCACTTCATCATAAAATTAATCATAAAATAGTACAGTAAGTGACCATAATATGGAAGTTTAGGAAAATAGCATAGAAGAAAAAGGGAGAAGGAGCAATAAGTAGACCAACTTTCCCAAATATGCAAAGAAGTTAATTAATTTTCTCTGCATTAATGCTTTTGATATTAGTGTATATATATATATATATTTAGTTTTGCTAAGTTTAAAATGAGCTAATAATCCCTCTCTGTCCCTTCAAATATGAGAATGGGGGGGGTGGAGGTGAAGAAGGAGAGAGAAGGAAAAAAATCTGTATTTTTATTATTCACCAAAATAATTAAAAAGGTAAATCCAGGTGTTCTTTTTATTTTTGATCAAGTAAACCAATTTGTTTGAAACATCCATGGAACTAAAAGGAGGAAGAAAGATCACAGTTCAGATTCAGAAATCAGGTATTTCCATGCTTTTGTGTATTTTATGTATTAAGAGTGAATCAAATTACAAATTGCCAGTGGAAGGCCAGCTAAAACACATGTTCAGCTAAAAAACATGCACGTGCTTAATCCAAGACAATATTCAAGCATAAGGAGGTGGAAATTACATGAGTGCAGCACTCCAGCAATAGTTTCCTACAACATCAGATTTCTGAGGATCCAGGAAAATAAGGACACAAACTTGTCTTTTGAAGGAGAATTCATAATGTACCCTGATAAAACTGATTTGCTATGTCCTTATTCTAATCAGTGGTGTTTTTTCCCTTTTTTTTTCCTTTTCCATAGAAAAAATAACTGTGCTGTAGACTTATTTTCCCAGCAAAGTTGGAATATTCGTTAGAATGTTAATTCTTGAGTGTTCTGTTTTCGTTTAGAAATAAAAATTTCTAATAGCTGGGATTGCTGCCTTTGTGTTTATAAAACGCCGATTGACACAATTAAATGCAGTATATGTTTTTAAGTTTTGGAAAGTGACTAGTGGAGTGTAGTTCCAACAGACATCTGAACTTGTTTAATACTAGGGCACAGGAAGACACCCCATCTACTGCAACAGAATTCCAGTCTCTGCTCAAGGATGTCGGTCAACACCAATGCCAGTTTTGATTTGTCTGCATCTGATAGATAGCAGTTGTGTTAGAGCTTTTGCTCAGCCTTATTGTGGCTAGGATGATCCTCAGCAATGTGGCTGCTGGTTTGCTTCGTAACACAGACAACGCTTGCTGCACGATGTTAAACGGTGGGAAGGAGGTACAGTCCCATTCAGTCCCTCTGGTGACCCTACTGCTCTTTGCAGGTAGCCTCTTCATTGATCATCATCCAGTTCTCACGTCAGAATCAAGAAATGGGCAATATTGGTGGTAGGGGGACAATAGGACGATAGGACTAAATGATCTTGGAGGTATTTTTCAACTGATGGTTGGTTTTGCTTTGAGGTGTTTCACAAATACTTAGCAGCACAGTTTTTGCTACGGAACATGATTGAATAAATAGATTATAGCATCACGTATGGAAATCAGTGATACTGTTTCTTTTTGTCTCATTCCAAGTTTTCAGTACAACAGAGGCTGAAATGCAAGTTTCAGAAATAGAGAAATGAAAAAGAATATGAAAAGAAAAAGAAGAAAAATACCTAAGTCACAGAACAGTTGTGGTGGTTGTTATAACCTTTTTGAAATTCTAATAGGCAGCCATTGCCTACAGTGCCTATAGCTGCTGAATGGACTTGTTTCTTCCTAAACTGAGCTCTGTAGTTTTCCTGAAACTTGATGGAACTACAGTTGTGCTAAACCTAATATGTTTGTTCACTGTACGCTGTGAATAGAGGCATACATTCACCTGTTCTTTTTTGCTTGCACATGTTATTTGTCAGAAAAAAAAAAAAAAAAACAAAACAACAACAACAACAACCAACCAACCAAACAAAAAAAACGTTTTCCAGGAGCTGATGGAAACTGCTTTCTCTTAGTGAATTTTACCGGAAAGCAAATGGTATCCTGTATGACTCCTTAATACAGTTAGATAATTCTTACAATGCTAAGCCTCAGTAAAAGAACACTAACATTGATCTATCTCGGTGTTCCATTAAGTATATATTTCTGCCCTATAACTAAGACTTTAATTCTGTGAGTCTTTCTTTCAGAGGCATTTTAATTGTACCTATTCTTTGCTTCTGCATATTTTCAGGTACCCATTTCTATTGCTTGTGCTCATCCCTCCCTTCTCTCCTTTTGTTTAGCTTTCTGATCTATTTTCCTCATTTAAAATCTAGCTTGGGAGATGCATATGCTTGCCTGACCTTCACGCTGCATCAGATCACTTCTGTAGCTTCGTAACGTAGCTTTGGGTTTCCCAAACCAGCAGGTGCACACCCAGGCATGCTTTCTTCTGCTTAATGTGGCTCACCTAATGGCTAAGCTCCGTGTTCAGTAACCTCACTCGTTATTAGCAGCTCAGGGTAGTCAAGCAAGCTTTATAGTCTAGAACAAAACAAAAGTATATGCCCAATCCTTTTGTTCTACCTTCTTGTTCTACTTGTGAATGTTTTGTAAGGTTTGAAGCTGCAGTGTACTGTACCTCACGGAACAAAGAGTTTGACTTATGTAAGTGCAATATTGGCTTTGGCATCTGTCAGCCTGAATGTCCAAAAAGAAAAAGTTTCTTCTGTAAAAGATAGGCAGTCAAGAAAAAACAGGGCAGATTGTGACACTGACTATGAATTTTAAAAAGTCTACTCAAATTGCAAACTTAATGTAGAGGTGTGGTTCCTGAGGATATTAAACAACCAGTCATGATTTTACCTGTCCATTTTCATTAGTAAATAAATTCACGTTTTCATGTGCATTCCCATTGTTTAATCTATTTGGTCATATCTTCTATTTCTTCATTTCCAGCCAACTCATTCCCTTCCCTTCCCTTCCCTTCCCTTCCCTTCCCTTCCCTTCCCTTCCCTTCCCTTCCCTTCCCTTCCCTTCCCTTCCCTTCCCTTCCCTTCCCTTCCCTTCCCTTCCCTTCCCTTCCCTTCCCTTCCCTTCCCTTCCCTTCCCTTCCCTTCCCTTCCCTTCCCTTCCCTTCCCTTCCCTTCCCTTCCCTTCCCTTCCCTTCCCTTCCCTTCCCTTCCCTTCCCTTCCCTTGGTGTGAAATTTTCTCTTCCCTGATGTTTATTACTCTTATCTACGGCATCTCACTTCTTTCAGCATCTTTTCCAGAACAGCTCATGTTCTTTGTTGCTATTTAGCACGTTTCATGGTAAACCTAGTTATGACCTTTTAATTTCTCCCATTAAAATTGTATATTTTAACTAACGAGATTAAATCTTCACACGTTTCTTCCCTTCATGTCACAGTTACATGTGTAAGTTAGTTCTATAGTGCTGTCAAGTCTCTGTCATTTAAGAAAAGCTTAAGGCAAATATTACAAGTTTCTCATTCCAGCTAATTTGCTGCTTGTATTTAATTGATGATTTTTCAATCAGAGAGAAAATAAAACTTTTGTAAAGAGGATTACTGACAGATTAAAAACCCTGAAGCATATTAGATGGATTTTATAGGGTTGAAACAAGGTGTTGGATGTGAAACGGACTTCATGAAGGTCTGTTTTTGAAAGAGTTAAGGACTGCTGTCTGGACAGGAGTTGTGGAATATTAGTTCCTTTATTATAACACATTTTTCCAGTGTGGAGAAAGAACTCTTCCTTTTATTTCCTGTGCAGTTTCACAGAATGATAGGTACACCTGCTTTGTTTGGAGAGGATGCTTATGGCACTTTAACTTAGCCCAGTAATTTTTAAAACTATGTTAAAGACGTGTATATTTCTAAATCTTGTGGGCTTTGTTCAGTGCTTCTTTTTTCCCCTCTTCATTATCATTGTGCTATACCTTCTCCTGTGTTGTCTTTCATATTACCCTCTTTGCTCCTTTTGCAGTCTCAGGATGTTTTGTCTCACTACGCTGTATTTTCCGCTCTCTCTTTTCACACTGTGGTTCCTCCCAGCTTTAGTGCATACTCTTTTACTTCAGTTGCTTCTTTTTCTCTTCCAGGTATGCTTTTCCTTCTAAGGACTCTCATAGTGGTCTCAAAGATTCCTCCAGAAGTTGAATGGCCCCAAGAAAAGGAAACTTGGTCTTAACTAATGGGCCAACTACATTCTTCCTTCAAGTCCCAGAAGAGCAGAGCTTGTTCTGAGGACAGCGTGCCTACCTGTGCATCCAGCTCCTTCTGCCATCAGTCACTGTCTTTTTTTTTTTTTTTTTTTCTGGAAGAGAAGTTTCCCTGCCTTCTGTTCTCTGAGCATCCTCGGACACATGGGAGGTAACTAATACCCTGGTTGTTACCTTGGGCGTGTAACATTGGCTCATACACGTAAGTAATTGTAATTTAATTAGCTCAGACTTGGCAGATCCGAAAGGGGTGCAGAGAGTGCCTCCTCCCTGCCGTACCCCATGGCCTCCTCTTCCAGGGTCTTTCTAGTCCACTCTTGCACTTTGAAACTAGGTATTGCTGCTGCCTCTCTGGGACTTTGGACCGAGTTTGTTCTGGAAGGGCAGAATGCCTGAGGCAAGGGAAAGGAGAGCTGTGGTGATGAGGGCGAGGGGATGCTGTGCGAGAGAGCAAGCACTGTGTTTGGAGCCTAAATAGTTCTGTTAGGCTCCTGGATTTAGGAATATGTATCTCCGGTGCGGTTTCTCTTAGCTGGTATGTTGAAATGAAGGTGGGATAGCAGGACTTTCTGCAACCTGTTAACAGCTACCAGTGTAACAATAGTGGTGGAAGTATGGCAGATCGAGCTGGACGTGCGTATAAAAATCGAGGCACTTAATCAGGTCGCCCCAGCGACGTGTCCTCGAGCCTGTTGCTGTCTGTACCAGTGAAGTCTGGGAGGATATGGCTACCTGTGCTGTGGCCACGTGCTTGCAGTTCTCAAGTGATTCCTGCTCTGTTGCCTTTTCAGCTGCTGCTGACAGCCTTTATAAGCAGTTATGCTGAAACTGAGCAAGGTTGTGGTGGAAATGGGCAAGAAAAGGAATGTCCCTCCTCCTACCGCAGCGTGACAAAGTGATAAGCAGCAGTGCACGGAGCTATCTGTCAGGGCATGGAGCAGAGTTGTACTGTTTTTGTATTCGGTTCACGTTTTAGCTTTCCACTTCATCCTCAACTAATTGCATTTCTTGTGCACATTTCCACCTGAAAACGTGGCTGAGATAGACGAGTAACGTAGGAGGTGCCGAAATGAAACTTTCTGCTAACACTTCGCCGGATTTGGTGGGGTTTGTACTGCTGCGACGAACTGCACGCCAGGCCTCGATTTCTGCAGTCCCGCTGCTCCCACCGCGGCCAGGCGAGCAGCGAGCCTCCGGCTGTAGGGGCACGGCGGAGCAGGTGCACAGAGCGGCTGCGAACCCCACTGAAACCGGCCCAAGGTCACGCCGACACCCCACCGCGGCGGGGACGGGCACGCCTCGCCTCCCTGACACAACCCCGCCGCGCCGGCCGGCCGCGGGGCTGCGAGGGGCGGCGGGGCCGGCCCGGGGCGGGCGCCGCCGCAGTAGGGCGAGCTGGGCGGCCCGGGCCCGCCCTCCGCCCGCCTTCCTTCCCTCGCCGTCCCCTCCTTCCCTCCCGCCGCCGGCAGGGGAGGCCGGGCCCACGTGTGCGCCGCCCGAGCCGCCGCCGGCAGCGGCGGGGTGACCGGACCGGCCATGTGTGCCCGCCGCCGGGGCAGCGCCTGAGCGCCGCCCGCCCGCGATGCTGCGGGGCGCCGCGGGGCTCTACGCGACGCGGCCGCCCCCGCTCTCCCGCGCCCCGTCGCCGCCTCCTCCTCCTCCATGAGCGCCCCGGCGGCCGCTCCCGTAGGGCTCGTGCCCGCCGGGCACCCGGAGCAGGCGGCGAGCACCGCGGCCGGCTCCCCGGCTCCCTCGCGGGGCAGCGCCGCCGCCGCCTCCTCCAAGGCGCCCGGCGGCCCGGCGCCCTCCGCCCCGCCGCCCGCGGGGCCCCCGCTGCTGCGGGTGGCCGCCGGGGGGGCTCCGCGGCCGGCGGTGGCTCCCAAGGGGCCGCCCGCCGCCACCATCCAGCTGCCGGCCAACCTGCAGCTGCCCCCAGGTGAGTCGGGGTATGGGGGGGGGGGCGCCCTGCCCGGCCCCCGGCTGCAGGGGAGAGCCGGGGGGCCGCGGGGGTCCCCTGGGTGCCGAGGGGCGGCTGACAGCCGCGGTGGGGAGCGGCCCCCGGGTGCGCGCAAAGTTTGGGGCGAGTTGCTCGCCGGCCCCAAAATTGCCTGGGGGCTGTAAGGCGGGGGGCGCTGGGGGCGCTTACAGCGCTGGAGGTGCTCTCAGTGACCGCAGTGTGGATCTGGGAGCCTCCATAAAACAAGTTTTTGTTGTCTTTAGGGAGTTTCGGGGCAGGTCTCTTGCTCTCTGCCCGCCGACTGGCCAAGTTGCGGTAGTTTGTGACTTGAGAATTGAGGCTTTCAGGGAATTGAGAGGGATGAATAATGCGAAGCGTGAACCTGTGTCAACAGCTGTGGAAATAACCCGCTCTTAGCATGCAAATCCTACTGCTTTCGCTCATGCTCTAAGCAGGCTGTTTTGGAGGAATTACTCTTATCGAGCAGTGTTGGAGGAGTTGTTTTCGCTGCTGCAGCCAGCCAGGCCACTACGGACCATTACCGAGGCGAAGCACTGCTCTGCATAAGGTCTGCGATGGAGCCTGAGACACTTCTCATCCATAAAGCATCTGTGGGAAACACAGAGTTTAGAGAAGCACCACGTTTATGGGTGTTCTTCCCATAGCAGCAAAGAAAAGGTTAGGGTAGGAAGCGTGTAGTGGTGATGAAGATGGCTTAATGCTTTGGATGCTAACAGAGGTTAGCCAGGTGCTCCTACCTGCGCTTTGTCCCGAGAGGATCATGCTGTTAGTTCTAAACGTCCTTCTCCTCACTGTCGGGCTTCTTTATTTTAAGTGTTTAAATACAGCGACCGATGCCACTAACCTTAATCTCACTATATTGAGATCCCAAGGTATGGTATCGTTCAGTGCTGCTGTTGCTATAACTGCTTTCTGCCAGGACAGTTCCTATGTTGGAGCATCTTTCGCAATTACTTTCAGGTAGGATGTTGCCTAAATGGATGGCTGATCGTACATTAATTCCTGTGCTGCTGCTGCATGTATGCATTTCCTCTTTTTTGTTTCTTTTTCATCTTTCTTTTCACGTGTCTGTATCAAAGACGTATGCCTCTCCAGGAACTGTAAGAAGTTAATGTAATAAGAAAAAAGGAGTCTTTATTAAGTAAGTTTTCCTTCGGATTTCCCAGCACTCTCATTACGCTATAGTGTCTGAGGATTCAACAGTCAAGGATGAGCCTTAACTCCTTGCCAACTTTCCTCTGAAATGAACCACAGTGGACATATGTTACTGTTATTTAATGGTATGGGCCCCCGTATCTTCAGGTTTTCTACCTAGCGTTTTGACTCTCGGAATGGACCGGTTTAACTGAAGGATGTTCAGTTAAACGTGCCGGTGAACGAACGCACGTGCGAGGTGCTTGTCGTTCGGGAAGAACAACTCTGCAGTACTTTCTGACGTTGTTTTCCTATTAGCTTGGTTTCGTTATGTGAGGGCATACTGCATGTAATCGGACTTGTATTTGTGACAGTAGGCAGATGTGGCAGAAAGTAGCATTACCTTTCTGTTGCATCAGCTTGTTTTCCTTGCTCTTGGGACAAGAAATGAAGAAAGCAGGCTTTGTATTCAAAGTTCAGAGGTGCCAGTGCAGTACAGCGTTGTAAACTGTAAGTAACTGCATGGAGTTTAATACTGCAGAAGGAGCACAGTTGTCAGATTTCACATGGATCAGGGAAATCTCTCAGAATAATCATCCTATGGACAACTTAAAAATGCATTCTTGCTTGATAAAGTGTTAATGTTCTACTTCTGTCTTTATTACTTTTTAAATATGGAATCCATAAAAATCATCCAGATACTTAACTGCAAGATGTATAGCATAAAAGCTACACGTGCTGATCTACTTAGAAAAGACAGTGGAAGAAAACCACCAAATCCTGATAAGTTTGTTTCAAGTAGATGATAAAATCTAGCCATGCAGACTAAAATTGGCAAGGGATAATTCAGCTGGCTTTAAAACCATGGCATTCAACCTGTGATACCTGTGGAAGCTGTAATGAAAAATGCGTGCAGACAGTACGCTCGCCCTGAGCTTCAGTCAGAGGTGTTTGAATTGGCTTGTTTTGAGAAAGTGTGGACAGCAGTGCTCTTAGCAGGTGTTTTGCAGTACTTGGGAACTTAGTGCAGTCTGGAGCAGGCGTTGCACCTGTGCTTGCAGAGGGCTGCTGTTTGGGGAAAAGAAGGGCACCCAGGATAGCCCTGTTTGACCACATTGTTCGCGGGCAGCAAGGGCTCTTGAAAGTCATGGATTTAGGCTGTTTTTTCTTTTTCAGCTTCTACTTTTCCCTCCCTCGCCCACAGCAAAGCCAGGAGGTGGGGGAGTTACTGGCTGACGACCAGATATGGCTCTTCACTTCTCTGAGCATGGATTTTCCTTCTGCCAAAGTTTCCCAAGTTTCCCAAGTAAGATCACTGAGCTTCGCAAGTTCTCTGGTGCATACAGAACCCACACTTGCTCATGAGTAACGAGGTTTTTCCTGCATTTTCTTCTGTGAAATGCAGGTTTGGGGCCGAGTGGCCAGCTGTAGGACTAGTGCTGTGTACTCAAGGCCTTCCTCCTTTACCCTTAAGGGTATCTCCTGTACCAGCAGTGATGAGGTGGGAGACTGCGCCTGTCTGACTGTACTACGTTTTCAGCTGGGGGCTCTTTTACGTGCTTCCAACAGGACTGGTTCTGCCCTGAAGCTTTGGTTGTGGCGTTTCGGCCTTAAATACTCTTAGACTGGATGGTGGGGCTTTTCAACAGGGCTTTATAATACCCTCGGTTAAGTTAAGCTTGCTGTTGCGGGGGGGAAATGGTTGAGCTGTGCTGTTACCAGGAGGAAATAGTTAAAGGCTCGGGAAGGGGAAGGAGTGGCGAGGTTTCTCCTAACACTTACTGCATTTCTGGTTCTTCTCTGTCATAGCTGAGTAGGGCAAATAAATTATTTTAACAAAGTAATTTGAATGTTTTGAAGGGCCACGAGACATGTTCATAGCTCACCTTAGTGTGTTTGGGCCTGATGCCAGTTTGGACAGGTGGAGGGTAGAGAAGGAGCATAAAAACAATGAGGGAGTGTTGTTCCTTGGTTTCCTTCTTAACTTTTCTTGAATGCAGTTCCCTGTCCCTTCTGTGTCTGCCCATGTGGATTTTAAGTTATTCCCTGGTTCTCAAACGCTGTGGGCAAGTGTAACAGCATTGATCACAGGCAGGTGTTGAAAGGACGGTTAGACATAGCGTCACAGAATGGTTTGGGTTGGAAGGGACCTTAAAGATCCCCTAGTTCCAGCCCCCTGCCACGGGCAGGGACACCTCCCACCAGACCAGGCTGCTCAAGGCCCCATCCAGCCTGGCCTTGAGCACCTCCAGGGATGGGGCATCCACAGCCTCTCTGGGCAGCCTGTGCCAGGGCCTCACCACCCTCACAGTGAAGGATTTCTTCCTGATGCCTACTCTAAATCTACCCTCTTTTAGTTGAAAGTCTTGTGCTATCACTCCACTCCCTGACAAAGAGTCCCTCCCCAGCTTTCCTGTAGGCCCCTTTAGGTACTGGAAGGCCACTCTAAGGTCTCCCTGGAGCCTTCCCTTCTCCAGGCTGAACAACCCCAGCTCTATCAGCGTGTCTTCATAGGAGAGGTGCTCCAGCCCTTCCATCATCCTCATGGCCCTCGTCTGGACCTGCTCTTGTGACGGGACAACAAAATGCAGAGCTCAGCTGGATGCTGAGCATCCTCCATTGTTACCTTAGAAGAGTGCTGGTTCATCTGGCACAGGTCAGCATAGATAATTGAAACTATTGCTGAAGACGTCCACTGGCTGGGTCCGTGCCGTGCCTCTGCATTGCTCTAGGCTTGCAAGCTGGTGCAAGGCTCTGCTGCCGTATAAATGTTCCCTTCCATCCTCCTCAGAGGCGAAACAGCGGCAGGCACAGGTCCATGGCTCCTGTTTGCAGCTCAGTTCTCTTCACTTGTGTATTTTTGCCTGTCCCTGGCAAGTTTTCTTCTGCCTACAGCTTATCTGGGCTGATAGGGAGTAACTGTTTGGGAAGCACGACTGTGCTTGCTGGCAGAAGACAGGCAGCCAGCGAGCAGGCACCTGTGGGTGGGAGGGAGGGAGGTTATGCAGTATCCCAGCTCTGCTCCTGGCTGGCACAGGGCTCTATCTCTTCGGGTTTCTCTTAATTGTGTAGCTCTAAGGTCACCTGCAGAGGTGAGGGCAGGCAAACCTCTGCACGCTGCCGCCTCCTGAAGTTGGCTGGGGGGCTGTCAAGTGCAGCACTCCCTGTCTCCCTCCTGTCCTGTTTGTTGTCTCTCGGTTGTAAAACTGCAGGAGGAGTTTGATGTTTTCGTATTTGCAATGGGTCCTTCACTTTGGAATAGAAGGAAGTGCTGATTTTTAAAATAAATTCTTATTTTCTGCTTTGATTGTGTAGGAGGAGGATATCCAAAGAGTTCTTGTTTGAACATGTCAAGAAACTAGAGGCTTTCCTTCAAAGTCTGCGGTTTCTGAATGTAGATAATTTCTTGAAGTCTAAGCATAATACTTACACTGTAGGATGACCGGTAGGTGCTAAATGATGATGGTTTCAACCCTTTTTATCCCAGTAGTGTCCTCTGTTTAGTAGTTCTGTCAGGATGGACTGTTTGCAAACTCCTCTCTTCACAAGAGGCAACACCAGCCAACTTTTTTTCTGAGGAGGGATCAGCAAAGCTGTGGCAGACCTGTGGAACTAATACAGACTTAAAAGATAGTGAGTAAATGTCTTCAGCTGATCCGTAGGATTTGGTTTTACTTTTGTGACTGAATGAGTCTGGTGAAACAATGCCTTCATATCATTAAAGGCGCTGCCCTATGGGAATTATGATTTAAATCTTGGCAGAAGATATAAAGCTAATTTCTATATTTATGGTTTTCTCATAAAAGCAGATGCACTGTGAATACTGGAGCACTGAAATATGATGCTCAGTAAAATTAATGTTACATGCTATTCAGATTTTACAATCAATTACTGATTGGTGAATGTTAAACTTTTTTTAATCATTAGAAGAGAGAACTTGAGCCTGACTTCGGTTGCTTTTGCAGTATTTAAAGGATGCTTATAGAAGTAAAAATAGCATCATCCATGCACAAGTGACAGCCGAAAAAAATACTAAATATATTTCAATACTATTTTTCCAAAGTCACTGAGAAAGTAGGTAAGCTCTGGAGTTGTTACATTGAGCAGTTTGCAATACCAGCCTTTTTTAAGTTCTCTTAGAGAACCAGGTATTTGCCATGTCACGTGATGGAAATCTGTGCTATGTTTTTTTGGGTAGGACTGTACCTTAGAGTTGTTTATGCAAGTCTGGCTGTAAGTTGCAAAGCTTCTGGTGTGCATCAAAAATGAATGATACGTACTGTCCCATGCGTTTGAAGAATTTGTGTGTTTTTGTCATCTGAAGTTTTTTGCATGAAGCTACTTCTCTGAAAATTCTGGTGATTTTACAAGAAAAATGTGTTTAACTTACAAAGCAGAAAAGATCACAAAAGATGTAGGTAAGCTGCTTGTTACCCAAATTGTGATGGTTAAGGTCTGTGCTGCTCTGTCACCTTTTTGAATGAAGTCCACTGGCAGATTTTGTCTCAAAGAAATACTCTGATCAAAACTGAAGCATGGAAAACCCGATGGCAGATGGAAAACCCTTGTTACTCATGAGCGGATCTAGTTTCTGTTCAGAACTCATGAAGCTCAGTGGTCTTGCTGGGGTAAGTTGCTGAACTAAGAGCAGTTGGGTGTTACGGTTGGTCTTGTTTTTCATAGCCCATGCCTGAAGGCCTCTTCTCGTGTGCGCTCCCAGTTGGGTGGAGACAGAGGAGATGGGTTTGTTGGTACTGGCTGCTCCTAGGTGTTGCCTGGAAAATTTAGATTCTTTGTGTGGATGTTCACGTGGGGTTAAGAAGTGGGTGACGCAGGATGCCCTGGTTGGCAAAACTCTCCAAGGCTTTCATTTGCAGCTTGCCAAGTGGCAGATGCTTTTTAGCTGAAGTGGAGCCCTCTGGAAGCCAGGTCCCGCTGGCTGTTTGGTCTATCAGGAGGGAATCCTCTTGGGGCAGCTGATGGTGTGTGTTGAAGGGGGTGGGTGTATTCAGGACACCTGTATAGGGCTTGTATCCTTATCACTTCACAAATATCACACAGTTTTGCTGACAGTTCCAACAGTATCCATGTAGACAGAACCTAATACTTGCATGAAAATTTTGCTGTCTTCTGCAAGGATTTTTGTTAGTTCTATCCCATTTGGGACAAGGGGATAACCAGTGTTAAAATTCAGTGTTGAGCCCCATGCTTGCCTTTCTGAAATATGTATATGAATATATTATATGAATATAATTATCCAACAAAGGGGTGAGTATATGCGTTTAGAGGAAATCAAGTGGAATTCAACCTGCTGTTGGTCCCTATGTGAACAGCAAGAGAACAAGTGTCTCATTGCAAGACTAGTCTGGATTAATTGAGTTAATTCTCCTCTTATTTAAAGGAGACAGAGATTTAAAGGGGGGTGATACTGCCTTTTATTAGAACTCTGTCAAGGCACCAGTTCAGTTTTTAGCATCTCTTGATCTAAAATTAAAATTCATAATTAAGCACTCCACAAGTTTCAGATTTCTCTGTAACAGCTTATTGCCTCATGGTGTTCTAGAAATGCTAAGTGCAGGGTATTGGCATATCTTGTGGTTCTTATAGAGCTGTGTGCTGCTATGTGTCAGACTTCGAACTCGCTATTTAAGGAATTTGACTCCAGTGAATACTAGGAGATCACAGCAAGCTAGAAGAAGGTGTGGCGTATGGATTCGCTGGCTTGTTGCAGTAGTTCCCTTGAAGGTAAGGAAATGTCACTTTGGCTCCTTTGAGATACTGTATTATTGCCATCAGCTGAGTTCTCTGCAAATACACAAAGCTGCTTCATGAAGTAACTTGGGTCCATGAGAACTCAGAGTCAGTTTATCTAATCTGTAGGCAATCCTGGAACTGTCTGATTACTTAGGCAGGAAAGCAACCAAGCCTCAAGTAGGAAAGTTGCGAGCCACAAAGATGAGGTGGGGAAATGCTGATGGGAAACAATCCCAGAGGCTGAAAGATGTGGCTCAAGGACAAAAGCTACATGTTCTCACTATATCAAATAAGACTGCCTCGTGGAACGCAGAGTTGGCCTGGAATCCCATATGCCTACCCATAATAAAAACAGAAACTCTTGGGATTCAAGTGTAATAAATACACTTTGGGTTTGAACAGAAACAGTAGTGCCATCTTGGAACTATGCCCAGAAAACGTCTATGATCTCAGTTATTTACAGCCCCTCCAAGAATCAATGCAATGTCCAGATTTTCTTCAGATGTTTGGTATGGACATCTGTTGTTTGCTATAAATAAAAGGTACTCTACCTTGCAACTGGGACAGTTATATTTTTGCATAGGAGTTCTACTGTTACTTAGTAAAATTATGTGGATATAAATGTATTTTCAAATAATGAAGCTCAACTGTGTGTGAGTCTAGGAAAACTAACAGGAGCACGGGCCTGTATTCCTTGAAAAGGCAGCGATGCTGTTGGGAGGCCCCACTGCTAGTCCGGGAAACAGATATCCATCTGGGCCCCAAAAATGCACTAGTGAGCAGCTAGGCTCCAGCACTTTGGGTGAGATTTACTGTGTGAAACATGGTTTCAGGTATTTGCGTTTTTAGTCTAGTTCCTGGAGTAGGGGAGGGAGAGCGGGCTTTATGCTCTTCAGAAAGATGCACAATGCCAAATAATTTGAAATGATAGGTTACCTGACTCCGTTCTATCCTGCTCACAATAGATTTCTTCATCCCTTTGCTGGCTCTGTATGTTTGAGAAGGCTGTGCCTGTGCAGGCTGTCTCAGGAGCTGGTGCCCAGCGTTCGTACAGAAGCTTAGTGGAGAAAGGTTGGCGTTTCAGGAGGTTTCGGCTGTGCACACCTTGAGCCATTAGTGTGACAGAGTTGTGGGTGCATAGTGCTTTAAAAACCTGCTCACAGTAGTACAGGTAATCTGGGAAACTGTGCTGCTAGCAAAACAGTGCTGTTAACACCTGGACAGTGATGTCTGCGGGTAAGGCTGGCTTTGAAATGCTTTGAGATGCAACCAGACGTCCACAGCTGGTGCAACGTTAAAAGCAGTAGGCCAGGGTCTGCACAAATCTGCAGTGCAGCGTTCGTGTGATTGGCAAAGATGCAGTCAACTCCTTTAAAGTACCTGTGGGATTTGGCGTTTCTCTGCACCCTTGCATTTTGTTGAGCCTCCCTCTATTCTAGCATGAGAGCAAGTTGGAATTACGACCTTTGAATGCTTTTCCTGGACTGGAAATTCACGTCTTCCATACCTATGGGCAAAACAAGGTGTCTTGAATTAGAACTAAAAATTGGACACCTCACGGTGGTATCATGGTATCCACATGCTAGTCACAGCTTCTGAGCGACTGGCACAAAGACCTATTAGTATACAAACGTCCCTGGAACAAGGAAAGAATGCAAAGAGTGACTTCTGAGATATGTAATTATTCAGTTAGTGAAATGACAGATGAAGAGAATCAACTGCTTGAGGGCCTGGGGATGTGGTGAGTGGTTCTGGTTGCTACCAGACCATTGTGATTATTGGTTGACCATGGCTGAATTCCTTTTGCCTCTACAAACATTAACTTCCAGAGGTTGGTGATGATCTGTCGTGTGCAATGAAGTGCTTTGTGGATGGAGTGCACTACAAGCTGAACAACTCATTGCGGCCCATGTGGTGTAGACAAGCCCTCTATCCCGCTTGTCTAGGAAATGTAAGAGCAATCACACGTTTTCCCTCAAGAAGTCCCCAAGCAGGAAATATTCATGGCCTCCCCAGAAGATCAGTTGTCAAAATACGATTGTATTCGATTTAAGATGGCACTTGTCACTGGGAGCCTGTGGCTGGGTAACTTCAGGTGGCAGCCAAACTGCTGTTGTAGCATTCTTAAGGTAGTGAGAAGCTGCACTTGTCACTGGTGTTGCCTCCAGATTGGGCTTTCATCCTTTTTTCTTCTTCAGTACAGGAACCTGCAGTCGACATCTAGAAAAACTCAAGTAGCAGGTGAGGGTTATGGGGAATAAGTAGTTACCTTGCATGCAGCACAGTCCATAATTCACCTGAAAACATAGGGCTCCAACATATTAGTGGTTATACGAGTTGCGTAGAAGTGGGCCATGTTGGTATCTAACTCACCTGCCACGTCTTTCACAGTATTTCATTAACACTTTCCGCCTGTCTAGCAGTCTTTTACAGCCAGTCTACAACACAATGCACCTTGGTATGGTCACCATTTAAATAGTTAGTCTCTAAGGCCTGTTTTAGATCGATCTTAGTCCTGAAATGTGTTTTTGTATCTTTTAAATGGCTCAAGCAGGATTGAAGAAGAAAAATTGCCTTTTTTTTTTTTTAAGGATGCATTTAGAGAGAGAAACTGTTTTCAAAACTGCTGCATGGGTTAGCAGTGTTTGGCCTTTTATTTTGTGGATTTTGGTTCATCCCAAACACGCACTCTAAGAAACTTAATACTAATTTTCCTTTCAAGTTGACATTCAGCTCCTGCTAAAAACATCCCCTAAATCTTACTCTTACCTTGTAACTGCCTTCAGAGCTGTCCCTTTGTTTTGAGAAGTTCAGTGAAAACAGACTTGTTTAGGAACAGAGAGCACTTACATGTTTGAAAACAGCAGCGATGTTTTTGTTGTTAAACTGTTTGCTCATTGATTTGGGGTCTGAAAGTCTCACTTAAACCCCGCGTATTTATAATTACTGTTTTTAACCTGTATTCAGCATTTCAATGCAATCCTGAAGGGAACTTTACTAAAATTGGGAACATATCTGATGTGTGCACCCCTTGTTTCAAAACAAACAACTCGCCCTTGTTTGAAAGCAGCTGTGGTAACTCGGGTTCTCTTAAACGAATTGAGTCTGATTTTGTTGGTTCTTGCTTGTATGTTATTTGAGGAGGCAGGCGTGAAAGGTATGATTTCCTAAGTAGGAGACTGGCTTTTGCTTTCTTGTGTTGTGCTGCAGTGCGCTGTGGCAAAGCCGTGCTAGAGAGCTGTTGTGTTAAGCAGTTGTGTGGGAAATCGTGTAATCGAAGTGGTGATTTAATGTGACAATTTGAGCTTCACGTGGAACGAGGGACGGTGCCTTTCCACAGCAGCACCCCTGCTAGCTAGTTCACCTCAGGTGAAACTTGAGAAACAAAATCACAGAAACTCCTTGTGGATGTCCTCCTTCCAAAATGGCCTCCTCAGGCTTGTCTTAGGCGTTAGAGACGTAATGGTGGAAGCTGGGACGCTTTCAGCATGCGTCATGTGCAGTCCTGCTGGATGAAGCCCTGAGCTTCGGTTGCCGGCCCAGCTGTACCCTGACAGCTGTGTGGTGGTCCTGACACCGTTCCCTGACCGCAGAGGTTGAAGCAGCAAATGGGAATTTAACAGCAGGCCTTTGGTTTTCCATGGCACGTGCTGCTGGTGTGCCTATGTGTAGAGGGTGCTGTGGGTGGTGGCTGTCTAAGCCCTGTCTGAGTGACCCCGGGCGCTCTTTCTGAAGGAGCAGCTCCTCTTCAGGAGAAGGCAGCTCGCTGGGGACAAAGGGCAGGGCTCCCAGTGAGACCCTAAGTTGGGAAGCTGTGGCCTGGCTCCTCCTGGTTAGCTCTAAGGGAAGCTGAGCTGGGTCTCTGTTGTCAGCTCCTTCCTGCAGGACTGCGGCTGAAGGTAGGTGTGCAGGGAGCAAAAGGTTTACGTCAAGTAGCTGATTTTATTTCGGATGTGTTCACTGGCAGTCAAGAAAAATAAGTAGCTTCCCAAGGGGTGTTTTTGGCAGGGTAGGCAGAAGTCCTAGTGACAGAAGTCAGTTAATTGTAAAAAAGTCTGCTAATCTGAGAGACACCAGAGCCTTCCAGTGAAGCCCGTGAACACCTCGTCCCTGCTGGTGGCTGCTCACTTACATTTTCTGTCTTTGATCTGAAAATAGGAACAGCCTTGCAACTGTGAAGGGATTGTGCCTTGGGCTGGCTATCAAAGTGTAAGAACGTCTTACCTCTCTTCACTGAAGCAACTAGTGTAAAACTATCAAGCTGCATCTCCTGTAAGCATTGCTTTCTTGGCAGTGCTGCCCAAAAGAGGGCACCTGTGGTGTTAGCAAGATGCCTGGCATTGTTCAGTAAGTATGTACAATATTTTGGTCAGAGATCGCAGATATCTTTTCAGATTTTAAAAGTGCTGAGCGGTGTTAGTCTGAAACCTGAATTTCAGTTCTTCAGAGTGTTTTTTTTCCCCTCTCTTTCTGTGGAGTTAGTGTAGTGACTGACTGCAAGAGTTGATCTGTGTGGTTCTGCAAAAAAAGTGCTTTCTAGTGAATGTGAAAACAGCTCCTGATAAGCAATATTTTTCTTGTCAGTTCCAATAGTATTATCTTGGTAGCTGCATGACTCTGTAGTGAGCTTTCTCTGGAGAACCTCAGGGATACCATTGCCTGCTCTTCTTTCATTTCACACTCGTGCAGCTATATGCAGTGCATGAAGCTCTGAGCGCAGTGCAATTTTGCTCTGGCAGAAGTTACCTCCTATGTTTCTTCTCAGAGCCTTCACTATTGACTTAAGCACTAGGTCATTGCATTCCTTTCAAGGTGAAAAGGAATCAAAAGTTTGTGTGTTTTGTTTTCAGCTGTGAAAAAGTGTAGCTTGCCACAACCAGAAGTGGAAAATGCCCTCCTCAACAGCTTTCAAATTGTTTCAGACAATCCATGTGTTGGTTTACTGTCACTTCACAACATCAGGTTGTAACTGCCAGAACTCTGTGTTTGAGGCTTCGAAGTGATGTCTTGTGGCTTTTCACTTTACAGATTTGTAGTAGCGGCAGCTTCAAGTTTGTCTTCAACTTTATTTGTGCTGGTATCTGTCTCTTTTTAGTGTTACTCCTGCAAGAGCAGTTGTAGCAGATTACCATCATATTGGTTTTGTTGGTTTCAGAGTTCTGCTTTCACTAGCTGTCACAAAAAGCTATTGACATGAAGAGGCTAGCACCTTATAAAAAATTGCCAAATGGTACAAATATAGCAAAATTGAAGTTTGCTCCAAGTGGAAAGGTTCATATTACACTGGAGAGTTCTGTGTGACTACACTGGAGTGGCCTTGGGTAAATTCTTCTGTGCATGCTATCACCTGGTGATAAAGCTAAAAGACATAAAGACTTTTTGAACTGTTTTGATGAAGCATGAGTGTCCATGTATAAACTAATCCTGTCATCAGGTAGAAAGTTCCCTCATATTTGTGGCGTGGTGCTGTTGGGGAAACACTGCTGTCATGGTCAAATGTAAAGGGGCTACTGGGACCTGTCCCCTGGTGGGGAGGGTTATTTTGTGTGCTTTTTTGTTGTTGTTCAAAATATTGAACAACAATGACCTGTGTAGTATTTGCATAAGCTTTCCAGCTGTGTTGCTTTTGAGTTAATTTCCCATCAAGTGGAGCCTGCTGGAAGCTCTCCCTGTTCAAGTGACTGGAGGAAGGAGTACACTTCAGGCACGGTCTTCATTTCTGGCAGAGCTTAACTGAAGCTTCATAACAGTAGTGTGAAAACCACCCTTATAATTAATTAAGTTGGCTGGTAATTAACCTGTTTTGTTTCTTTCTTGCAGTATGATTCAGAGAAGTAGAATTTGTGCTTCTGACAGTTATGATTAAAAAATAAACCAACCAACCCCATATATAATGGCTAGTGACAAAATATCCAAATTCATGAAAACAAAGAACATAACGTATTCCAAATCTCTAAAGGAATTAAATGGTGCACTTATGTATCTTTTCTTAAAGAGTAGAGCTAGCAATGAGGTTTTAAAGCAAGCTGAGAAAGGTAAACCTAAAACCTCCAGCAGCGATGCTTCTACAACCCTGAATGGAGACCTAGAGCAAAGAGAAATGCTTTTGCTATCTAAATGC
This sequence comes from Anser anser, assembly GCF_964211835.1. Lineage (NCBI taxonomy): Eukaryota > Metazoa > Chordata > Aves > Anseriformes > Anatidae > Anser > Anser anser. The sequence continues at coordinate 48,363,661 of NC_139721.1, read as the reverse complement.
GTGGCATCGTCAGCTTTCCCTCTTTTCATGGAATCTGCATAAGCATGTGATGTGAACGAGGAAAAAAAGGCATTTTTTTGACTGATGAGAAATTACATGCTATGAATTGCTGTTTAAATAAGACGACATGAGAAGAAAATTGAAAATCTTCTGTGATTCCAGGCATTCACTGATTAAATTAAAAGATCTATCTGTACCTAAATGTAGCAATAGTCAAGATTTCAGTGGAGAAGGAGAAAGCTGAGTTGTTGGATGGAGTAACAGTATTTTTTTGGATACGCAACTGTCTTGTGAATCTGCCCCACCAAGTAAAGGTTGGTTGAGAATGGGGGGAATCATTCTAGATGCAGCCCTGGCAGCCGTAGTTTGTGCTGTGTAAATGGCAGGCGGTTGGTTTTACAGAATTTTATATGAAGTTTTTTGTTGCCTTATGCTTTTAGATGCGGAGGATGAAAAGCTCCCTCTAAGCACCTGGCAATAGTTTCACATTTATCAACTGTTTTTAAAGAGCTGGTGGCTCTAACTGTTCTATTAATTTTAACTTGGGTGGAAGCAGTGTTTTAGGTTGTATTGTGTGGCATATTTTGACAACTTCCAGATGAACCAGCCATTGAAGACCGTTCCATGATACAGAGTTGTTACAAACCAGGAAATACCACTAGCGTGGCAGAAGAACTGGGGTTCTTCAAACGTTGGCTAACCTGCAAGACAGATCTATGCGGTCCTCAAAATAAATAAATAAAAATAAATAAAAAATATATTTTAAAAAACGAAGTACTCTTATTTACTTATCTTGCATTCTTCTGTACATTTCCTCCTTTCCTGTATGAGGCCCTCACTAACCAGCTGTGTGCAGGGGGCAGTGGTGGACCTGGCAGCTGCTGAAGGTAAAGGAGGTGAGGGCAGAGGGAAGGTGCTCTGTATCTGTAGCTCCTGTGGAAGATTTGCAGGGGTCCAGGCCAGGAACCCAGCTGGCTTTTTGTCATCGTGACCTTGCTGAAATGTCTGGGATTTCCAGAGTCCAGCCCGTGGGGGGACAGGGAGGAAGGAAGAGGCATTGGTAGCTGAATGGCTCCCAATGCAGAGCTGCTGGGACTCTGTTAAGGCATCTGATTCTCCTCAGAGTGCTTTTAATTTGAAAGCTTGAGTGAAAATACCTCATTGTTTGTTAACTGTTTAATTGTCGGTCCTTATAGCTGATGGGTCAGGAGGAGGGTTGTAGGAGCAACCATGCTGGGCAGACATTGCTGTTAGTTTAAAAGGAAAAATAAAAACCAAGGAAACAAGGCAGGAGAGTTACTTTTTCGTGGGGGCTTTCCTATTTGGCTGTAATCAACTTTGTTTACATCCATGAATTCAAATGATTTTGGACAGATCCTTGACAGAGGGACAGCTGGAAATGTCTGGAATGGCTTTCGGTGGGGACCACTGCCCTCTGACTGAGGGGCAGGGTCTTGGTGTAGGCAGGTGAACTGGTATCACTCAGGCTGCAGTTCCCATTGCAGGTTTCCTCTAAACTGCATCTTCACCTGCAAGGATGTGCCCGAATGCTCAGAAAGGGAAAATGTGTATAGAGGCAGCTAAGTCCAATAGTGGTGATACGTTTTGCAGGCTGAAGTACTGCATGAAGAGGTTGCTGTTAAAATAATTCCAGTGTGTGTGTGTCCTGGTGGGGAGAAATGTCTTTTCTTTTTTTTTTTTCCATGTCCCAAATATCTTTTGACTCAAATAATGAATCGCTTTGCAGTTTATATCTTGTACACACAATGTTTTGATATGGCTGTCTAGTCAAGTTTGTCACTTGACTTTGGGAGTTGTTTTCTGTGATAAAATGCAGCGTAAAACTGATGTAGGCTTTTTAGCTCTTAAATTTCTTGGCAATTGTTCCTTGGGGTAAGAAACTAAATATTACAGTAGCTTATCAGTGTGGTCTAGCTATTTCTTCCACAGAAGTATTGAAAGCCATAATATCGCTTAATTTCTAACAGTCTGGATGTTTTTCTCCAACAGGAACTGTTCTTATCAGAAGCAGCAATGGCCAACTAATGCTGGTATCTCAACAAGCAATAGCACGAGCACAGACTCAGCCACAAAATAACACAAGCGTACGACCGTCTGTACCTACCAGCACACCTGCAGTCAGAATATGTGCTGTACAGGTAACTTCTCTCACGGGCTTAATTTTATGTATCTGTGTGTTACACGTTCATAACAGGGTTTGCAAGTAAGCTATTAAGGGTTAACTAAGCATTTGAATGTTTTCTGAGCAGCATGGTTGGTATGTTTCGCACATGATCATTGTGCTTTGCTTTCTCAGTTTTTCAAATTGCTAGTCATTGCATATGGTATAGTTCAACTTAAAAATTTCCTCTATTTTGAGAAAGAAGGTGCTTATTAAAAAAAAAAAAAGCAACACCACCCATACTACCTAAATGTTTATGGCTAGTATAACTGCAACCTGTCAGCCTTATGGGATACTTCTCTGAAGCAAAGTGAAGCTGAGTACCTTTCCCAGGTCCCCAGGATTTTCCTTCTCCTTCCCTAAGCTCTGCTGGCTTTTTGCTTCCATCTTTTATAATGGTAGTCAGCACACAAAGTAAAAGTAGGTCCAAAAAAGTAATCGTCCGCATAATACTCCCCAAATGCTCATCCTTTAACCATTTTATTCTGATTAGGCATTGTGGCTAAATGTCCCTGAATATGTTCTCACGTAAACTAGTAGGCAAATAGCTGCGTTGAAAAGTGCTTTAACAATATGGGTTGTATGAATGATACTTGTCTCATTACTGTAAGAGCAGGTGTCTTGGTTTTTATTGAACAAGAGCAGGTACTAACTTCAGTGCCTGTGTTTTCTGCATGTGCATAATTGTTACTTATGTATTTATTCTTTTTTAAGAACTCTGGCACCCAGTTACTAAAGAAAGCAGTAGTTACTCCTGTGAAAACATTATCTCAAACAACAAATGCTGTGGCTTCTACTGTTCAGCCACCTGCTGTAATACAGGTAGGTAGCAGCTTCATTGCACAACGGAATAAGTAATGGAGAGAACTGGAGAAAATATGAATATATTCTTGTAATTTCTAACTCTAATGTGGTTTTCACTAACCTGATAGCTTTTGCTCTTAACTTAATAATGCTTCTGCCAGCACATTTCAGATTTTCCCTTACTGCAGTAGAAAGTGCTTGCAGAATATCAGTGAGCAATGTGTAAAATAAATAGTTCAAAGAACCATTTCCAATGCATTTGTGCCTTGTGATTGAGCTCCTTTAAGCTCTAGATGAAGCTTTTCTGGGAGATGGAGATTTCCTAATACTTTTTTTGTTTGGGTTCCCTAATTTCTTAGGGGGGAAAAAGTGTATTTGAGATGGTGCTGCGGGGAAGATAAGCTGGCTGCACCAGTCAAGCTGTTTTTCAAGTTTGTACTTTGGATACTTTTTTTTGTTTTTCTCATTAAAGGCTGAAGGAAGATCATAGCTGAAAACCTCTGTGTATTTGGTAGACAGATTCCAAAGATACAACTGTAGGTAGACAGTGATTGGAAATGCCACATTATGTTTAGATTTTTTTTTTCCAACTTACTTCTCTTTACCAGAGAGAAGTGCTGTAGGACTCTTTTGAATAGACCCTTTCTACCTGTAGAGCATGACAGTTCTAGATCCAGTTCTTCCTCTGTTCTTGCGCATCAGAGTTCTGGATATGCGCGTATAATGACAATGCTTCTTTCTGCAGCTAAAATATACTGTTATCCCTGGAGAAATTTTCCTTGTACTTTTTTTTTTTCTTGTAGAAGAGCTTGAAGGGGACTGGTCTATAGTGGTTGACCAAGCAGTCAGAAAATGAACAAAACCCCCCCATGTTGGATGCATGTTCTTGACCTTGAGTGTGTTTGAAAGATGGGGAGATAAGTTTGCTGACAGCAGTAACTAACAGTCTGATTTACAGATCTGTCCTCCTGCTGTTTTTCTGTATTAGTAACTGAAAATTACTTACAGCTCTGTCTGTGATCTTTTCTCTCTTCCTTCTCACTACAGATGGATAATGTTGGGCTTAAAGGGGAAAACCCAGAGATCTCTTAATACCTTTTCTGTTTTACTACAGGTGGAAACAACACATGCTTCTTGTCTAACAATAACAGTAACCTGTCTTCCTGACCTATTTTTATTTTGGAATTCTAGCTTGCAAACCATGTGTTTATGGTCTCTAAATAGAAGTCTTTAGGATATAAAAACAATAGTCATCTATTGTACTATGTGGGGAGAAGAGAGAAAGATTTCTTACAGCTGATGTGAGGATGCATCCCCACAATCTAATGTGAATAAATGTTGAGGATTATCATGCTATTAACTTCTCAATTTTTAACTTTGATCTGTCTTTGATGTGGTTCTTCTGTACGTTCTTAGTTCAGTTTTGATATAATCAGTTCAACTTGTGATTTTCTGAGATATTTAAAGAGCTAGTATTTTTGGCAAGGCTTCTTTTTTTGGTTGTAGAAACCTGACCACTTCTAATGAGCATGGGGCTGGATTTGAGTAGCCAGAAGGATGACTCTAGGGAAAAATGCATAATGCCGTTTTGTTTTTAACAGCTTCCTCAGAGCCTGCCTGTTTGCAGACTATTACAAACCCCTCTGTACAAGGCTCTTTTATAATAAAGAGTAAGTAGGTTCGTATGGATACATATTGCTATCACAGGGCTGCTTCAGTCCTCAGCCTGGGGCAGGTGAGATGAAAGAGGTCTGACAAGGGAGCCTGTGTGGCAGGTTGCAGGAACTGCCTGGGGAAGGAAGGAAAGGAAGAGCCCTTGGGCCTGGCGTCCTTGGCAGCTGTGTTGTTCATCAGTCCTAAAAGAACTTGCTGGTGTTAATTTTGAGTTTTTGGAGGTAACGGAAGAGGAGTGTTGGTGTGGAAATACAATGTCATGACAGAAAGTGGGAGACAGTGGAGAAGAAATAGTACTTGGCTTGATTGTCTCTCTTATCCTGTGCTGAGTATAACTTTGTACACTACTGCATGCAGAACTCTCTCCTTTTACTGACTGCAGGATTATTCTTCTCATCCACAAAAGCATATGTTAGCTGTCATTCCTGAATGTTTGAGCTCAGAGGTTGGACAAAATACCTGTACTTTTTTTTAAAATCTTTTTACCTTCTTCCCAGATGGGATAACAGAGTTGCAAAGTATCTAATTAGCATCATGCTGGGGCACTTTCATTTAGATGCAGAGCACTTCTCTTGAAATGACTTCAAAATATGCAGGATTAATGCCATTTTTTTTTTTGTGGTGACTGTTTCTCTGTTGCTCAAAGTGAGAATGAGAATTGTCAGTACCGAAAAAGGTTGAGGGCAGATGACAGAAGTTAATTCCCATATATTCATCGTTCTGGGAAAAGGGTCAAGCAGACTTCCCGTTGTTCCCTCCCTCAGCTGATGAAATACTGTTCTGGTCTTGATGTGTAAACACACTGGACTTAGCAAGAGAGCAGCTCCAGCAAACCTCATGTTTTCGGTTTTTAAAAGCCCAAGGCATTGCAGCTTGACAGGTCTGTACTCTGTCCCCTTCCGTCTTCCTCCCTTCCATCTGTTTGTGGGATTCTCGTGCCCAGTTTGCCTCCCTGTGGTCTTAGAGCTGTTGAGCCTCATCCTTGGAAGAGGCAGTGGTGGTGGCAAAGATCCTGCAGAGAGCTATTAAAGTGTTACCAACAGTGGGAGCCGAAGCTGGAAAGCTTTCTGGTAGCTGCCTGCTTCTTTCATGTCAAGCTGGCAGCGGCTTGGGGAGGTGTAGGGGGGAGAAGGATCCACCCAGGAAACAGTCTGACAAAAGTGCCAGTGTTTTTGCTCTAGCTTTAAAGGTTGACTCACTAATTTTCCCTGTTCTGAAGGGTTTAAAAGCACTTTGATATTCTACACAAACTCTATCCAGTTCTGATTTGATATTGTTTTATCTGTGATAGGGTAAGCTGGGCATTACCATCTTATGAGTAATGGGTGCAGGAAAAAAACAATACTGACTTTCAGGCTTCAAATCTAAACTGGAATTTTTGCTTATTTCTGTTTTCTGTGAGGTCAAACTATGGCTTTTTAGTTAACAAGCTGAGAAAATGAAAAGTGTGCTTTTTTTTTAGAAATGAAACATTTTACTTGTACCGTTATATCAGAAGAACAGGTTTTTTTATGTATCTGAAGTATTAATACTCATGTTTAGTAGGTTTTCTTTGGCAACTACTGTTTTTCAGCCTGGTTTGCAAAGGAGAAAGGCAATTTTATCTTTTGCTGTAAACCTTTGCAACTCTTGTGCTGCTGGAGTTTCAGAATCTGTTAATAGATAAAGAGGTTTGAAAAAGACCTGAAAGTCCCATAAATGAGTTTTGAAAGGGTTTGTGTCTGGGCAGATTTGAGAGAGATCCAAATTGGTGCCCACAAGGAAAAAACAGGAAGAACTTGGGTGCTCTTGCTCAGCTGGCTGCTTTCGCTGGCACATGCATCCTTCCAAAGTGGACAGAAGACATCTTCGACCTGGTGCCTGCATGATAGGAAACGTAAGGGACATTGCAACTGGGAGAGGAGCTGCAGGGGAAGAAGGAAAGATAAATAATCACTTGAAGTCATATTTTATCTTCAGAATAGTATAACTTGGCTTAGAACTAAATTGATTAGTCTTAAACCGTAGAAGCTTGACAAAGTTAAGGAGTAGGTTTCTTCAAGACAGCCTTAACCTTTCCCTCTTCTCTTGAAGTTGCAGGCAGTGACTTCAGACTGTGTGAGCCTCCATCCTTCCCCACCACCCACTGACTCAAAAACAGAATGATGGCTGTGCTGGTTTTGTCACTTACTGTATTAAATAGAGCCTCTCAAAGGAAATGAATCAAAAGTTCTAAAAACAATGACAAGATTTGTTCATTTATGTTTTAAATAGTAATCTCGAGTGTGGCGGGAGGATGCTACTTAATATGCTAGCAGAATACAGTATGTGTTTGTCATATTAATCGTTGGTTTAAAAAGTGTTAATTTTTCTATTCAGCCAGCAGCTGCAACAGCTAGTGTTACTACAGTTACTGCTGTAAAGCCTTCGAGTACTGGAACACCTGTAAAACTTCCAGTTACAGGACCACCTGCACAATCCATCTCCCAGAAGGCAGTCTCTGTGAAAGCAGAGGGCACAACAGTAGCACAGACCAGCGCTTCTACAGTAAGGAAAAAAAAATTTAATTAAAAATTAACATTCTCTATATTCATCAGAGGTTGGAGAGCCAATGCAACATCTAACAGTCTTCTCTTTATTTCTGCGCTAGGAGATGTTAGAGAATGTGAAGAAATGCAAGAATTTCCTTGCCACGCTAATAAAATTGGCATCTAGTGGACCTCAAGCCCCTGAGATGGGGCAGAACGTGAAGAATCTGGTGCAAAATCTCTTGGTGAGACTATTTTTTTAAAGCAAAGTGTCATTTTTATATTGTTTTTGACATTGACTTTGTAGTCTTGTTCCTTCTCTTTCTGCTTATGTTTTTTTTTTAACAGCTAAAGAGCTGGATTTGTGGCAGAATATATCTGAGTCTCCTAAGTCTTATAACACTCATTTTAGCTGGATCCCATACTGTATTTTCTCCCACACATTCCCATTTCACTTTATGCACACAGGTATCTGATGACAGGAGGCACTGATAGTTTTTACATAGCTTTTGAGTCTGAGCTGTTTTTTCACGCTAGCGTAGTTTTGGGTCCTCAGTGGCAAGGGTTTTACTCTGGAGGTTGTAGTACAGTACTGAGTCCATTTTACTTCTTTACTCCCAAGACAGCACCGAGTTGCACATTGATGGTGAAGCTCCAGTGAAATAAGCATGAAATTATCTGTCGTTAGACAACAGGATGGAGAAGATAATGTGGTGGCTTGCCAATGTCTCTCTCCTTGCCTTGTGGTGTAGCTCAGCACAGCTGGGTTTTCTCGGTAATAGTTTCTTCTGCCCCTCCTTGTCTTGGCATTTGACCACTGCTGCAGTTTTGTTCCACTTCAGCAGAAGGCTGTGTGCAGGTAGAGGGAGACAACTTTGTGTTACCAAAGGAATATTTCAGTCTAGAAAAGCAAGGTGTAGAAAGAAGGATGATTGCAGGGAACAGATTGTTTTAAGATGCAGGCTTGCAAAAATATTTGATTCCCCTTCTCTTCTTCTGTTGCCTGTGTGTCCCTGCTGGACTATACACTATGCTTCTGTAGGAACATATGAGAATTAATCCTTCTTGTGCTTACAGTGCTTTTTTTCAAAGAACAGTAATTACCAGCCATTAATAAATTGTTTAACAGTGCATTTCTTTGCCTTTTTACAGTATTTTTAAAATGCTGTTCTTCTGTCATTCAGTATGTGTGTATGATGTAAATGCAAAATAAATTAATGTTTCATATGCATGAGGGAAACAAGTAAACACCAGCTGTGAAGTAAAGTGGTCCTTAAGGCAGCATTTCATGGAGTGGGTGTCAAGCACCTTATTTGCACTGAGATGTGGTATACCAAATCATTGCATTTGTGTCAGTGGGACCTCAGCAACCTGTATCTGCAGCTCAGTGGGGTCCAACGACTGGATAGGAGAGCTGCCCAAAGTTCCCTTCTATGAATATCTGGTCCTTAAACCCGCTCCTCTTATCACGGAGCTCCTTGGAACAGCTGTCCTCAGGGAGGATAAGGTTGAAAAGCATAATTTCTCTGCAGATGGAGAGACTGGCCCTAGGGTCCCTCGTCCTTGTGTGTTTCTGTACCTTCCCGAAGGAGGTAACTGCATGGTCTCACCTGGGAGGGTGAGAAGTGGCGGCAGTGTCTGGGGCTATCCACCACCTCAGCCCCATTGCTGATGTGCAAGGGGGTCCCGGAAGGCTGCTGTGGCTTCCTAACCCTCTCAAGCCACTGAAACAGGTGTTTGTGGTGAGGCAGAGCAAAAAGCTTCAAGGAGACTGTGCTTTGTGAGCTGGAGGAGCATTGCTGTGATGGTATGCAAAAGTGATGTTCTGATGTTTGGCTTCTCCTGCTTTAGAAAGAAGGCGTTAAGTATTCTGCTTTATTATGCTTTAGTGAGCATTAGACTGGAATTGTTTAACAAAAACAGCACTGAGTTGTCTTTTGTCTCGGATCTATTTAAATTTTGATCCTTATGCAGATAAACTACCTTTACAGCATAAAGTACTCTTGATGGATTTAAAATATTTCTGCATAAAAGAGATATTCAAAAGGATCAGTGTTACTTACAAATTTGTTTCTATCAGTTCACTTCAGTGAATGGGTGTTTGAACAGATATCCTTAAGTGTATTAACTGCCTGTAGTCGAACAAAGGAATTTAATTTTAAAATAGCGTATCTAAATTATAACATCATTCTATCCTAAAATGTGTTCTTTAAATATACAGGAGGAAAAAAGCATTTGAGAATACTGAAATTGAATAACACCGTGATAATGTAAACTTCCATGAATTGTTAATACACATATCGGGGGGAGGGAGGGAGATAGATTCGGTTATAAATTACTGTTGTAATTATATTTTCCTCTTAGGAAGCAAAAATTGAACCAGAAGAATTTACAAAGAAGCTGTACATAGAGCTCAAGTCTTCTCCACAGCCGTATTTAGTTCCTTTTCTTAAGGTAAGTGTCTGATTGTGGATATATGGTATTTAATGGGGGAAGGAGGACCAGAAAAGAGAGTTTTCAAGTAGTTGTTTGCCCAGATCAGTTGAGGAAATGGTGCTTAGCCTAACCCTATTTGACTGCTGCTCTTGGAAAGATGGAGAGATTTTTGTGGGGGATTTCAGAGGTGTTAACTTCAGTTGTATTCTCATGTTGGAGCATAATTACTCCCCAGTAACTACTGGAGACAAATCTTTTGGAAGCTGGTATGTCTACCGTAGAGCAGCTACGCTAAGATGACCTTTTACTTCCTTAGCAAAACTGTAGCTGGTTTGAATTCTAATACAGAAGAGTGACAATAGAGGCTGTGCGCAGCTTATGCAGTACTTGACCTTAAAGAATTTGCATAACGCTCAATATTCACTCATCTGCTGGCTTCTGTTAACTGGAGGCAGGGTAAAAACCACCCCTTTCTCCAGAAAATGTCTCACGGGCTCCTGCCACTTAGGAAGAGTAACCCGGGATAACTCTAATCTGTTCAAGCAAGTAATCATGAAAATAAGAAAATGCTTTCTTTTTTCTTGAAAGCATATTGTAGAATGGAATTTATTGACAGTCAAAACGAAAATGAACATCTTTGTCGTATAGCGACTGCTAAATCCCAGTGAAAACTTGGTTATATTTGCTTAACTGCAGTGCACACAGTGTTGTTAGACCTGATAGATCTGTACTTTTCTCTGACATTCATTACAGGCACAGCAGAGAATCAAGGAAGAGTGGTTATGTGGTAAAGCTGTGATAGAGGTTTTCTGGAGTTTGCCCTCTTTCTTTGTATTTGACAGTCCATGTAACAATACATCCGATAATGCTGCTATTGCTTTAGATATCTGGTGTTAATCTCTTCAAGTATGGGATGAATATTTTTGTTACAGTGACAGCCTTTAAGTGCTTTGCTAGTAGGTTTGTCAGGAGACTAGAAGTCTCCTCTGCAGGGCTTAATGTGGTATGTCAGTATTTGTTACATTTTTAAAAAATCTAAATTCCTGTTTTTTTTAAATGCCCATGCAAAAACCTAAATAAATAAATAAATCCAGTCTGCATTATTACAGCCGATTGCAGTTCAGAGTTTTGATGTTACTTCCTAGAGCAGCCTGTGCAACAACCGCAGCACAGGCAGCTCTGCTACTCGTGGACGGTTTCATCCTGGCTGCAGAGCGACCAGGCTGTGCACGCAGGGTCAGCACGATGGGCAAAGCTTGTCTTTGAGCTCTGCTAGCTGCCAGGGCAAGTTTGGCTGCAGAAATTGTGAAAGTGCTCTGCCGGAGTTTATAAGTTGTCCCCCAACATGGAGAATTGGTAGGTTTGGTGCAAAGACCCTGAAGCAGCTCCATGGGACTGGAGCATCCATTAGGTTGGGTTCGTCAGCCTCTGTCAGGTCTGTGCTGGCATCACGCAGAGCTGCTGCGTGCTCCTGGGTATCACGTAGGCTTCTCTGGTCTGGGCAGTATCCGTACCATTGTAACGCATGATAAGATGCTCTATCCTTGCTGTACGCGAGATGAACAATGACACAGGAAAACTTCAGCATCATTGTTAAGGCACAGCTGGGATCGAAGTTAACTGACCTCATAGCGTTACCCATCCTTTAAAGCATCTTGTGCTGTGGTTGCCTTTTTTCTGAAACACCTGAAGGGTGTGTAGTCGGTACAGACCAGCCTTACTTGGCACATGCTCTGGGCGGCTGCGGCAGGGCTGAGTGCCCAGTGGCAGCTGGCTTAACCAGCACTTCTCTTTGGTGCTGCCCTCGTTTGGGGGGGAAGTGCCTGTGGCTCAAGTCTAGGCAGAGATGTGATACGGGTCATTGCCAACACATTTGTAGCTAGTAAGGTGGAGTTTTAGGGAGGATTCTCTGTGGAGTTGGCTCTTATCTTTTGAGCTTCAGATTTTTGACAGAGCTGCTGCATGTTTTTGGTTTTGCCTGTTCCAATAACTTAAAAAAAAAAAAAAGTAAATTCTAAAAAACACTGGAAATATGGAAAAAAACCCCTGTAAAGCCAACTTTATTTTCAAATCTGCTGGATGCTTTTGGTGAATAAACTGCATCAAGAGCATGAGGAAAGCTAAGCAGTCTTTTAAAAGAAAGGGAAGCTAACATTAAAGATAGAAGTGCCATGGAAGGTCCAGATGTACAAACAATTTGTTCACTCGATATATTAGCAAGTGAGATAGCGTGTTCCTTTTCATATGAAGCCCAGAGCAACAGCACTGTGCTGGAGACTCTTACAGGCTTCAAAAACTGTCAGGGGAAAAAAGTTTTGTGAGAATATACTGGTAGCTGCAGAAATGATTTCCCCTGGTTCTGAGCCATAACAGATTGTAAATAGTCAAGGAGAAAATCTGTAGAGGGCTGGAAGATTATTCTGTCCATTAACCTTCTCAAACATAGCTGTACTAAAAATGAGATGTTGCCAGATACTTTTACTAATGTTCTCCTGTTGCAGAGAACTTCTCTGGCTTAAGCTGTGCTGCTGCAGCTATGCAGACATTAGTAAAGTGGTATCCCCCCCTAGTGTAGATACAGCTGTATTGGTATACAAGTGCAGGCATCTTCAGAGCTTGCTCCTGATTTTATTGGATAATTTGTAGTTCTCTGCTGGAGGAGCTCAATGGAATAAACACAGCTGTTATGAGAGAGCAGTTTTTTGGCAAAACAAAAAGAATTGAGATAGTAGAATAGTTAAAGCTGGTCTTACTCTGGTGTGTAAGTTCCACATTGAAACAGTCTAAACAAAAGAACAGATTTTGGGATAAATTTCCCTATAGATGGGGTTTGCTCCAGGTAGGGAAGACGTGGTAACTTGATCTTTGCTCAACCTTTGTTGGTGATTCTTAACTTAAACCTTCATCAGTTTAAGAGTACTTGCATTTGTGCTACGTGAATTGTAGCAAAACCTCTTCTTTGGAATAACCAGCTTATTGCCTCCTGGAAAAAAAAAAATAATTAAAACCTGAGGAAGAAGGCTCAGTTGCTAATGTGAGATCTAGTATTCTGGGAGACTGTTCTGGTGTTATAACCATGTTGTTTTCTTCTTGTTTTCTAGAAAAGCATGCTTGCCTTACGGCAACTAATGCCAAATGCTCAAAGCTTTATCCAGCAGTGTATGCAGCAGCCAGCTCCAACCCAAGAAGCTGTTTCAACTTGTACCTCTGCACCAACTCCTGTAGCGGTGGCAACCTCAGCTGTAGCAACAAATTCTCTTCCCGTTATAAAACCAGTGTCTGCCTCTGCAACAGTCGCAGCCTCTCCAGTTATAAAACCAGTCCTTTCCAGTGCACCGGTGACAGCCTCTCTGCAGACCGCGAAGCCTGGTCCTGCCTCTGCAGTGGTGACGGCCTCTCTTCGTCCCGCAGCGTCAGTCCTCACCACCACAATAGCGACATCAGGGCTGACTGCTATCCAAACTGTGAAGCCGGTCTTCACCTCTGCGGTAGCAACGTCCTCTCTCCAACCTGTAAAGCCAGTGCTCGTCTCCGCAGTGGCATCCTCAGCAACAACCCCTCTCCAGCCTTTGAAACCAGTCATCGGCACCCCCATCAGTATTAAAATCTCCCAGCCAAACTCCATCGTTGCGCAGTCGGTGGGCACGCAGCAGGTGGTAAAAGTGAAACAGTTGGTAAGATGAATTTCTCTCCTTCTCTGTACCTGAGCTTCTTTTGCTTTGACTCTTAACATTTTGTCAGGGTGATATCAATCCACACCTTAGGTGTGTTTTTTTTGTCATATGAAGCCACCTGTCATGAGTTAACCAGTTACATTTGTGATAGTTGTGAAATGTTGCACGCTTGCCAAAAAGGTGAATCTAAAGCCACCCTGTAAGCTATGTCTCTTGCAAGATGAGCTGACCACCATTCAACCAGCCTGAACGTCCAGATAGAGACACGAGGGAAGGTGCTTGGACTCCTGGTGTGTGTGCAGCTGGGCTAGGTTGGTATGTGAAAGAAAAGGCAGGAAATGCCTGTGTCAGAAATTGATGATGGGATGCTTACGTTAATTACTATTAGATGCCCTGTGAGGGCTGTGCCTCAGCTAGCCCCCAGGGGTTCCAGTCTCCTTTCCTTCAAAGATCCTGCACTGGATGCTTTGCAGGAATAGGTAGTTTGATCTGTAGTGATATGCTAACTGAAATGTATTAACAAGCTCGAGGAGAGCTCTGACCTCCAGATTTACTAAGACGTGATAATTATGAAGTCATCAAAAAGTCAATTTTTTCTATCAGGCCTCATTAGCTAACAAATTTCAGAAGGAATAAATGCTCTATTAAAACAATACTCTCAAAAGCAATGCGTTAACACTTTTTTTCTTGGCACAGGTTAATTTCTCACTAATGCTAATGTTAAATGCCAGCAAGCTGTGGATCACCAGTATACCCAGCAGAGCAACGTTGTAAAATAAGTTAGGTTTGGTTTATGGATGTTTGAGATACTGAGCAGTGTGCTGTGTCTACCTGCATGTAGTGACCTCAAGAATACTGGGAGAATCATCTCCTTTGGCAGATGACTCTTCTTGAATAGGACTTCCTTGTAAGGATTTGTTCCTTCCAACAACGGGAAAACGTGAGACTTCCTCTGAAGCTAGATTTACTTTCCACAGCTATTGTAGTGTGTGAATTTCCATTTGTAGTTTTGTTATTGTGTAGACTTGATTTCACAGTATTCAGACCAACTGGTGTTTTGCATTTTCCTTTTTTTTCAAAGCATGTAAGGTGGATGTAGTACAATAATAATTTCTTCTAAGTAAACAGCTTATTCTACCAGCTTTTCACCTTTTCAGAGTTGCTGAAAGCACTGAACTATATAGGGTGGTTTCTTTTTATGAGTGGGTTTGGTGTTGTGTTGTTTTGTTTTTTAAACAACTGCTGTTGCATATACACTAAAACTTTGATCGTAGTTGCTACAGCCAAATTGGGAAAAGAATTGCTACCCTTGTTGCCTTCAAGGACTAAATCTGAATTTCCAGCCAGAAGAAAATGAGGGCTGCTTAGGTTGTAAGAGAGCTGGAGAGCAGTTTGTTGGCTCCACAGCGAGCCATGTAATCCAGGGGAAAGACTGACCATCTGTACAAATAGATGAGGAAGCTTAACTCTACGCTGTGGAGTCAAGGCGCTTCTTGAATATCATTTTGGTGAACTCAAGAAATGACTTCTGCCTCCTCCAGTACGGCAGTGTGGCAGCCTAATGAAACTGCTTTTCTGTACTGTGCATTACAAACACTGACTTGCATGCAAAACATGTTTTATCCTCATTTGGGTGGATCCCAGGCAGAGTGATTAAAATCCTTGCTCTTCAGAATAGCTATTTAATTTTGGTCTTGGATGTAGTCGAAGGACTGAATTGACCGCTGGCAGCTCAGCCCTATCAGGAGCTCAGTGTTTGTTCAGGCGACCTGTTAGCACAAGGAGCAAGTTGGTAGAAGTGGCTGCATCTTCTAGGGCTTCCCTGATGACTTTCCTTTTAGAAGGACAGAGGGCCTGTCCACTGACACAAGAAAACGAAGCAGGACCTCCCCTCCCTAAATAGAAGGGTCCTGCTGCCAGCTGAAAGGAAGCACATGCCAGCTGTGCAAATCTGTCTGTACAGTGCTGCCAGCAATTTTTTTCCCTTTCCAGCCCTCGGGGTTGTCTGATGCCACACACTCCCTCTGCATGCCCGTTCCTAATTTGTCTCTTGTGCTTGAGGAGTGGAAAGCAAGCATCTTCTGTGCTTCCATGTGCTAGCTCCATCAGTGATGCTTAAGATTGCAGCTCTGCAGTGGTCTTGTATGAAAAATGTGATGGGAGAGATGCTGCATGTGACCACTTCTTTTCGTGGCACGGTTATCAAAACTCTGGGTCTGTATGGTGGGCACCGAGGGGGCTGTTCTTCAGGGGTGCTGTTGGGACTGGGTTGTGTTGTGTTGTGAGCGTTGCCCGTGGCTTCCCTGGCAGCTGCATGTTCCGTGGGGTGCCCCCCCGTGACCTTATTAACATGGACTCATTTAAGAGTATTGACTTCCAAAGTTGTTTCACCTTAGAAATAAAGCGTGTCTTGCTGTAGTATTGCTTTGTCTCTCATTAAGCATAATAAATGAAAAATTACATTACCGGACGCTGTCTGTAATGGTGATAACACTGCTATGGAATTAGAGCTTTGCTAAGTATGAAGAGCAGGAGGAAAGACCCTGTGCTTTGTCCTCAATGCATGCTTTTGCTCGTAGGGCTTCCTTCATAAAGCAGTATCACTTCTGGTGTACGCTGGTACTTTAACACCTCGCAGCTGATCTCCAAACTTTGCTTTATGAAGGTAGAACAGATTCACGCTATTCAAAGTCTGCACCAGGCAGCTGCCTTTCTTGCTGTCAGCTGGACGTTGCATTGCGCTTTTTTACTCAAGTGTTGCTGCTTTTTATGCTGATGTCTTTCTGAACTTGCTTAAGGTGGTTGAAGGAACAGTCCCTTTTCTTTCTTCTTCAGGCTAGCAGCAAGAAGTAATAGAAACAGTAACACATAGATACGGTCTGTTTTTGTAATACTTTTTCGGGGCATTAGGTCCATGTTGAAATTTCTAGGACTGTGCCCTTTGCCAGTACCAAGGATGTCCAGCTTTTGTAAGTCTAGCAGCTAGAATGGCAAAGAGAAAAACAGCTTTACTGCCAACCCTTCCTTTCTGTTTCTGGTTGATCTAGTATCCTCGGTTACTTGACTTATTTCCCAGTTCCCACCTAGGCTATTGACTTTACATTGCCTATCTCTTGTTCTTTTGCCTGCCGCAGTAATCTTGAATGCTTACGTTTCCTCCTGTGCTGTTTCAGTTTTTTGTGTGCTGAAGATGAAGCATCATTCTCACTGGCGGTAGGGAGGATCTCTAGGTGCATGCCAGTATGGATGCTGGCAGATCCTGTGAGTAGTTTGCCCAAGCTGCTTGCTGGTTCAGTACTTATCTGAACATACAAATTGTGCTCTCAACGTTGTTTTTTGACTTCCAGCCTATGGAAGCTGGATCTTTCAGAAAGATCAAGTTGTGTCTTGGTTAAAACCCCAGTAGAAGCAATTGTTAGTGCCTGTACTCGTTCGTGACCAAGTGCTGTATGTGTGAGACTTGACCCTGTCCACAATCAGTGCCTGTGTTCCTGTGGTTCTTTCATGTGCATACAAACTTGGAGAGATGGATCTTGTGTGTGCTTTTTTCCCTCTCGAGAATTGTCTGTTCTTTGTCTGGTTTTCGAACACCACCTTCAGCTCAGTTCTGCATTTCTGCCTCAATGCCAAGCCATGATGCTGTAAGCAGTAATAACTGGGGGAGCATATTTTCACTTCTTAATACAGAGTACCTATCGTCTTGTGAAGGTGTGATTCTTATGCTGATTGTGTTGACTGATAAATCTGGAATTAGATAACAGGAGGCAGCCTGAAATAGAATAAGTTCTGAAGTACGGTAAACACCAATTATTTAAATATAAACTTGTGTACTTTATTTAGACGACTACTGTACAAGAACTCTTTAGACTTCCTGAAGTTAGAGTAAAAGACTTAAGAGAAAAAGTTTCCTCAACCATTTAAACTCATTGTATTGGCTTTTTGCCCCTAACCAGCTGGGATTCAATCTGAAGATGTTGATAAATTTGTGCTTTTGGTAAAAAGTCTTTCTACTACTTGTAATCAAGAATTTTGCAAAGGATGTATCAGAAGCTGCAGCCCACGTTCTGCTTGCTAGGAGGCTTAGGGCATGAAGCTTTTGGAGATACTGCAATTTTATTGGTTTCCTGCATTTTAATGGCTGTCCCCAAAGAGGAAGAATCTGTCTTTATAGGCTGTGCCTGTAGGTCTGTGTTGTGATGACACCCCGCTGTCTGGTTTTGTTTCTTTCAACTACCTCTTTAAACAAAACTATCGACCCTCTTCCTTTTCACCCTTTAGCAGTGTACCACTGTTTTTGTATAGAGGCTCTGCTCAGTGTAGGTGCTGCTGGTTAGCACTTCGTGTGCCCTCTGACTGGTATGTTCAAGTGTACTTTTGCTTAACACTTTGAAGCTCAGCATCTCAATTTACAATTGACCTTGCAGCTCCAAAAATGCATTAGTAACTTCATAGGGTGTATTCCTCATGACAGGAAAAGAATTTATTGCAAGACTTTTAGCTGTTTCTTTTTTTTATTATTTTATTTTTCTTTAAACTAGATGTATGTGATACCTACTCTTTTGAACTTGTTGGCAGGCAGACACAATATTCAATTGGCAGTCTGTTAAACAAGGCCTAGAGAGGAAAGTCTCTTAGTGTAACAGATTGTGTAGTATTCAGTGAAAACTTTCTGATATAGCTATAAATAGAGAGTAGGGGTGAAATGTCTGTTAGAGCTTGCTGAATGAGCTGGAGCATTATGCTCGCCACCAGTTGCTAAGATTTTGTTTCTTGGCATTAAAGTCAAAAGAAGTGATGGTTGATTTTTTTTTTTTTTTTTTGAGCATGCTGTTTGTTATAAACTGAAAGCTAGACATGCATGCGTGCCCTGCAGCACTTCTGGCTGAATGAACATGTTGATACTATTTACTTCTCTGTATATTTAGCTCTTCTCACTCTTGATATTGGATATTCCACTTGCAGGTAGTCCAGCAACCGTCAGGAGCCATTGTAAAGCAAGTATCCACACTCCCACAGCCCTCAACGCTGACTCTCCAGACATCTGCTGAGAAGAGGATGCCGCTGAATACGCTTGTTCAGACCAACCAATTTCCTACAGGTATGGTGGAACCTCTGTAATGGAGAAAGGAGAGGACTGCTGAGGTGCAGAAATCAGTACAGGCTGTTGGTAGATTGTAGGAAGGTGGCTGTCTGTCAAGAGAAAAAACATTTCAGTATGATAGATTGTAAATCTTTACTGGGTGTTTGTGGTACAGATGTCATGTCACTCAGTGTCGTGTCACTTCTTCCTTCAACAGGTACAGGTTGATGCATAATGTAACTTTTGTATCAGCCAGCCAGTTCTCGCTAAAACCTTCTGCTGATCAGCACAGAGGAGGGTATATGGAACATGTAGAATGTAGTACTCTAGAGTGTCTGGTTTTCAATTGGACCTAATTAGTTGTTACTGAGTCTGCAGTAGCCTTTGTTAGACATATGAACTGATTAAACAGTTGCCTGAGCATTTTGCTTTCTATTATGGCATGTTCTTTGTTTTGTTTTAGGTTCCATTCTGAAACAAGTTACCCTGCCAGGAAATAAAATTCTGTCGCTTCAAGCATCTCCTGTTCAGAAAACTAAAATAAAAGAGAATGGAACAACATCCTTCAGGTAAAAATGAACAATATAATTTCCTGTAGGAAGGAACAAAAGAAACAGACAGCGCATGTAGAGGTGGGAACAGAGCCCAGAGAAAAGCAGCTTTCTTTAGAGACTTAGGATTGGTGCATAGTATGAATTGGCAAGGGGGATCTAAAAACTGTGACCTCATAGCAGATCTTAATTATTCTTAGTATAGGAAAACTGTCCTGATGAGTTAGGGTTTTCATCATGTTATTTTACACAAATGTAATTATACAAACAGTGTGCATCAATATGTATCAGTTTTTCACTTGTGGAGGAGGCATATTGATCTTGATCCTGTGAATACTATTAACTAATGTGAAGTAAAGTTACCTTGTATTAAAAGCTCTCCACAGGATTAAATCAGATAAAACATCTGCTTTTAACAGACAGCCAGATAGCATTGAGCTGTAATTTGGGCTGGCTGGTAACCTGTTTAAAGCTGTGTGCTGTATTACAGTATCTTTTATTAGCTCTTCTTACAAGCTCAATTCTGTATGTAGAGGTGCAAGTCTTTGACTACATCTCTAATTGTGGCTTCTGGCATATTCTCTAGGCTTTCAGATTAGAAGAATACTTACAGCTGTTAGTTCTGATTCACTTTTCAAAAGGAGAAATGATTTCTGTAGCTCTAAAATCTGATGTTGGGGTGGAAGTGCAAACTGTCGTAAGTATGCGTTATTGGCCTTAAGACGTTAAGGCAAACTTGAAGTTAGTCTTCCAGGGGTAAAAGCAGATATGATACCTATTTCTTGTCGACCAATTGACTTCTAATCTTTTGAAAGCTACAGTTTGGTGTACACAGATACAGACACCTGTTGTTATTTATAGTAACATACAGTGCATACAAAATACTGAAAACATTGGTAGTCAGAAAAGGAAAGAAAAAGCTGATGTTAAAACAATTGCTCTGTTTAGCTCCCTCAAGCTCTTATGAGCTATGCTTCAGAATAAAAGTTGGGATGTAATTTTGTGTAGTGATGTTTGGGGGGAAAAATACACATCCCTTTAAAAACAAACAAGCCAAGCTACTTTATAAAAATATCATCATTTAAAAAAAAAAAAACACCTCCCTAGAAACAAGATTTTACTGTGCTCTTCCAGTCAGAATATATCAACTGCCTTGGATGGAAAAGTTTGACTTGAGCTTCTTGATGTTCTTTCCTTGACTTAAGTTTTTAGAGAGTTATTTAGGAAAAACTCTGCTTCTACAGTGTGATCCAAAATATATTTCTGTTCCTAATTTTGGACTATGAATTTCAAAGTAGCTCAAGTCCATGAGAATTCAGATGTGAAATCTCTAGCTTACCTAACATTTTTTTTAGTAAGTCTCTAGTCTCTGAAGAATTTCTCTTTGGATACATTCCTGATGCTACCACTTACCAGTGTGACCAAAGAGGTCTAGCTCCACATAGCGTTATTCTGGCCTGGGCAATAGACATTCCCCAGTAAACTGTGAAGTGTTTTGCTCTCTTCTGTCCTGACTTTTAATATTCCCACCAAAGCTATTCTTTGTGACCTATGATCCATCAACTAGCTGATCATGTTTGAGGCAGAGAACACCATGGCTCCCTTTCAGGTTTTGTGATGAGGTTTGTTATGGGCAGAGAGCATGTCTTCGTAACTGATGTGATTTTTGTGTCCACATACAACTATGGCCTCTCACTGCAATGTATCGTCAGTCCTGAATCCCTTTGCCATTGTGTGCGTAAGTTAGGTTAGGATTTGGGAATATAATACTTGCCAAACTCTACTTAATAAATGCAATTTGACCTTGTTTGCTCTTTAATGTTGTTGCTTTTTCTTGGTGTTGCTAGACATAAGTAACAGGAAAAAGGGTGATTTTCTTGTTCCAGTTAAAAAGAATCCTCTCTGAAATGGGAACGTAACAGCTAAGTTTGTGCATTGCTGGCACTCGGTTGTCCTAAGACATGCGCTGAAAAGGGCAGTCTGCTTTAAAAGCATCAAGAGTTTTATAAATGGCTTTACATACCTCTGTAAAGTGTATGCCAGAGCACCCTGGAAAAAGTAAGACACAAATTTGCATCTTAAAATACTTACGTATTACTTACAATACTTAATAATATAATACTTAAGACTTACATCTATTCTGTTTAATACTTTTTTTTCAAAAGTGTGTACAACTGATTTTTGCATTTAAACTGGGAAGTGCCAGAAATCTCGACTACTAGACAAGCAGGAGTGAGACAGCAGCGGAGAACATCTGGGCAGCTGTGCTTCCTGCCCTGTGGCGCTCATGAGCAGAGCTCTGGTGGCTCTCACTCTGCTGGAATTGTTCTGTCCCGTGTCATTGTTCATGACAATGCACGGAGTTTTGGGTTAAGCATACCTTTGTAGTTTTATCACTTTTGCTTTTGATTAAAATGGAGTAAATAGAAGATGGGTTGAGAAGAAAACATGCATTGTTCAAACACCAGAGGGTGCCACAGACTCGCTTTTCAGCCACTGCATCCAAATTCATAGATACGAGGCACATCTGTATTGCTTGGGCTTCTTCTTCCAGTTGAATATTCAATTTGCATGTCAAATCTGACTCTGTACAGCGTAACATAGAGAACTGTGCATTCTGTTTTTCCCTTTGTACTGACAACTTCAATTGCTGGAGACCTGTAACAGCTAGGAGAGTGTTTCTTGTTGGTTTCTGGGTGTGATATGATCAGATGCAAAAAGTATTAATGGATGGAGTGCAAAAGAGGGACTTTGTGGAGGCTTTGCTGAAAATGAAAGCAAGTCTGTATCCAGCCAAAACACCTGGAATATTTTTAATTTATCACTTGAATAAAATGATTTTAATAGCTTACTCTACATACATAATGCGATACTTACAATGATTGAGATTTGTTCAAGTAGTATGGACAAAATAATAGTCACATGTCTTCTGAAAGTTATGTTAATCTGTAGTAAGCACTACTGCTAAGGAAATTTAGGGATAGGTTCTTTGGGCTAAGTAAAATAAGTGCAGCAGTGTTTACCCATGTGCAAATTAATCTTTCGTCAAGGCTAGTTACTTGGTGACTTAATGCAGTCTTATGTCCAGCAGTGAAGAAGTTGGAATTGGTCTTCAAAACCAGTACAGGCAGAGACGTGTGCTTACGTATAAGTTGTCATGTGTGCACTCCCATGAGAGGCTGTGATCGGAAAGATGAAAGAAAATAGTAGCTCGACAAAGGATGGTTTTAGAGAACTGAAGCTGATAAGAGTACGGCTATACTCTTGGAATGGTTCAGTTGCTAGTTTTGTAGAGGTTAGATGGTGGGGAAACTGTTCTGACAGTGGTGACTTTAGCTTTAAGTTGTACGGGTGATCATACAACTGTCCTGACAGTCCTGGGATTTAGTGCTTTTCTTAACGTGATAAATCTGGGGCACAAGCGTACTCAGGAAGCTATGTCTAGTTAGACGTAATGAATGAAGCTAGTTTGAGAATCCATTGGGTCTCCTTCTCCCCTAAGCAAATTGTATAGAAGCTGCCTAGTGTGAGAGTACACAAATGAAAGGTAGGAGGGGGTAGGGAGAGGCTGGATTCCTTTCCTAGCCAGACTCCTTTTCAAAATGTTACGGGACCTAAGTCTTGCACCATGAAAACCTGCTGAAGTCTGAAGGAGAAAATCCGTCTATAGCTTAAGGAGGAGAGAGGAAAAAACAAAAACAAACAAAAAAAAAACCACAATGCTTTTTTGTGTCTTTTGAGCATCACTCAAGCCCAAGCCATTTTCCAATAACTTTAGCTTCTTCCTAATGATAGTCAGGAAACGGCCTCCAAGAGATCCCATTTAACCTGAGAATGGGAAGTTTCTGACCTGCCCCTCGTTCAAGAGTTATTTAGGCCATACAGTGATTCCTGCAGTTGAACCTTGCCGGAGAACACCTTTACAAAGACTTTTTTTTTAGTCCAGATCAAAATACTTTCAGATTGAGTGCTTCCACTTGTCTGTACTAATGCTGCAGACTTCTATTATGGATCGGTCCTAAACCCTTGAAGCCAACAGGAGGACCTCTGTTGCTTTACTAAGCAAAAAGGCTTTCTCTTGGTGATCTAAGCTTTTCTGAAAATAACTCACTGTTTCATTACAAAACTCCTCCAAGAACTTCCCATACAAGTTTTATTAAGTATTCTAACTTAAATGATGTTAAATAAATAAAAGAAGCTGAGACACATGAACTATTTGCTCAACATGAGGTTTGCAATGGTGGTAGCTAGCTGTTACTGTTAGTCCAAACTATGCCAGACTTGGATTTTTATTTTGAGCATGTAGTCCAAAGCTGCCACAACAGAATCTAGCTTGTGAAGGAATGTTGAGAATTAGACCTCTGCTACTGTTCTGCAGAAGCACAGCATCTTCCCTGCTACGTACAGGAGTGTTGTACGACATGACCAATTCAAAGAGCAGGGTCTGGGTTGGTTGTAGTGTACAGACAAGAAATATTTGCCTTATTTTTTAAGGGAACTCACTGAAAGAAAAGTTAGTCACGTTTCTTCTAATATGCTTCTGCTGTAAACTTCGGTTCATAGGATAGGCATTGTTAGAGATAGGCAATGTTAGAAAATAGACTTGTTTGTGGTTTAATGAGGCAATATTCAACTTTGTTCTACACTTGGTTCTGCCCAGTGAATTGGATTTTTAGAACAATTTTCAGTTTACTTGTGACTTTAACTTTGTGACTCCAACAGTAACTTTGACTTTGTTGTCTTCTGAATACCACTGCTAATAAATTCCCCTGCTAGAAGATCAGTGGTGGAGGTGGGGAGGCTTGTGGGGATTTCTAACCCAGGTTTACCTCAGCCCATTGTTTCCAAGATTGTTCAAAAGTTTCTTGTAAAGAATTTGCATACCTCGCAACTGAGGCATTGATTAAGCTAATGTTTGAGGTACTTGAGAGAATTGTGAAAGCTTTTTAGGACTTGTCTTTCCCTGTCCACTCCCATACCACAAATGTATTGTGTAGAGGTAGCCTCCAAAATATGTGAACATGGCTGTTTGATGATAGAAGAGGTATGTCTTTGTATGCATTCTGAATGAAGCGTAAAATGATAATTTTCTCTTTGGTAGAGATGAAGATGACATAAATGATGTGACTTCTATGGCTGGGGTCAACCTGAGTGAGGAGAGCGCGTGCATTCTGGCAACAAATTCTGAACTCATTGGTACAGTGATCCGCTCTTGTGCAGATGAACCTTTTCTCTCTTCAGAAGCACTTCAAAAGAAGATCTTGAACATTGGTGAGAACAAAACGTGTAACTACTGTGTACGGATATAGAGTTGTATTCTTGCATCTTTCATCAGCCAGCCTGCGATCTTTGAAGAAGGAGCTGGTACTCCAAGATCTGCTATCGCCATTCATGTGTTCCTACCAAACTATACCAAGTTTTTACTTCCCCTTCTAGTCAAGAAATATGCTTTAAATTTTTACGTGGAAGTAGTCTGAAGCCCAGTAGGGGAGAAAGAAGCTGGTGCCACTTCTACATGTAATAATTCTGTGAAGTGAGCAACTTGACTACTTTTACACTTATTGGAACACAAAAAAAAACCAAGAGATGTTAATTTTGAACACTGAAGTGTGCTTTTCTATTCCCGCAGCTCCTAATTGGGTATATTAAATTTTTTAACTTTTTTAACAGCTTTTGCATTCCTCAGCCTGTTTGGGTATATGTACTCTATTGCCCAATGTTGCACATCCTGCCCATGTGGTTAGAAAGAAACGTTGTGCTGTCAATATGCACAGGGCAGACTTTTGTTTATGAATCCCCCTGTGGAAGAGTCTTCCATTGATTTTATACAAAAGAGATGTTAAAGGTATCTGTCTGTATCAGTGAATACTACCATGGAATGTATGTTGAATGCATGTTGAATGCCTGGGCCTAAAATGTAATAGGAAGGTGGGTTTTTTGTATGTGTTGCTTCAGCCATTAGTTTCTGAGCAAAATTATAACTGTTGCTTGGCAAGGTGTGTTATGTCTGAGCAGGGAGTGTGCACTGGTACAGCATCACGTTGCCATCTACAGCAAGCTGGGTGGGTGTTGCTCAACGCTCTGCTCGTGTTTACTCTGTAGTGCGCTGCCATACTGCAACAGTGAGCTCACAGCTGAGCATACAAGAAAGCCTGCTGTTCACGTGTGCAGCCCTAATTCTGGTGCAGTGGTCTAATCACACGATCACAAAGTCCTCCTGTTTCTACATGCAGCTTGTTCCTAGTCCAAGGAAAGCAGCTAGCTTGTGAGGAGTATGTAACTTGCAAATGCAACCTGCTGCCTCTGTACACCCCACACTAGTTAGCCTGATAGATGTGCCATCTGGGCCGTGCAGGGCATGGTTCAGTGGGGTCAGTGCCCCCTCACTAGTTGAAAGGGGAAAAGACATGTTGGACCTGGTCCTTAGAAGCTTATTTCGAAGTTTGGTAGATGGTCAACCCAATTGCCCATGGGAGACAGGTATAAGGAAAAATGGAGCTCTTAAAAAGTGGAAGGAGAAAGTACGTCTAGAATAGTTGTTTTGTGGTGTTTGGACAATTTATTTAAAGATGGAAAATACCGGCATAGCTCTTTTAAGGCTTGCATGATAGCTGTTCCACATTTATGACGTGAGTTGTTATTATTGAAAAAATGTTTTGATGGCAAGGAGACAAACACTGTCAGGGAGTGCACCAATTTAGAAAACAAATGCTTCTGTTCCTGAATGGAGAGCCCTCTTCTGTTCAATAATTGCGTGTGGAAGGGTGGTCTTGAGGTTTGGGGAGGTTTAATCTTGTTCTTAAAGTGGTGTTTCAAGTTTCAGGTATCCTGATTGTCTAGTGGTGAATTACAGAGGAAGTGTTGAAAGATGCTTGAGCAAAATGAGCTTTGCATTCAGCTAAAGCACAGCCTAATATTTACCAGCTGAGATCAAACAGAGAGAGCATTTTGATTTTATCTGGAAAAACATTGTAGATTTTCCCTGTCTGGTGAGATTGCTGCGCCAACTAAAAATGTATAATAAAGGCAAATGAAATAGGTGATTAGTTTTTTACAGTGTACTGTTTATCCATTCTTAACACTTGACTTGGCAATAAATACCAAAATGGATTTTGAATGCATGCTATGCATTGCATCATAAAGTCTTACAGCCACTGTAAATGCGGTGAGGGGCAAGCAAAAGAGCTTTTGATGGGTGCTGTGTATAAAGTGTGTGGAACAGCTGCCTGCCTCGCCCGTAAGGGAGAAGTCAGCACTGTCCAGGTACACTGGTGGAGCTGTGTTGAGTGGCCGACCGTGTCAAGCACAGGAACTTCACCATCAGCAGCCTGCAGGAAGGTTGTGAAGGTGACACCTCGCTCTAGGACCCGTCCAGCAGCAGGGAGGGCAGTGGCAGCCAGAGAATGGGTTGGAGGCGATGGCTTGATGACCCCGATGGGATCAGATTGGTATTTTCCAAGTTGCCACCTTGGATCAGTCTGCCATGTGCCCGGTTGGTCGAGGTAGGCGAGAGGAGGGCTGAGTCTTGCACACCCGGAGAGCGCTGCGAAAAATATCCCTATTCATTGAATAAATGTCATGAGTTGTTAACAAGCACGGTGTCAAGCGGGGCAAAATGTAATTCTCTATTTTTTTAATTACTGAAATTAACAGAATATGGCACTAATTTCTACAGCTACCACTTCTCCCCATCCCCGAACACGAAGCTTGATTTGTGTTCTTATTAACTTTGTCCTATAAATGACCTTGCAAGGAGAGTGATTCTAGAGGCTAAGTGAAACAATGTCTATATTTTCTGAAGCTCCGGGCTAAGTTTTATTAATGTAATGTCTAAGATCTTTGAAGTTGTGACTTTACCAGGAAAATCATAATCTCCAAACCTTTATTCATAATGGGTATGACTTCCAGGGGGAACAGAATACCTGCTGTGCTAATTATTTCAATTATCAGCTACTACTAAAACACGTAATGGATTTTCTCTGCTTCCACAGGTAAAAGGCATGACATTATGGAACTTAACTCTGATGTTGTGAACTTGATCTCCCATGCTACACAGGAGAGATTACGAGGGCTCCTAGAAAAACTAACTGTAATTGCTCAGCACAGAGTATCAACCCACAAGGTAAAAGGAAATCATTAAGCAAGTTTTTGCACCAAAGTTTTCCTGCTTTACAGCCTTGCAGCTAAACCTCTTCCAAGCATAGGTACATCATACGCAATATGTACATTTTCAGTATCTACCTAAGGCTGATTTTGTTTTAACTGTTTATAGCCTCTAACTATGCCTTACGCTTTCTATTCGACTTGTTAGATAAGCGCTCTTAAAACCCAACATAAGAGTAAATGCATTTCTCTTGTTGCATAGAAATGGTGGTTGCCATAGAAAATCTCTTACATAGTAACGTAAAATTGGTAAACACCGACAAAGATATTGGTGGTGGTTGGGTTGTTCCAGGGGCTTGTATTTGCTTTATGCATTTACTGTGGGTGGAACCGCAGTATTTTCTCCATTAAAGGCCTTGAGAAACTGAATTGAGCAGTTTAATTTTATAGTGCTTCATGTGAACGGTGAAGGCAGAGACCCCTTTGATCATAGTCTCCAGAATTTTTGTCCCACCAATGCTACTTAACTCCTTCCCTGTGGTATTAGCTTAACTCAGTGTAAACTAGATCAGGTGCTAGTGAGCCTGGTTTCCTTAAGAGGTCTGTGTGGTACAAATGAGAAGCAGTAACTTAATAGTGGCCAAAGAAGTGCATTGAGGCTTTTTTTGTCTGCCTAAATTAACATGAGTCCTTTTTTTTCAGTATCAAACAGTATTAGGAAAAAAAATGCAAGTTATAAATCAGTCAACTTCGATTTTTTGTGATGTTTACCAGGAACTTTGCTCTTGTTATATTAAAGTAAGTATAAACAACCAATGGGGTAGGAGTTATTTTTGAACAGAACACTTTTTATAGGCTTCTAAACAGAGGAGAAGCAATATAAAAGAGCAGGACCTATTTAGAAACTTCCAAGTATTTATAGCGATGTTTAGAGCAGCTGGAGTATGCTGTTCCTTGCCAGAAGAGTTTAAAGAAAAATGCAGAAGTGTACAATTTTGATGAAAAGTCTTTAGAAATCTGTATGTGTTCTGCGTTGTCTCCAAAGTGGGAGGTCTGTTAAAGGTTGTGAACAGAAGTGAGGTGGAAGCTGAAGTCTTGAGGGACTGGTAGGACTTTGTCTTGCAAACACCGGAGGTGGCAAGGGGGTGTTTTTGGACAGTGGGCTCGGTGTAGCTATGGCTGACTTTCCTCATTGAACTAAAATGATGGGAAAACTGATAAGTTTTGGTCTGTTTGAGTTGCCAGAAGCCAAGATAAGATTGCAAGGCTGCAGTAAGCTTATTTGCTTTTCCTTTCCTCAAAAAGAGAGAGGAGAAAGCGGTACTGGACATAATAATCTTAGAGGCCCAGGTACCCTTTTTTAGCAGGAAGATGTATTACGCTATAGGGAAGTGTCCTAGAAGATGACGTGGATGAACAGTTCATAACGTTGCAAAGTATGCCAGCAGGTTTTCAGGAACCTACCTTCATGAATAGGGTTTGGGAAACCTACCTTCAAGAACAGAACACTTAAGTTTTTTAGCCCTCTGCTATGTATTTGTGTGTTCCTGTAGTCCATCTCCCCCAGTGTTTGCCATGTTCTCTTTTACCTCTTGGCTATCAATAGGTACCGGTGTGTGATGTGGACTCCTGTGTTGGAGAATTATCCAGAGACTTTCCAAGAGGATTGGTTAGTTGCCCTGCAAGGCTTTTCATGGGGCTGTCTTCGTTACAAAAAGATAGCAATATGACAAGTGTTGTGCAACTGAAGTAACTATTGTTAAGGTAGAAGTTGGTGTAAACAGCCAGTAATTCCTAGGCTATTACTCAGAAAATTCTTCCCAGTTTGTTCAGCTGCTGCCTAGAAGCTTCCGTCTGATAACTGGGCCTTTGGAGATTGGCAGGGTAAAAGCTTCGTATCATAGCTTACTGCCACATACACTTCCCCCTTTTGCCCTTTTTTGCTAAACAAATAAATATATATGTGCACACACATGTATGTATGTAATTAGAAGGCTACTATATTAATTGGGATAGAACTGTTATGATGGCCTTTCTATCCAAAGCAGGGAACAGACTTTCAAATTACTGTAAGCTGCTGTCTGTGCTGCAGCTCCTAATTGCAATGCCTATATAGAGTATGAAGACGATCAGCTAGCTGGTTCAGTTGCTTCTCTCCTATAATCTGGAGACTTGTGACATCATGTGATAGTCAAGACCTGAATTAGCCTTGACAATTACACAGTACAGTGATTAAAAATGTTTTTGTTGTGGTTTGGCTCAGCAGAGCGTGAGATGACTGTTACATGCTCCTGTGTTCGGAGGCTTGAACTCATGTCTTTAAGAGTCCCGTGCTGTGTTGTCAACAGGGCTCAATGGCAATGTTTTCCTAGTGTGCAGTAGCAGCTGCATGGCAGCCCTGCACTGTACTCTCAGTATTGGCAGTATGATGTGGCAGCTCCATTGGTTTAAGGGGTAAACTCTCATGTAGCTACGGGGTAAATGTTCCTAGATGTGAAAACCAGCAGCCTCTCCTTTCTTTTCGTCCTCCCCTTGTCCTCCTGCCCACTCCCTCCCCAAAGCCATCAATCAAACTGTAGAATGCAGAAGTAACTCATCAGAGGTTAAGAGACTTCTGTTTGTAACTTGGTTCAGGAATTGACTGTAGAAAGCCAAAGCTCAGTAGGTTCCCAGGTAGTAGCTTAGCCTCTGTACCATCCATGCTATGTCCTCAGCAAGGCTTTTCAACGTGACTTAAATTGTTGAGCTCTTGTAGAAGAACTGTTCTGTATGGGATTCTTCCAGTTTCTTTCTTGATGGACTGAAGTAGAGTACAGTTCCCACATCTGTGTTATTTTTTTCTGTGCCCCATGGCGTACAATACATTTTTGGTGCTAAGCTGCAAATGCCTTAGATTTTCAGATTCACTTACAGGTACATGGCAATCTAGGAAGGAACCTGTAAATGTGGACAAGGCATACAGCTTCTTTTTGAAAATGTTGCCAGGTGTTCTCACAAAAACCATACCTGGGAATGTTTTGCCTCAATGCTGTATGTTTCAAATATGTGCGAACCGAAGGTAAAAATCCTGGGACAAGCTGGCAGCACTTTAGAGCACATCTGTGGAGAAGTCTCAAATATATTCATTTCTCTTGAAGAAAAAGGTGTGGAGGAATGAATTTTGTAAGTCCATACAGATGCACTGATGCGCTGTTCTATGAAAGGAATAGCTTGGTTCAGGATAGTGGAAAAACTTTATTTCACTTATGGTGAACTCCAGTTTAAATTTAGCTCTGTTAAAGTAAAAACAACTTCTGAACTGTCAGATATGCAAGCTCAGCTTTGGCACATACAAATCTAACCATGCTTACTATTAGGGTTACCTGCATTACTTATCTCTAACTGTATAACTTCAGTTTTTGCGGTGGTTGTGCTATTGTATCGGGGGATCGTCTGGCCTTATGTGAAGAAATTAAGCTGTTATGTGAACAAAAACTGAATACAGCTTGCTTCCTCATACTCATAATGGTAGTGAGTTATGCACAGGCACACAACACAGTACTTTCTGTCTGAGCAATTACAGTGCTGAAAGATCACAGAGAACAAGTTAGCTGAGTAGGTAGGACAAAATATAACTGCAGATGTTCTTAGGAGACCTGAAATCAGGTATCTTAAACACTTGTTCATGAGTGGAAATAGTGTAAAGAATGCTCCTATCTCTTGTCCCATACAAGTCTGGGACAAGAAACGTTGGGGTGCTTCTGTTTGGGCAACTTGCTTTGCTAATTGGCATAGGGTCTTTGATTTGATTTTAAAAATGTATTTATCTAACTCCAACTTCAGCATTCTAGAGAAGCACTTCTAAACTTTTGAAAAATAATCTTCTGGTAATACAGCTTTCTTCTTTGTCCTGTTAAAAGGATTGCAGCATGGTGGTGGATTATAAACCGCTGCTCCAAAACAAATTGTACTGGTGTGCTGAGGCTGACTCACGAAGTAATGTATGTTTTGTGGGGAGCAGTAAAAAGTCAAGAGCAGTAACAAAAGAGGGGGCAAAAGGCTTGTCAGACTTTTGCAGAACCACAGACTCTTCTTGGGAAGGACAAAGTCTCCTTAGTTGCAACACATGGTGTGGTCTGAGCCACAATTGGTGATACGTGACAATGTGGTGGCTCACTGAAAAGACCGAACTTCATACAAGAAGAGGGATTGATTTCATGCCTTGGTTGCGTTGTGAGAATTCAGCTTGGAAAACAGCAGCACCCCACAACAGGACTTTTACTTTCCTTCCAGCTTTTAAAAGTATATGACTGGGGTGGGAAGAAGAGTCCGAGTATACTGTGTTTGAAAACTAAACATTTGGAAATTGAATTCATTGATAGTTCATGTATGTAAAATATACTCTTGCCTAAAATATGATTGTAAAACGTGTTGTGCTTGTTCCAGAATAATTGCATGTCAGGGTCGTTTCATCGAAGTGTGAGACTGGGGTAGTGTAGAAGGAAGAAAGAAGTGTTGCTGAAAATGTGTAGTGTGTTTGGCTGGTAAAAGCCTAAAGGTAAACTTCTCAGGAAAAGAGAAGCTGATGAAGTAACAGAGGCAGAAGACTGATGTGCATTTGAGAGAGTGGTTCAAATAGGTGGCACAGATGTGCCTCTTCTGGAATGGGCTCCCTGTCTTGTTTTGTCTGGTGCTGTTTGACCAATTTATGGCTTCAGTAGCCTGTGTGGAAGAGCAGAAGCAGTAAAAACTAGATTTTCATTGCCAGCTGACAACGCTTGAGATCTTTCCTTTTGCCATCTTGGTGTTCCTATCTAGACAAACTAAGATTACACCTCACTCAGACTTTCCAGGGAGGGTGATGATGATAAGAAGAACAAACTGCTGATTGCTGCTTTTTTCAATCTAAACTAAAATGGTTGCAGGCTTGTTTCAATGCATACATGTCCAGTTAGTGTTGGAACCAGTTGCTAATATTCTCTGGCCCAGCTTAGAACAGAGCGCTGGACCTTTCAAAATAAACCAATCTGACTTGAGAACGTACACTGATGCAGAATAATGTATTCCTGCAGCTACAGGAAACCATATGTAATTAATCACCTCACTTTACTTACCCCAAGATTTATTATTACTAGTTCTGTTCCCCATCAGGTGAGGCTTATTTCAAATTCTGGATTAAATGTCAGAAACTTTTAAATTTTGAATCTTTTATTTGAATCTTATCTTTATCCTTTTTTCTTAAAGGAGAAAGGATATGATGGTCTACTTTTTTTTTTCCTCCTCCTAATAACCCATCTAGAAGACAGCCTTGTATGTATGTTTACTGGGTATGAAATTGCTACTTATAATAGCCTTTAGTAAAGACTACAATTCTAATGTTGTTATAATCAATAGACAGTAGAACTAGATCTTGATAGTGGCACTTGTTCCATAACCTCTTACTAGTCACAGATCCAAAGAAGCATGCTCCAGTGGGGAGGAGATATGTGAATGGCTACCTACCACCTGAAGTCTTTCTAAAACAGCCTACATTTTTCAGCTTTGAAAAAACAATATTTTTCTTTTCAGACTGTTGCCATTTGTTACCCCTAGTAGTGTATAAAAAAAACTGGTTGTCTATAACAACGTTCTCTTTCCAGGGGAGCGATAAGTACATCGTATCTAGTGATACCAGAGCACAGCTGAGATTTCTTGAAAAGCTTGATCACCTGGAAAAGCAGAGAAAGGACGAAGAAGAACGTGAAATGTTACTACGAGCAGCCAAGGTAAGAACACCGTTTCCTGCTTTCCAAGGAGGTAGTGTTGTCCTTCAGATTGGTGAACATCTGTAGGTTTCTCCAGTTTCTGCTTTAGATGCAATAACCATTAACCTTGTAATTGGAGATCTTTAATGTCTTTAAAGTTTGGGACAGCTCAGGCTGTACAGAAAAAGGATTTTAGCTTTTTACCTTCTAAAGATCACAGGACTTCTTTTAGATAAGCGGTAGGGGAAAATCTCAATCTTCTTTTAAGATTATTCCTACTGGTCAAAATGAAATAAGTATTTACATAGCCGTAAACTTCATTTCTGGCTCAATTTTTGGTTCCAAAACTGTTGTGTATTTCTCCATAGCTGTGAGTGGCACCGTTAGAAAATACGGATCCACTATACTTGTTCAGGCTGGTGTCTGGTGAGATCCACTGCTCTGCCAGGTGTATTTCTTCTCTGTAGTCAGATCAGAGTGTTTACCTTCAAGCCTGGTACCCTTGCATCTGAGAATCCCTGCTCACGACACTGCTAGTACAGAATAAGTATCCTTCCTCGTTGCCTCCCCTCAAGAACAGAAGAGTAAAAAACCAGCTCAGTAGCTGTTGCAGCATCAGACGGGACTTGATCCTTTCCTGTTTGTTGTTGTTTTGTTTTAAGCTGGATTCTGGAGCCCCTTGGGTGGAAGCGTAATCTAGACTCGAAAGAATCGAGTTGTACTTGCACAAGTACGACTCCTTTTCTTTCCTGCACTTCCTGTCCTTTGTAAGTGTCTGCTGCTGACATGAACAGCATCATGCCTAGACTGGACCTGACTGACAGCGTTAGCATCATTTTCAGCTTAATCTTGCTTCGGGCGAGAGCAGAGGCAGCCGGCCCAGATGAGGGAGGGGGGGGGGTTGTGTGTGTGGAGGGGGAGGGGAGCCAGTCTGGATGGAGGCATTCACCCCTGGAGCGAAATCTTTCAATCACAAGAGAAAATTGTCATGTATTAAATATTTAACGGATGCAGCGGTGTTTGGATGCTGGTAATTTCTGTTCAATCTTTTTCCTCTTCCTTTGGTAGAGCCGTTCCAATAAAGAAGATCCCGAGCATCTGCGTTTGAAGCAGAAAGCAAAAGAGGTAGGACTTTCAAGTTACCATGCTTGCCTTTGTGTGTTGAGAGAAGGTTGGCAGCCCTGTCCTGGCAATTAGGTCAGGGTTTATTTTGCTGTTGCATACCATTTGCAGAGGCCTTGGGGAAGGACAGGAACTGCTACAGGCAAGGGCAGTGCTTCAAATGAGGTCAATGAGTTATGAGCTCTCTTTTTAACATTTTATTTTCATAGTTTTAGTCCTGTCTAGAAATGGCTCTTTGTAAACTTCCAGCAGTACACTTGGTAGGAATATAATGTGGGATTAGAAAAAAAAAAAAAGAAACTTTGAGATTTAGCATCTGGGACTGTACAATAGGCTACATTTTTCCAGGGTAATTGTTCGTTTTGTAAATCTGATACTGCTTATAATTCTTTGGCTGGGAGGCGGTACTGGGATTTAGTTTTAAATGGAAAATGCCTCTGGCTTTTAATTTTCTGGGCCCAGCAGTTTTCTGTTCTGGAATGGAGCCCTTGTTTCACACAGTTCATGTTTAGCTGCAGGGGTTTTAGTTTATAGCTTAGACTGGTTAAGCTTTTACTCCCAGAGGCCTCTGCATAGCAACTGTAGAAATCAACAAATAAGTTCATTTATGTCTGCAGCCTTCTCTCAGTAGCTGACTTTTTACATTTCCCAATATCCATTTCCTGACTTTTCTAGCCTGAGAGAAAAAAGCTCCACTAATTGGAGCTTATTTTAATTGAGCCTTAATATTGGATCTCACTGGAGTTGCCCCCAGAGCTACTGGGAACAGAATGAAATGAAAGTACCTAAGGTTGAAGATGTGTGTGCGTGTGTATGTGTGTGTGAAATTTTTCACTTGACCTACAGATTCTTTTCCCTGCTGAATAAATCATCAAGCCTGTTCACATTTCTGATTAAGGATCTGACAGCAGACGATAATAAAGACAATTGAGGTGTGAGACGTGTGATACAGAGCTGAAGAAATTGGTTTCTATAGTTACTTGACTGATTTCATGCAATTTTTAAGGATCTTTGTGCTAAATGAGAGTGATTTTCTGAGCAACCTTCTTCCTTAACTGTGCCTCTTGAACTATGAAATTTGTTGCTGCTTAACATTGCTGCACTTGGCTCCTAGGTGCCAGCAGCAGCAGCAGGTTATTTATGAATGCTTTAAAGGCCCTTATTGTTTGGATTAATGTAGGAGCTGAGGCAAAACAAATGGAAATCCAGTAAAATAGTATTAAAATCAATGCTCTGGATTTATACCAAAGTAGAAGAAATTTGTAAAATAAGAGGAGAGAAAGAACTTGCTTTACTATCTGTCTTTTAATTCCTTTTTCCTCCTTACAACTCTCTCTTCATGCTTCCAATCTGTGAGTACAGAAGTTGCCTTAAAGCCCTTTCCAGGTTGCCTCTAGTGCCACCAGGATCAACAATCAGTGGGTAAATGCTGATTTGTCTTGTCTTGTAGGTGGCTTTACCTCTGCATCACCTGACTGTTTCTAGAGTTTTTTTCTTTTTAATAAAACACTGCAAATCTGCATTTAAGCCATTCATTTTTGCAGCTTCTTTTCTATTTTCTTCTCAACAATAATGTGTAGGGTCTTGAAAAATGTTCTGTGACGTGGATATTTAGAATAGAAGAAAAGTGGGTGTGCGTTTGGGTTTGGTTTTGGACTGATTTGTGCTGCTAATGAGATCTCTCTTTAAAAGTAGCTTATAGGTAAACAAAAAAGGAGCCAACAGCGTGGAGAAGGCTGCTTGAGCTTAGTGCCTAGTGTTGTTTTAAGTTCTCTAGTTTGCATCCTTTCATACACCTTATCTTGTGCCAGGTTGACACAGCTTTCATCACATTTGTCCTGCGTTGTTATCCGTGCTGTTCACAGAGTGATGATCTCCAACTGCTTCATCAAAAGAGAAGAAGGCCAATATTCCTCTTTGGACAATGCAGATCTTTGTGTCGGTATTGCTTTGTCCTCTTCTTTCCTGACCACGAGGCAGGCAAAACCTCACCAGATCTCACATGCAGGACACCCACCTTCTGTGCCATGAGTGCTCCCTTCTGTCTGTTTCAAGGTTGAGTTGCAATGAGCCCAAATGCAGCTGGTCAGTCTTGATACTTCGTTGATGGTTTGTAGGTAAATGATCAGCTCACATTTGCATAAAAAATGCAAGCATGAGTAAGACTGGAATAAGATAGAAATAAAACCAACAAGTTTGCTGGGGCTGAAACAGGTAACTCAAAAGTGCAGTGCATACTGGGATGAATGCCTGAAAAGGCTCACCACTGTCTGTCTTATTGGTCAAGCTGCGAGTGTAGTCTGCTCCTAAGAAACCAAAGGTGGGAATTTTGATTCCTCTGTCAGCTGGAATTGGATCCCTTCCAGGCCATGCTGGTCAAGTATCCACTGGAAAGCCTAATCAGATTGTCCCCTTGTAGTCCTTAAAGAACAAATATGGGTGGGTCTTCCTCAAAGCTGTCTTCTCTGTGTTGATGGTAACCTGCTGGGAGGAGGGAGAAGGTGTGGGGTAATGGCACTGGACATCCTGACTGTGTTCTAAAGCAATGTTTCCCAGGGCGTACATCATGACAACGAATGCTTTTAAATCCAGGATGTGCTGTCATCCAGTAGCCATAGGCAACTTCTTGAAAGTGCTGGAAGTGCATCCAGAGACGTGGCAGTGGATTCCTTTATCCAACAGGCTGTACATAATTGCTGTGACCTTTTTGTCCCTTTTCACGTGACCTATTACCTCATACTTCCCCTGTGATAAGTCATTTTTTCCTATATTCTTAGTCTCTGTAGCTTGCTATGAATTAAGTCTGTACTTACTTCCCCCTTTCACCTGTTTCAGCGAATTTTAATACCTACGGAAAGTGCACATTCCTTCCGAGACAGCTGCTGGGCTTGCCCGAAGCTGCTCCTTTATCCACTCAAGAATTTTGTCCTTGCTCACCTCATAGGCCGGCTCTTTGTGTAACAGCATTCCCAAAGCCTGGGTAAATTGCCCCTGCTTTTCATTCAGCCTTATCTGCCACTTCAGACTGAGAGGATACAGTCCTCGCTCTGTTGTCCCTCATGCTTGTACTTTTAAAATTTATTTTCCTAGGTGCTTTCTGTTATGTCCTGCTCTACTTTCAACTATACCTCTAGTTATAAACAAATGTTAAGCTGATATAATAATTCTTCTAGCTATATTTGAAAAAAAGAAAATTATTGAACAGGCATACATCTTGTTACTCTGCAGAGTAGTCCTACAAATAAGAAAGGGCTATGATCTAAGAACCTGTGTTATGAGCCTTCCAGAATGTTAAGAATGGAAATCCTGTAAAGTGTTAGGTTATTAAATGAACTGAAAAGTGAACCAAATCCCTATTTATGTGGCCTTCATCCTGGTATTTTGAAGAAGGATAAGATAAGAGCAGTTGGGGTACCGTGAGGATGATATTTTAAATCCAACTGGCTGGCTCGCTAAAGATAGCAACTATCTTTATCTTTGAAAAACAAAAGCCCCCCAACACTCCACTGAGCATGTTCTTTGGGTTTCAAATAGCCTTTTGGCAGTTTCCCTGAGAGACTGTAATGGACATGTAACCAGCTGAAAGTCTATGGCCTTGGATTAGAAACGCTAGCAGAACAAGTGTTATCACTAAAAACGTGACAAAAATATGATAATGGAGAGCCAGAGTTCTGTACCGAGAAGAAGTGTTGGGTGGAGTGCGTGCTGAGATGGAGAATCC
The DNA here is from genome assembly GCF_964211835.1 of Anser anser. NCBI lineage: Eukaryota > Metazoa > Chordata > Aves > Anseriformes > Anatidae > Anser > Anser anser. The sequence continues at coordinate 48,326,084 of NC_139721.1, read as the reverse complement.
TGCACGTGGAAGACATCTTAAGCGCTCTCTGGTTTTGAGACCCTGAGAATGGGAGAACACAGTACTACAGCAGCTGAAAATCATTCAAGATATTGTGGGTTTGCAAGAGCTGTGGTTGGTTTTGAAGTAATGTCTTGCAAGGGCTGGACACAGTCCTGTTGTGATAATGCAGGTCTGCTCTAAGTGATGGAGTAGTTTTCATCATTTCAGATGCTATCACTTTTGAGAAAACTACTGGATATATTGCTTTGACGTGGTGCTGTAGCCTTTTTCTTGGCTTCATAACAGAAGTAGCCTAGGCTGTGTCTAAAAACATGCATGAAGAGATCTTGATGCTGGACATTAGACACCCAGCAACTTCTCTGGGCCTCCAAGTAAGGCAAGCTGATGGGACTGCACAGGCTAAAACATGCTCTAGTTGATCTAGAGTACACAAAAATGTATCTGTAATTGTTAAAAAGTTGGTAAAAGGAAATATGCACCCCAAACCTCAGAAATCCTTACAAGAATGGGCAAAATTAGGAGTCACGAAGTTGCTGCACCCAGGATTTTTTCTTAAGTTGTGTGGCTACCTAGCTATTTATATACTAGAAAATGTCAAGTATCAATTGAAGGAAAAATAAAACAGAAACACCTTTTTTTTTTTTCCCTGTGGTAGATTGCTGCACGTCTGTGCTGCTAAAATTTTCCATTATTCTCCAAAATGTCTTATTGACATCTTATTGCAGCCTTTAGTTATAAATAGATAAGGCACCTGGTTTGGGGATGGGGAGGCAGCCACTGTGTGGTCTGTTTTGCCACTGAAGCATCTGTGGGGAATATTAACCTGAAATAAACCTACAGTATTACGTACAACTCTATAAGTTAGGCTGCATTTCAACTCAGCGCGTGCTATTCTGCCTTTCCAGTTTTAAATCTAAATTACAACAGAGGGAAAAGTCACTGGAAACTAATCGTATGGCTAATTAAAACAGTTTGAAAGGAAGCAATTGCAAGAAGAGAAATTGCATTATAGTCAAGAGGAGAGGATGGTAAATGTTTAAATATGCAGCCTTCAAATGTCAGTTTTCCTCAGAGAATGCCCCCCATATGAGAACTCCGCGATGCAGCGGCACTCAACCTGTAGGGCAGAAAACTTCCTATGGAAAAGGTAGAGGCTGGAGGCAGTGGTGTTCACTGAGCTTTATGAGAACCACTGTGAGAGGCTCAGAACCGAAAACAGATTTTTAAGGTTTATTTTTAATTTTCATCACAAGTTCCTTTAAGATGCTTAAAGGGAATGCAGAAAAAAAATGAGTGGTTTCTTCAGAAGACAACGAAGAGGGAAGCAACTGAGAACAAACAGCAGGAAAATTTCAGAACATTAGATGGAGGATGCAGTGAAACTTCGTTGAAAAAGGTGGCTGGAAAAAAGAATGGATAAAAAGAAGAGAAAACTCAGTGCTCTAAGTGGCCCCACTTTAAAGAACTAAATGTTAAGTTACCTTTTAAAACATATAATAAAGGGCTGTAGTAAATACCCATGTTCAGATTCCCTTTTTGTGGATGCAAGCTGGTAAAAAGGAAATGTTGACCTTTGGTGACAGGTGCTCTGATTTATCTGTAATATTTCAGTATTCTCAAATTTATTGTTTTATTTCTTTATTGTGGAAGCTGGAAGAACTGGCGGATTCTACTTCTTTTGTATGCCTACAGTTCTTGCTTTATTCTCCCTGCAAGTCTTATACAAATTCTTGTTCATCTACTTTAGTGCTTTTATTACTCCTGATGTACTTATTGCTGGATAGCACACATAACCCTTAGGCATACATTAACTTGTCTCCAGCCTTCCCTGCTTTCCTTTCCTGCCAGTTCTTCTGTTACTTTAAATATTTTATTTAATCTGTCCCGTACTCTGTCAGCCTACAATATCACATGTGGAGACATCCCCATCCCTACTTTCTTTTCTTGATATTAAACCCAGAATCATATACGTATGCTTTTTAGTCTCTACCTCTATATAATTTATACCCAAATTCACAATTGTAGTGTTTAGCTTTCTATCTGTCTTACAAGCATTTCTTGTGAGCTCATTTCCATCCATACGGCTCTATTGATTTATTGCTTTGCTAAGACTATTTCTTTTTCCTAAACAAAACTTCCTAGCACTTAAATCTGAGAAGTACATGAAAGAAATATGTCTCGAGGTTTTTCCTAGTACTTTGTGTGTTGGAACTCCTGCAGATGTGGGCAGCGGTCTGAATTTCTTCAGATGCGTCTGATCTGCCAGCATCATGCTGGACAACTGCCATCTATTTGGCTTTTCTTTAACCTCCGACACATTATTGATCTATGAACCCTGACTAATAGTGATGCTTAATTTCTTGTCTCTAGCTTTAGAAAAACCTTTTCCGGTAAAACTCTTCTTGGAGAGAGTCTAGTGAAAAGGCAGAGTGTAAAGGTTTCATGCACTGCCTTCTGTGAAAATTATGCCAGTCCTGTTCTGCTTTGTGTATTTGTGCCTAATCACGAGGGCTTTTCTTACCCTTTTTCTCCCACTTGATATTATAGTCACCTGCTGCTGTACGCTTCATGGGCTAGTTAGTGTGAATGAGTTGACTATTTGTAGTAGAGTGTGCTTTTTCCCTTCTTCTGTTGTGTTTAAGGCATCCTTCCTTGCAGAGTTTAGGGAAAAGCTTGCTGAATTTTCATGACTTCACTTGGAAGCTCTGATTCTGTGAACAATCACATATCATGTACTTCCTAACTGAGGAAGCTTAAAAGCAACGCGCAGTATCGCTTTGAAAAGTCTCAACGTCTCATAGCTGAAGCGCTTTTTGTTTTCTTATGCAACTTGAGATTTAATTTTTAATATTAGAATGCCACCAAAAATGCTATTGATGTAATAGTAGAAATAGATTATGCATATCTTCTGAAATGTGGAACACGAGGCATCGAAAGTGAGATACAATTTCTGTGAGCAGAAAAGGAAATGTTTTTCGCAGTAGAGGATCGAGTGAAGAACGGAGAGGTCAATTTAAAAACCTTTCATTTTGTGTGATTACAGCCATGCTGCAAATGCCATTTCACTGTAAGGGAGGACTTTCAAACATACCTTACTCCTTGATTTATGCTGCAGGTCAGATTAACTAAAATGGTTATTGTGTCACCCTAGAGATTCCTGCTTGCTGCAAGACCAGACTTTAAACCCTATTTTTATTATTAAAAAGGCCAGCAGCAACAAAGACTATTTTACAAGTTCTGAGACGTTTTCATAGCAATTTGATCTTTATACACAGGTTTTTAGAACTCTTTGTACTGTGATTCTTTGTGTATGTAAAAATCAGAAAGGGGGAGCAAGAGCAGGAGCATTCATTTGCCTCTTGCCTGTAGCCTGTCTGCTCTTCGTGCTGTTCCCAAGGAATGGATTTGGGGCAGAACATGCGTTCGACTTCTGTGTCATGGTGGAACAACAGCATCTGTCAGGAGATGAAGGGGGAAGTCCGCTAGTTTGCGGGTCAATGTATGACAGGTTTGCCCTGCTCCTCTTGAATTGCTGTTAAACACTTCTATCTTGAAAGAAAAAAAAAAAAAACTGTTTTCAAGGTACATACCTGAGTGTGATAGTTTCTATTTATATCCTATTTTGGTCAGATACTGATATTAAAAAAAAAAAGCAGCCCCTAGAAGGGAAAAAATGCTAGATACAACTTCTCTGCTTCATATTTCAATGCAGCTTATATGCTACTTATATGCTACTTTTAATGTCTTTCACTTGTTGCAGTGATCTTTCTGCCCTAACTGTGTGCTACAAAAATACCTGTTAAAAACCGATTTGACTCAATGTAGTTGCCTCTTACTCTTTCCTAATCTTGTTTAAGAAAATCCAACAGTAGCAAGCCAGCCAGTATCCCCCAGGTGTCCCTTGATGTTATCTTCTTCTTATCCTCTGTACTTTAACTGCTCACGTGATGTTTGGACACTTCATACCATGCTTTTTAATGGAACAAAACTTGTTGGAAAAAATGATTTTGCTGGCTTCGGCAGCGTAATTTGGATGACTGCCCATGTGTCTTAATGGGGATCTGTTGAGTCCATTATGGAGATTGAGTGTTTAAATTCATTTGTCTTAATTATATTTTCAGAAAATCCCTGAGATGTCTACAATGCAACAAGACTGATTTTTCTTTTTTTCTTTTCCTCTGAAGCCTTGGTCAGATTCTGACTGATTTGAAAAAAATGGACTGTTTACGAGGTGGAAAACTTACTGGGAAGCTGCTCTTCCCAGTAAGAGCAGATACAACAATGCAGCTATAGCTATGATGTGTGTTTCCAGCATCATTTTGGGAATCGTGTGGTCAAAGATGCATCAATTCTGCTTCTAGAAAATGCATCTTTTTTGTATCTCCCAGCAAGCGTCATCCTGCCCTCCATGGGGCTGGATTTTCTTCCAACACTGCTCTCCAGCAGCAGCGCTTGTCCCCTCAAGGAGTTCATGTCGACTGCGTGCTTTCTCAGCTGGAATCGTGCAGGGCAAGAGAGTGCTCATGCTTGGGCACTAGCCGGTCTTCAGCCAGTGTTTTCAGACACATTTTCTGATTTGGGGGTGGTCCTCTGTGGAACCAGGAGTTGGACCTGATGATCCTTGTGGGTCCCTTCTGACTTAGGTGATTCTATGGTTCTGTGCTACGCTATCTAATGCCTCTCCGAAGGAGGATGGCAGCACAGGCTTGGGCTAATAAAAGGCCTTTGCTTCGTTTTGTTTAAATTCAGACATTTTAAAGTCCTTCAAGTGCAGTCTTTCTTGAAAGTAAAGCAAATCATCTTTTCCCCTTGCTTTTCTTTTCCACCGGAGCCTTTTCTTGAAGCTTGGAATTTAATCGGCTCCCAGAGTCGATTTTTAGTTGTTTCCCCCCAACACTGGTTGCAATGTGTTCCTGAATATAATTATGCTGTAAATAATAAATATGCTGCAATATAATAAATATGCTGTATATCTGTTGCATATATAAATATGCAATAAACGTAAAACAATTTATATATTTATATATAGCAAGAGTAGTGTGTACCGTAAGCGAATGATGGTGCCTAGTGTTGCAGGATCACTGCTACATTTCTCTAAGCAAAAGCCTACATAGTGTGATCAAAGCTGACTTGTAAGTAGTGTTGTTTTTGTAACCGAATGATTTGTCTGATCCTCAGAAAAGAAAAAAACAACTACTCATAACATGTATATCAAAGTCTTGCGTTTCACAATTTCTAGTGAAAAATCCCAAGCATCTATATTGGAGTCTTAAGTGGAATGATGTCCATTTAGTGATCTTGCACTGAAATACCTTTTTTTTTTTAATAGCCTAGCTAATGGTGTTCTCAATGTGAAGCTGCCAACGTGATTAAAGAAAGAATGAGTCTACCTATCTGAAGTAAAATGGTAGCGTAAATAAAATTAGCAAACTTACAAAAAAAAAAAAACAACAAACCACAACAATAACTTCCTCCTCAACAAACAGCAGTACTTTTATTGTGGATTCTTATTTTAGTAGTAATAGATAGCAAGGAGAGAAGATGTGCAATGTAGTTGCTACCAGCTCAGGTCTTCTTATGAGCTGAATTTTTCTTCAAGCAGGATCTCTGACAGATGAAAAGCAAGCAAAGACATAGCGCATTGCAGGCTTAGTAAGTGAAGTATCTGTACTGACTGCACGAGGAATTCCAATTAATTTTTTTAATGACTAGGGGGGAGGAAGGGAGGAGAATTGGATAATTTGCTACCATGATGTGGCTATACGTTCTTTTCTAAAAACACGTGCATGCACATGCATGCAGAGAGCTCCGGTCCAAACGGATTTTGTAAGTTCTGAGAGCAGGGAGAGCACTGGCCAAGGAGCTGTTGTAGTTGCGTGTCAGATCATCCAAGGACTAATATTCAAACCCAGAGGTTTGTGCTGAAGGACAAACCCAGCCTGACAAAACAGAAAAGCTTCCTTTTCCACAGAGGGAGTGCTCCCCTCCACCTGCGCTCCCAGCTGGGCAGCTGAAGGATCTGAATGCAGTGTAGCCACGTTAGCAAGAGGGCAGCCCAAGCCAGTAACTTCGTCAGCAGGCTTGTCTGGGGTTGAGCTGCAGAGCAGCTGGCATCTGTAGTTATTGAATAGAGTGAAATAGTATGTACCTCAAAATGCAGACATAAGCCTTTATTTTTTGCTCTTGACTAAGGATTTCTCTCCTTCCTCCTTTGTTCTAGAGGCTATTTCCTATCCCCAAACCTTTAAAAGAAAGGGAAGACTCGTCTTGCTACTTGAGGTTCATTAAAATACTGTTGAGATTTGCTGGCTAATTGATTAGGCTTTAAATAAAAAAGTAAATAATCCCACCCAAAGTCTACCTAACCCACGCAGAGGTTCTCTGCATCTCAAAGAGGATCTCTTTATGTTGAGGGGTTTTAGAGGTGAGTGAAAATAAGCGGTATGCAATGCATCTCTAACTTGCTTCAGATACATTTGAATATTCAAATATGTTCTGGGGCTGGTGAGGGTGTCAGTGAACTGGCAGCGCCCATGTTTTCAAAACGGTAATATTGAGTTTGGGGTTCAGGTAAAACAGTTTGAAGAAGCTGAGTGTGTCTCGTTTTTGTACAGTTGCGAATTGACATTGTGAATTAAGAATATGACTGGTTCACAGAGCTTGGCGATTTCAACTTTTAATACTAATGCAGCTACATAAACCAGTTCTGATGAAATATTTTCTATTAATCAGAAATGGTTTCTGAGTTAAAGAACCAGCAATGAGGCTCCAGTTGAGAGTGTGTTGATACTACAATGCAATCTCCATAAAAAGTGTTATTTATGCAGTGTTTCCTGTAGGTCTGTTAACGTTTCACGGCTCTAAGAGCAGCTTGTTATTGGAATCTATCAAGAGTGTCCAGAAAGACAGGAAAAAATGCTGTCAAATATGTTGTTGCAGTAAGCATTACTGAACTGTCTGAAGCTGTGATAAAGAGAACAAACCCTTTAGGATACTGTGCATTGTAATTAATGTAGGTGTTTTCTTTTTAAACTAGATGCAACAGTTGGAGTTAGCACAAATGCAACAAAGAGAAGCCAACCTCACGGCTTTGGCAGCCATTGGACCGAGGAAGAAAAGGCCATTGGATTCATCAAACGCTGGATCTGGGCTGGAGGTACTGAGATGTCTTGCAATGACTTGCATGGTGGTGTTGTATCTTTATATAAAATTATTTTCATCCTTCCCTATAGGAAAAAGCAAAAATAATTTTGACAGAATGACTGGTTACCTGCTGTAAGCAAAGTGGTCCATGGGTTAGATACTTGAAAAGATGATTTCTGGTAAATTTAATGGGTACATTTGTGTGTTATATGAAGAACTGTGGATAAGAGTACTGTATGTAAAGGACTAAATCAAATGGTGGGTCAAAACTTCTGTCTGCAGCGGAGGGCAACACTGCTGTGGGGGTCTTCCACAGCAGCTAGTTGTAATGGACCAGCAGTTGAACTCATGATGGCAGTTTTAGATGGCTTTTTGAAACAGCTCTTTGACATTTGGTTGTGTGTGTGCTTTTTTCCACATACAGTGTGTAGGAACTCTTCAAATATGCTGTGAGCTCACCTTGGCAGGATCACCAAAAAAGCACCAGAAATAAATAAGTATGTAGTGCTAGACCATTCAGTTCCTGCAGTGTGTCAGATCTCCTTTTCTGGCTCATCCAGCACTTCAAAAATGCCTTGAAGGTGCTTTTAACAGATTTTTGGTCTGAACACATCTCTTAGTGTTGTGCTGGAGATTAACTGTTTCCAGGACCTGGATAGCTTACGAGGCTGCGGAAGTTCTTTACAAAGGGTCTGACAGCCTGCTTCTGTTGGAGATCATTACCTTGGCTGGAGATGGGAGAAATGCCTTGCCAGCTGCGATGCAAGTCTTGTTGCCAGTTTTGCCATTCTTTCTCAGGAAGCCTTAACACCATGTGAATGAATGGCTGCTTGGCGTGTGACCCAGGCACTACGAGCAGAAGCCTTGGGAAGTAGCTTATGTGGTGGAAATGGTGGTGAAGTTTCCCTGTCTGATAAAACTCAAGGCTTCCTTCCCCCCTCCCTGTGTCCTAGGAAGCTTATATATATGAATGAAAGTATTCTAGCATTTTTGCATGGTGGAGTCCATAAAGACCTTTAATAAAGCTCAGCTAATGCGCGTAACATAACGGGGACAGTAGTGGCACCTGTCCTTTACGCTTCCCCTCAGCCTGGGTTGTGACAAGAAACCTCTCTGAGGAGAGAAGGTAGACTTGTTTCCTTGATTTTTGTTCTGACATGGATACAGACACAACTCCTTGAATGCTCACTGTTTACAGCAAGTGAAGTGAAGGAATCAGTATCTAAACAAGCTACAGAAAGCAGCATGCCAGACTTTTCGGTAGCTGTTCTTCACTTTGATGTTTTTAATGCATTTTCACATGAAGCTGAAAGTATAGGGTTTTTTGTAATACCCCTGGAAAAATTAAAAAAAAAAAAAAAAAGTTCAGCATGAGAACAGTTTTCCTCATCCTTTTCTCTTCTTCCCATAAGCATCTATCGAGTAACTATTCCTGTTCTTCGTAGTGGTTTTCTGTAATTATGCCGGATTTGTTTCTGAATATTTAACAAGGCAGCCTGTTAGGTGTTTTTCAGTTATTTCTCATCATCTGCAATGTGTCTACCTTGGCACAAGTCTGTAAAGCTTTTAATAAAGTGAAATGTGTAAGTGTTGATATTGTAAGGTGGCAATCCATTATTTGCATTTTAAAAGAGCATGTTTTTAGACCATGTGTCTAAAACTGACCATAAACCTTGATAGCGTTTTATTGTCGTAAATTTACCTGCTGTGTTATAAGACGCTTCTGTCATGGGTTGCCTTACTAGACTGAGTTGTAAGGGCAGTAGGTGAAAGTAATTCTGCTAGTGAAGCTACTTTTGAAACTACTGTTTCTCGCATGCAGTCTTGCATTCTGGTGCCTAGTGCTTAGGCTTCATGCTACGAGGAAGCAATTCACTGGTTCTCTGTGGACCTCTTTTTTTTTTTTTGAAATCATGCAGGATAGCAAACTTGTGAAGGCTGTTTAGACTTAAGCATTTAAGTGTCCCAATATATCTCAACAAGATTTATAAAAGGCTTAAGACTTCTCATGTAGGATAAAAAATGGTTTAGACAAACACTATATTTCAAGAAGCAGAACATTTGTAATACGTTCATGATAACATGGCAAAACATTCTGAGCAGTAAACAACATTCCATTCTTCAGAGATGAAAGGAGGTCTTTGAAACTGAAAGCAAGTACAATATGGCCTTAGGCTGATACACATTTGGGCATCTTTAAAATCATCTTTTTGGGCAACCTGTCTGAGAATAATTTAAACAGGCAGGATGTACTTTCTCATTTCAAATTGCAAATACAGACAGCTTTACTCACAACTAATCTTAAATGTCAGAACTTCCTGACTGTGCAATGTCAAAGAGTAAATCTGTGCATAATACTCCTGTGACCATTTTTTAAAGCCTAATATCTTGGCAGACAGGTGTGATGGAAGGAATTATTCCTGAATATGAAGGATTCTTTGATAGTATTGAATGAAATCACTAATGTTAACCGTATTAGTTTTTTTTTAATTTAAGACTTCAACTTGTCTTAGCTGATGTTCTTTGTACAGTGTTTGTGTCTCTTAAGTCTGTGTTAGAGCAAAGTTGTGTGTTCAGCTTTTATCTTTACAGCCTACTGTAATAATTAAAGGAAAGGAGTTTCAAGCTATTATTGATGTAAACTGGAAGCCCTAAGGTATTTGGGGAGACAGGGAAGAAGTAATCAGTTACACTATGAAAAAGTGAAATGCTGAAAGCAAATGTATTACGTATATGCTTTTGTCCAGTACCAAAAGGTAATGGGTACTGGAAGAGTGCAGCTCAACAGAGCGGGTCAGAATGGATCTGATACCTTCTCTTGCAGTAACAGTAAGTGTGAACGGTGGAAAAACAGCACTTTGTTAGCATACGGTTTCCTTTCTCCACAAACAATTGTTTGGAATGGTTCTCCCCACCTTGGGTATCTGTTCCCTCCACACTCAACCACTTGGGTTTGCACCTCTGCTGGAAAGTCTTTTTCCTGACATACTTGAATATTCAATTCCTACACAGTCACCCCACTTTCTGCTCTTAAATTATGGTTTCTTTACTTAGTCTCTTAAGAAGACCTGTTACAAATTATTTTAATCTGGGAACTAAAACGTGGTATAGCAGAAACATGTGCTTTACAACTAAAACCCTGCTTTACCAGCTGCCACATCGTTTTGTAGAGTGGCAGATGACAAATGAAGAAAGAGGCTCCTGCCTAGAGGACTTTGTTTGTCAACTATTTTGGGCCTAAAAGCATTATGAAAAGGGTAAAATGTGTCCTGCCATTGTTATTGCCTGTGTATTGCTACGCTTGAAATAGCAGTAGAGGCAAATCCATGACAATCATGGAATGGAAAAAATAAGGCTTGCTCTAAGCCTAGAAAGCAAGCAAGCAAACAAACAACATAGTATAATGGGAATTCCCATGCCTTTCTTATTTGAAACACTAGTTGGGGTAGTTTTGCATGTTGTCTTTATTTTGCCTGTTGACTTTATTGCAACTTAACATTTGAATGGCATTGTTCAGAAAGAATAATTTCAGTAAACCGTGGTAAGAAAATCCATGTATTGTGAAAATGTGCTAATTGGTGCTACTTGTATTCCAGAGGTGGTAATATCTTCATCTCTCTCATTCTGGTCCCTCTGGACACTTTTGGATACAAATGAGTAAGAGTCTTTTAGATTTGATTCATTTGTGTTTTTGGGTTTGTGTATTTGTTACCCACCTCGTTATCTCCCCCATTTTGGGTGCATGTGGGGAATACTAATGAATGAAAGGGTGGGAAGACTTCAAACATAACTCATCTTGAAGAAAAGGGAGAATACTTCTTGTAAAAACAATCAGAAAAAGAAAATTTGAAGCCACAGATTTGTTTTTCTGATTCTGTGTTCTGTTTCATCATTCTTTATTGGTTGGTACAATGCCCTATAATGCTTCCAATATTGAGAAATATTTGAGGATTATTTTTGATTTAAGTTTCTCTGCTTTTCTGATGACAAAGCCATTTTCAGAATGTCTTTGTCTAGTTCTCACTACAACTGGAGTCTTAGAAGTTTGAAAACCCATGCAAATGATTTACAGCTTTTTTTTTTTTCTTGTGAAGAAACAGGCTGCAGTTCTGAGTATAAACTTTCTTTTTCAACTGAAGGTATTCTGTTTCCCATCTTGTCTTCCTTCTTGAACAGAGAGAAGTGTTTTTGTGTTATCACTCAGTAGGGACAAACAAGGTCTACCTACGTTTTCAAAAGTTAGGAGACTGAATGTTACTCCTGTGGTCAGCACCTAAAGGTTGTGGTTGGACCAGTCTTCCTCATTATATGGGAAAACTTACTTGGATGCCTGCATGTCAGTCTGACTTTCTGGGGCACTGCTTTTTCTCATGCTTCCTTGCTCAACGATAACACATTAAACAATCGGAAGTGATGAAGTCTTATCATACCCCCAAAGTGCCCTTGATGTTGTATCCTTCGCTTACCTTCTCCCAGGTTGCTCACGTTGACAGACTCACAGGTAAATCTTTTGTCTCTTCTTACTTTTCCTTTGCCATTGGATCATGCAAGGTTTTCTTCCAGATATTGTGGGCGGCTGTTCAGTCTGCAGCCCAGATTGGCTACTCTCTCAATAAGTGTAGGTCTTGCCATAACATAGGCTGTCATCAGTATAATTTTACAAATAATCTGTTAGCCTTCCTCTGGGGAGTCTCAGAGGTCTCTCTGGGGTAAACATGGCTGTGCCGAGTTGCACGGTGGAAGGGATGGGAAGCCACCACTTCCTGAGCATTCAGATCCTGGTCAACAAGCATAAAATAAGGTGATGCTTGCAGGGCGATGCACATCTTCCAATACAGCGGTCCACAAGTAAGTTTGTGTTTTCTTTGTGGAAAGTTTGGCAAGAAGAAACAGGAGAAATATCTTGTCTTCTATGCTGGTTATTTGCTCTACTTATAATATCCCTTGTGTGTGGAGAAAGCAAGCTGGTTGCCTTCTCTTTTAGGGCTAGCTCTGTGCCATGTCTGATCATGTTAGTAGAACTTAAATTTAGCCTGCTTGTTTTACAGATTAGGATGCCAGTATGCGTGCAGATCAAACACATTCTGTATATGGTGCAGGCTTAAGCTTTTGGAAATGATCTTGAGGCTGACCCAGGAAGAACTAAGCCATCGAGCAACAAGTCCTTTTTTGCAAAATGAAGGAAAACCCTGCACCTTACAAATGATTGGGGAAGAGAGGCATTTTGTTCACCCACTGTGTGACAATCCGGTCACTATGGGGATTTTTTGGTGTTTGAGGGAGGGATGTGTCAAGGGAAGGGACGTACGTGGCTTTACACTTCTGGAAGTGGTAGCCTTAGAAGTTACTGCCACCCTTCTGACCATAAGCTACTCTAATGAGGATACGTTAGCATAATTAATCTACTTTGGTATTGGTATAAAGGAAGTGACTCAGAATGAATTAATTAAACTTAAACTTGGCTCTGTAGTGGATGAGGATGGTTTTGCTGCCCTGTGTATATCCATGGGGTACAGAGAGGCTTCTGACTGGTGCTTGGCATTGGTACGTGATAGTCTGCTAAGGTATTTTCTTAAAAGCTACAGAAAATGAATTTAAAATCGATTGCTTTAAATTGGACCTAGGCTACTTGAATGTAAGTACGTCTTCAGAACCAGGCTACAAAATCTGTTTCTACACTTGAGGGATTTTCTTCTCTCTTTCTCTCTCGATGTGTGTCTGTCTCTCTCTGTGTCTGCCTCCCTCTCACTACTATCTTCTTCCCTAGCTCATTTTGAGACTTCAGTCTAAAGTGATACAGGAGAGTTTTTCTTTTTTTCTGCTTTGCATATGCATAACGTATGCAGACTCTTGATTTCACTTCCCAGTTCTTATTCAAGCTGTTGGACAACTGAAGAGTCTACAAGGGTGGTCGTACCTCTGGGGAAGAGGGGAGCTAAAAGCATCCTCTAATTATAAAATATGGCTTCAGCCACATACTTATGTGCTGCAAGACCGAAGTGTGCACACCCCTGTCAGCTGGAGAGTTTCAATTTCAGCTCTGAATTTCCTGGCTGCTGTCAGTCTAGGCCATACACTTGACGTGAATTCTTTCCCCTTTTAAATAGGCAAAAATATTCTCGACTGCCATTCATAAGCTTCAGAAGTACAGTTCATCGGCCCATGTCGTGCTTCCTCTGTGCTAGATATGAACTTAATTCTTCTTATGTGTGAAAGATATCTGCAATTTAAATGACTAATTGCGTTGTAGCTTTAGGCTGAACATATTGGTAACGCACAAACATTGATGACATGTGAAGGGTCAAGAGATTTATAATTTAGTTGACAATACGTTGCTTAAAATGATGTGGCAAAGAGCCAGAAAATTTCAGCTTAATAATTGTCTATTAACTAACATGACATATTTGTATAGTAGTCATTACCTCCAGGTACAGATTAAGCATCTGATGTAGCCATATGCGGTGACGTGCGTACATGAATCTTGGGCAGAACAGTGAATAAACTGACGTTGCTCTCGCAGCAATTTGTTTCAATATGTAAACCGTGCTGTTGCCTACATTTGAAAGGACGTGCAGGAATGTTGCGCTGAAGTCTGAGGAAAAACGTGTAGTCGAATGGCATTCTCTGCTGTATGGATCTGACAGCTTAGGAAGGCTTCTCTGTAGACTACAGATAACGTCATAAATATACATGTTTGTTTTCAGCTGCATCAGAAGCAGTCTGGAAATAGAGATCTAAGCCTTTTTGACGTCAGCTTGATCTATCCTAATGGTCTATAAGATTTTAAAAAATGCAACAACTTCTTTTTTAAATAACTCATGTTTTTATAAACACTGATTAATGTAGCATTTTAGTATCATGGATGTGGGAGTATTTCTCAGACTGAGGCTTGATAGAATAGGCAGCATCAGTGCACTGGCTTGTCACTAAAGCATTAACTTCTTTCACTTTTTCTCTGGCCTCAGTTATGCACTTACTTTTATAAACAAAATTTCCACAATTCTGACAGGCTTTCCTTCTTCCTCGCTGCTGGTTGAGACCCAGGAGAGTGTTTGAGCACCTCACAACGCATTGATGGCTTTTTACCTTTCTTCCCCTTCTGCGAGACAGGAAAGTGCTCTGTGTCTTAGAGCTGGGAGACTGATGTATGGGATACACCAGCTAGCACAGACCTCAGTGTGACCACAGGTGACAGAGCTGGGGATTGAACCTGAGTATGAGTAGCTGCTCTGGCTGGCTGACTGTTTGTACCACCTTCCAACAACGTATCTACTGCAAACAGCTGTAACTTCTCAGCTTTTTGAAACGTCATTGAAAATTATCTCCTGACTGTTTCCTTCTTTTGGAGGTATTTTTATAATGCATGGCAGAGCTGCAGTGACAGTTTGCTCTCTTGGGATCTTAGCTTGGAGACTTAAAAGTATTTGTCTCACCAGAAATTAAGATGAGAGCTCTTGACTTTACTTTTAACACCTGCCTGAAGTTTGCTTCCTTAAAGTGCCCCTCTCTGATTCTTCTGTAAGAGTCTGAAATTCTGCATGCAGTTTGTGTGAAGCCACAAAACTTGAGAAGGAAACGTGTACTCTGCCAGGAACGGGTCACTGAGCCTGGGCAGGTGGGTGGGAAGGCAGGTTTCTACTGACCTCTGTGAGCATTGTTCCAGGTCCTATCTAATAGCTCTGAGCAACTTTGATATTCCTGCCAGTACTTAAGATGCAGGTTTCTGGATTGTGTGCTCCAAACACCTTGGAGACGAGGAGTTAAGGCTATGATGGTAGCTCAGGGAGAAGACTCTTGCCCTGCAAGTCTTGCTACCTTTCATGACAGCTGTGGCTCTGTATCAAGTTCACTCTTGCCTTTCCAGAGATATTCAGTATTTAATTCTTCATCCAGCCACTGGAGAGAGCTCTAAAGATCTTAAAGACGTGTTTTGGGAGCAACCTCCTGACACTAGCTGCAAAACTGGTGTGGGACTACTGCAGGAGCTCCATGGTGTTTTCTGTTGCCAGAATTGGTGAGAGTAACTCATCTCTGCTAGGAATACACAAAAGGCTGTGAGGATCATGAGAGCGTATTGCTCTGACAAAGTTGCTGATCTGACTGGACTCTGAGGATAAGCAAAACACAGGACTGCAGCTATTTTTTTTGAAGCAGTTTGCTGCCCCACTGGAGGAATGTAATAGATTTGGGAGCAAGGCATGGGCTGGTGTTCTAGTGCAGGTACTAAGGTGTGAAAAACAGCATGGGGGAGCTTCTGTGCAAGAGGGAGTACATGAAATGCAAAGGAGAGGACTGCCAGTGCTCCAGATAAGTCTTCTCTTTTAAGGACTGATAACACCCCAGGGCAGTTGACCTGCTGCCCAGCCAGAACTTGCTGAAGAGGCGGCTTCTGAGCATGCAGCAGCAGAGAACCCTCCCCTGAAGCACCCCTTGAGTAAGCTGAAGAGCTCAGAGCTGGGCACTTCTTAAAGTCCTGGACACTGAAGCACATGTGATGGTTCATTTTGGTGTGCAGATGGCACCATAACTTCAAATGTCTTTATATTTGGTTCCTTAAATGTTTTATTACAAGCAGACAGGTATATTACCCTCTGCCATTTGTTCCAGTGATCAGAACAAAACCGTGAAAGACCAGTACCTCGATGCAGCTTTGTGTTCAGAGACATGTGCAGGAGGCTTTGTGCAGCCTATCATAAGGTGTTGGGTGAGTTTCCTGACCAGGCAAAGCCCGTTTGCAGTCCAAGTCTGGACTGGAATTTGCTATGCTGTCAGACTTCTTTGATTTTTTAAACCATCCAGCACCTCGAGAGAAGGACCCTTTCTTTCAGCTTGGATGTGGCGGCCATTGCTTTAGATGTGCTCAGTAAGTAGTTGAAGAGCCCTTGAAATGCTGTACTCGGCTCTGATAAGCCCATTTGCTGTATGAAATATAAAAATATGAGCTGCGTCTCAGCAAACAGAAGTCCAACGTAAGCTTTGGCCTTGGAAGTGATTTTACAGCGCAACATGGCTTTGCCTCTCTGCCCTGGCGTCATGGGTAAGAATTTAAGAATAAATAAATCCATAACTCTGTCTCAAACATGGGTGGTTCGGAGCTTCTGCTCTGCTGTGACATCTTGCAGCTCTGATAGCTTCCTGGGCAGGCTCAGGGATTTGTGATGTCTGCCTCCTTTTTGTAAGGGAGGTAAGTGGATCGAGGTGGCTTTGTTTTGCATCTTTTTAAAGGTAAGACTTCTAGTCTAATGACTATTTAGAGAGAAAATACTTTCACCTCCATAAAGTTCTTTGAATTATAAAGGACATTGCTGTTGGGTTACTGAAAACCCTTGGGGTTTGTTTCATTTATAACATTGCCTCAGGCCTTCTGCCGCATCCTGTTGGACTGACCTCCTTTTCAACCCGTGCTGGCAGCTGCATTGCAGAGCTATCTTTTCCCTGGGTCCTTCGGGGCTGTCATATGACAAACTTGAACTGTGACCCTTTTGTGTCTTACCAGGACAGCAGTGCCCTCTGTGTGCTGCGTGGCCAGCAGTCTTCCCCACACGCGCATTTGTTCCAAGCCATTTAACAAACTGAAAGCCTCAAATGATGGCATTTCATAGTGTTTAATAGTATCGACTGTAAAGCAAATGAAATGGTGCTGAATACCCTGCATGCTGCTAGTAAGAAATACAGCTTCCATTTCTGCAATATGCCCTGGGTTTTCCGTGGTTAGTATGTGCTCTCTGGTGAATCTTTATTTTTTTAATAAATTTCAATGCTTTCCCCCCCCTAACAACAGTAGCATTCAGTGCTATAGATAGACCACTACTAGTATTTGTTTTTAATATATATTTTTTTAACCAGATTTCTCTAAGCAAAGTGGGCAAAGTCATTTTGCTGAAGTCTTGCAGAGAGTGTTAGGGTAAGAATTGATATAGTTAACGTAGCATCTGAGCAGCACCATCTCCAAGTGGTGTTGATGCTGGCAGGCATCGCCTTGCTGAAGTTACAGAGACTGAGCACTTGTATTTGTACAAATTGCATTCATTACCAAGAACCCTCCAGTAGTGATAAGAGACTGGCTGTGTAGCATAGATTGGCTCCAAGATAAGTAGCCAGTCTATTGTGCAGCTCATGGTAATCTTCCTCGTCCCCACCCCTAATAATAAATCTTGGGGCATTTTGGAATGCATGGGGGTTGCTCATTCCAACAGCCTGAATGTATAACTACCAAACATCATCTCCACACCGATCGTGCTTTCATAACCAAGTGAGGCAGCTGACTGAGATGGATAGGCTTAGACACAGCGGTCTGAACACACGGACCCGTTGACTGTGTGCATTTGTTGCTTTCTTAAAGGACATTTCACAGGCGATGGCTGGGA
This sequence comes from Anser anser, assembly GCF_964211835.1. Taxonomy (NCBI): domain Eukaryota; kingdom Metazoa; phylum Chordata; class Aves; order Anseriformes; family Anatidae; genus Anser; species Anser anser. The sequence goes on along the minus strand of NC_139721.1, from coordinate 48,308,571 downwards.
TAAGAGTGTCTCCTGGCCATGTTTCAAGGCTAGTGCCTGTTCTCAGCAATAGTTTTCCTCAAGAAGAGGTGCAAACGTCTGGAGCCTGCGTGCTTGCAATTGGGAGGAAGAGCCTTGCACGGCCTGGGGCTCTGTGCAGTGCAGGAGCAGCGGTGGTACAACTTTCACAGTGAGCTTGTCCTTCCTCAGTGCAGGTGTTCATGGTATGACTTCAGTGAAACAGCAGTTACTTATCTTACAATAGTATAGTTCAAAAAAAAAAAGGCAAAGGATTTTTTTTAATAAGTCATTTCATTGCTTTGACTAAAGTAAACCATTAACTGGCAGGTATTTGCTTTGTCTTTTGAAGTATCTAGTGTACAAGGACATCTGGATGGCTGGTTTCTGACATGTAAAGCTGAACAGGTTACTTTTATGCAAGTAGGCAGTACAACCCAACCAGTTTGATTTAAAAACTTGTATTGACATGAAATTTTATTTTATTTTTTTCTCTCTTCCCTCCCTTTTTACTTTTAGGGTTTGAATGGCAATGGAATTGCTCCTGGATCGTCAAATTTTAGCCTTACGAAACAGCTGCTTCGTCCAAGAATAACCCGTGTCTGTCTCAGGGACTTGATATTCTGCATGGAACAAGAGAGGGAGATGAAGCATTCTCTAACCTTGTACCGTGCTCTTCTGAAGTGATTTGAATTTTACATTTCAACTTGCTGTCTACTGCCAAAGAAAACACTGAAGCATTGTTGCACTGTCTTGAAATTCCAATTTCTGGAAAATGATCCGTTGTAAGGATAACTCTTGTTTACAGATAAACATTTTTATTAAATACCTAACTTAGCACCTCTAGGGTTTTTAATAATACTTGGTTTAAACCAGTCTGTAAACCAGTGAAAACACTGAGCTGCACACGCAAGCACCTGACTACCTGCTTGCATTTAACTGTCTTGCAGGCTCCGAGGGCTTGGTATGTGTACCTCGTTCATGTATGTCACTTGCTTCAGTATTCCAGAGTCTGCAACATCTGTTCTGTCTGTAGTGCCTTCTTCTAATCCAACCTTATCTAGGGAAACAAGTAACACTTTAAAGGCACTGCATAGCATGACAGCTGTGTTTATTCATGAACCAGCAGTCAGTCAACATGCTAATGTATTGCCTGTCTGACTCAGCATCTCCGTCAGTTTTCTGGGTTTAGAATTACTACTGAATGCTACTTTGTGGAGAGCAGAGTAGCAAGCAAAAGGAACAAGGGACACTTTCGCTTCCCTACATCACCTCAACTGCCCTCCTCTTTTCGCTGACAAAGTGACTGAGGGAAGGTGAACAAATTGGTCGTTCTTGTGGTTAAAGTACATCAAATGGTGTAGGCAGGGCATACTTGGATGTTTGGGAAAATGTGCAGTTACTAAACTTGAATACAGGGAGTGGAAGAGCCTAAAAAGGAAAACACATTAAACTGATCTCATGTTTTTCGTTTGTAGATATCAAAAAATAGCAATGAACTTAAGTATAGATTTAGAAAGAAATGAACCAAAACAACCTGTGCTGACTGCAAAAAAAAAAAAAGTGAAAACTTGAGATACAGTAAATATTCTGAAACTTTACAGCTGGAGAGTCTTAAGAAGAAGAGTAATATTTGGAAAGCACAGGATTCACTGCTTTAATTGAGAATATTGGTTTAGTTGTCATCTTAATGTTTATAATACCTTAATATGGTATAACGGGAACTTTTCAAGTAGAAAGTAGTTAGTTCAGCCAGTTGCCTGGTTTTTGTTCGACGAGGAGGAGGACTCCAAATTATTAAGACTGCTAGAATAAATTCAAAAATCTGCTGGTAAAAACTGTCTTGTGGTAGAAGGGAAAGCCTCCTGGTCACCCTTCTCCCCAGCCTCCAAATATTTTGCCTCCCATGGCACAGTGCTGCATAGCATGGCTGTTTCCCAGGAGCAGTGGGAAAGGCACTGACTGTATTGAATGGCTTCCTGCTAAAACTTTTTTTTCTTTCAAGGAACAAGCTTCCTATGGTTATTTGGCATGCAACTTTAAAACTTTAAAGTGATAGATAACTCAAATGCCCTCTACCATCAGAACCACTGCAGATAGTTACCAAATTGAGTAAGTTTTGAGTCAGTTACGTTTTTTGTGTTCAAACAGTAGTGAATAATAAATCTAGCAAATAAATGCTGTAAATTATTTATATATGTATATATGGCATATATATATATATATATAAAAGAAAAGCAGTACTTTGACTAAGCTATAGTTTGCAAGATATTGATAGCATCAGGCAAAATTGTTTTTGTATAATTAAATGCTTAGCTTTACTTTTTATGTAAAGTGCAGCATTTTCCATTTTTGTGTACTGTATCTTATTGATCAGATGTTTAAAATTATTTTAAATACTGCATTAAAGCAATTATTTTATTAAAAATAAGCAATAGTTACCTTTGTCTGTTTCCTAGCATGAGATACTCGGCGTCTGAAGCTGTCATCGCTGTGACTAATGGCATGGTTCGGAGAGCAAGCCCCAGCTATCTGCACATCACAGTGATTGGCACGGTTGCCCAACTCAAAGTGTTAATGATAAACATCTGTCTTCCAAGGTTTTTAGCAGAACTAGGTGACGGAGAAAGGAATTGTTCGAAGGTGGGGGGTGGAGAGAGAGGGGGACAGGGAGTAAAAGCAACCCCTCATTTATCTGATTTCCCCCTGTCAGTCGGTACAGAGGCTGTTTTTTTTCACAGCTGAGCAGAGGCAAACACTTTGCACATGTCTGGGGAAGCAGAAACACGGGAAGCTTCTCAGACCTCAACAATGTGCAGTGGAAGCATTGTCCTAAATTGTTCTTGAAGCAACTCACAGGTAATTAAGCGCAGGCTGGAAAACAAAGATGAGCATCTGTATATGGGCCTGCCTCTTCTTTAAACCAACAAGGCACTTAAAATGAGAGATATCAGAGAAAATAATTGATTAATAGATATATGTAATAAAGTATGACGGGTAATTCAACTGTTTTTAGGGCTTGCCTGCCTGCAGTGCAGATCACGTGTTTTCATTACTGCTGTCACAGCAGGTTTGCTCTGTTTGGTAGTTCCTTTCTCCCTTCCCACCTCTAAAGAAACCTCAAAACTTCAGGCTGTGAGGAAGAGCAGGCATATTCAAAAAGCTTTTCAGCCAGTCTTTAGGCCTAATTTCAGACAGGAGCAGACAAAGCCTTTTGCAGGTTCAAAATTACTTGTCTCCTTCCCAAGCATTTAGCCTGTGCTTTATTCAAGTTCAGCTTTGCATCTGAGAAGAACCAAGCATCTTCCGAAGGGGCACTTAGGAGACACTTGAGCTTTGGCCAGCCGCACCAGGAGCGAAAGGAGGAGTGACTACGTCCCTCCTCTTTTCACAAATGCTAAAAAGCTCAGTCAAGCCCTGCCATCGTGCTCCCATGCTTCTTACTTGTTGGGAAGCTTGTGTTCAAGCTCCGGCACTTAGCAGCAGAGCCATCTATGCCACGGATGCTGCAAGGGGTCTAAAGCTTACTGCAGGCACTTCTTGCTGTCCAGATGGTCTGTTAGTCTAGTGCCTATTTCCGATGCACCGAGCTGTCCAGGGAACTATCTGTGGCATTCAAGTATTTTGCCTTCAGAGAAAACAGTGTATCTGGTGGTGTGTAGGGGAAAGCTGTTGTTGCTGGCTCTTGACTGATACCATTTTAGCAACATAGCGTTGTGCTGGATTTTGTGTGTTACATGGGAACAAAAGGGATCTTGTACTTTCTCCTCTTGCTGTTGCTTTTTTCCCTTTACTGCCATTTTTGAGTCTTAATGCTGAATCCACTTGCCAGCCCTTTGCACTGTCTTTGACTCCAGCTCTTCCTGGCCCCCCCGGGGAAGGACTAGCTGAAGTACACGAACACACCCTGCAGCCTTGTTCTAGGTTTAATGAGGAAGGTAGCAGGGGCCCGTGAGACTTGGCTAGATGATTCCTCAAAGCCACGGCACTGTCTTGGACACTTTGACACGAGTAGCTTAAGGCTACTGTTTGCATCGAGTTGTTCTAGGCCTGCTCTCTTGTAGGCACCTGCGCCCTGCCATGTGAGTGCACTTTGCTTGGGAAAAAACGCTGTCAGCTCTTCTCCAGGTCTGTCTGTTTGCTGTGCTCTTTGCTTTCCTCTTCATTTGTGATCGCCGGGATTAAGAAGGAAAGACAAAAGCAAATGAGGCTGTCCTAAAGGGGCAGGCAGCCCAAGCAATTGGACTCGCTCTCGGCAACTTTCCAAAGGAGGGCTGCTGGGTTTCTGAGGCCAAGTGCTGCACGCGCTCGATCTCTGCATGCGCCACACGTGATGCCTACACGTCTTCTGAGGCTGGTACCCACAGACCCATGGCTGGAGCCTGCAGCTCTGGAGATAACTGAAAATCTGCAGTGTAGGCTTTACTCTGGTGGGCACAAAATTTAGTATAAAGACTGAAGAACATACCGCACCTGACCTCTCCATTTTGCCACTTCTGGCACCGGGCTTATTGCTGCAGGTCAGCGGTTTGTCCTGCCTACACCTGGTAGGAATGCAGCAGGTCTGCAAGTCACAATGACAGTGTTTCACTTGGTGCAGGCCCTTTGCAACATAGGCAATGCCCCCTTTTTTTTTTTTCTCCTTATTTTGAAGGTGTAAGGAAGAAACCCAGACTTTTCCTTCCAAGATACCTCAGCCATTGTTCCTACTGCCTTTTCTTTTTTGTTCTACTATAGGCAGGAGCTGATCACTCCTGTGCTATCTATAGCTAGCTATTCTTGCATGTTAGCTACTAACTTTGCCACCCTGTCCACTCTCAAGATCCTCTGCTTCCCAGCTCCCAAGTTGCTCCCAGGAAACCTGCTTTTGAAAGGGTTTTTGGAGAGAGGAAGGAAGGAAAGAAAAGGCCAATCTCTACTCTGTACTTTAAAGTCAATGATTGTTCTGAAGTGGAAGGAGGTGGTGGTGCAGATTAGCTCGCATCAGCCCTGAGTCTGCTCCTTTATTTGCAGTGAGCATGTCTGTAGAATCATAGGATGGCTTGGGTTGGAAGGGACCTTAAAGATCACCCAGTTCCAACCCCCTGCCATGGGCAGGGACACCTCCCACCAGACCAGGCTGCCCAAAGCCCCATCCAGCCTGGCCTTGAGCACCTCCAGGGATGGGGCATCCACAGCTTCTCTGGGCAGCCTGTGCCAGTGCTTCACCACTCTCTGAGTGAAGAATTTCTTCCTAATATCAAATCTAAATCTAACTTCTTTCAGTTTAAAACTATTATCCCTTATCCTATGCCCTTGTAAAAAGTCCCTCCCCATCTTTCCTGTAGGCCCCCTTTAAGTACAGGAAAGCTGCTATAAGGTCTCCCTGGAGCCTTCTTTTCATTCTTCTATGTTTCATGGAGGCCAAGACTTCTACCGTTAGTCCCTGCATTAGTCAAGGGTTTTCTACAGGTCCTTGCAGCAGTAGGTCCTTCTCCCCTTTCAAAGGCTGTTTTTCCCTGGTAGGTATCTTTCTTCAGAGCCACCTAAAGTTCATGCCTACGAACCCACCAGAGCTGCTCATCCTTTCTCTTCCCAGCACCGTGGGGGTGTTCTCTGCGGGTAGTGCCAATGCTAAACAGTCACCCTCGCCTCGACAGCTTGGCGTGGGCACTCCCGCTCTGCAGGCTTTCCTTTGAAGAACTGCGGTTATCAGTAAACAATTCTCTCTAGCAGGTCACAGAGAATAGCACTCCAAAATTCATCTGGAGTGAAAAATTATCTGACAGATCTTCTGTATCTGGTTTTGAGAGCTAATTCATAATTATGTGTAGTTCCCCAAGCTCGTTGAAATACTTGCAGTTACACTTTGAAGTGTTCAGCGTGACCGGGTTTATTATTTACAGTTATTTGAAGGTGTTTCTTATTTATGTCCTTAGAAGCTGGAAGGAGGAGTACTTTTTTTCAAGTAATTATGTGCAAATATACATGTATTGTGTGTACAAGGATGGGTAAGTAACTTTTTAAAAGAAATACCGTGCTTCTTGTAGGGACTGAGTTGTAACAGCTACTACCAGGTCTGAAGCTCCAGCATCAAGGAGCAGGAGAGGAAGGAGATGAATTCTTGAAGAAGCTGCAAGAGGTAATACTTAAAAATCCTCTGATACCTTGGTGCAAAATTAGGCAGAGAATAAAGACTCCCTTGAAGAGCTGATCAGCTGGAGTCCTCAAGGAGGAAGGTAGGAAAAGAAGAATGACAAGAAAAAAAAAGGGCCTTTCTAGAAGAAAAAGGATGCATCAAAGTAGGTGGGTATGTGTATGCAGGCTGTGTATTTAGTGAAGCAAACTTATTGCATAATTACTACTTGGGAAGAAATCCTTAAATTGTTACTTCCTGTCCAATGCAGCTTTCACTCTCAACTTGGAGTTTCTTAAAAATGGGCGAAATCCTGTGTAATCCTCTGACTGCTGCTGTTAGGAGCAGCAAGAAAGACGATCACCAGCTTCAGCCCGGTGCTGCGCTCCAGCCGCACAGCTGGAACAGTGCCAGATGTGGGGAACGTGCTCTCTTCACAGGGCACGGTGGCCTGACGGATGCTGAAAGAGAGGCTGGAACGTGCAGACGTGTGGATACGGCACGATCTATTCAACGTCTTGAAAGTGAAGCAGTTTTCCTGTACCGACGTGAAAAGAAAACACGGACGGAGGCTTACAGCCCATGTAAGCATCTGCCTGAGCATCGAGCTGACACAGTAATCAGGGCTGTGCTACCTCTTGTCAGGGCTGGGGCTGTAATTGTCTGCGCTCTGCCTTTCACCAGCCGGTTCATTATCCCTTTGCAACACGGCTGCAAGGTGGTGCAAACTCAGTCGGGCCTCGTCTCACAGAGCTCTCAGAGTCTTTGCTTCTCATCTGAAAGTTTTAGCCGCCTTTATTACAGAGGAAAAAATTTGAAAGTGACCCAAACTTCAGGCACAGAGGGCAAATATTAAAAGCGAGGTGGTTTTTGTCTTTGAAATTCCTTGCTTCTTAGAGACTGCTGGTGAGTGATGCCCTGGAGCTGGGAAGGATGGCTCCAGAAAGAGATCCCCTTGAGTGTTTAATCAGCCCTTCACAGTAGTCTGCTGTGGATGCTGAAACAGAAATCAGTGTTTCTAGTTTTTTTTCCCATGCTGTAAAGAAGAACCTGTGGGAAGGTTCTGACTGTGTCCTTACACAAAACCAGGATATCCAGTAATTAGTGAGATACCTCCAGGGCAAGCTCAGATTTTGCAACACTTCCCAAGGCAGGGAGAATGCCCAGGGCTAGGGCAGTCTTGGGAAGAGAGTGAGTCAAGAAGCCTTTTTTTTTTTTTTTTTTTATGTCTCTATAGTCTTGATCAAGTCAAAACTTAAGAAAAGTTTGCAGGGATCCAACTATTCCAGACCTCGCTACACCTGGGTGAGGCTTCTTCACCTCCTGGGGTAGATGACTGTCTTTTGGGGCTTTTTCTCTGTAACAGACTGAAGTTTTGGGAATTAAAAGTTGAGTTTCTGATGATAGCCCAGCATAGCACAGCCAGCCTGGGGCCACAGGACTGCCCTGCCCCTTGGCTCGTGGATGTTGAAGAGGTCTCCTGGATGAGACAGGTTCCCTTGTGGGCATTAAGCAACCCGTAAGGGGCTTGAGCCCTGGGGGATTTGGAGATGTGGCACAAATACTCCATGGCTCTTTGAGCTAAGAGCCCTAGATGTGGCTGGCTGAGGTTAGGGTGTAGTGACCTGAATGATGCTCACATGGCCATGCAATTGCTGGAACGGATGTTCCCACCCTCGTCTTGCACAGCTTTACAGGCACTTCTTGCACTACTGCTCTTCCCAAAACCTTGTCTTCCCCTTCAACCTCCACAGCTGCTCTGGTTCTCCTCCCCATCCCTGAAATTATTTGTTTCCCTTGGATGACGACCATCCTATCCCAGCTTTCTTTAGGCTCTGCACTTGGGTTTCCTTCCACTGGAGGACATCTGCACAAACAAGTCTTCAGCTGCCAGTTGCCTGGGTTGCAGGACCACAGATCTCTGTGGCAGACCTGTTGTCCTCTGTGCAGACAGAAACAGTGAGCTCTTGGATACCTTCCACGTGTGTTGAAATGGTAAATCAGATTCAACAGAGCTAAACCAGGGTTCAGTTACTTCCTCTTCCCATGATCTGTGTTCATTATTAGGCAGTGTCGCTCCTGTCACACCTTCCCTCTCGAGGGCTTACAAATCTGGGATGTGACATCCGGAGGGCCTTGAGGCTGCAATGTTCTGCGCCATCACCTCGGTGTCCCCCTCCCTCCAGCCCTCCCGAGGTGTCAGGGACACGGATTCCCTTTCCCCCCGAGGAGGACAACATGGGTGGAGCAGTTTTCCTTTCCTAGACCCCTCTATGGATCAAAAGCAAGGAGGAGGAGGAAGGCTGTCTCACGTAGCTGTAGCTATTTTGAGCTGTCGAGCTGTTTTCTCTCAGATGTCTCCTTCAAGTTGTGCTTTGCTGTACTGCCAACAAAAACTTGCTATTGTTAGGCTTCTGCAGCATTGCAATGAATGCCGCAAGAAGGAAGCACTTCTCAGCAGCCCGGCACCTACATCCCTGTGTCGGGGATTTCCCTGCAGGTAGTTTTGGTAGTTCCCCCTCCCAGTGTGCCACGTTTTGGGGATCTCCTTGGCACATGGCTTGCGGTAGCAGAGTCCCTGGCCCTGCAGCAAGGCTACCTCTCGCAGCACCTCCTGGACCCATGTGGCCGGTGGGGCTCCCTTGGCTCTCCGAGTGCTCTTCTGTCCCCAGGCAGGCAGGGATGCTTCTCGCAAGGAACTGAAAACAGCCTCCACTCCCCTGGGCGTGGGGCTCTGCCTCGTACCCTGCCAGCAGCCGGCTGTCCATGGGAAGCTGAGCAGCGTGCTGTAGCGGCTTTGGGTAATTAATGCTGTTTCTCTGCACTGGGTGCTACCTAGCACTTATGCCCTGATTGATATCTGCGCTGATAAAGATACGCCCTGCAACAACTGGATGAAAAAAAATATGAGAAGAAACATATTATAGAACGGTTTGGGTTGGAAGGGGCCCTAAAGACCTTACAGTTCTACCTCCCCTGACACCTCCCACCGGACCATGCTGCCCAAAGCCCCATCCAGCCTGGCCTTGAACACCTCCAGGGATGGGGCATCCACAGCTTCTCTGGGCAGCCTGTGCCAGTGCCTCACCACCCTCTGAGTGAAGAATTTCTTCCTTATATCAAATCTAAATCTCCCCTCTTTTAGTTTAAGACCATTCCCCCTTGTCCTATCCCTACAATCCCTGACAGAGTCCCTCCCCGACTTTCCTGTAGGCCTCTTTATGTACTGGAAGGCCACTATAAGGTCTCCCTGGAGCCTTCCCTTCTCCAGGCTGAACAACCCCAGCTTTCTCAGCCTTAAAAAAAATCAGGATTTTTTGCTACCTGACTGAACATGAGTCCCAAAGTCACGTTCACCCTTCCAAAACACAGCCACCCTCCATTTGGTGACCCCCATAGAGGCCCCTAGAGCTCTCCCCTGAGCCGACCTGTGTATGTTGTGCCCCAGGCCTATGCCCAGAGGTGGGGAAGGGGCTCGGTACCCCCCACACTGCTCATGGGGACACCAGGGCCAGGCTGAGGCCCGGGGCAGCACCCTCCTGCCCCACACCTGCCTCTGCCCCAAGGCCAAGCAGGGGGAGAGGAGCTGCTGCCACCCGCCCTGCTTAGTGTATGCTGTGAAGTTGTGGGGAATTTGTGTGTATGTGTGTGTGTGTGTGTGTGTTGTTTAGTGAGCTGCTCGCTGTGAATTTAATGGTTGAGTTTTGCTATCGGTTACAACTCCCCAACCCCCCCCGAGCAGTTTATTTCATGTATACAGGAGTGAAAAAGGGAAAAGTAAGAACACCTCTGGGGAAAATAAGGGGTTGGGAAACGGCTCGAAATGTGAGCGCAAGATTGCCAAACCCACACATTCAAAAAGCATGAATCAGATCTCCAGGAATCACAAGACTGGTGGTCTGAATTTCAAATATGAAATCTGGGCAGTTTCTGAAGGGTATTTCCCTCCTTGTTTTCAATGCTCCAGGGGAAGCTCATGCCCTGGCTCTGGGAGCCAGCGCTTGTGGGCTGGAGGCGAGGCCCACAGGAGCCTGTCCTCCCCAGCACCAGACGATCAGCCCAGCCTCCAAATCCTCCCAGCCCACCTGGCTGCACTGCTCCCCATCCCCGCTCTTCTGCCATGGGACATCGCTGCCGCTGGTGTCCCCGCCGAGCCGCCTGGAGGGGTGGCCGAGCCCTGGTAGGTGAGGAATTGGAATCTCTGTTTTAGACGTGTGGACTTTAATGAGAGAGAGCCATTGCTTCAAGTAATTCAAACACTTGCATAGCCTGGGCCAAAGCAGCACTCCCCAAGGCAAGGAGAGCTGCCCCTGCTTTGGAGGGACATGAATTACCAGAGATTGCCTTGAAAGCCTCATGCTGAGGCAAACACGCCTACACCGGGCAGCTCGCTGCCTCTTGCACCATCCTTCCTCCCTGAAGATGAGGGAGAACCATCGCCCCTCAGCTGATGGAACCTCTTGGCCAAATGCATCCCTGCTCATATCCAGAAAATCCAGCATAATCATGCTTGTCCTCTTGCTTTCCATACTTTGCGAGAACACACTATAATACTGAGCTGAAGATATTTTATCTGGGACAACAAATCAATATCCCCTTACCCAAAATCCACTGTACCCCCTTCCACCCCCCCCAAAAAAAAAAAAAAAGCAAACAGGAGAGCGCCATGAAATACTTAGGCAGTGCTAGACAAAATCTCCCAATTTGTTGGAGCCCAAAGCCCCAGGCAGCGAGCAGCCCTCACCCACACCTCCAAATATGTCTGTGCTGGCAGGAGATGGGAGCTTCCTCCCTCTCCTGCCTCACTTGAGGCCCTCCAGATCTATCACTGATCTAAACTGCTGTTGCCCAACTCAGCCTTGCAGAGTCAGCTTTGCTGCAAGTCCTTTCTTGTCTACCCCTCTGGAGTCCCTCAGCCACTGCCAGTGCCATGGTGTTGGTCCTCTCAAGTTCCTTGGTCACACTCCATCTGCTCAGCTCCAGTTGTCCACACCAGAGGACCTGCATGGTGACCCCTCTGGGAGAAGACTGCCAGGGATGGTTGCCTATGCACCACCATGAGACCTTCTTCCCAAGCCAATGCACATTAGCATTGCCCCCCTGCACTGGACCAGTGTCTTGTTTCTTGGCAGATGTCACCTCCACGCTGTTGTGTTGCCCCCTTGTCACTCCTGTCCCAGCTCACAGTTACATGAGCGTCTCCACTGGACCTCATTGGTGAGAAACGTGGGGAAATCCCAGGCTGCATGGCTCTTCCCGAGCTCCCGTCAGGCAGGCAAATTACCTGTCACAGGGAGAGCGTTCGGCAGTTAGAGGGAATTGCATGCAAATGGGAAGAGCAGCCAAAGAGCTCCAGTTCTCCCAGACCTGCTGAGACTGAAGTCTGCAGTCGGCAGTGCACCTGCTTCGGAGAAGGGTGGAGCTGCAGTGGGTAAAAACCTCACAGGCTTTCTCCTTCAAAGCCGAGCGGCGCATTATGCATTGAAGCATTTGTACCAGCCGCCCATGGTGGAGGAATCCGGGTGACTTCTAAGCTGGTGGGCAGAGACAGCAACCAGCGGGCAGCGAAACCACTAAAACCTAACAGGAGCAGGAGCTGTTGCAACGGTAGCTCATGAGCTGGTCGGCTTCCAGCGGAGGAATGACTCAAAGCCAGGTTATGGTTACCTGTGAGCCGTCATGCCCGGCCCCGGGCTCCCCGGGGCCTCGTGCAGCGACGTCTGCTTCCTGAGTTCGGTGAAAGGGAAAAGGTGCCTCGGCCTCTATTGATGAGTGTGAATTAATCCACTCTTGCCCTAGGTTGGAGGTAATACCAACAGCACCAAGCACTCCCTCCTGCTGCATAACAAACAAGTGTGGGAGTATCCTGGCCTGAAGGACCAAGCACATTAGCCTGTCCCATAAGCGAAGTGCCTACATCAAAGACGAGGTGAGAATAATGCGTACAAGCACAGCCAGCAGCACCTTGTAAACATGCCTGCTCGCCTTGTTAAAGGCTCTTTATCTGTTAGATGGTCTCATTATCTGGTAGATGGTCTCATTTGCCAATATGAATACACAGGTCTGCTTCCACACTCACTAGTGGGAGGCACACCATGCATGTAGCACAGCAGCAGAGAGAGGGAGGTGAGCCCAGAGCACATGAGGATCCAAGGCAACGTGCACAGTCACAGCCCCAGGGGAGCAGACCCAACCACACCCCAGAGAAGCTCTTGCTTCCACTCCTCTTCTCCCAGTTCTTCCCAAACCACACCTACATGAGGGGGAGAGAGACCAGGAGAAGCCCTTCTCAATGCTTACTGGGGTCATGTGTAGTAAGTCAGCCTACACTCTCAGTTGGAGCATGGTGATGAGACCTTTAGCTTCCCCCAGGCTGAGTCTCTGCGATGTAGTCTCCAGAGAGGGAAATTTAACCCTCTCTTCACTCTAAATCCATAGCTGGGCCCTCATGCTTTCTAGCTGATCAGCCAACACCATGCATGGCCTCCTGGGCACTGGGCATGGTGCTGGCTCCAGGGATGAACAACACAGAGCTCCATGGCAAAGCCATCTCCAGCTGCTCCCTGCCAGCCGGGGCTGTGCTGTCTCAGCCCAAATGCTGCTCTAAGTCAACACAGCAAACACCCACCCCAGATCTGTACACAGCTCCCACTCTTCCTTGGGGACAGGGAGAGCACAGTGCAAGGTGCATGGATCGTCCTCTCAAGCCTTTTGTCCACACTGCAGGCCTGCTGAGCTACTCGCTGAATCCCACCTGCCCAGTTTCCTGGATACAAATTTCCATTCCTTGAGGCTGACCTCACTCAGGCTGGCAAGCCACTCCTCTTGGCCCCCTTACACACTTCTCCCACCTGCTTCTCCCCCTGGAGTTGCCCACAGCGGTTATTCTGGGACCCAGAGCGTCAGCCCAGGAGTGATGAGTGAATAATTTTACTCATCGCAAGCTCTCCATCAAGCTCATCAGTGTGTGCAGGCTCTGGAAGAGCTGTTTTTATGAAGCAACACTCATCTGGCTTTAGCTACGTGTGCCATCAGCCTGCTGAACTTTCCTTTGAAGGAGAGGGATTTCCCACCCTCCGCTGCAAACTCCCAGTGTGCACAGAGGTGCGTTGGTCTAGGCAAGATGGCCTCGGAGGGGATGGCTCTGTTCTTCATTTCTGAATACCGCTGACTCTTCGAAAGAATGGATTTGCTGCTTGCTCCTTGGCTTCAGAGCAGCAGCCCTTACCCAGCTAAATTCAGCTGGGGGAATTCCACCTGTAAGACGTGCAAGTAAGGGCAAAGACATCCTCTGCTTTGTCCCTGTCAAGTTTCTGCTCCCCAAGGCCTTGCTTTCCCTGTTGGTAGTTCCTGCATGCAGCAGCAAGTCTGCTCCCCATGTGTTTCGCTAAAGCAGAAATGCCCACACATTTTTTCCATTGTGAACCTGGCTACATCCCTGCCAGCTCACGCAACGAGCTATTGTTAAGTAATTGTTTGAGTCATCAGCCGAGCCCACACCCAAGCAGGCTTTTTAGATTTGACACATGGAGGATTCACTACCGTTGGTGTGGCTCTGGGGTACTCTGCCTCCTGCCTCGGCCCAGGATGGAGACAGCAGACGGGGCTGACCGTGGCCATGCCTTGCCCCTCCAGCTACCAGCAAGCCTTTTCCCTCAGGAACAGAAGCTGAATGCGATGCAGAAGAGCCACCAGATTGCCCCACGCAGAAGCTTCTTCCCCCCTTCCCAGTATCTTGCCTTTGCTTCCTGACGTCGCTATAGATAGAGGTCTCTCTTGCTCTCCCTGTCCCCGCTGTCATTACCAGGTAATGCAGAGCAAATATCAGCGCTGCTTCCCCAACCAGCGCCGGTGCCTCCTACTGATCCCTGTTTGACGTGTGGGATTTATAGTTCAATTTAAGTTTGGCACGGTTGCTACTCCCCGACTCCGGCAATTAGGGGATTTGAGAAGTGCATTATGGGCCCCTGATTTTTCATATGGTCATTCTGGCTGACACCACCCTTCTTACCGCCTTTTTACATACACAGCCAAAATGCTCGGCACATTTTCAGAAGAGGGAAGATTAAAAACCCAACCAAAAAAAAAAAAAAAAGGCAACAGAAAAAGAAAACAAAGTGAATTACTAAAGTTTATAAGGCTAATACTTTATAGGGCTAGTATGCACAGGCCTGAGGCCTTCCAGATAATATAATCTAATACTTGGAGATCCCCTGATGAAAGGCACTATATATGCAAAGTGCTTTATAAACATTAATTAGTTAGTGTTGAAAATTTTGCCCTGGGCAAAAAAAAAGAAAAAAATACCCAAAATCCCCCTTCCCTCCCTCCCTCTAGTCCCTAACTATTCAACGTTAATGATTCTCTGTGTGCAAACTTAGAGCACATTTTAATTTCTGTTTACTTCTGGGAAGATGGAAGCACTTTCATATATATTATGTTTCTACAAGCACTGGTAACATGGTTGCTTCCCCTATCTTCTGATTTAAGCTTTGTGAACCAAGACACCTCAACGCCTACAGCATGATCTTGGCTGCAGTGTTTGCAGTAACACTGTCCAAGCTCTACCATCAGTTTCAGCTCTTCCTTTCTACTCTGTAATCACCAACCAACCAGGCCATGTGTCCTTGTGATGATAGCTTTCATACCAGGCCACCTGCCCAAACCCTGGTGACTCTGGGCAGCTTCTTTCAGCGTCATCACACCCCTTTCCATATGCACAGGAGCAACAGGCAAAGCAATAAACTTGTTAGTTATTGAAAAAGGAATTAACTAAGGGGGTCTGAAGGGAAGGGTAGACCTTGCTTCTGTAGCCTGTTGCATGCAGGATGAGGCTGTGTTTCAAAGCAGCTTGTGTACAAGACTGCAAATTGTGCTTTCAATATTTCCAGCAGGCAGAGCATTTCATGATCCTTACTGAGCAAGTGCTTAGCTTCTAGGTAACATCTTTGGAAGTGTTCAGAGTTGGGTGGGATGGGGCTTTCAACAACCTGATCTAGTGATGGATGTCTCTGCCAATGGCGGGGGTGTTGGACTAGATGATGTTTAAGGTCCCGTCCAACCCAAGCCCCTCTATGGTTCTGTGATTACTGCGGCTCCTTTCAGCTGAAGCCTACATCTGTGCTGGTCTGCTGTAGAGACGCTGTGCAAGACCCTCTGACAAGCAAGCACATTGCACCTTCCACCACGGTCTCTCCTGGTGCTTTCAGAGCACCGTGCTCACCTCCAGACTTTGTAAAGCTTGAGGACCCCCTTCTACCACCCTGCCACCAGCTGGGCTCCTGCAGGCACCAGCAGCAGGACATCTCAGAGAGGCAGCACCAAGGGATGAGACCCCTGGTAAGGAACCACCATTTCCCTCAGCCTGAGACTTGGTAACCGGTATGAGCAAACTCCTCATGTGAGACAGCCCAAATAACCGCTGGCAGCGCATCCATCCCCGAGGAGTGGTGAGAGCTGACTTCAAAACGCGCGTCCCCAGCACAGAGGCAGGCAGGGAGCCAGGGCAGCACCTGCAGCAGGGCTCGGTGCCGGCGGGGCTACCAGCCGTGCTGCCTGGCCTCGGCCCTGCCCAAACTCGGCCCGGCGCTGCCGTAAAGTCTGCGCCGGCTGGGGAATGTGGAAGGAGTGCTGTAATGGTGGCCTGGCCCTGCTCCTCTCCGTACCCAGGCTGTGACAGCCACCACAGCGCAGCCAGTCGTGGTGCCAGGAGGCCAGCTTCAGCCAGCATGACCAAAACGAGCCCCGTCCTTCCTGCCAGCCAGCTCTGTGCTCCCTCCTGTGAAGGGCTGCTCGCCCTTCCCCAGAGACTGCTTCTGCTCTCCGGCTGCACTTAACTGCATGGCTACGAAGGGCTGCTGGCTTTACAGCACTAATAAGACGAGGCCTTCACACGCAGGAGGTGAAGCAGTGGCTACCTGAGTAGGAGGTGGGGTGGCCCCAGCAGGAGGACATGTGAGGATGGGCCCAGACCTCAGCGGGCAGGCTGGGGGAGGCTGGCTCCTTCCCACCACCACAAATAAGGCTAAAATACAACACAGGGCCCCAAGGAAGTTGCAGGAAGGCTCTGATGGGGACGAGGGGGGCTGAACTCTTGGACATGTCTGCTATCCAGCCAGACTCCTCCAGCCCTGGTGTCCTCATGGCTTCCCAGTGTGGGGTCCCGGCTCCCCATCTTTAGAGAAGAGATGATTTATCAAGCTTTAACTCTTCAAGAAGAGTTTGGGCAATTCTTTTAGACATATGGTTTGATTCTTATGTTGCCCTGTGTGGAGTCAGGAGTTGGACTTGATCTTCATGGGTCCTTTCCAGCTCAGGACATTCTGTGATTCGTGTTGGAGGAGCATTGTGCTCAGCAGGTAAAGTTACTGGGCCACAGATCCCATGCATTC
Organism: Anser anser; assembly: GCF_964211835.1. Lineage (NCBI taxonomy): Eukaryota > Metazoa > Chordata > Aves > Anseriformes > Anatidae > Anser > Anser anser. The sequence goes on along the minus strand of NC_139721.1, from coordinate 48,292,068 downwards.
CTGAGGACCTCCAGTCTTAATGACAAGCCCTCTTCATATCGATGACAGCTATGGATGGGGCCTTCAGAGAATCAAAGTCTGCAGGGATTTGCCCTGGCCCAGTCCAACCGCTGCCACCTCAGGGCATTGTGGCCGTTCATCTGAGCATCCGAGGCAGGCGAGCCTTCTCGGGGGAGTTTTGTCTGTACATGAATGCAAGATTAAGCTAGCAAAGGGTAATCACTTACACATGTATCTAATGCAGACGTACCTGAATGAGCTAAGCTGTGCTTTCATCTCACGCAGTTAAGGATGTTTAATTTTAATCCTGTGTCAATGGGGAGAGAAAAAAACCTGTACTGAAGTTCTAATAAATAAACCATGCCACTGAATGCTCGGATCAGCACATCCTTGCTAGAAGCAGTACAGAAAAAGCCGCCTTGCAGCACTGCAGACTCTTAAAACATCCCTTCAAATAGATGCTATTGCAAGCCAGTGATACACTCATGCTGTTGTGTTGACTTCGGATTGTGAAGTTTTTGCCATTCTGAGTGCATGAAACACCAAGGAAGAAGGAAAATGTGAAATATTTAGTAGCTTTTGATGTTCAGCTTAACTCTTGAAGACCTCTGATTTTTAGAAACCATTTAGCATCTGCTCTCAGACAGTCTGGCTGTTTCAAGGTGCATCATGCTGGGCACCTGCCAAGTCAGCCACTGAAATCACGAGTCTGCTTGGAAAACCCAGATCAGAGATCGCAGTGGGGTAAACCATCTGCACTGCTATTGCTGAAGTCATTGATTTTTACCTCTTCTGCTTTTAAATTACTTTGTGGCATTATCTGCTCTCAAGGAGAAAACTGGAAATTTCAAAAGCAAGACAAGTCATTTGTAGTGCAACAGGCAGAAGACCTGATTTTCCTGGGATTTCTTGAATACCTAGACCCTGGTTAGGCTCCCACGACAGCAGCTAGCACAGCTAACTGTTGCGTCTCAGTCAGATGCTACCAATTTTACCAAAGCCGTCAGCCTGTGCCACAGCAAAGTTATTTGCAATATGTATTAGGACCAAAGCTGTTTACCACCCACTGACGAGCTTTTATGTGTAAAACGTCCCTTTCACTCCCTGTGCTGAAGCAGACACAGGTTTGTTGCTTTGATAGTTATATGAAAAACCTTAACTTTGCTTCAGGATATTTATAACCAAAACATGCAGAATTATTGCACCATAAAGTCTGCTTCGCTGGGTTTTGCCAATATAAAAAGAAAAAAGGAAAAAGAAGGTTAATATAATAAAGAAAAAAAAAGACTGATGAGTACACTGAACACGGTTCAGATCTACAGCACTATATCGTCCCAGCAATGCCACCAATTCAATTTAAATCCTAAGGAAAAAGCTAATGCTATTGAGGCATGGCAAATTAACAACAGTGCTGGCCTTGTACATCACCTCTCCAAGACAACGAGCACATCAAACACCTTTGCTGCTCTGTGCGGAGACGGAGCAGGGGAAAAGTAGCATGAAAGTGAAATGGTTTCTCTTCCTCTGCCACGCCAGAGGCAAGTGCCAACTTTTGCTGCTGTAAACTGTAAGGCAAGGCAATCTGAGGAGTTATGGAGAGAAAATGAATGCTACACTAGCAGGCAGGCAGGCAGGCAGAATGAGACAGAGGTATTTTTAATTGATGCTAGACGAACATAAATACCTGAAGCTGGCATTAAGCAGCACAGCCCTTTTTCTCTCTGTGCCAGGTACCCATTTACCCGGGCTCATAACCAAAGGCCAACATGACATCAGAAGCCCTATGGTGTTTTGCCTTTGGGCAACAGCCGGTAAAACTGGTTTCATCTGGCAGATGAGTGTGTGAGCTGAGGTAATTGGTGTGTTCTTTTCTGCCTCAGATTCCTTATCTCATCCTGAATATTCCCATAACCTCCCTTTTTCCAGCCCTTTTGTTTCTCAACAAAAAAATATTTACATTGAAATAAACAGTGGGAGCCTCCAGATTGCATCACGGCGAGACACAGGTGCCGGCAGCTCCGAGAGCAGCGAGCAGCGCAACGGCAGCTGCCGGAAAGGGGAGCTGGAAACGGGGCTTTTTTGGTGGGATGTCTCATACGGAGCAGAAGGGGTTTAGACAGACACCATTTGACAAAGGAGCCTGGCTCAAAAACAGCTGCCACTCTATCGGTCTTTCACTCCTGAGATCAGTTTGGATTATTTTTCTGGGTTGTTTCATGACTGAAGAATAAAAAAGCCTCTGAATGTGATGGCAGTGTCACGAGGGAGTCTTTCCTTCTACAAACCAAAGCTAGAAACAGCCATGGCTGTTTGCAGCACTGCATGAGCAGTGCTTTGCTCGTGCAGCCAGCGCGGTCTATGCAGATGTTGAGTGGGATTCCTGCGGGCATCCCCCCCATCAGTCCTTGCTTTGCTTGCTGAAGAGAGCAGGCCACAGAACAAATCCTGCTGGTAGAAGCATATTTTCCAAAATGTCAGTGAACACACATTATGAATTTTTTGTTAGTTTGGCTTCACCCATCGTTGCTGTTGGTTTGGGAAGACCACAACGTGTCCACAGGCTACACAGGCTCAGAAAGCTACTGTGGGGGCAGCACCACAGTCAGGCAACGTGTGAGCCTGTCATCTAGGTCGATGGGACAAATATTTCTAGCTTGCCAGGAACAAGCAAACCTCTATGAGCTGCCCCTGATAACACCTTGAAAGGGAAAAAAGTCTTTCTCCTCCTTTCCAAAGGTATTACTGATGGGCATAAATATAGCACAAGGACTGGGCATGATGCCTAGCAAAGAAAGACTTTCCAGAGATAAATTCCCTGCTCTGACACATTGGATCAAACCTGGTAGGATAAAGCCTCCATCATCTGCAACCTGAGGAAATGTGCCCTGCTTTCCACAGTGTCCTCTCTACCTACAGATCCACCTGAAGCCGCAAAGGGGTGCTGGGTTCAGAGAGAAGCCTGGGAAATGTGGCCATGTACAAATCCAGAAACTTAGTTTTAGTCTCTCATATTGGGACATTTTGGATATTTTCCCTGACCCTATGGAAATCACTGTTGAGGTTTCCCACTGACGCTGAGCTGAATCCCAAGTCTGTCAACCCCAGCCTAGATTAAGAGGCAGAAGAAAAAGCAGACGATAGAAAAGGGAGACTTTAACTTGCCGAACAAGGCTAAAACACAAATTGGGTGGTTATGTTAAACAGTCCAAATGAAAATTATCCAAATGTACAGGATTATAGGAGAAGAAAGAAAACAGACGACTGGAAGGAGATGATGAAAAATGGGTTAAGGGAGGAGGAAGATATAAAAGGTGGGAAAATGAATGGGAAAATCCACTCTGGGATGAGGGAGAGGCTGAAGAAGACGTGAAAGGAGGCCACATGGAGGAACACTGGTGTGAAAATGTGGCAGGAATGCAGGAGATGCTGGGGGTGGGGATGGACAAAGGAGTTTCAACCAGCGACATGAAGAGAGGGGCACCAACACCTCTGGAGAGGCTGGAGACTCTGAGCTGTTTGTGCCTGACACATACACGCACCCCTCGTTGCACACCTGGGGATAGCCCTGTCCAAGAGGCTGTGGCACTGCTGTGGTGTGCCACCGATGAACCCCTACCTTGGCAGGTAGATTTTTTGGCAACAAATGGCTTGAGAAGTTGCTCTACTTGGCCCACCCAAGACGGTGCTTCTCCCATGGACCCAGTCCATAATGACCGGACAGCTCAGTGACCACACACAATGGTCCTTGGCCACCATTTTCTAAAACAGGTCCATGGCTATGAATTTGGGAGCATGGTTTGGTCGCTGCCCTCTCTCCCATGCTTGGAAACTGTTGGTCCCCAGCCTGGCCAGGGTGTCCGCAGCAAAGCAACTTGCCTCCCGCCTGCTTCCCTCTCTCTTGGGTGAAATGCCTGCCAGCACACAGCTTCAGGGACTGGAGGAGATGAATGCCTTGCATTCAGGAAGCGCATTTCGGACTTTTAAGAATGATGAAATGAGGCAGCTGTCCATTGTGAGCAATTTAGCCTAATGTGATACTGAATTCATCTGTTTGATACACCCAGATGCTCCAGCAGTGACTGCATTAAAAAAAAAAATCTTCAATAAATAATGGAGATGTGAATAATTTTTTTTTCTTTTTTTAATGAAAATGGGAAAAACAGTAATTTGCTACTGTACATCTGCATCAGTTATTTAACATGACATCTTGCTGTAGTAATAATCCATCAACATCCAGTATTGCATATGGATTCATAAAAAGGTTTATGCTTGTGTTGGTGCATTCGCTGTCTGCCAAACCAATTATATACATTTTACAATAAATTATACATATTGAACTCAGAACCTGCTGTGTTAATTGCTTGCATTTTTATAGGGGAAAATGTGGTCACAGAGTGATTTTTCTTTTTAAGCATATTGAGAACATGGCAGAAGAAGATGCTATGTCTTCAGTTTACAGAGCTGAGAAATCAATATTTAGCCTGACAGTTTACCATCACTAAAACAAACAAAAAGATCAGCAAGAACAAACACTTGGAAAAGCTTTCTCTGGTGCCTTCACTTTCCTCATTCCTTTAGGCATCTGCCTTAGCTTGGAGAAACATGGAAATGTATGCACTGTTTTAGTACTGTGAGTGTCCCACGGAGATAAAGACCAAACTTCCATCGTACCAACAGCTAAGGACATATTTCAATGCCTTCCCATAGTGGGACTCCACAAAGAACTGGTGGTGAGCACTGGGTCTACCTTTCTCAATGTTCTGCTACTCACTTGTTCATTCTCCAGCGACAATGCCATGCAATTATGAGCTACAGCTTTGCTGCTCTCAGATATTCTGTGAGTAATGCTTTAAATATGGTTTATTGCATCAAGCTCAGCACTGGCTTTCAACCCCCGGTAGGACTGAATTCCCATTCAGTTCCCTACTGAAAAATATTGCAAAAGACCTCTCTCAGTTGGAATCAAACAAACAAAAACCAAAAAACAGAGAGCAGGATTAAAAAGCCAGATAATATGACTAAGTGAGGAAAGCAGAATTAAGTCATATCTTAATTGTAAGAAAATGCAAGATCATTTTGATGATCCAGAAACAAACGGTGTAACTTAAGGGTGACGTTTGAGGGGGAAATGCATTTGTGTCCTCTTTGGATCATTGTAAGTAGAAGGAAGCATAAAAACCCTTTCCTGCTGTTTGTTTTTTTTTTTTTTTTTTTTTTTTTTTGAGGCAATACATGCAGACTGTTCTGTTTTCAGGGAGAAATACTGTAGAAAACTACAGCAGTTACAGTTACTGTTGTATAAAGGAAGCTGAAAAGTGAAGCCATTTTCCAGCACTGTTCGAAAGGCTCTGCTTTTATTTACCCCTGTTTCATGAGAGTTCCTGGTTGTCGCCTGCGAGAAGAGCTCTTCCTACAAAAGAGTAACAGCTTCATGCTACGGCACTTCCCAAAGCAAACCTTTACTTAGACTCTGCCATGTCCAGTTTCTCTCAAAATATATTAAATATATATATCTCAAAATATATTAAATTCTAAGGTGAGAGAATGGATAAACGCAGAGTACATAATCACTTACTAAGAAAAACAGGTATAAATAATGTTTTTTGTTTTTTTTTTGTTTGTTTTCAAAAAAAATAGAATATTGTTTCTGTTGCTTTTGATGAACATGCTTGCAGTCCATAGCACACGCTGCTGAACAAGAAAGAATGAAGGGATGGCCAGGCAGGAGACTGACTTTGTAATTAATGTAGAGATGTTGGAAGAAGAAAGTAATGAGAACATTTTCTGTAACAAAATAGGCTTTTTCAGGTTGTCTTTTCCACTCAACATCATGTCTTTTTTTCTTTTTTCTTCTTTCTTTTAGTACCAGGCATAGCTTTAAGATATCCTCTTTAAAGAATGAAAACAATCAAGAGCACTTTCTCCTCCTTGCACTGTCCCTCAAGTTACTGTCCTTCTCCCACTCCGGCATCCTACGCAAAAAGTGTGTGCTAATCCCTTCATCTGATGAACATTTCCCTTGCCCTCATCTTTCATCATTCCCGTGTTTTATTGTCACTAACCATACAAAATACAAACCTGATACCAGAGCTCCCAGTGACCCTACGTGCTTCTTTTACGACAAGCTTGTTAAACATTGCTGATGACTTACAGCTTCGTTCTCCCACGTTGGGACCCTTCCCTGTTTACACAGCACTTTTCCTCCCATACTCTGCTTTTACCCCTGCAAAGTTCAGCTTGCCCTGCGGAATGGCAGGGCTGGGAAACGGGATGCCAAGCCCTCAGTCCAGCTAATTACTCAAAATGCATCGGTTGTCACCTGGGGACACAGCTGGCCTGTCCCAGTAAAGCCCCTCTGACACCCTGAAGTTCTTTGCCTGTACTGTAACCACCCGGGGGGCCCCAGTGACTGTCCAGCACAGGTTTTGATGCTCTTCTTCAGTCTGCTTTCCTTGGCGCATTTTCATTTTTAACAGTGATTGCTTAAGCTTACAGCAATGCTGTAAAGAGTGTTTTTCCTGGTCTGTTCATAGCTTCTGTAGACAGGATAATTGTCTCTCTGGATTTATTTATTAATTTTTGCACTACAGGCACACCTCTCAGCAAAAAGAGGAGGGCAGCACCAACTGTGGGAGTAGGGCCACATTTCTCTCTTCCTAACAAACCTCTCACATCTCAGTCACTCCCATCCTTCGGGAGGTAACAGGATCACAGAAGGGCTGAGGTGAGAAGGGCCCTCTGGAGGCCACCTGGTCCAAGCCCCTGCTCAAGCAGCAACGCTGAGAGCAGGTTGTCCAGAGCTATGTCCAAGCAGCTTTTGAAGATCTGAAGGAGCCTGCCTGGAGAATTTGCCTGAAGGCAGGGAGCTGGGCATCCCTCCCACCCCTGCAGCCTGGGCACTCTCCACCAGGAGGTACAGGAGCCGTCCTGGTCCTTGGCTCTCCCTTGCTGCTGGGCATTGCATCCCTGGTGACTTTTGGGTGGTTTCTCCATGCTGGAGCTCTCTTGCAGCACTTGGCCGTGCTACAAAGCTCGGTGAGTTGGGGAAGGCACCATTAAATGGTGGCCATCGGTCACCCACCTGCTGTTCAACCACCACATCAGTGCTGCGGGGCACCTAACAAGACCACACCGCCTGAGATTGCTGCAATAAAAATAAAGCCAAGCCAAGTGTTGACGAGTGGTAAATACCCTAATTTTTAATGACATGCATTGGAAGAGGTGGTTCATCTTGTACTGCAGCTGTTACCAGGCCAATGAAAACAGCAAGCAAGCAACAGCTGAGGATGTAGCTAAATCTCTAAAGTTAAGAACACATAGCAAAGTAAGTATGTTTAAAGTGAAGGCATACTGCCTGAGAGATGCTAGCAAAAGGCAAAGAGCAACATTTACTATCAATATGTGCAGAAACATCTTGCTTTTTACCTCTTTGTCACAGTACAGCTCTCTAACATGTCTTTGATATATCTCATGGAATAAGTTAGAAAAAGACCCAATCCTGGTCCCGGGGAACAGGAAAGAAGCATTTCCTACACAGTTTGAGAAACACTTGTTTTTTCTTTTCCCACCAAAACAAAGTATTTATTATCTGACTGATTTATTATCTTGGCCTTCAGGCTCAATGGATGTATTAACAGGTAAAGACTTAAGGATCAACAAAAACAGAGCTTGCAGCAGAGTTCTAGATCAGAATGATCTGTGATGTGAAAAAAACAAACAAACAAACAAACAGAAATGCTCCGTTAGATTCAGGCAAAAACCCAGTTGTGTTTAAAGGCATCAGTGAGGAGGAGGTGTGACAAGAAGTGTGGGTCCCTTGGGGACACTGTCCCATCCAGAGAGAGGATCTCATGCCGAGCTGCTGTGTGAACACAGTGGTGCAGTTGGTTTGGGCTCACAGAAAGGTCTTTCCTGTGAGCCTGACATTCATTCACTGTCCAAAGAGCAACCATAGGATTTTTTTTTTTCCTTTCCAGAAACGAGAAGATCAATCAGGAATGAACTTGACTGCATGCAACATGTTAAAGCACCAAGTTACATGCGCTATGTTTGATTTTTCTTAAACATTGTCCCTTTGTGCCTCCTCCCTAGCCTTCAAAATACTCAAAGAACTCGGCTCATGCACTATCTGGTTTCAGGCAAGCAGTGTGGCAGTTTGCCTGAGCTGAGAAAATATGCTTGAAGTCTGCATTCACAGGCGGCTTCAACATCCTAAGGAAAATGCTTTGTTTTTCTAGCCTGAAAGTATGTCACAAACATGAATAGAATTATACGCTCACTCTCCCTTGCCCTCAATCCTCTTCACCTTAGGAAAAAATTATACACTTCCAATTACAGGGCCAGTTAAAATCAATACAAAGGTGGGAGAAAACAGATCATTTTTCTTATGGAAGTAACTGTTTTCATTAATTTTTCATTAGTCCTGCTTTTGTTGTGCTATCCATCACTGAAGGAGCTGGTATGCAGTAGATTACATTTAGGTTATCTTACATGCTTCCAGGATTTAGTAGATATTGCCTGATAAAGCTGCAAGCTTTATGGCTTTAACTTACATCTATCAATAATGCATCAGAAGAGAATTTTTCTGCACAACGGCGGTCCCTGAGCCAAGCAGCTTTCTCCTGGAAGAGTTGCACTGGTTACGGCGGATACGCTAGCACAGATTTCAAGCTACTCCTCTAAAGGCTACAGCTTCAAGAAACACAAGCAGATGCTTCAGGAGGGCGACAGTTTGGGAGGGTTTAGCCCTAGTTTCCTGGTGTTGCCATTTTGATTTTGGAGCTCTTTAAGCCAGAAGCCAGCCGTGTTTTGCTCGATGTCGGCAGCCACAGCTGGAAAATTTCCTGATATTGACCAACCTGGTGCATCTCGGGATTTTGTTGTGATCACTTTACTGATGAACAAAGCTCTTTCACAAATTATGTCATCTGGGCCAACCTCCTGCTCAGCCAGGGCCACCTGGAACAGGTTGCCCGGGACCATGTCCAGGTGGCTTTGAAGATATTCATTTATTTTTCTCTTGCCTGGGAAGGAATTAGAAAAAAAAAAATAATCCCGAAGTGTATCAAGGCTAACACGGTCACAGTGTTACTTTTTAAGCTTGTTAGGTATCTCAAGGATGCTTTGTATGTGCTCAGCTTTAAAACCACGTGCCATAGCACCTCACCAGCTCCAGCCTCCTTCCATCCTGTATGGGCATTGCAGGAGGCAGCTGAAGGTGAATCCTGAAGGGCAGCTTGCCACCCATGTGTTTGGAAGTGAGCCCTCACGAGTCCCTCCCCCAGCTGTAAGACGAGCTTATTGCTACTTTTTCTCCTTACAGCTAGAGAGACATTTAACCGAAGGTTTGCATGATGCTTTGAAGAAACCAAGTACGGTGCTAGGGCCAAAATTTTTACTCTTGAGCTGCCTAGGCTTAGCCTCAAGCAGAAGAAAACCAAGCCTCCTGAACTGCAGAGAATGAGGGAAAGAAATGCATGGCTAGTTTTGTTATTTATTATCTGGCAATACATGTTTTTAACGTGAGCCCTCCAGATCTTAAGTATTTATTCATTCGGAGGCAGTAAGAATTAGTGAATTCGCTGCTACAGATGTTCAGAATCAGCATCCATACTTGGGTTGTTTTGTCTTTTGCTTTTCCATTGACTTTAATTTCTTTGGGGCTGATCAAGAAAGCATCAAACATCCCCTTGTATCCTTGCTAAGCCCCCTGGTTTGAGCTGAGCCAGAACGAGTGCAGTATGGGAGTTCAGGGGACTTCACCAAATGCAGTTTTTTGCTTTATGTCAGTGCCCACAGCAAGGCACACACTTAGCATGTTGCCACCCTGCCCTATAGGCTTGTGTGCCACTGGTGATGGGCTATCTGGAGAGAAGACCCTGTGGACCTGCAGCTCAGCAGGGCTTGGAGAGAGGATCCTGATTGAACTAGGCTTCCAACAACCTTCAGTGGGAAATAGTGTTGATTTTTAAAAAGGCACACCACAGGGACAAGGCACAATTGCATCTGATGCAACAGTACAGCTGACCACCACGCGGTGCCTCTTCTCACAACCCCAAATTACACCAATCTATCATTTGGTTCACAACTTGAGTGTGGGGCAAATTCATGACGAATATAGAAGGCAGAAAATGGGATCTGGCCCACAGAATCTAACATCAGCTGAAAAATAACGTACTGTATTTTAGAGACACAGAACTCAGTAACATATTAAGCCTCTGGACGACAAATGTGAAGAAAAACACAGATTCAAAGAAAATGGATTTTCTCCATCTGTCAGAGGACCACCCCCATTTCTGGAGCTTGCTCTGGTACAAATGGAGGATGCTTTGGGGGGTTGGCATCAGCATTTTCCCCCAGCGTGGACATTAGCATCCCAGTTACCAGCACTAGCTCAGCTTACAAAGGGATGAATTTTTGTGCTATGCACATGCATCTTTTATTTGGAAGATGTATGGTTTTAAGCAACGAGACTTTAACAATTTTGATCTCAAATAGAGGTCCCCAAATGCTAAGTCAGTTTTGGGGTCTTCAGTAACCAGATCAATGAGGTGGCAGCCAAAGCCAACATAGGGACCTGATGCAATGTATTGATTTTTGGTGGTGGCGATCCCTCCAGACCCTCAAGAAATAATAAACCACTCAAACTAAAGTCTGAGAAAAAGCAACTGATCTACAGGCCCTAAGGGTGTCTTGGTTTCATTTCCACTGTAAATAAACCTCAGGCTGCAAGAATGACTACATACAAATACCAGTTGTCCCTAGAAATAATTCATAATATAGAACTCTGCAGTCAAGAAATGACAGATGGAAATAAATGCTTTTATTTCTCTGAAGAAACCTGCCCCATTGTCAATAAAAATACTTTCCTTGTCCTTGACCCCAAATCAAGTCTTCCTCCCCCAAGTCCCCAAAAAAGTGAACATCAAAGAAAAATGCACTTGACAACTTATCTGGGTGATGGTAAAACCCCTGTAATTAGTGTATCAATCCATTTTTAAAGGTGGTTGTAAACAAATTATGCTCATGAACAAAATGTTTCTCTTCCAGTTGAAAGCAGGGCCTGTTTAGTGTAAAGAAAAGTAACTAAGGCTCAAATTTCATGCTTTCAGTGGGTAGTAGGATGTCCCCATTGGATTTTTTTTTATGGATTCAACCAGACATCAAGAAATAGTGCCTCACCTCTACGTTTTTGTGGCAATTTTGAAATTTGTTCTAGACATATGCTATGGAAAGGTGTAACATCAGCTGGGCTAGAATGCCCGGCCAGCAAGATCTTGGAGATAAAATAAATTAGCGGCACTTGTTTACAGGCAGTACTGCTGGAAAGGGGAAGTCATGACTCTGTGGGACTTCATGCCTCCCAGCTGGTGAAGCCAGCTCAGTCTTCAATGGGACACTCATGGTTTAAAGGTTCATCCAAGCATGCCAGGATCCATATTTATTTTATGCACTTGTTTAATACATTAAGGAGGCAATAGGGAAAGAATTAAACCTCAGGTCAATGGCTACTGCAGGAATCCAGTTGTCATGTTACAGAAAGAAGCGATGAAGAGCCAGCTCCTCTGCCTGTGTCTCACCGTGAGAGGGTGGCAAGTGGCATCTGCCACCTCTGCATGTCCACAGCGGTTCTCCTGACAACTGCTTGACCAAGTTGCTGAAGTACAATGTTGGTAGGTACTGTTCACTGTAACTCTTCCTCTTATTGAACACAGCACCACTGATAGCAACATTTTTAATTAAAAAATTAGGTAAATTGAAGCTATTGTACGTGCCAACGCTACTAACCTCCAGAAAATAGCTGATTGTAGAGTCTGGTCCTTCCCCACCTCCCACCCCCTTGAAATATTTCTCATTTGTCTCACTTTTTCTAAAGAACATTTTAGAAACACATGGTTACAAGCCGCAACTGCAAACAGGACTACCTCACTTTTTCTCCAAAATCCACGTCCAGCTTACTCCTGCGTATTGTTTGCCATCAGCCACGGCTGTGTTTACTCATGATCTCTGACTCCGTGACGGCACTGTAATCGCAGAGACATTAACATCCAGGGTCTCGGGGTGATTTATGACTCTTTAACAATGAACACGGCCTCACTGGGAGGCCATCCGGCCAGCCAGAGGTGTGGAAGGAGCACAGGGGTGTCCCTTGGTGCTGTCAACTCAAACAGGTACGGACTGAGCAAGCAAAACTGCTGGCTGAGCACAGCCTGACGGCTTGGGGAACAGCATGACAAGAAGCAGAAGGAGCAAAAAGTGGGGTGAAGATCAAGTGGATGCCACCTTTGCCTGCCTCCTCCACACCAAGGCTGTGCAAAGGCACTGTGGGGCCAATTTCGGGCCTGACGGTGCTCCTGGGCTCTGCCTCCGGCCTACACCGGAGCCCATGCACAGGCACAGCGGCCAGCAGGGCAGGTCTGGATCTGGACCTTTGGGCTCAACAGCCTGGAAGTGTGTCCTCAGGTGCATGTGGGACTGCACCTGGGAGTGCAGGAAGGGTTTCTGAACCAACCCTCTCCAAAACGCCACATCACCTCAGACCAACAGCAGTCGGCATATTGTCAGCCTACGGCACCGGCTTCTTTGTTGACATTGCTAACTCCGTACCACTTCCAGAAGCCTGAAAATCTGTTAAAAGTATTTATTTCCCATTTTTTGTTGTTGTTTGTTTTCTAACCGACTTCTACGCAGACTAACAACCAAATTTTGGGCAGGAAGAGTAAACGTTTATTTGTTAAGAGGACTACTTGCTGCTGATTGAAAGCAAGCACTTGTGCTTGTTTGCGGCAGCTGTTTCAGTACTGGGAACAGACCGATCAGCGTCACATTGAAGATCTAATAATCTGCTAATGAACCTTAATTTCTGGAGTCCCCCTCCCCCTCCCATTTCTGTGTTTCAATAATTTCAAAACCCCACTGATTATGTGCCGACAGAGTTATTTAAATATGCCCTCTGACAAACTTTAATAAAAACCAGAAAAATTGTAGCTTTGAGTTATCAGACTATATTAAAAACCTTGTTACATGTATTTACTTTAACAATTTCTTTTTTCTTTTCTTAAATAAATAGCAAAGTGTCACCAAAATGAATGGAACGCCGGCACCATTGCCTCAATAGAAACTTCCATACCAGGATGAGTACACAGTCATATTTTGGAATATTGCATAAAAAGATACTTTGGAGGAAAGAAGGTGGTTGCTGGTGCATCTTACGTGGTGAAAGCATCACCCTGTGAAGGGGCCGTGCAGCAGCCTCATTACGTGGCATGTTTGTAAAGCCTCGCCGAGCCGGGCTGGCCCCAGCAAGAGACTGCAAAGGAGCAGCTGGCAGGACAACCACGCAGAACTTACTGCCTGCTGTCACAGGGACGGCCTAACACAAGGGGCTGGCAGTCTCACTCTCTCTAGGCAGAAGAACGCTAGCTCTAAACAAGGGAAATGAAGGACATTGAAACAAACAGGCTGGCTAACACTCAGCAGGGCAAGGTCTTTGAGAATTGGAGCTGCCAGCTCCTTAGTTAAGAGGGAATGATGCAACATGGATGCCTACAGAACCAGGCACCCCTTTTTGACTGGCTTCCCTGGGCTGGACTGGTATTTTCTGAGCTTGGCCAGCAGCTGCTCTTCAAAGTGGGACAAAGCTTAAAAGGGACAGCGCTGAAGGAAGACCAGCACACTGGACTGACCCCGCAAAGCAACCCCACAACAGCACCTGCTGCCTTTAGCTCACTCCACCGCGCCGGACTGCAGTGAGCTAAATCCCACTTCTCTGCTCCTGTTGGCTGAAATCAGACCCTCATTACTTTAAACAGAGTTTATTGTATTTAATACATTATAAAATTTGAAAAATTGTAGGAAAGCAGCAGATTCAAACCAGAGCATCTCTACCAAATATTAATTATTCTGGCCCCCTCTGAAAAAACACAAAACAAAACAACAAAAAATAACAACGAAAAACTCATTCAAAAGAAAAGTTAACCTTTCACATCTGTGAGGGCAGACAAAACGTGTGCGACTTCTGTACAAACTACATTTAAAATTTCAGTCGACTAGCTTTCCAACGCAATGGATGGTCGTCTCCTGAACGCCTGCCCATCCACCTCCAAAACAGACAGACATAAACCTCCGTATGCAAATAAAGTTGAATCAAGGTGTGTACACATTAAAAATTGGATGGTGTTTGGCAATGGAAAATGCATTATGAGCAGTCCATGTATTCCCCAATGGTAATGGCTTGTACACCGTTAAGTGGGCCCGAGTAAGGCCTAGGACACTTAATGGCCATCACAGCACCAACCTCATCTACCACTTTGTTGTTGCATTTCCTACCCTTTGACATATACGTACATATATGTATGTATATACATACGTATACATATATATGTGTGTGTGTGTGTGTTTTCATTTACACCTTGAGGTTATTATTATTACTACTATTCCAAGTGTTCCCATATGAATTCAGGTGTGGTCTCTATATTTGATATAAATGTGTCTTTTATTCAATTTTAGTTCCAGGACTTATTTGGAGTCCATACTGCACATGAAACGTCCCCCTTTTTTTTCTTTTTTTTTTCCTTTCTATCTTTTTTTTTTTTTTTTTGCATAAAGAAACATGTCCATTTTAGTCCAGAGGCTCTTGCTTTATTCGAATGACGGAGGGTGCGCGAGATGTCCTTCTGAGTTCCCGTCTCAGTACGTATTCACTGAATTGGGAAGAGTCCACCCCACCTCCACATGAGCCAACAATCTCAAACCCTCTTTGCTGTAACCTCTCAAGTACCTGCAAAAAGAGGAAACAAAACACCAATGTGTAAGTAAATAAACAGACTATTCACTGTCTAAGGATGATACATGCTGTGTTCAAATAGATCCAGCTAGAAAACAAATGTGGTTACACAGATCCACTAACTGGTTCCCTAAGTTCCACCGTATTGTCTGATTTCTGCTGACTTTTGGGCACACAGCAATAAGAAGAAAAATGGAGAAAAATAGGTATTCTTCAGTACTGTCAGCAAGCGCAGTATTCTTCTACCCGCAGATTCATGCCTGAAAAACTGCATTCTCTGCTTCACACAATTTACAGTACAATAGGGCAAATACAGGATTGCACACCAGACATTGAAGCATGTTAAGCAAACACTTCAGTTCAATCGTGATAATGCAGACACTGTGGTCGTAATTTCAGAAAAGTTACCATCAGATTTTCTAGAGACTAATAAGCTACCAGAACTGCAAAGATCTGTGGCTATACGCATACCAGTGGTAAAACCTGTGACCTAGCTAGGACATGTGCTAGGACAGCAAGGGCAAGCAGAGAGCTGGGATAGGGGCAGAAGCAAGCTGGGTTTTATAACGTCTATAAAACTACAAGACATGTTACATTTTTACACGCACTGCTACAGGTCAGCAAATGTCTTTCCAAAATACAACTAATTACACAGCAGACAAATCTCAAAAAGCAGGAGGTGGGAAAAGAGTTTCAGAAGCCCCCAGTGGAGATCAAACATCAAAACTTCAGTGTGAGTTTTATTTAACCTGATCTTTAGCATTTAATAATATAAGCCCAAATTCCCCAAATATGTCTCAATGCAAGCCACTGAAAAATACAGGAGAAGTTAAGTCTTGAGAGAAAATGTGATGGATCAGGAAATAAGTGCATCCCTGGGCAAATCACTCAGTCTGCATCCCACTTTCCAGGCCTACCATAGTCCCTGTCTTGCCTTATATTGTTCTTTGGACAGAGATGCTTACTTCCCCCAAAATGGAAGATGTGGCATCATCAGCATGGGATCAGCATCTCTCTTGAAGCCTGTGTGTATTTTGCCACTCTGACTTGAGTTTTGCACATCATTAAATAGGCTTGGCAATCTTGGTGTGACAAAAATGTAAACATCAGGAAAAAAGCTAAGCTGCTAAAGGATAAAATTGCTTTGACAACTATCATATGACATTTGCCCCCTTGAAGTACTATGTCCAGGTTTGGGGCCCCCAGCACAAGAAGGACGTGGATCTGTTAGAGCAGGTCCAGAGGAAGGCCATGAAGTTGACCAGAGGGCTGGAGCACCTCTCCTATGGAGAAATGCTGAGAGATGTTCAGCCTGGAGAAGAACAGGCTTGGGGGAGACCTTATTGTAGCTTTTCAGTACTTACAGGGGGCTTATAAAAAAAATAGAGAACAACTTTTTGCTCAGCCAGATAATGACAGAACAAGGGGGAACGGATTTTAAACTAAAAGAGGGAAGATTTAGATTAGATATTATGAGGAAATTCTTCACTCAGAGGGTGGTGAGGCACTGGCACAGGCTGCCCAGAGAAGCTGTGGATGCCCCATCCCTGGAGGTGCTCAAGGCCAGGCTGGATGGGGCTTTGGGCAGCCTGGTCTGGTGGGAGGTGTCCCTGCCCATGGCAGGGGGGTTGGAACAAGGTGAGCTTTAAGGTCCCTTCCAACCAACCCAAGCCATTCTGTGATTCCATGGACATGTGGCTAAATATCCATCTTTGAATGCAATATCCCTTTTCCATTATAATCTTGCATGCAGGGGTGTTCTAAATTTGCATTAGTCATTGGGAGAAAACAACTTTGATGTTTCAGCATGACAATAAAGGCCAATTATTTAAGAGACACAACTGCCCAAGCATAGCATGCGTTAACCATGTCTTGACAGGTCAGATAGGACTATCCCTTCTCCTGTGTTGAAGCACTAGCATTATATGCAGCATCTAGACAGCCTTCAGCACATACCACATTGCTCAACCCTCTTCATCAGGGGATAGGAGCAGAGCTTTGCTACCTGGAGAGCAAGACCTGGCAGCAGAAAGATGTCAAGCTCAACTGGCAAGTCTCCATGTAAGAATTTGCTCCTAAGTCTGGAGCATTTAGGAGGTGTACCTAAACCAAACAGCATCAATAGTGCTAATGATGATTCCAGATGTTAAAAAGTGTTCTCACTCCAAACTGCTGCCTGTGCATGATGTGCTAACTTAGATGAAGGTGGGTGTGGATTTTTTTTTTTAACTAACAAAGGATAAAACAGATGACACTACAGCTTGTAAGCTTAATGCAATTCTTACAGAAATTACCTGCGTTTGTCTCCCAGATTATTTTACCCGTTTCACAATTGTTTTTTTAAACAAATACTACTGATTTTAGTTATTGCCACATCCTCTGAATGTGAAAAAGGAGGCCCTTTCCTAAGATCACAGAATTAGATAGGTCCATTATTGCAATAAGCAGATGTGTCATTGTTGCCACCTCATGAAGGAGAAAGAATGAACCAGTTGTTTTTGTCCAAGGTAAAAAGCACATGGTACATTTGTTCAAGAAACATTTAGGGATATCATTATGCAAAAGACCTGGGCAACACTGGAAAAATTATATGCTAGTTTTTACCATGTGTGTGTGATAACTTCCCCCCTACTGCCTCATAAGAATCCTTCACATTTCAGCTTGCCTGACAGTCTCACTGAAGGGTCAAAGCCCCACAGGATGTCCCACATTGAGGTGTAGCAGAGAGGGCTGAGAGGCTCCTTCTCCTGTGGCTGCTGGCTGCTCCCTTCTCCAGAAATACTGGGTCCTACTCCAGGAGGAGGAGGAGAATTAGGAGGAGGAGGAGGCTGGCTGTGCTCTCCCTTCGTAGATGCATGGCCCTCATTTTAGAGGCTGGCCAACGCTGACACTAGCGTTCAGTCACCTCCTTCTCCAACTAATTCCCTTTTCCCCTCACTTTTCCCGTGTTCCCAAGAATAAGAGACCAGGGCTTTACCTTTTTTGTTCTTCTCTTCTCTCTATTCAGTTTCAGAGCTCCTAAGGACTCTCGGAAATCAGAGCACCTCCACCACCTTTCTTAGTGCATGGTGATTGCTGCCTTGCAAGGTGAAAGGACATAGCCTGATGCACTCACAATAGCTCTGTTGGGAAGTGGCACCCTCCTTCCCCAGCTTGAGATGTCTCTAGGCCCTCTCGTCTATCCAAAAAAACAATTTATGACAAGCAAGGCATGGGACTGGAAGCAGGGTTGAATGGTCGCCTTATGTTCAAGTGTCAAAAATATTTCTCCAAATATACAGTGTCTTTATAAATTGAGGCAAACATACCTCTAAGAGCTGTTTTTTAACACTAGCGTAGTTTGTTTTGCAAAGAGATTTGGTGACGATGTGTGAGAATTTAGTTGAGAAAGCAGCCCACAGAAGAAAATAACTAGCTCAGAGACTCCAGCTGATTTTGTTCATCGAAACCTTTCAGTGAGAGAGAAAAGCGTGCCAACCCACAGGTACCTGGTCAACAATCTCCCCTCCAATAAATGCGTGTGACCTCCTACCTGAACTGAGTTGAGGTGACAGTATCCGTTCAGTGGAAATCTGATCACATGCGTTGAGTCATGATTCCAGCCGGCATTGACAGAATTACACATCACATCACCGATTTCTGGAAACACTTCTTCTATCAATGACTTATCACCACTCAGTGTAATCCTCTCTCCGAGATCTGGGGCAACTCGCACCACCAGGCACTCACAAGACTTTGAGAAGCGGCCACTCTCCCGGTCCTGTTTCCACCTTTCCATCTCTCCTAGCATGGGCTGAAGCTGGAAATACTTTGCTTCTTCGTATAGCAAACTGTAGTCCTGAAAGACACACATATTACTGTGCACAATTAAGAAAGAGGCATTGATAATGTACCACTTAATGTATCTGGTTATTCAGGCTAACGCTGCTCTATATCTGGAACCTTTCAGACATAGCTCATAGCTACTGCATAGGAAGGTGTAATAAAATAATAGTGCAAGAAAAAACAAACAAACAAAAAAACTCCACCATCAGCAACTTAAAACAGACTGGGTATAGCAGCATTTGTGTGGGGAGGGGGAAGTTACACTTGATCATGTGCCCCATGCTATGGAATAATCCAGGCAGTCACATTCCACTTTTCCCCACATCTTTATCCCCACAGTGATGTCATAAAATAATGACCTCATTGAACAGATGGAACAGAATTCAATCAGGATTCAGAAAATTCATCATTAGGATCCATCGCTTCTTACAGCAATACTAGCAGGCATTGTAACAGGTATAAGAATGTAAATGAGAGAGACTGCAATGGTTCTCTGTGCAAAATGCTTCAGATATTTGCATAATGAATTGCACATATTACTGCATTTTAAAAATTAAGTATTTTTTAATACCTCTCCATTTTGCCAACAGTATTGTTTACTACATCATCTCAAACACCAGAGCAGAGAGAATGCATTTCTACATATAGCCAGTACAGATGTAATTTAGAATTTATGATCCTGAGTTTGTCTACTGCTGTATTTTAAATAAATAAATCAAAATATTGTTCTTCTACGTTTAAGACCATAAGACAATTTGGAAAATATTTATACAGAAAAAAGAAATAAGTGAGAACTAGGGAAGGCAGAGGAATCAAATGACCACAAGAGATGATTGGTAACAGCCAACACAGCCCTGATTTGGGCTACAGACTGAATACTTGATGAGTATAGGACACCTGAAGCCTATTCAGAATACTGCTTATATTTAATGTCCAATGACAAAGTCATCTATATATTTCTAAAAAACAAGGGGCTGCAGTTTACTTTAAGCACTGATCTGTTGGATGACTTACAGCACAACTGGAAGGGACACCCCTTTGAACATCATGGTGGTTGGGTGAATATGCCAGGAGATAACGTCTCTAATTTCAGCTGAGCTATGGTATATTTATGTCATTAAAGGACCCCGCATATGTCACTTCTTAATATTGCATGGAAGGTGGCTTTTCCTTTTTCTGTATTTCTGATTGCTTTCAGGACAAGTGCTGAGAACAGCACAAAGACATTCCAAGGCTTTGAAAGAGGGACATGATGCTATCAGCCGTTTCTAAATTCCCACGTTATTTGGGTAGGTTTACCACATCACCCAGGGAGAAGTATGTAGGTATCTCCAGCAGACAATTCAAAGATTGCTCCTGAACTGAACCTCACACCTGTTATGCCCCAAACACCTGAAAATGTCTCAGATATGAGGGATAAAAGACTGCACTCCAGTGTGAACTGCTCTAACCCTTCCACATCACCGTTTCCATTCAGTCCAAATTGCTGTACTTCCTACGGTGAACTAATGGTGCAGCCAGCCAGGCTGATATGCACTCATAAAGTAATGATAAAGATCTCTTCTGATTGCAGCTTTGGTCTCCAGCACTCACTTCACAGCTACACCTACATACCTGCAGGCACACAATAGTCCGAAGGTCTGCCTCTGTAGGCTGACGTCTGACATGGTGAACTATTACAAATTTGTTATCAAAAAGAGAAAAGCAGACTTTTTAATAAAGGTTAAATGATAAACATAGAACTATTCATCCCTGACTTCTCTAAAAATGTAAAATTAAATTTCCAGTATGCATCCAGGAGTCTGGGGAAGAAAATATTCTATGACTTAATGCTCACATATTACCACGTGTGCTGTTTATTTTGTCAATACCATGATTCCCAAACGGTTCTCTGAATTTCAGCATGTGAGTGGAAGCTGGAGTTGTTGCAATCAGAAGGGAATGATAAAAGAGGATGACAGGACCAGTAACCAGCAAAGCTCACGATCAGTTGGTTGCAGATGGTAACATCCTTTGTTTCCATCACCATCCTACAATGTTTAATTTCCCTAGGTCAAATGTGGCAAGATTACTCCACCACACTATAGCTAGGAGGGGAAAATTTAATATTGATGCCACTCTAGAAAAGCCTGACAGATGCCACTATAGCAACCCCATGCTCACTTTTGCCAAGTACCTGCAATCAAGCACCGTATTCCTGACGTGCCCCCGTCTGGGGCTCTGTTTTGATTATATGTCAGACTCTTGCTTTACCAAGGTATATGCAAAACATCCAAGTCCCTTGAAATCTCACCTTGAAATCATCAGGAATGAGGAGTTTTGATGTTCTTAAAAAATTCAAGATATATCTGAACATTTGCCCATCTCTGTCGATGAAATAATGCTGCTTGAGGCTGTCGAGGACGATGGGCTCCGTGCCATCGAAGAGCCTGCCGATTCTGGAGAGGAAAGAAGAGGATAATGTCAGGGTCAGACCACACACAGCTCAGCAGTGACTGGGAAAATTTGCTGCCTTGTCTCATGAGACGACAATGCAAGAGTATTTGGGGCACCTTTCTCAATGGCCCCTTGAGCAGACCCCATCCCACCCTGCTGCACCAACCTCCTTGATCGGCTCTGTTCTGCTTCCTGGAGGAGTAAATGGTGAATTAGCTCGAAAATTACACTCAGGAAAAGCTTTTTATTTGATTATTTTGTTATTAAATTATTTTTAAACTCAGATCATTTTTTGGATGCTCTTTACTGCAACCCATGCTTGGACCACCACAATTGAGGAAGCAGTGGGTACTAAGTAGTTGGGGAAATAAAAGTTATAAAGTTTCAATGTGAGGTAATGATTTCACAGCAAAACCCAGCCATTTGTGGCAGGTATCAATTAGCATGCTCTAAGTTAATCAGGAGAAATGCCTCAGCATTTACAGAGACCACCCACCACCACGCAGTTGCCCAGAGAGCCTCCGCTTGCTAAAAACACTTGCAACATCAGCTGGTGGCTGAACACACGTTTTCTAGAGGTGTTCCTTGCAGAACCTGATTTAGTCAGAGCTGTAGGAAGGGCTAAAAATTGGGAACAACCCCCCTGCCACAGTAACATGAAATACACACCGTGTTTTTGCGCTGAGGTGTTTGCAAAACACTCTGGAGTTACTCACAATTTCCCAGTGAAATCACCAGGGGTGACTGGCACGTCTGATGTTGTGCGCATGTTTATGTGCCTATACGTGCATGTGGAAGCACTTTTTGACTCTTCCCGATGCCACCCCTCCAAAGAACTGTAAACAAAACAGTCTCAAAATAGCTAACTTGTGATACGTCACGTGGAGGCTTTGCATGAAACACTACTGACATTCTTGGGCATGATTTTGGAGCCTTGTCACAAGCTGTTACATTCTGCAATATTCCACAGATTCTGCACCTTCATTGTTTTAATGAAAAAGCTCATTCTTATGTAGTTTTTGTCCTAATATAATTAATATGTTTTGGGAATTAGCACAGGAAAACCTAAGCAGTTCACTAAGGAAGGTGCAATATCACCACCGTACACCAGCGTGCAGCTAGGGGATGGACTCTTGTTCCCTGATCACACTCGGCTTTTGGCGTACATACAAAGGCAAGGTACAAGTCTGTCTTTTTACAGGATGGATCCCACAAGCACAACGAATAGCCATGACATACACTTTTCCTTTTAAAAGAAGCGAGGAAACACCATTCCTCATCACCATCCTGAGGCTGCTTTGATCTCTCGTAGAAAACCAAACCCCAAACCAGCACAGCTCAGACATGACCAACCCTCTTGGCTGCACAGAGCACCCCAGGCTGAGATACACCTGTACTTGAGCAAGGAAAGGCAATCTCCAGCAAGGGTTCAAGAGGCAAAAAGATAGAAACAGCTCCTGAAGTTGGAAGGATGGCAGGGCTTGCAGTGAGGTTGTGGGGAACTGCTGAGAAACTGGGCTTCACATTATCATCACATGGCTTGGGTTGGAAGGGACCTTAAAGACCACCTTGTTCCAACCCCCCTGCCATGGACGGGGACACCTCCCACCAGACCAGGTTGGCCAAAGCCCCATCCAGCCTGGCCTTGAACACCTCCAGGGATGGGGCATCCACAGCTTCTCTGGGCAGCCTGTGCCAGTGCCTCACCGCCCTCTGGGTGAAGAATTTCTTCCTAATGTTTAATCTAAATCTCCCCTCTTTTAGTTTAAAACCATTGACCCTTGCAATAAGCCTCTCGCCATCTTTCCTGTAGGCCCCCTTTAGGTACTGGAAGGCCACTATAAGGTTTCCCTGGAGCCTTTTCTTCTCCAGGCTGAACAACCCCAACTCCTCATAGGAGAGGTGCTCCAGCCCTCTGATCATCCTCGTGGCCCTCCTCTGGACTCACTCCAACAGGCCCATGACCTTCTTGTGCTGGGGCCCCAGAGTTGAATGCAGGACTCCAGGCAGGGTCTTGTGAGAGCAGAGCGAAGGGGGAGAATCACAGAATGGGCAGGGTTGGAAGGGACCTCCAGAGATCATCTAGTCCAACCCCCCTGCTCAAGCAGGGTCACCCAGAGCATGTTGTACAGGATCGCTTCCAAGTGGATTTTGAATATCTCCAGAGAAGGGACTCCACAACCTCTCTGGGCAGCCTGTTCCAGGGCTCTGTCACCTGAACCATAAAGAAGTTCTCCCTCATAAGGCAATGAAGCCTCCTGTGAATCGCCTTCCTCAACCTGTTGGTCATGCATCTTTTGATGCGGCCCAGGGTATGGTTGGCTTTCTGGGCTGCAAGGACACATTGCCAGCTCATACTCATTTTTTTATCCACCAGTACCCCAAGTCCTTCTCCACAAGCCTGCTCTCAATCCATTCATCACACAGTCTGTACTCATGTTTGGGATCGCCCCGACCCAGTGCAGGATGTGAACAGAGGATGATTCGTGCCCACAGTCACATATCCTTCCTTTAAAACAGCACAGCCAACCCAAACGGAGTCGGAAAAGGCATTCATGCTCACAGCAGGCATCACAACAGTACACCCAGTAACACATTTTGGACAGAATACAAGTCTCGTCCCTTCCTTCTCACTGGGCGGGAGAGGTGAAGACTGGGAAAGAAATAAAAACCCATTAACCTTGGTTGGCCATTTAAAATTCTGTAGGAAATGCCAGAATCAATTCAAACCACGAGAAATCTGTAACATATAAGGAATTAAACATATTTTCCAGTATGATCCAGCACAAAACATTTTTCTCAAAGCTATCCCTTAGAACAATTCAAGCTTTCTTCCACGGTTACTTGTTAGTGCCTGCCCCGCTGCTCAAAATTTAAGCTGTGACAGGCCATATAATACAGACTTCTGTTCACTAGGTGGATGAGCAACATTTATGTCTAATATTGTAACATGAGGCATTTAGATTCGATTTTCTCCCATACTCAAGCACGTTGTCTTGGAATCTGTCACAGTATTCACTCACAAACCATATGTATTTGGCCAAGTCAGTCATTACTGAAATGTATAATTGTAATTGGTTTCTGCAGCGTTTCCCTAGTTCTAAATTACTGTTATAATTACATATTTTAAACCTCTAGGCTTTCTGTCTTCATTTTATTAATTGTTTAGAAGAAGAACAAGATAGTATCAGAGGCTGGAGCCTTCTGACAAAATCACAAAGCTGACACCAGCGCACAAACAGCAGGGACCCGAAAGCCAGTCCATCCGGCTTGGAGGAGCTAGCAAAGTGCCACCTTCGCGTGCTGCTGCTTTCCAGCAGCAGCAAACCACGAGGAATTGCTAAGAGCCGAGGAACTGGTAAGCACCAACTCCTCCCCTCGCCAGGACCACTTTGCGGTACACAACCATACTTTCAAATGGTACAGCAGCTTCAGGAGACTTCTGTAAATAAAATTTAAGCCTTTTTCGGACTGAAAACCACAGATTCCAGCTTCATGGCCCCCAGGGAAGGATTTGCAATAGCTCAGTGGCAGGGTCTAAGTTGCGTTTGCTGCCATGAGAAGAGACTGGAGACCAGAAGAAGCACAGCAGCAAACTCTGCCCTACCTCGCACTGCACACTTGCTAGACGATAATATTTGAGCAGCCATCCTCCCTGTCTCCCACAGCTCTGCTTCTCCTTCTGCTTGGTCTCATGCTGAAATTATAAATGCTTAAGTGACACCAGGCTGCTGGCATGAGGCAAAGACTGTGAAGCCATGTTCATTATAATTTCGCTTCTCAAGAAAACCTAGAAGATGCTTTTCCCCATCTCCTTCTTGACAACTTCAGCTGATGATTGACAAAGATATATATATATTTAAATGACAAACACATAACAGCTGAATGGCTTTCCAAACAGCAAAATGCTTTGAAGGTTGCTTGCAAAATAAGTTGATAATTATATGCAGAATCAGCCAAATATCAAGGGTAAAGGATAAAAAAAATGTAGTTCATTTATAAGGAAATTTACTTCTGATATGTTTAATTAAAACTAACAGGCTGGAATTTTCTGTATATATGGAAAATTAATGTCCCATGGGTTGAAAGTGCGACCTCCAATGGGTAATAATTAACATCTTTGGCTTTAAGTATCATAATCCACTGTCAGAAATCAAATGCTTTAAGGGTTGAAAATATAACCATTGTAAAACTCAGCTTCCACCAGAGAACATGGGTTTACTTTAAGGACACAAACCTGGTTTTAGTGGGGAGAAAACAACAGGACATGGAGAAGATCAGTGTTTTACTTCTGTAAAATACTACAGGGACCCTTGTCCCCACAGACCAGCACTCGTAGAACAGCATTTCTACAACAAAAAGCAGGGGAAGATGACATTGCTTACAGGGTTTCTCAAGTTCTTCAGAAACAACTCCTGTTTGTCGAGTATAAAAATACACTCAGTCTGCAGCAAAGCTGCACGGCGTAAGTGTTTATATCCTTGCTCTCTGAACATATAAATATTTACATATATTATTATAGACAGAAAGAGAAAGTCTTTCATTTAGTATATTCTGCCTCAGTTGAGTATTTGGGAAAGACGCAGTAATTAAGAACAAGATGGCCAATATTAATTGAACAAGCCAAGTACCGCACAGCTTTCTTACCACTATGAAAAATGTTACACTTCTGCAGATTATTTGAGTGACTTCACTGGACACAGCAAAAATTCTTCTCTTTTGTATTTTGTATTCTCAGAAGGATACAAGGAACATGGAAAGGCAACAAACTTTGTTATCTGCAAGCATGCAGAATATTGCTTTACGTTTAATCATTTCAAGAGGTAGAAATGAATCCTTTTTTTTCTCAAGAAAATACAGAACCCTTATTGCTGAATATATTCAGCATATTATCGCTCATGTTATTATTATTTAAAGAGGACACTACAAACTCAGAACTGATTTTTTTTTCTCCAGTAAATCATTTTCAGCTGTTCCACGCTGTCAGCTCTCCTTGTTCTCCGTGCCTTTCACAAAACAGCAAAAAAGGAGGAAAACTCATGGTGCAAAGTCCTTTGAGTAACCTGGCAGAGGAAGAGGTGCAGCACTGGCAATGTGGTACCCGCAGTCCCATGGTAGGTACCTGCCTGGGACTTGACTGTGCTCTGACACCCAACTAGCAAATCCTCATCTCCTTCCTCAAATAATGAATTACGTGGCAAATAATTACCAAAAAAAAAAAAAAAAAAAAAGCTGAAACCTTACATGGTTGGAGCAACGGAATCAAAGACAGCAGGGATAAGTGAATGCAGGTTTTCCTATCTCATCATTACATTTAAGTGGCTAATGCGAATGAATGCTTATTTAACACTCCAGGGTGTGCAGAGAGTGAGTTGGAAGAAGCTTTTACTTTTTTTTTTCTCTGCGACTTTTTAGTCCACATTGTCCTTATTAATTTCTTTTCATTTTCTTTTGCTGAGTGCTCAAAGGCAATTTGCATAAGAGCCCATTATAAATTAGATCTGTTTAATGGTATGCTCATCTCATGGCTATTTAATTTTACTTCCTCATATGTCTAAATTATATAATTTCGCACTCTCCCTAGAAGCTAGTACATTTGAAGGGGTAGCCACACCAGGGAGAAATGCTATGCTACCCAAGTGGAGAATGACTAGGCTTTTACTCATTTTTCAAAGGACCACTTTAGCAGTAACAACCTGCTCGTCTTTTTTTTCCAACATCTCATGTCATTTGGATCCACAGCGACTGAATACCTAGCAACCTTCATAACTCTGCATAACAAAAGTTGCCTCATAAACATGATATAAGAGAATAAATTTGCAATTTTCAGTAAGACATACATTATGAAAACCACATTTTAACCAAATACCCTGTTGTAATCTCCTGCTCTCAGTGCTATTATAATTTGTTCTTATCTCTTCCTCCTTACATTTAATTTAAGGTTTCATGTCCATGAGTCTCAGGAATTCCTTGGCAGAGACAGTTCCTAAGTTATTAGAAGAGGCATGAATACAATGATTGTAAAGCGAAGGTAACGGGGGAAAAGTGTATTAAAACCTAAAATCTTATTAAGCCTTCTATAGAAAAGGTATTTATATAGGAGCCAAAGCAGACAAAGCTAGAAGAAGACATTAAAACACCAGGTCTTATGAGATTTAAGAGAGAATGTTACATGGCATTTTAAAGAACAGATAAATCCCAGATACTAAGTGGAAGTGATGTCAGAAACCTTTGTGGAAATATTTGCCAAAGATTAAAGGACTGGATCATTTACATGGAGACCATTTCAAACATCTTATGATTGTTATTTGAGCATGGAGGCAAAAGAGAGGGTAAGGACAAGCTCAAGGGGCTAATAAAACACTTAGAAGGAATTGAGATAGATGGGAGGCGGTGAGTAGCCTTAAATGCAGAGTAAAGTATATGAGGAACAGATGGGAAGGATTTGAAATGATGAGTGAGGTGGTATCAGGAGGGAAGGCATCAGAGACAAAAAAAAATGAAATGTGGGATTTGCTATAACCTGCTTGATCAGCGGCAGCACCAGGAGCAGAGATGAAAGCAAATCAGGCCTATTAAAAAGGAACCAATAGTCACTGGATCTAACCCACATGGACAAACTGACACAGTAACTGGGAGAGAACAAATTGCACAACTCCATGCAGTCATGTTGCAGGAATGAGACTTCCATGAGAGACAACTGCGGCTTTATATGCCGCAGATGAGTGAGGAGATGCTGGGGATGTATAACCGAATGACAAACAAGAACATGTGGGTCACAGGGAACATTGAGGTGAACTAAACAATGGATGGCAAAGGCCCCAGAAGACAAAATAGCCTGATCTGTTTGCCTGAAAAGGAAGTTTTCCAAGAAAAATTAAAACCTGTATTTTCCCCACTAAACAGGTGATGTTGCAACCAAGGAGATTCGGACCAGAGGTAAATAATTATTAAATGATAATTCTCCTGGGACGTTCAAATACCCACACTCAGGACCACCAGCCACCCAGACCCAAATGGCACTTGTAGAAATACTGATGTTTTAGAAAGGAAGGCAATAAATAATTGGGATGGGATGTCAAGAGCTGGTGACTCAAGGCTAGAAGAGTATACATGTGGGTAGACAGAAACCCTCTCCCCCACTGCACAGCTGCAGCCCGGGTGAGGCCAGCACAGCACTAACCCCAGACTGCAGATGATGGGACTAACCCCAAAACTAAACTAACTGAAGCACTAACCCCAGACTGCAGTACCACCTCTCCTTGCTCCTTTTTTCAGGCTCACTCACGCACTAGATCTGCTGCAGAGCAGGCTGCAAGCCTTTAAGCCCCACATCTCCTGCAGTGTTTGATATCTTGCAAATAAGTCCCAGAAAACTTTTTAGTTTTCCAGCGCGTATCAAAACCACTTTCCCTAAAAACATTTAAGCCAATGAAATGTTAAATCAATTATTCACGCAAATATTTTCTCCATCTCTATTTTTTTGTAACCAAGTTTTCTTGGCAATGATAACATTTCACAGAAAAATTAACAAATATTCTCTTTGCTTGCCAAGATAATTTTACTAAGCTCGAATCCGATTTCATTGAGGTACGTTATTTATGTTTTATCTTGAGGGAAGCTGCCTATTAGGTTAGTAGCAACCGTGTCCTTTTGCTTATGATACGGTTATTACCAAGTTATCAGGAGTACCTTTAAGTTATTAGGGTGCAATGGCAAATTAAGTACTTTGCGTCATAATTAGCTAATAACTTTTGAATTATATTTTAATCATGTTTAAGATGGTCAGGTTTGCTGTGAGTACAGATAATGGAGGATAGGAGCAGAACTGGAGTGTTTATCGTTCAATACCAAAAGCCAGAAAGCAACTAAACTGGTGAATGCACAACATCCCAAAGGCCGTGATGCTCTATATATTCAGAAGACTGAGCCCCTTCACAGTCAGCAATGTACTGAAGTAGAACTTGTGTCTTGGGACCGTGTTTAGGTAGAAAGCAGAAAATATATCAGCTCCAACCCACTCTCCTTCGATCCTGTCAATTTTTTTAAAAAAGACATGTTAGCAATAGCCATCTTCATAGCTCTGTCAATATACCCTGTAAACCTAGATTACACAAAGAGACAACACTAAAAAAAATTAAGAAAAGCTACTAGAGACATTTTCCTTTCAAAAATCTTGGCACTGGGGAAAAAAAATCACCCAAAACCAACCTTCTCAGAATGGGGGAAATTCTTTGATGTATTCTTTCGTGCATCAAACTTGCCCCTCAGCTTTCATGAATTTCATTCAAACCACTGCTAGCTCTCAGTATTTCCTCTGTACCCTGAAGAACGCTCAGCATTAAAATTCCACATACAAATCACTGGAAATTAGGAAATACTGCCATGAAATTGTAACAGATCAAGCCTTCCAAGATCTTCACAACTCTGGCTACTTAGCCAGAAACCCTACCTGTGTTGTTTTGCTAGCTGCTGCCTCCTCTAGAAGGACAGACAACTCATCTCCGCAGACGGGACACGAAGGCACTTGCCAAGAGCTGCACAAGCTCCTTCTGCCCATACAGGCATCAGAGTGTGAAACCAACCTCTGCGTGCTGCACAGGGGTCCTACGAGGACTAATTCTCGAGAGGCCACTTCTACATTACAGCCTAATTAACAGCTTCTCACCAATGAATAAAACTCAAAGCGCTTCTGAAACCTCTAGCTGTTAACTACGATGAGCCTGTGTCCCCGGAAAACACAGAACCCAGCATGGAATAAAGCATTGCCACGTACTGTCACAAGGCAAATTCGCCAGGGAAGATGGAAAGGATTTTTAAAGCCTTCTAAGAATAGACAAACGGGGAAAAAATACACATGTAAAGAACATTATTATCCTAGTCAAAACAAGCGTCGCAAGTTAAGATGTCAGACACCGGAGGTCCTTCTGCAGCTGCCGTTTGCGAACCTCCCTGTGCCTGAAACGTGACCTTTTTGTGGTCTTTCGCGACCTACAGACTTCCCACAGCACCCTTCACTTGGGCAGCACGGGAGCTGGGATAAGCCAGGGCTGCACAGTGTAGCAGACCCTTGCCCACGGGACCCCCGCTTCAGCTGCCGGAGGAGCAGGGAGAGGCCTGGCGGATGAGGCAAGGGGAGGCAGGAAGGAGCGGAGGCCAGGCAGAGAGGGGCCGTGCTGGAGAAACAAACTCCATACAGATCTCCTGCGTGATGCTACCAAGTGTGCCTGCCTTATTTTGTGAGCTCCCACCCTACAACGTGGGGGCCGGCTTGCAGAAGCACCGAGAGCTCGCAGCCTGAGGTGCCGCGACACCTCAGAGAGCAGCGGCCTGGTGGCCGGAGCACAAACCCAGGCACAACTTCCACGCCTCGCCACCTCAGCCCTTTTCACGTCACATCTCTGCCTTCAAACACTTCAAACACATCTGCCGTGAGTGAAGCAAGAAGGTGCCAGGCTACGGAAAGCTGCAAGAAAGCATGCAAGAATGACTCCTCAGAACGGGACTTGAATAATGTGCGGAAAATACGGCCCAAGGACACATGCTGAACAGTGAGGAGGAACAGGAGATGCTGACGAGATGTTTATTAATTGAGCACCATATTTCTCTGTGCGGAGCAGCAGGCAATCAGGTCTTGGAGATGGTATTACTGCACATATACCACGAAGATGACAGACTAAGGTTGCCCTGGCAGCTCTAACAACGTTCTTTTCCTATTAAAGCTGACTTTAATTGCACGGAGAAAAGCTGCAAGGCCAGCTACATGATAACAGGTTTACTACATGCGTCTCAAGCATTTGTGTCCTGCTTTAGTGCGCAGATCACCTGCTCCCACATTCCTCCGCCCGGACAGAGGATGCACTTCAGATTACAAATTCCTTGAGAAAGGCAACCCAGATAGCACGAGAGCACGCACAACAGAGGCAAGGGAGATGTGGGCGTTACGACCACAGAATTTACTATGAGAAACGCAGGGCCACGCACTGCTATTGTTCTGACTAACTCTAGCTTATATGCATTACAATTACATTGCCTCGATTCCTAGTGTGGACACCCGTGTGCCTACATAGAGAGACGTGTTTATACCTGTCTAATTTATTCTCATACATTTACATGTTTAACTGCTTCAATGCTAGAGGTTCAAATGATTTAAGCATTTCAGTAACTAGGAAAATCACACCATTAACCAAATCAGTTAATACAAAACCTGTGTGCTAATCAGGTAAGAGGACAGGAAAGTCCACCTAAAACAGCTTAGACAGTGGCTCTGAGCAACAAATAATGCTTAATGCATAGGTTAGAAATGCCAAAGCCACGCCTGCATATTCTGCTGGTGGTGGGGGTGATAAAAAGCACACAGATAACATTACTTCCATTGACAGACTTTACATATACTAAACAGTGGCTTTATTGTTTATTAAATTAGATGCTGTCATGGTGTAATAGTCCCTGCAGCCATACCAAACCCCACAGTAAGAATGTATTTCTGTGGAGGAGGTAAAGAAGAAAGGATAAGAACTAAGATACAGTACAGAAGCAATACAGCCCTGTAAATAGGGAGATGAGGATTAATTCATCAATCTAGGTGAAAACATACAGCATTATTCCAGCCAATAAAACCCTCAAAAATACCATGTCCAAAGTGAATGTCACACCACGATTCTTTCAAAGCAGGAGAGCCAGGATGTGACTCAGCTTCCAAACCACAGGTGCCTGGTGTCATTTGGGATGCTCGAGGGCATCCCAGGGACCCCTGATGGGCTGGGGGATGATGCAGGGAAGCTGCCGAAGGCTCATGGAGCAGCCACAGAGTCCCAGCCAGAGCCGTAAATGAGCACTCACTGCCCACGCTCAGCCAGCATCTCCCACCCACAGGATGACCAGATCCTACTAGTAGAAACCAGCGCAGCCCAACAGCTAGGATTTCCTTGTGGCAACACCAGGCTGCTAATAAACAAGTTGCCTCCCTGGAAAGCTGAGCACTGCTTTTAATCCATCAGCTAGATGTTGCTCATGGAGTAGTCTACTGCCTGAATCTATATATTTTTATTATTTCCTAAGCCTAATTTGAAGCCTTTCTCTAAAAAGACAGAATGAAATTTAAATACACTTGGATTAAAAAAGGGGGGAAGAAACAGACATTGCCTAAGGGTCTTTCCATACCGTATCTGTCCTCATCCTCAGACACAGGTACTGCTGCACAACTCTTCTAGCAATAGCTTAAGTTGCAGCTTGCACTAACGATGGATACTGAAAAACCTGATCAACGGCTAACATGAGTAAGTGTACACCACAAGGCCACAATTCCCTTACCAGCAACAAGAAAAAGACCTAGCAATTCTATAAGAAAAATCCTGAATTTCAGAACTGCAATTTTGGAGAATAACACAAGTCCCAGCACAGGCATTTCCAGGGACAGAAAAGTGTTTCAGAGTGTTTTCTTCCTTTCTGTGCTTGTTGAAGATAAAACATGTTACAACAACCTTGCATTATCCCCTCCACTTGTGTAGCTACTTAATACTGATACTTTTTTCTCTATTCCTGAATGCAATAAAATTTTAATTTAGCAGAAATCCAGGTGTTTTGTTAGATTTTATTTTTTTTCTTGCATCACCACAAGGCATAGATATAATTGTTTTTTGCTATCTTTACAGGAGATCTACAGAACCACATTCTGGTTTGCCTGAAAATAGTTTGGGATAATCAAAAGCTGTGCTGTTTCATCAAAGCCCTGCACCCCCCCCCCACCTCTCCAGAAGTTGTCGAGGCTGCAATAAATGGTTTGGGGCTGTGGGAAGGTTCTGATCATTTACTGCTAACTTCCTGAAAGCCTACTTTTCTTGGAGTTTAGAGGCAGGTAGAAGCCAATTAGCACAACACAAGTCTGGAAAAGATAATGTCTTTTAAAACAAGCAATTCCAACCATGAAGCAAGACCACCAAACTATATTTTCTTGCTAACTGCATCCATGAAAGTCTGTCTTTATTTGCATTAGTCATGCAGACCTCTACGAGGGAAATTTATGCATTGCCCTATTTGACCACTGATTTTTGCGCAGCTTTCTTCCCCCCTTGGTGTACGCTGCAAGATGCCTACCAACAACAATCACAGAAGGCAAACGTCCTTCTGCAGCATCCTGAAAGTGGGTGCCCTAGTTGTCAAGCAGAAGCTGCTGCTGAGCACCAGTTTCGTGATGGGCTTTACCAGGAGGGAGAAGGCACTTATGGTCAGGTTGGGCTCTGCGATGTTAGCACCGTTATTGCAGCGATACAGCCGACAGGAAAGCAGCAAGTGGGATGAGGATCTGCTTGCAGGTCTGCTGATTGACATCAGTCAAGACATGCTCGCTCCTTAAGGTCTGCAAACAAAGGCAAAATGAAACTCCCGATCTCATTTTGGGAGCACATCGCTGGCTTATCATCACAGGACACACAGAGAAGACAAAGAGGGGATTTCTCTTGGACCCACGGAGCACAGAAGGCTGTCAGGAACGGCGCAGAGCCCTTTCTGGCTGTGGGGACCGGCCCCGCTCGCACACAGTCCCACAAATGTTTTGTTACTACGGCAGAATAACATTAGCACAGCGATGAGGAAAATAAACTCTCCGTGCTATGATGGATGTGCCCTCATTTTGTACGCAAGTTTAGTCAGCAATGTACTGCAACAGACCTGACCTTTACTGGCACTGGATTTCACCAGCCCTGTTTTTCCAGACCCCACCCCGTTTATTTTGTTCTGTCTGCAGCCTCCTCAGCTTCCAGCTGATGAAGCTTTCATAACCGCTCACCTTCCCCAGCGGAAGCAGTTTGCAAAGAAAGACACCGAGGCACATGAGCCGAAGGTCCTTCACAGGACGGGATGGGGCTGCTGGAAGATGTGCTCCTGGAGCAGCCTCAGCCTGGCTCTCACAGTGCTGCAGCCCTCTCCTCCTGCAGATTCAGGGACAGGCTTTGAAAACAACATGACTAATTTTTCTCCTGAGGATGAGAACTGCACCACCAGCTTTACGATTTTAGCATGGCAAAAAAGCCGGGTGTATGTTCTCCATCGATTCCTATGGCCCGTCGTGTTTTCAGGACTCCATTAGTAAGAGAAGGAAGGAGGTCTCACACCCCTTATTTAGCTGCTTCGCTTTTTAACAGCAAATGAAGTGACCCACATAGAAGCTAAATGCAATTGAAAGTTGCAGCCATAGCAGCTGTTTCTATTTTCAAACCAATGCTTTACACCTTATAATGACACCAGACAAGCAGCGACTTCCAGCAACATCCTTTTCACCTCTCCTTTTGTTGAGCCTACCAAAGAGAGAAGCATGAAACGCACCTGATTAGGGCTGTTATTTCTGTATCTGAAGTGAGGAATTGGAGGCTCACCTGGAACCAGACCTCTGCAGCTTGGAGAGCAGCATCCATTCAGTCAGAGGGAGCTGCGCCATTAATCCAAAGTGGAAAGGGGAAAGTGCAATTGTAGCTCTGCTGATGAGTTTATCTGGGTTAGCTACTAAGCAGGGAAAGGCCGGCATGAAAGGCATGGCCCAGGGCCCAGCTTTATGAGACAACAATAATAGAAGCTGGAAAAATGAGAATGCCTGACAAAAAGCGGGGCCTCCAAATACACATTAGCTACTGAAAAGCAGAAGCTTTTCTCTCCTTGTCCTTTCCCTTGAGTTAGGTCTTCCACAAGGAAAATACAAGCAAGGAGGCATCTTTCCCCTAGCTTACTTCCACCTATAACAGCATGTTAGCAAGACTTACGAAACATTCATTTAAAAATAAGACACTGGCATACTGGGAGTCAATCATGATTGGCAGCAAAATGACTTGAAAACCAAAGAGCAGAAAACAAATACAGCAGATATGTTTGAAAAGTAACTGTCTGCTTTTCAAATGCTTGCTGGTGACTTCAGCCATAGCCAGCTGTACCAGCAGCACTTGGAGAACACGCAAATCACCTCATTGTTTCAAACAGAACATGCGCTGTTTCACGCGACAAGCTCCAAGTAGAAAATTAAAAAAATACATTTTTAAAATTCTGCAGTTATACAGCTAGTAGAACAGAATTTAACAGCAAAAGTGAATAAACAATCGGTTTTGAGGCTGGAGAAATTACCATCGCGGTGTTATCTAATCTCTCCCCAGAAGTCAAGAATTATGACTAAGCCCTTCCAACATAGATGCAGCCTGAAATTCTATGTCAGAAGTATGTCCAATTGCATTTGGCAACCCTTTGTCAAGAGAGAGGCTGAATATAATTGGATGAATATTTGAAGTGCTTCATTATTCATGTAGGAAGGCTAGGTAGAAAGTATTTTGTAGTCCCAAGACACTCGAGGGTGTGCGTTATTGGGTAATAACCAATTAGGAATGTTGACAGCACTCTGCCTTTAGGATCACCATGGCCAACAATGCACCTGGGTGGATGATGTTGTGCAAAGGCACACACCCACTGCTTACTGCCCAGTTTATTTAAGCAAACCTTTCTCTAAAGGAAATGGAGGACACCCCGAAGGACTTAAGCTTGACAAGTCAGTTGCATTCTGGAATACCGTCTTCGTTCTTCCCGTTGCAGCTGCCCTCCAAAAATACATTTTTTCAATAGTCCTCCTGGATTATTGATACTACTGATTATTGGAATTGATCCTCATTTATTCTCTTTTATTTCATATAATTTAACAAAGAGCAACGTGCTTATTATTTGCAGCAAGGAAACACTGACAGCAAAAAACCAGCTCCTAACCACACAATCTGGTAAAATAACACCAGCAAACACTGCAAACTCAGAACAGCTGAAACCAAGTATCTTCCTTTCATGCTCGTCTAAGTAAAACATACAAATCATTAATACAGGCATGCAAAAAATTTAAAAAACGTCAATGTTTAAAAACTAACAGTTGTGACACACTCAACTCACAAGAACTTGAAATTCAACACCAGTTTAGCTCATGACAGTGCAGTCTAACCCCTTGACAACCTGCCAAAACAAGGCTAGAATGCGCTGACAGCACACGACACTGATTTTTTTCTTTCCTCTTTTATTCTCTTTATCATCGTAAAGCAAAAAAAAATCTGAAAGAAAGTTTGTATTCTGATCTAAAGCAAAGCAATTATTGTAATAGATGCCCAACAGGGCTTTCCTACCAACACAAGAGGCACTCAAAACTTTTCCTGAACGACTTGCTTGTGTTTCAAACATGTAAAATATGAAATCAATTTGTTATAAAAAGGAACATATCAGTTTTGCTGCAGTTCTCATTTTCTGGCTTGTATCGTATTTAGCCTATCCTGTGGCACTGGGAGCACCGCAGAGTTTTCTCTGAATTCCCCAACCACCACCTCACCCTCTCCCCCCACGTATCACCGAGATGATGATGTTTTGATGAAGCACCACACGCAGGCCCTCAAGATAATGGATTCAACGGGATACACTCAAAAGATCATTTTTCTCTTTTGTATTGACTGCCTGCACTGCTCTAAGACAGGAAGGGTTTTCATTTTTTATGCACACTGCGAGCCCCCCAGGGCCCTCTGAACTGTTTAAGAGAAATCAATTCTCAGATGGGTGAAAGGGGCCTGGTGGAGCTCCTTGAATGGGGTGGCTGTTTTGGGAGGCTTTCCCCTTGGATCGCCGGCAAGTTTGGGCAGACCAGGAGCCATCTCCCAGCCCGGCTGCTCTCTGGCACGGCGGCGCTTCCCACCGTTTAAGCTCTGAGGTTAGTGCTCGCGCAGAACTGTAATTTATCATGTGCGTATGGGCAAGCAAATAAGAAGAAAAGTTCTACAGAAGCAAAATCATCACCACTGCTGATGGAGATAAACAGCAATATTGCTGCTAAGCAAAGCAGTCCTTGGCACTCGCATAGCGGCAGGAAACCATTGCCCCGTGACAAGGTTTTAATACCCTGACATTGTTGCAATTACATCCAGGCAACCTAACAAAACACATTCACTGTATGGCAGAAAATATTTCCAATTCAACGTTGCAACATTTATTTTTTAATTATAGCACAAAGAATGCTTTTGGGGTGTGGAAGGACGTAATCCATCATTTCCTCTGAAGTGACACACTTACGGGAAATGCCCCGTACTATAACTTTCTACGCCGCAAGAAGTAACTACAAGCAATGTCTTAGGCAAGGAATGCAAAGAGCCTGGGTGCGGTCCTGGGAGATGCTGCTTCTCCCTCCATCTCCCTCCCTGCCAGCGGGAGCCGAAGGCAAGCCACATTTTGCTGCTCTGGATTTCAATCGCTCCCATTTCACACGTGTGTGTGACACAGCTCAAGCCAGCTCCCTGCCTGCAACGCGCCTCGCATGGAAAGGGCTTCAGCAGTTCGGGTACGGACTACGCCGGAACATAAATACAACTTTTAATTAAAAGGAATGGTATTTTAATAGGTCACTTAAAGAACAATTATGCCTACCATTTGACTGACAGACGAGTCACATTTTAACATGAAAACCCCACTGGGGTCTAGGAAGTAGAATTAATCTTTGTCTTTATAAATTGATGAGCTACTGAAGTATACTGCCATTTTACTTAATATTGCTATGCTCTGCCATTTAATCTTATGAGGAAAATCTGTACCTTTCTATCACTCTCCCCTTTCACCTCTTTCACTCCTTCACAAACAAAGTTGATTTACAGAAACTGAGTTGCCAGCATTGCTTTCCTTCAACCGAGTGCCTGTGCTGCAAAATGCAGTGGTGCATAAAAATATAAAGTATTGGTGTTCAGTAATTAGCTTGGGTACCAGAGGCAGCAGAGCTGAGTTAGCTGGAAGCAGGATAAACGAGTCCAGGTGGAGCGTTGTACTATATTGCTCTGAGCATCAGAGCTAACCCAAGTGTCTACACAGACTGAGCTATGCAGTGGAAGGACTGGGTGGAAAGGTGACCGTCAGACCACTGCTCTCCTAAAGGCATGCTCCTGCAAAGCAGGCCGTGAGAATTAGCTACAAGCTCAACTCAAAACACTTTCCAGCTGTTACAGGAGACCCTTGATTCTCTGAGGCAGGCAGAGTGCCTCAAAAGCGTCTAGAAGATCGTCCAAATGAGGTGCAGGGACAACTGTGCTGGATCTAAGCTAACATACACACCACAGTTAGTAATACTTTACTTAGATCACCGATTCAAAGATTCAGTGGAAGAGATTGGTATCAATGAGTCTCAGAGCATCCTTTCAGCTGATGTCACTATGAGTGAAAGCATCATATGAGATATCCAAAAAAATAGGCTGGCTGATTAACTACACCAAGGAAACTCACCAGTAACAGGAGTCAGAAACCCAATGGTGCGTGGGGAAAGAGGGACAAGAAGCAAGCAATGTGCCTTGATCCGGTCAGGTAAGGATCACTTGTGATCTTTGTGAGCTCTGACTCCTGACAGAGACAGAAAAACGCAGGTGAAGAAAAAATGAAGACAAAACAACGAGGGAATTCAGATGGCAAAATTAAGCTTGATGCTCAGAGCTGAATGCGGACAGAAGAAAGATGCAGTCGAAGAGACAGCGACATCCCGAGAGCTGAAGATTATAGGGAAAGAGACTGAGAATGAATGACAAAGGAGAACTCAAGCCTGTCAGACGACAGTTGTCTGGTTATGACACAACTGCATTTGAATACACTGCAAACCAGTTAAGTTAGAGGATGTGTTCACATAACAGAAACTGGTGACAATCCCACAGTATTTATGCATTGTTTGTATTAGAAAGAGCACAGATAAACACTGGGTCCTAAGCAGTTTTTCCATATTCCTATGCAAACTTTGCAGATATATCCCCAAATGGCAAACATGCTTGTATGCCTGAAACCCAACAGGAAAACAGATCATTACCAAAAAGAAGACAAATCAGAATCTACGTCCTAAAGCTCCAAAAACACCCAATAGGTGGCCAGGTGTTGACGGCAAAACTGGAAGCCAAATGTTTACTTCTGCAATTGCGTACGTAGAAGATGCCAATTTCCTTAGCAACTGCATTGCAGTTCATGAAAGACCAGAGAAGAGCAAACAGCGCATGTGGCAGCAGAATCAGAACCTAGTGCTAACGTACAGAGGTCCCCGAGTGCAAGGACTGAGCACAGCGAAAGGCAAAACAAACCGGTGAACCTCAAGGCTATGATTCAAATCTGGACCCAATCAGAAATGACTGATAAGCCCAACACTTCAGTGCCAAGCAGGAAGCTGCCACCTCAGCTTCTCATGAGCTTGCCCTTATCAGAGCAGCACAACCCACAGGCTGAGCACTCCCTTTTCTCGGAGTGTTTTCTTGGTCAGTTAGAATGAGCAATACAGCTCGGGTGCCTTTATGCTGGCTTATGAGCCACGCTACTGGGCTACAAGTCTGAATGCTACAACAACTGCTCCTCGCTAACAGATTTCCACTCACGGAGCTGAAATCAAGCAGCATGTGCAATGAGAAGATTTCTTGGAGCACCGACCCTTCACAAGCAGTAATTAATATCCCCTCCTCTTGCTGACTGACAGCTTGAACCAAACCATACCACCTCACACGGGTACTTACATGGCCTACTGGTACATGGACCTGTGAGCCATGCTGACAATACGGATACAGATTTTCTTATTTTTCCTCTAGAAAAGTATTTGCTACCTCAGAAGACTACTAGCCTCAGAAATAAGGAGATGAAGCCTTTCACTTTGTAACACTAATGAATGTAGAAATTTCTTCTGAATATGTCTATCCACACCATCATACTCATGCAGCCATGGCTAAGCATGGCATGAACCCATGACAGAAAGTCCCTGGGTCTGAGTACGTGTGAGGAGTACTCTAACAATCCACCATCTTGATTTCACTATTATTTTACACATTAGACTGCAAAAGTCTACAGCAAGTAGAAAACTATTTTTTTAATCCTACAAATAACTCGTACACAAAAAACAATTTTACTGACACTTAAAACAGGAAGACATCACCTTGATGGCCCCTTTCAGTGATGACTCACTACCAGTTACTGACCACATGATGTGAAAACCTACTAATCTGACCATACTATTTCTTTCACCCAGTCACTAGCCACAAGCAACAGCGATGGCTTGCTGACCTTGCTAGGTAAACATAGCACAGGACTAAGATTCAGAAAATATTCACTTCTACCAAGGAGACAGTGATGGCTGACCTGTGGTGATCATTTGTTGAGGCAAAGTGAGGTCAATATATACCTTGAGTTCAATATACATACCTAGAGATACAATTAATCTCGGTTCAGCCATGACTAGAAAATACCCCTCTGAGCAATTTATTGACAGATGTGTGTTACAAAAGATGTCTCTTTACAAAATCAGTTGTGTAAATTCTCTAAATTTCTTGAAACAGGAATGAAGTATACTATCATTTACTGTTCTATTTTCCCCCCAGATCTGTATACGTGGTCACAGCGACCAAGACAAAATAAAGAACAGCAGCCCAGGAGTAAGAAACACCAGTTGACAATGCAGAAGTTTTAAACTTTGTAGAACTAACTGTATTGTGCATGGTCTGAATCAGCATTTCATTTTTCACTGATACATGCTTCTGATGATAATAATGTCATCAACTGTTTCTATCACAGTCACTGGCATCTATAAATATTTATGCTTAGAGACAGCAATCTTTTAAACTTTCAATTCTCATCACAAAGAATTTTACAAATTGCTTTTTTGTCAACCTTGGTAGGAAGCAACCAAAGCTCAAAATCAAATCGGTTATCTTGGGTCACAGAACACACCAGTAGTAGAGTGTTGTCCTATTCCAAACCTTTTTTCTCACCACAAGACCATGCAGCAATCAAATGATGAAATATAAAAAGTGAATAATTGGATGAGCAAGCCAGGGTAGGTAACAAAGATTAAACCAAGACTTTGCCAACCTCTTCTGTCTATTCCCCCTTGCCAGGAAAATAAAAAATAAAAAATACAAAATATAAAATAAAAAATACAAAACATTAAAAAATTGCCACCTGGACCACTCATACTGAGGCAGCTGCCGGAGCACAACAACATTGAAAACTCTCAAGGGAGCTTGCTCTTTACAATTTACAGAAGAAAAAGTTGTATAAGAAATTTAGCACAGTGATTTAAGTAATAATACTTCAGCCAGCTTTGATGTTGCTACTCTAGAAAGATCACCAAATAGTTCTGCTGATACAGTTGTGCCTTCCAGGAAAACGAATTCAAATAAGGAGACTAGAAGTAAAGATGTAATAACACGCATTCTATTAGCATTTTCATAAAAACAGCAACAAAAAAAAAATCAAACAAAGCTCATTAATTAGAAAACTTAGCTTTTTTTTTTTTTTTTTGAATGACTAGCCTCATATGACAATAGTTTGAGAGGTACCATCCAACATGAGTCAGAAACAAGTAAGAGGACTGCTCTCACGGAGGTGTTGCACCGGGACTCCTGTCCACGGTGTAGAACAGCCCCACCACAACAGGCCTCCTACTTAACAAGAAGCCTCCAGCATGGACTTGCAACCTGCAGAAGCATGAAACAAGGGACATGTCTTCTTCTGGAACTGTGGACAGTCTTCAGACTGCAGAAACTGCCAACGCTCTGGAACAGGTAAACAGCAGTATCCTGCCTAAGGTACAGGATGTCCTTAGGGGTTCACATATGTAACCTATGAAGGGTAAGGCCTGCTCCCAAACCGTCAGTAAGGGCCACGGGCTGTCTGGGCATTTTGCTAAGTGATTTTATGCTATTGATGCAAAAGAAACCCTTGTCAACCAAAAAAGCCAGTGTCCTAACTAGATCTAAGTGTGTGAAATTTAATTTCCCTGAGGGCTGAGAGTGAAGATTGGGTAAGAAAACTGGGACATGAATGGATTGGTTCATATGAAAACCTGAAACAGCCCTGGGCAGAAATTTGGAAGTATTGTGAAATACTATACAAGAAGAACCCATCTTTGTATGCAGGGAGTAACTCAAGATGGGAGATGTAGCAACGCAATCAAATACCCCAAAAGGTTTTAGAAGGAAAAATATCTAAGGTTTTTAAGAAATCTTCTGATTCTACAGTAGGAATACAGGATGTGCCGATTTGATGCCACAGAATTATGCAAAGGTTTGCACTGTGCGACTCGGACAGAACTAATTAAAAGTCCAGATGCTTTGAACCTGTGACAGACCACACTGCTGATATTGCTGATAACAGAGATATCAGAGAGCTGATGCTCATATGGATCAAAGTCAAACAACTCATTTAGCTACGATAGTCATTTGAGGTTGTCTTAGCCTGGTGCACAACACCTTTTGGTAGATACCATACAGACAGCATTAAGGCTGAGAAATGTATGATTGCCATCTCCAAGCAAAGGGTTTGATCTTATGCAAGATGATAATACATAGAGAAGGTGAGTAGGCTGCTCAGGTCCAAACGAGAACTAACAGACCTGTACTTCCTCTACTCATAATCATAAACTCTACAAACTCAAGCCACTTTCCTCAGACTCTTTGGTGACCGTAAGGAACAATGGGAGAACTTGCATGTGCCTCAGCTCTCAAGTGAGAAAGGCACTTCTAAGAGATCCTCATCTTGTATCCATCTTCCCATTAAAAAATGTGAGGCTTATTCTGGGTTGTAGAAAGCAGGCTCATTTCTGAAAATCTTCATTTGCAAAAAAAAGTAATAAGATAAAAAAACAAAAGTCAGTGCATCCAAATCTTTAACGGATAACTGCATTGCCAAATATTATCCTGCATAATCTAGTTCAAAACAACAAATTCTAAAACCTCGAGACTTCTCACAGAGTAGAAACAACCACATTTGCTCCATTCGCATGGACATATGCATCACCATTGGTCAACAACTGAAAAACAGGAGGAACAATCCACACATGAGTAAATGCAGCAAAGTTTACAGTATTGTAGGGACAAGGTGCACAAAAGGACACTTGGCCCTGCTCAGGTATTTAAAGAAAACTAGCTTTTTTTTTTCCCCCCAGCCTTATATTAGGTCTTCTTCGTTCTACTGATTCAATTTGCCTTTTCATGAGCCTAACTCTGGCAAATTTTATTATTCAGCTGCATGAGATCATGTCTGAGGCATGGTTTCACCGATGGCTTGGGAGAACCTGAAGTCTGTTGATGAGATAAAACAATCATATGAGATCTTCCTTGTGAAAACAGCAAGTTCTCCCTGGTCTGAAATATAAACTGGGCTCTCCTGCATTCTGTACTGCTGATTCGTTATGAATTGTATTTTTTTAAGCATTATTTCAGCTTCAGAATTTTACATTCCAAGATTACTTAATTCAAAGATAAGCTGCTTGTCTGCTGGATTTCTTCACTGCAATCAGCCTTTGGCCAGAATACAGTTAGGTCCTGATTCCTTGGTTTCTTCGTAAGAGTATCTGAGAGAAGCCCTTGATCGTCTTTCCATAGCAAAGGGCAAGGACCCAGCATCAGCAGCAAGATGTTTTTATACTCTCACCTAGGTTTTCTCTGGAGGAATGGATGGATACTTGTCAGTAGGCATTTTACATATCAAGTCACAAACTGGTTCTGGGGATCTAACAAAAGAATTACAGAAAACGTGCCCTGCAAACTGGAAGTCTTTACCTGGTACCATTTACGGAACCCTTTTTAAAGCACTCTTTCCAATTCCTACTATACTGTCCAAGAAGGGGAGAATGGAGAGGCACAAGAAGAGATGTTACTGAACCCAAAAGGGGAAGGAAGAGCACACTTGCTCCAAAGCAGACTGCTCTATCAGGATAGGTCTCCTCCA
This sequence comes from Anser anser, assembly GCF_964211835.1. Taxonomy (NCBI): domain Eukaryota; kingdom Metazoa; phylum Chordata; class Aves; order Anseriformes; family Anatidae; genus Anser; species Anser anser. Next base: position 48,248,297 of record NC_139721.1, on the reverse strand, counting down.
TACCGGCAAGTCACAGTGACTCCAAAGCTGCTGCTTTGGATATCACCCTTTCAATCTCGCAAAGAAAGATGACTCTGGTACCTGGCCCACAGATGAAAGGTTCATTTTAGGCTTCTGGCCCTTAGACTGCATGTAATACGAGTCAGGAGCCTAATGACTTTCATGTCTCAACCTGTTAGATGCTGGAGCCTGCAACCTATGCCTTGACTCATCCCTGAAGCAGTGCTCTTTCAGGCAAGATAGTCAAGACCTTATTTTTCAAAGACAATACTTCATGTGACAGTCAGCCTCAGGAGGCTTCAACTCACCCAAAGAGATTGGTGAGACCCTGCCTTAGTTTTGATTTCATTCACACACACGATATTGGTAGAAAAAATAAAAAATAAAGCAATGTTGACCAAAACCTTGGACTAGAGTAAAACAGCATTAAAAAAGTTAGTCTGTGGATACAGACTGATCAGGTCAGGCTACAAGGAACAATTTCTACTAAGGCCCAAATATTACTGGATAATGTGTACCCAGTGCTCACCATAGTTATACACACACAGCATTGGAAATAAACGTTAAGGTAAGAACTCACAGACAAAAAACAAACTACAGTATCATGATTGCCAGCTTATTGCTTCACGCCACAGTCTTGACATCCAAACGAGTTTAGTAATTGCTCTTTTGAAGCTGCTAATGTTAAAAAAAAAAATCTCAAGTTCTGGAAGTGTCTGGGAATTCCAGATCCTAATAGCTGTGCTGGAATTATTCACTCATCAAGGGGTTCAAAAGACACTTACTGTCAGAACTGAAACACAAACGCATGTCAGAACGACTTGAAACAGAATGACTATAACTTAAGAGTTTGGGTTTTCTTTAAATTATGTTTGAAGAGCTTTAAAATGTTTAATTTATTAAACCAGCTTTGATACTAGAGGCATAGCTTCCACTTTAAAGTGTTACAATAGCTCAATCGAATGCAGAATGCATTAAGCTTAAATTCCACTGCCACCAAACACACTTATGAAAGACATTTCAGTGTTTCTTCACTTAAAAAGGAATATGCTGTCCCGGTGAATTTGACATGGAAACAGAAGCTGCATGCATTATTAATAGAAACAGCCTCTTCTACTGCACTGAAAGAAGGAATACACAACAGGAAGGCATTTCCCTACAGTTTCAGACACCATCACTACTACAACTACTGAGAAAATGCTAAGTAATCACCACTTCTAGTAGCTGAACACAATCAGGTCCTAAGAAAAGTTTCTGAAAAGGGTAGATTCCATTTTTGAAGAACAGTTCAAGTTTTTCCAGACGTTGCTTCAATCTCTCCTGGCGGGCCCTTGCTTTGGCAATGCTTCTATTACTTTGCTCTGCCTGGCCTTCCTTGAGGAGGTTGTCAGAAGAAAGGCCATGTGTTCAGCTGTTTCTCTTTCATATGCCTTTATTTACCATTCTCTTCCCATAGCATTGTCAGCTCTAACTGTTAGAAGCACTGTCCCAGTCCTACCACCTAAAACTATTTAGACAATGCTGCAGAGGCAGTAGTACCAGCGAAACCTATGCTCAGAACAAAATCATATCCCATGAAATGTATCTTGTACCCTCCGGAAAGGCAAGTTAGAGTCGTGGGATCAAGAAACTCACAAACTCGCCTCTGGTCTTCACCCTCTACAACCCAGTAGCTAAGGGCTGATGGAAACAAAATCTGAGCAGACAAAAGAAGTTCTCTGAATAAACGCTTCAGTTGTGAAATGCCGTTATTAAAATAGCTGAAAATAATAGGCAAAAGCGACACTGGAGACCTGTCACGTGATAGGACAATAATTAATAGAGGGAATTGCTCTTGAAGCAGAAACAGAGAATTGGCTGCTTGAATTGCAATAAGGATCTTTCTGGGTAATTGTTAAATGAACCACTTAACTGAGATTCAACTAGAGCAATAGGATTCCACCAAGACATGGACTAACCTGAATACTTCTATTCTAAGTTTCTCTTAAAGCCTTAGTCAGGACTGATTTAATTTCTTTATGTCCCAGTACTAGAATTACAAGTCTCATCATGGTGGACAATATCACTCAAACCATTCACAAAATCAACAAAAAATGGGATCTCAATGCTATCAAGAATGACAATGGTGCCAAGTGCGTCTGGACAAGGATCTGACAGACTGCACCTTCCTTCTTCCACTAAGCCCCCATGCACCAACCCATCTTTCCTGTTAGAGGTAATGAGACCTGGCCTCACCTTTCTGCAGAAGGACACGTGTTAAGGTAGCAATGGGGCCCCTCTGGGTCTTCCACTCCAATGAACCCATAGACTTATGTCGATGATGCTACACAGAGTTTCTTTTCTGCCCTAGCAGTGCAAAGCTGAGAGAGAGAGGCGTGCAAATGGCTGGGGGGAATGGGAGCTGCACCTTAATTTCTTCCCTGCTCCCCGCTCAAATGCTGGCGTGGAAAGACCATGAAGGTAACACTGTCTTCCCACAGGATCAGGCAGTGATCCTGGCAGTGAAGGGCAAGGTGTAGGCTAATACTGTAGACACGATCAACCTCTGATAACTGATAACCACTCTTAGAATTATAATATCACTACAATGTTTATCCGCCACCACCACCACGAAACATCAACATAACATATGTTCAATGAACTCTTGTTCTCTTAAATCTGTGCTTTTATTACATCTACTCTAGATACACTCTTTGCTCATGCACCCCAAATTTTTCTAACCGCTTAATGCTAGTGAGATACCAAAGCCACTAAATTCTCATTTAGAAGATATATAAAGTGAGAGTTAAGAGTCTAATTATGTAAAAGATCCTAAGATTCTATAAAAAGTATGAAGTTAATGCTGTCCTATATTCTGTTACATACAACCTTGCCTTTACCTCAAGTGACACATCTGCAAATATACTCTGACAGTACAGGAAAGTAGACCCAAAAGAAAAAAATCCCAGCACTCCCACATTGGACTTAAATTCAGTACCTATACAGTTTTTGATTGTAATAAACCACAGAAAAGGTCCCAGGCATCAAAGCAGAATCCTATGTGGTAGAAAGTCAGCCTACTTTACCATCAACTTTGTTTTAGTACATACACATATGGATCTGTAGAGATGCCATTTGTCTGGAACACAGTGGAGCAGGGAAAGAAAAGCCAGTCTCTAACCTCCTACGAACAAAGAAACCTAATTTAATTTTGAAACAAAAGGAACTAAATTTATCACTCTAAGACAGCCCAGGGATGTCCAAGCATGAAATTGAAGAAAAAGAGTTGCCACAGACATGCAGAACAATCTTTTTAAAGTTACCTGGAATCGGGATATTTTGTAAGCGTGGCCAAGCTGCTGGTATACATGTGCCCACCCACATCAATGTGAACTGGTGCGTTGGATTTTGTGAGTTGTGCTGGAGTGGGGATGCCTTGATTGTTCAATGGAGATGCAGGGGATCTAGTGATCAGAGGTCTTGACATATTGGGCCGACTGTCCTGTGAAGAGATAGATGTGGGTTAATGATCTCCTTGAAAACCTCGCAGAAACCCACAGTCTCGAGTCAACAGCACTGTCTCTCATAGTCTCAGCTTATGATTCTAATCTCATTAAAGCACAGACAAATATTTGGCAATTTTTAAAATCAAACCAGAAGTCTTAACTGGCTACGTTTTAAGTACGTAAAGTGTGGCAAAATACAACGACCAAACCCAGAAAGTAGAAACCACGTTCAACACAACAAGTTCTTCCTGAACACTGCTCATGACAGAGAGAAAAAAATCTCATTCTCGCATTTCGGAGCTGATAAAGGCTCTGACAAAAACACCACGAGAGAAAGACTAAGAACAATTACTGTTTTAATTAAAACCCACAGGTAGAATCTGCGCTCCGTCCCAAGCCCTCCACAGTCATTGCGAGGCAGCCAGAAGAGAAATACAAACCCTCAACTCCTCCATTCTGCACACTCTTCTCTCGAATTTCCAACTCACATATCACGGAAACCGAAGCAGAAACACCTGGACTAGTCAACTGTTCATGCACTGCAGACCACTGGACATCGACAGCCTTTGAGAAAGACATTTTCCATTTAAAAGTTATACGTATAGCGACAGATGCCCCGGCGTGCCCCACATAGGCGGCGGGTCTGAGCGGCTTCCCCGGGCAAGCGAGCTCGGAAAGTGGAGCAGGAGCAGATGCTTGCTGATGAAACCAACTTTTAGTCACAAAGGCAGAGATGTAACGCCGGTAAACAGCGCGCTGGTAGTCTGTGCGCCCAGCGGGGTGGGGCAGGGCAGAGCGATTTGCTGGAGCCAGTAAGGCAGGCTGCATTCAAAGTTGGGGATTAAAATAGAAATGCATTCGAGAGCGGTTTTGAGACAAGCGAGCTTTCTGCTGAAGGAAAGCTCCACGCACCTTGGAACCTTGCAGAGATGCCCTGAGAACTAAAAGCCCTTGCAAATTACCAGGTTTTACATTTAAAAGGTAAGCAAAGCAGCGAGAAGTCAGATACACTTCATCACAAATCTCTCTTTGTTCTTTCGACACATCTTTTAGCTGCACAAGGTAATGGCTTCTTTGTAAACATCTCCGCAGAGCCGGGTACTAAAACCTCGCAGAAGCAGAGGATTGCGGGGAATTTGGGCCGGCGAAGCCCTCCGCTGCCGAAAACATTTATACATTTTTCACGGCTGTTAAAGATTCAAAGCATAAAGGCAGCGTGAGCCAGGTAAATGTCTAACTGAAATGATTTACAGGCCAGCATTGCACAATAAATCCAAGTAATATGTAACAAAAGGCATCTATAAACCACAAGGTACTTAACTAATTTTCTTTCATACGCAAAAGCAAGCTTAGGTCAAATACCGATAAAAACGAAGGGGATGAAGAAAAATGCCTACTTTAGATGTTGAGGGGGGAGGGTTGGGTTTTGTTTTTTTTCCCCTGCTTCTGTATAAGCAGAAGTTAATATAGTATTTGCAGAAATACCACTCTTAATCACTACAATTGCTCGAGGAGGTGCCTGCAGCGCAATGAAGACAAGTCCAGACAAAATAAGGTACACACGCTATGCAAAACTAATGTCTGCTATAAATGCTATGTGGTACAACCACCACCCAAGATGCTACTGATCTGCAGCATGATATTTAGTAAAATAATGAAGAAAAAATGAAAAACAACAACTGGAAAGGCGAAAGTAGGAAGGCAAGAAACTACAAAATGGGGAAAAAGCACACATTGTGGGGAAGGGAACACTTTTCAGTGCTCAAAAGCTGGCAAACAATTTGAAAAATCAACAAAGAAGGCTGAAACTAAAATGAAAAATAAATTCTGTAACTTGTATGAAATAGATAACATCACTCCCCTCACCAGGATCCTCTCTGTCAGAAAAACACAGCCCTGTTACAATTTAGCAGACTGCAGCACCACGGAGCCTGTAATAGTTTTTCAATTGGACACATTCTCCTGTATATCCTGCCTGGGGCTGCTCAGGAGAAAATGAACAGATTTGCAGGGTTAATATTGTAGTTAGGCTGGGACCTCGTTCAGCATAGCTGTGATAGCACTGGGTGTATGAAATGGGAGAAGGCGGCGTAGGATAAACGTCATCGCGAGGACGGGATATTGGTCAAAGGACCACGGGCCTTTCACAAGGCAGAAAGAGGTACGAAAAAAGAACTGGTTTCAAAAAGTGAGACATAACCAAGCAGCCCTTTACAAAGTTTACTTACTAAAACTCCCAAGAAACATATAATAAAAGTACATATAATTTTACATTAAAACCTTTGTCATTTTATTTCACCCTCCTCCTTTTTCAACATTCCCCTTTCAAGTTACCTGCAGTCGTCGTGCCTCAAAAAACAATGCGCCATATACTCGATATTTAGATACTAAAAACTCTAATGCTAATATTTCTCCAGCCTTAGCTCACAAAGAGCATTTCCCTGGATGAAACCTATTCACTGCTGTTTTGGCGGCTACTTTGAAATGAAGCAATAGTATTACTATTATTTCTACCATTTCTATCCAGTTGCCCTGGAGAAATTAATGCAGAAAGAAGCAGGATTCAAAGAACCAGGCGATTGAAAAGCAGCTTCTTTTATGTGGCGCAATCCACCAGCGCAGCAGAGAAGATCACCGCTCTGACATTTGCTTAACAGATTGGAGTTAAACTGTTGTTTTAGTTCAGCTATGAAAAAGATGATAGGGACAGATAGTCTCTCTGAAAAAATATACTGCTTTTGCTGGATTACTGCAAATATGAGGTGAACAAGCTTAGATAAAAATAAGCAGTTAGGATAAGACACGACTGGTAAATTAAGCATCCACTAACATGAAGTGTTTACAAACACAATTCCTTAGAAACAATTAGAGGAGGAGAGAAAGCAGTCATGGAAATCAAACTCAGTGGGACCCAGCTGATTTCAAGCTATTTAAAACAGCTGATGATAAAGAGGGCTGAAGGGCTCTTCAGCAGCCTTCCTTGGGGTGTTCGGTCTCACATCGGTCCCTCCATGACCCAAGAAGGGTTTGTAGCTCAGCCATTGCTGCTGCTCCCAGCCGGCAGGGAGATCAGAGAGGTTGTTTTGCGCCTCAGGAACTGCACCGACTTTGTTCACGAGCAGGACACAAAGCAGAGCCAGAGCCCACGCAGGCTATAGGGGCAGCAACCTTCCCGATCTGCTATCAGTTCATTTTTCACTTGGTATCTTTCCTTTTCAAATATTTCAATATTTACCCCACGGAAAATTTAAAAAAAAAAAAAAAGAACAGGAAATCTCACATTTTACACCACTTCCTGTGGACCAAAATGCTTGAAATACCTTTTAAACATTTATCATTCCTAGTACTCTTTTTTTTCCCCAACAACTTTTCAAACTAATGAGTTCAGATTTTAAACAGAGAATCAATTCATTACTGAAACTACAAACTCAGAAGGGCTACTAAAAATCTATGCACTGGGCAGTTTAAAGATATTTAGCTTTCAACAGCAAGCAGTTAGTTGGCCCAGGATGTCAGAGTATATTTGAACCTGCTTCTCACTTTCTGCCCTAGGCAAGCCTTCCTGTAGGCTCAACAGAAAAGCAACCTTGCCTCAACTCCTCCTCCCTGGATGTAGAAAAATCCTTAGGACTGAGAAGCCTTTCTACCAAAGGGGACCAAGGGTCGTGGAGGAGAGCTTTCAGATCTCTTCTCCTCCCTGTCTTCTTCTCACCAACTCCATTGAAGAGCGTTGGTAAAGAATGAGCCTTTACATACAGGCTGACAAAAACACAGGAGCTGTAGGGCTGAGATGTGCACCAATGCCATCGGCTTACCAAAGAACAACACAGAAGCCATGTCAATCTTCTGGTAGCAAGTGGAAGAAATAAGAGATATCTGGAGAACATGAGCTATTAAAATGTGCTGCTAAGTGTACAAAATCAAAGAGACAGGAGGCTTCCTCCTCCCCTGAAAATATGTGCTCATGTTAGGTTTCTATGATTAGAAGCATTTCAGAAGTGTTATTTACACTCTGCGGTCTTGAGCAAAGTCATTTCAGTTCCCTTCTTAAGCCGGGAACCCTGACAAAAACCACAGCACTACAAGACAACCCATGCTCACTCACTGGAGGACCCATGCTCAAGTACAAAGAACCTACCTGACCCACAAGACTGGGGGGATCATTTTTGGTCGTGGGCCAAGACATATCTGGCCAGGGTTAATATAGCCCAGGAGCCAGCCCAGCTCAAGCAGGAGCATAAAAATGCTACTCAATATACTGCAGGTCTAGGCTTTGTATGAAATTGCAAAATTATCAGATCCTCTCTGTCACAATTCAAACAATTATCACTGCTGAGAAACTCAAAATTACATATTTCAAAGTTTCTTGGATTTTGGGGGGAAGGTGGGACAAGCTTGTCTCATCTAGACCAGGCAGCAGAAAAGACAATCATGCAACAGCTTATTGTATTGCATCAAATCCGTCTGTATCCATTACCTTTTCTTACAATAGAAAGTCACAAGAGAGGTTTCTCTTCACAGCAGCTCCGTGCTTAGGAACCACCTCAAGTAGCAAAAGCAGCCAGCATAGTCACACCAGCAATCTCTGGCAGAAACATCTCCTCCAAAGATATGCACTCCACTGTGTGGAAAATGAATCCAAATGGTGAAAAAAACTTCAGAAGACAGAGGCACAAATGCCCATTCCTTCAGTACAAAGTAGGAACCACTCAAATCTCATGGACAGCTGTGTGCCCCAACACTGAAATAAACAGTGGGCTGATGCTTAGGGGTGTCTGAGGGGACGCACGATACCCTGGTTCAGGTCCCTCATCCAAACCAGGAACATTAGGATGACTCTCTCAGATTTGGCTCCTGCAGAAGTGTCCTCGTTTTGAGGCCACACTTTTTCAAAATAAACATTTCATTAAAGATTTAAAAAAAATCATGATCATGTCTCACCACAGTGCTTAAGCAAGTACCCCCCACTTTTTTTCAATTCAGCAAAAACAGTCACCACAACAAAGAAGCTGGAGAATATATTTATTCAATATAAACAATATCAGTAGAGTACAAACAGCTCTTCTGGAAGGTTTAACAAGCACACAGAGATATAGAGCTACATGTCCAGGAAGCCCAGACACTTTCTCTTGGAAGGGGAAAACCCAGCCCTGGGTTCCTCCATGGGCTGAACCCTCACACAGAATTCTCTGGCTACAGCCATGGTATGCCGCGTCCACAGATGACACCAGGTTGTGCTGGCCCCTCAGAAAGAGCCCACAAGGTGTTCAAAAGATGACTATGTGCACAGTATGGAGTGTGCCAGATGCTTTCCAGTCTCGTAAGTCATGTGTGCCATCCGCATGCTTCTCTTCACCTTCGTTCTGAATAACACAGGCACCAAGAAGTGGCCCAGGCCTTTGACAAAAGGTGTTTACACATGAGCATATCAATTCTCTTTCTTCTGCTTCTTCACCCTTACCCTGACAGGTGGTAGCTCTCTGAGGAGATGGTTGGGCTGTACTGGAGCCACTGGGTCTGCAAAACAAAGAAGTAACGCATCACTTTCCCCAGTGAAAATCTGCCGATTGTGCTGTAATGTTTTGCCTTTCATCAATATAATGAGTGTTCTCTCCCTTGCAGCTGCGAGCTTTAGGACTGCTGACTCTGAACATTAAGAATTACGTTTATAAAGCAAAACTCCAAAACAATTGTGTTTGAGTGCTGCATGAGAGACAGGCCCAAAACACTATCAGATGCAATTTAGTGCCACAGTAAGCTGAGATACTAGGTCCCCTGAGATGCAATGGTGGTAGCAGAAGAATTATTTTAGACCTCTGGAGGAAAAGCCTCATTTTACATCCTGAATGTCTGTCAACATGTGATGGAAGACCAAATTATCCTATACAAGAAAGCCAAGTACAACAGAGAGCTTGAGAAGTTAGGAGGGTTTTCTTGAAATGCTGAAGCACTTGAGTACAGCACAAGACCAACTACTACACCAAGCAGCTGCTCACTGCCCGCCACCAGTGCCATGTCTGCAGCAACCAGTACAATTTGCAGAAACACAGGCATCAATGCATTTTATAACAAGGTGGATGCCACATGGCTGCTTGAGAGAGAGGACACAGGTACCTGGAGTCCATCATAGCCAGGGGGTAAGGCACAGGCCATCAGAAGATAATGACATGGCTGAAACCATCTCCTAGAGGTAAGGTCTTTTGCATCATGCAATAGCCCAAATACTGACCAAATCTACAAAGGCAATGACAAACCTTTGTCACACCAGAGTGGCTACAGTGATGGTGAGTGGAGTGCTTACCTGACGGGCCAATTTTAATTGCTATGTCCTCCTTGTCCCAGAGGTGCTGTCCCCAGCAGTGGAGCGCCGATTCTGTCCCTTGAGACGGGGATCCCTTGCTTCATATCCTGCACACTGGCTGCTCACAGCCTCCTCAGGATCTGGGCACTGCCAAGCACACCTGCCCAGTCAGTGCTGCGAGCGCTGGAGAGAACGTGGTTGCATTTCCTCGGCATAACGAGCCTTGCTGGGATTTCACCGGAGCTGATCAGGACCTAGAATAAACGCCACAGGTGCAGAGAACCAAGTGCAAGGCAAGGGATCGAGGGAAGAGGGAGTGCTGCCTACCTGCAGACTCAGGACAGCTAAAAGTGCCCTTGGACAGGAGCCTGAAGATGCTTTGAAAACCCCAACACCCAGGTGGACAGTAGCCGAGCCTGTAGCTCACGACTAACTTCAGCAGAACAGCTCTAACCACAGCTTCATCAGAAACTGTCCGCTGAGAGCTTAAGAAAATCTCTAATTAACTTGAGAAGAAGGCTTTAGGGATAAGGGCAGGGGCTATGCTTATACCACTAGTGCAGCAAGTCCAAAATCTGGAAAAGGTCAAGTTTACAGAGACAGGATATATCTTTTCAAGTGCTTATAAACTTTTCTGAAGCTTCCCGTAGGCCTTGAAACTGCATACAAAAGTTTAATACCTCCCTCAAGTTATTCTGTAATTTGGTACTCTTTATGGGAACTCAGCCCCTTGCCTGTTTGGGTAGGCACTGCTGAGGCCAGCCCAAATGCTTTCTTTTATTACCTTCAGGCCCTGCAAGTAAAGCTCTATTCTTCTGCACCACCTACCCATTTCTTGCTGTGCACACCCTCTACACTTTGGTCAAGCCAGTGGTGAGTGTGGCTGCCACAGGACTTGACCTAAGCCCATACTGCAAGCAGGATCTTCTGCATACATGCAACCCACTGCACTATTAAAATAAAATCCCCGTGAAACTCAGGGGCCCAGCCCCGGCCCATCGCCCTCCCCCAGCACACATCCACTGGCCACTTTGCTTTTCTTAATGGAAGCAGACTTGTACGGTCTCCGGGCTTGCTGCTGATTGGATTCTCGCTCAGAAAAAGTGGCAATTTAATTTACAAGCAGAACCGGATTCGAAAGCTGCTCCCAATTACCGCGCAGCACACAATGCCCACCCGACACCGTATAATCACAGGGTGCGCACCCCAGCACGCAGCTGGCAAAAACATCCCGTAAGCACGCGGGAGGACGCAGGAGGACATCAGACCAAAGGTCAACAGACCTGCTGTGCCACTTCTCATGGCGTCCCAAGATAGGGATGGGCTAGATACCTGCAATTTCAGGCCGTTTGTTCCACGGGGAGCTTGTTTGTTCTGCACCGGCTTCTACTCAAACCGACAATAAAGTTGATTTAGGAGTGACCAAAAGGAAGTGCAAGGCCCCAGCCGGAGCCTTCCCAAAGTAACGTGCCCAGCCCCAAATACGTGAAGGTTTGCACAGCCGGGCACCTCAGCCGCCTCACTCAGCCGCCTGTGTTCTTGCAGACAAAAAGTGGATCCTGCCAGATCCTGCAGAAACTTTCACTAGCCACCGACTGCCAACAGATCCCTCAGTCTCGATGGAGGAAGGCCACAGTCATCTCAGACACCTTTATGCAGTTATTTTTATTTTTTAGAAGGAAACACTTACACAAAGATGAGCAGTCCCTGGGAAAGAGGCTTGCAGGCCTGAGAGCGTTTAGCAGCCTGGCAGCCCTGCCCACAACACTACAGCTGATACAAAAAAACCCTTAGCTTCTGCTGCCCCGAGGACAGTTTCATTCACTTCCCTTTAAACCTGGAAAATAGGTCACTTTTCTTCTCTTTCCCCTATCGAACCTCAGGTAGCAGAGAGGAGGTGAATTCTCTTGCCCTCCGTACCACAGCAGGCACACGAAGGGAGTTTCACCTTCTGGCAAAGGACAGAGGTGACAGACCCGTTCTCCCCTGCACAAGGCTTCAGTTGTTCCCGCAGCAGCACTGATCCACATACCTCAGACCACTTCATCCCTGCTGCAGGAGGTGTGGCCTGCCAGTGCCTTTGCAGATAAGATACCTACCTGCTCTGGGCCCTCGTCCAGGGCCTGTACCTCCTTCCTGGAGGAGGCAGGTGAGCAGCTCTCCCCGGCCCCTGGGAATAGCCAGCAGCTCCTGCTCTTGATGACGACCATGCAACAGCCACCTCAACCCCACGTGTGTACGTGGGGATCGGATCAGGAACAGATGTGGGAAGGGGCAGGGAAGCTCCGAACACTGGAAACCATCTTCTGCTCCTCCCAGGTGGACACCTCGCAGCTTTAGATGCTTATATTAATAGCCTAATTTTTGTCAGACTTCTCACTCGAGTGTTGCCTTTCATCCACTTCTAGTAGGCACTCCATGCATATTTTGTAAGAGTCTTTACATAATAAAAGCACAAGGAAAAAAAAAAAGGCAACAATAAAAAAATACAACACTCCCTCCTGGGTTTAAAAGAAAAGAACTTATGTTTGCCAGGACCATGTTGGTACATTTGAATGCAAAGTTAAACAACTCCTTAAAGATGCTGTCAAAATTTGAGCGGGGGGAAAAACAACACCAAACAACAACAACTGGTTACATTCTTCTTGTACTGAGTTTGCAATTTGTCCCATAATCTTCTGGTGAGAAGCAACACCAAAAAACAAGCATTGCTAAAATCTGTCTGTTTTGTTTGCGAGTTAAGATCCTATCAGCAGTACATGAATAAAGATTACCATCTTGAATTGCAGTCATATCTGAAGATTTTAAAGACTCATAAAAATGCAGACTTCAGTGGGATAACTGGAAGATTGTCATTAACTGTCAGAATTTGAGAAATGGGCCTTTTCTGAAAATTTGACTCACAACCCCAACAGAAATAAGCCCACACTACCTTATTTAAAGTTAATTTACACTACAGTTTGAATAGCACCTGCCCTTGGGCATGTTCCAGAAGAACGTCTACCTTTTCACAAAGCCAGGCTAACACCCATTGTAAAACTTCCAGAGGCACATTAGATGTCTATTCTCCCCCCAGCAATTTCACCCTTAGAAGTAGAAGGAACGCTGCCAGTTACAGCCTGTGCTGAGGAAACATGAGTTATAATTTTACCCTGGGAAAATTGCTGAACTGGGAGCTTCTGGTGTGGCATAGGTCTTGCCTTCGCAATCCAATGGTTCTTTTGATTCAGAGAGGCTTTGAAAGGGTGGTGATGAAAAACATAGCCTCTCCCTTTGAATCAGCCAGCCGCCTGCTTTCCTCTGCACTTTTTAAATTTGTTTTATTAATTTGCCTAGGAGCAGAAAGAGATAATACTGACCCATCTGGAGCACACGCGTTTTCGGACATATCAACAGAACATTATCTACTTCAGATTGAACAAGAAGCCAACAGAAAGAACCATCTCCAGACTAGCTGAAGAATTTTATATCTGGAATCACCTTAAAAAAAAACAACTAAAAAAAAAACCAAAAGCCTCTGTTAGCCCTTCCTGCCTTATGAAAAGGAAACAGACAAATTATAAGGATCCAATAAAACTGTATCTATGAAATGCGGTAGCGCACTCAAGCTCTAAGCACTCTCCAGATGTTTCTTGCAGCAACCAATAATAAAATATTCTCAGCCTGAATCGTAATTTTGAAGACACTGCGTCCACTTAGTAATTACGAGACTAGACAATACAACAGACAGATAGCTTCATCTATAACCTCACTGCAGAAAAGAGGCACAAAAGGGCTTTAAAACCATACCTTTGTAATTATCTAATTTACAGCGAAGATGTAAACAAAACTGTGTTTGACAGTTACAGTTCAAGCTGGTGCAGAATTAGAAATACAGTGGAAAATTGCTATCCTAAATTATACATCCCTCACTCCAGAATTGATGCAACGCAACACTATAGGCAAAAAGGACCGGCTTTCAGGAGCCCTCTGCTGTCACAGTGCTCTCCTCCTCCCTCCCGCCTACTTCCCCTCCCAACGCTATCAATGCAACGATGCCATCACTCAAAAACTACAATCTGCTGAAAACCTGCCAGATGGACAGAGACCACCGAGAAGACAGTGCAAGGAAATGGTAAAGACTGAACTTACTGAAGCAACAGGGTTTTTGGGAGTCTTGGTGAACGCAGACTGCAATAAGGAGAGCTTGCTCGGCTCTGAAATGATCCCGTGCATTTCCAGGGCTGGCTGGAAGATTCTCTCTCCTCTTGTAACTCTCATTGAAATTATCAGCCTACATATTTCATAACACGCAGGAGAATGAAAAAGTCCAAGCACTATCACGAGAGAAATCACATTATTTATCATTACACTATTTCAAAACACACGTAGGTTACTTAATACCTCGGGACAGGCGGCACAACAACAGGTGCTGGGAGAGGAAATAGGCTTTTGCTGAAGACACGCACACGAGGTGGCACAGGACAGTCGAGGGGTCCCAAGAGCTCTCCAAGTGTGCTGTTCACGTGCCATGCCACATACGGGAGCAGAGCTGAAAACCCTCAGCCACCCAGATACTTTCCTACCCCTGCCCCATACCAGAAACGTGATGCTCTTTGGATGTGGAAGCCTTCAGAGGAGTAGGTACGCAGCTGGTGGCAAGGGGCTGAAGTCTTGAATTAAATTCAAAAAGCTCCTTCATGCAGTAATCCATGAAGGTTTTGAGTTCTTTTTACCCCTTTCTCTTTTTCTGAGGTTTTCTTAAATGCTGGGAAAACACTTAAGGATGAAGGGAGAAAAGGAACTGTGCACACAACTATCAGGAACAAGCAGCGACTTTTTTGGGTAGCATGAAGGGCAGGATTTGAGGAGAGGAGAACGCAGGATCCTGCTTTGGAAGGCAAGAAGCATGCTTGGCAAGACAGCGACCGTATGGCATAGGAACAAAGCATACTTTAGATTTGGTTCATTTGATTCCATTATGTGTAAAAGATACTTTCGGCTCCAAAGCTAAGAAATACAGTTTTGACTATTATTGTTTTCAGACCTGTAGGGATTTCTCCAAGTAGTCATTGTAGCTCATATGATAAAAACATTCATTTGGCAGCTAATTTTAGCATTTTTTTTGCCCACGAGGGTAGATTAACCATGAATCTATATAACCATGTGCTATATGCTAACAGAAGCCATCATCACCACTGCCAACTTCATGAAGCAGCAACTGGCTAACTAGTTTTAGACAGCTGCTAACTAGTTCAGTAAATTCTTTATTTCATATTAAAAGGCTTTATCTTGATCCCTCGCCACAACAGATCACATACACATCCTCAGAATACCAGTCAAAATCTTGGTATCTTTAGCTACATTAGCTTGGATTGCATGTCCTGTTTCTGAGCCTGGTTTTGTGCTTCTCTGGTTATTACTAACACGTGAATTGCCAGTGCTTGAACCAAAGGAACTGAAAGTGTCTAAAGAAGCATAAAAGACAACATTGGTTAATCGACAAGAAATGCCTATCTTACTTTCTCTAGCTACTGGCTTTTATCACCTCCAACGTTCAGTGAATGTTCCAGTAAAATTGACAAGCAAGAAATAAAGACATGTTAACAAACTCATGCTAAAGATAGCTGCGCTATGGCAGAAGCCAACAACACAGAAGAACGACCTAACAAGATGATTCTGGGACAGCTCGAAAGAAAAAGGGCAACGGGCAGCTTCACCAGGAAAATTAAAGCCAAACTTATAGCACACACAGTTACTTCATCTTTAAAACATGCAGAAGCTACATTAGACAACCTAAGGACATTCACTGCCACTTGCCAGAGCTGGTTCAACCACCGTGTGGTAACCACTCAGGTATGAAATTTCTCTTTGGTAGGCTGTTCTGCAACTGGGTTCTCGGAGAAGTTGGGCATTGCCAAGAGGTTAGGCTAATTTAACCACTGATGAGGCAGTAGGCTTGATGTGAAATTATTCTCCTTCAAAACAATACTTGAAGAAATCTTGCATTGGTCTTGGGGGAAGACTTCACTTAACTAAAGCTGCAGAAAACAAATCCACTACCTTGAGTGGTAGCAACCGCTGGCAGTAGCCAGTAAGAGCATGCCAACAAGGGGACGCATCCTCTATAAACAGCTCAGGTCCAAAACTGACACCTTCAAACTACACCTGCCTTCTGCAATGGAAAAGAAACAATTTTAGGGAAGGATCGAGACCACAAGATCTGAGAGTACCTAAAAATGTCTAAGACAGCAGTTTGAGTATATGATAGAAGATCTCTAGAAGATCTTAGAAGACATAGTAATTTGGGATGTGTTACTAAAATGTAATCACTTACTAGAGCAAAATCAGTTTGATTTCCAAGGAAAAAAAATAGGTTAAGGAACTGTTTTCTACACAAAGTGAAAGAACAAAATCTTACCTCTACCCAAAACAAACAAAAAAAAACAAGAAACACAACACACAAAACCACACACACACAAAAAGAAGAAATGAACCACACACCAAAACAAACAAAAGCAAGCAACGATTGTAAGACCCTGTCCGTTCTTTACAGAGGACAGACCACAAGGGGCTTTCTCCCTAGGCACACACAGGAACACAGCTCTGGACCCCGGCAGCGGTGCCCACCCAATGCAGCACGTGGCAGGCTGCCGACGCTCAGTGGCCAGGACAGCAGGACGGAGGACACACTTCCTCACCCCTGCAGGAGTCAGAGGGAAAAAAATAACTCTTCTTCACAAAAGTACCGCTTTTATGTGAAAAACTAAACCAAAGCACTGCATTCCAGACACCTGAAAAGCGGGAGAAACCACCACAAGAGAAAGGCTTGGCAGCTAAAGGGGCTGAAGAGGGGATGGTTGCCCACAGTGACACATCTCAAGGCTTTAAAGAGCAGTTCCAGACAAGGCCTGGGAGATAGCACTTGCAGAGGACTTTCTCTGAAAGCAGGCAAATCTGGGGGAAAAGGCCAGGGAAGCGGTGCAGGACACCAGCAGCTCCTCCCAGCACAGAGCGGAGGGAAGCAGGGCGGCTGCAGTGCCTGCAGGAGGCGAGGAGAGCAGGCAGCGGGATGCCAAGTGTGCCCGGGGAGTGGGAGAGGGGAGACAAAGCATCCCCTGTTGGGGCAACAAAGCCCTGCCAAAAGAGAAAAGGGGAGGCTGGCGGAGGCAGCGTTTAGTCTGCAAGAGTGGGGAGAAGGGTGGTGAAACACAAAAAAAAACATTTAAGTTGTCAGGCTTTGGTCTCCCCTTTGGAACAAAAGCTTGCCTTCAGGAACAGATGAATTGTAAATGACAAACACGAGTACGAGCACTTGGAACAAACAGGAAAAGTTTCACAAGTCCTGCGATGACCATCTAGCAGAGGGGAGCAGAAAACAACTTCATCAACAATTCCTAAATTATGGATTCGTCTCGTGGCTGTCATCTGTGGCCCCATTATGGACATACCCGGGCTGGGCACCTGATTTCTGCTGAACGCAGAACCGAAGGGGATTAGTTTGGAGAGAGGGGGCAGTGTGGAGGGATGCGTGGAGAGATTGCTTCGTTTTCCAGCAGAAACCCCAAATCTCAGGATTTCCACCCGTGCTGCCTCACGGAGCAGAGCTTCAGCCCAAAAGACAACAGGCG
The DNA here is from genome assembly GCF_964211835.1 of Anser anser. NCBI lineage: Eukaryota > Metazoa > Chordata > Aves > Anseriformes > Anatidae > Anser > Anser anser. The sequence continues at coordinate 48,230,901 of NC_139721.1, read as the reverse complement.
ATGAGGGTATGCCTTCCTCCACATATTTAAGAAGCCGTGTGGAATGAGGTGTGGCAGTGGTACTTATACATCCAGTCCTAGCTGGAAACTGTGGCGGGATGCCAACCACGCCGTAAAGGTCCTGTCATCTCAACTCCAAGCAACGTCCTGACGATCCCGACATTTTCTCGTACCGAAGCGTGCCACAGGTACAGAAAAACACTGCACTGCAGTCAAGAGGCCCGACAGCCAGAGCAGTCTTACCTGCCACACACTTGTCTTAACCAAACCTTGTGACCCATCTCACCGTGACGGACCTTGCGAAGCGCTCAGCACCGGGTAGCTCCACCGAGAATAATGCTCCTGCCAACAGAGATTTCACTTGACCACAAGCAAGTCTGGAGGTTTCTAGGAGGCTGAAGCAGTGGCAGCTGGTGGTCGGTACCCAGCAGTAAGGATGGAGGCTCGCCTGGTGGGGCCAAAGTGAAGCACACCAGAGATGCATCACCGGGACTCAACACCCAGAAGAAGGCTGAACGCATGGCTAAGCTGAAGTAGTAGCAGTGACACCAGAAAAGGCTTTTAAACACAAAAAGGAAACCGAAGACAGCCAGATAAACTCTAATACTCATGTGCAGGTTACAATCAATGATGACTAGTGTTTTTTATAAAGGGCCTAACGATGCAGCGCAAGCTAATTCCTCCCATCTGAAGCCTGGCACCATTTGGTATTTTGAATAAAAAAAAAAACAAAACTAAACAAACAAAAACCAACAAACCCAAACCACCGAATGCCTTTTTTCTCCCCCTTTCCTTCTCCTAGCTCTTTTGCCATGCTAACGCTTGTTTGCATTACGTCTATTTTGAGCTAAATTAAATAGGAGCAGCAGAGTTCTGATTCAGTAGTAGCAATAAATGGGGTTAGCCTGGCATTGATCTGTGTAAAGGGGCCAAAGCTAGGACTGCCAGCAGCAAAACGTGGTCAGTGAACTCTGCAGTGCCACAGAGTGACCCTGCAGCTGAATTCTTAGCCCTGATTACAACAGAAATAGACTTGCCTTCCTGAACAAAGAGTATTTCAGGCAGCAGATTAGCAAGAGAAAGTGCACTTATAACGGCAGATTGAGGAAACAGAGCAAAAAAACAAAACCAAAAAAACACAGCAGACTTTGGAGTATTTTAGAAAGCTCCTAAACAGTGCAAAACACGCATTCATTGCTCTGCATTTCTTGTGAGCCAGCACTAGACCCAAACGCTAAAGAAAATAAATTTATTTTGCATTTCAGTTAAACAGCTTCAGTAAGCAAACATGCAGCAGGGAAGATGAACCAAAACCACGTTAAGGATAGCAGACTGAAGAAGTTTGCAGACTGAGAACATTTGCCCTGCGGTCCTGCAGGAAGGGAAGTCATGCTTTCTACAAGAGGCAAGGTCCCCTTCATAAATCATGCTCCAAATTCAGCCAGCAAATTTATACACAGCCAGAATTTCACAACCCTTAGGGAACACGGGTCAGATCAGCTAGCTTGCTGGGTGTTTGTGCTGTTGTGCAATGCAAAGGGAGCGAGAGCGCACCACCAAATCCATCCTCATGACTATGGGGTTTAATCAGAGTGCATCCAGGATCCAGAACAAAGCGGCCCTTGTTCGCACCGCGCCGCGATCCCCCTGCTCTCCAGCCAAGCGGGGTCAGCCCAGGTCTTTGGGCAGGGAGCCCCATCGGGGAGAGCCCCCAGCAAGGCCATTTCATGCAGCATGAGCCCACGAGGTGCTGGATGCTCGTGGACATCCCGACCAGCACCTCTGGCTGCTGCTCCCACCGCCTGGCAGGTCCAGAAGCCACGAGACCAGCCTCAGCGTGCCCCTCCTCACTTTTAGCCGATTTCTTTTCTGTATTTCACAGCAAATGCTCATTAACACAAGCGCTCCTTAAAAGCAAGCAGCACAAAATACCACGTCACTTCAAATCCTTACGAACAAGCCCCTAAAGGATTTCAGCCCATTTTTTTTCCTGCAGAAAGTCCCACTGTGGATTTTTGTTGCTTTATCAAGCAGCAAGGGGCAACACGGACAGCACAGAAGAGAGGGAGATTTTAAAAGTCCACCGGTACACTGGCAGCCTGCAAAAAAAAAAAAACCAAAAAAACAAGCCAGAAATGTGCAGGACAGCACCCTGTTTTTTAAATGCCACTCATCTGACTTGCTGCTCTCATTACGGGCTGATTGCACGCTTCACCAGGGTTTTGTGGCGGCTGCGATGTCGGAGCATGGGACATGTGGTTGTCACAAGGACTGGGAACTTGCCGACTGATTTATGGGAACTTAAAAACCCACAAAACCAAAAGATATTTGTATTCGCTTATGTCCTGAGTGCTCCTTTCACCTCTCATTGAATAACTCTCACGCAAGTAAGTGAAAGTTTACGTATAGTTCAAAACTCCCTTTTCCTTCTGGGGAAGGCAACATCGCCTTATACCACAGCACCCAGCCCGGGCAGCTCGGGGCCAGCACTGGTAACAGCAGCTGGAAATTAAGTTGTCATCTTAACTGGTTAACAGGTATTGAGACATCTCAAATAAGTCTCATTATTTTTAAAAAAAGGGCAATTATCCTAATTTACACTCTTCACAAGAGCAACAGCCTAAGCTTTAAATAAGGTACGATACCTGCCTGACCACCCTTTTTGAATGAGGAGAGCTGAGGGCTCCAACTCACCATCACTCTGCAAACAGCTGGGCTCTGTGGGACTGCTCCTTGGAGGCGAGCATCCCTCTCCCCAGGGGCGCTGGCAAAGCAGGGGCCACCTGCCCGCCGGGTCACCGACCAGGCAGCATGGTGCTGGTGACAACGGCAGCCCCCAAAAGCCATCAACCGAGGCTCAGCACAGCTGCTGAAGCCCAGACACACGGCCGTACCTTTTGCTGACTCTGCAAAGGAGCGAAAAGCTTCAGCAAAGAAGGAGGGCAGCCGAGGGCAGCAACATCAAGCGAAGATTTGCCAGGGCTTGTCTGCCAGAGGACGGAGTCTAGCATTTTAACCATTTTTGGCACATTCCACATTCGGTATTTTTCAGAAGCTTTCTCGGATGTTTATGAAACAACTGCAAGGTAGGCAACTACATTCACAGCGGTACGAAGAATTCCTTCCCACATTCCTCTCCCATGCTCTGCAGCCGAAATAAATGAAGATGTAGTTTATGTTTCTTTAATTACAGTTTGTTAAAAAGAGAACAGGTTGTTAAGTTATGGTGAGGAGCCTATGAGCCTGTGCCCTGCTTTGAATACCACAGCGGCGTAGATTTCACTGAATCAGAAAGCCTGGCCAAAACATCCCTCGGGGGGATGCGTGTTCTGCTATTGTTCAGCAGAAAACAATTTACCTTTAAACCAATCATGGTAATCAAACCGATCAATTAGAAAATGATCTTAAGAGATCGCTTCCAACATCGAGAACACTGTCAAGTTTCGGTCATTTAATATTAAATATCACGAGGGTAATACTGCACATTTGTTTTATGACATTTTTATACCATCCATCTTCTGCTGTTTGCTTTTAATCCTGCTTTTCCCCCATTAAATACTTACAGTATTTATATAGCCTTGTAAAACTCCAGTACAAAAGAATAAGCAACAAGAACTTTTCCCCATACATTACTTACCAACTTAATTATGTAATGTAATGTGAAAGGTTTATGTACACCAGCTGGATCTCATTACCGCTACGTTTCTCTCTTTTTAAAGTGCACTTTATCTGGAATACTCAAGTCACTAAGAACTCCACTTAAAATATGTTCAGCTGGCACACACGCAGGCTCACGCTGCACTACGCTAACTCATTAGACAGATTCACAACAACTCAAGTTTGTGGATGCTTATTTCTGAATTTTAAAACGCACACGGTAAATTAAAATGTTTGAAGCCAACTAATTCAGTCTTCCCCATACTCTTCCACATACAGCGAGGATCAGAAAAGTGAAAAAATAAAAGTTTCACGAGACTATTGGTTTCATGCTCCTACCGATCAGCGCTAAAAGTCAGGGATGTGCCAGCTTTATATACCTAGTAAGACATCTAAAAAGCAGATTTCAGAGCCGTGAAGGCCTCACCAGTAAGAGCTCCTATTCAAGGAGGCTATTAAACACCCAAGTGAACCGAGGCAAGCCTGTCGCACGCCTTGGTGCCACCAATTGAGACATTCCTGTTCAACCGTGAGGCAAGAGTTGTGGTTTAATAAACGAAGAGAACAAAACCAAGCATAAAAAAAAATCCTGTGCAATGGTTTTATTTTTGTTGTATATTTGACTGTAATTACTGTCTTAAGTATTTTAATTGCCTGGCTTTTCTTCAAGTGCCTTGCCTGTGGGGAGGGGAGGCAGGGCAGCTTATAGTTTGTCATTAATGAATAAAGTACAAACAAGTTTACCTTGTCTGTAATCAACATTCCCATCAAAACAGCTCGAGAAGAAAATGCGAAGGGGTCCGCTCACCCCACAGACCCAACACCATCGTGTTAACATCTGATCTTTAATAATTAGTCTCCTCCTGCCACGCCACTTACACCTCAGAGGGGAACTGGCAAGCCTTTTTATAGCACCCACACGAGAAGCATCCGAGCCCATCACAAGCATCGCCTCCTTACCCGTTTCCAATCCTCCTCTACAGAGGTTGCTCTTGGCCACCGGTCTGGGGATGGGGCACCAGGACAGCCAGCCCTCGGGTCTGGCCCCAGATGACCCTTCCTTGCACGCATGTGAGGTGAGAAACAGAGGGAAAATATGTTCTGCTGCTTGCAAGCAAATCTGTAGGGCCATTTACCGTTTTGCTGTGCAACAACACACATCCAGCCCTTCTCAGCTGGAAATAATTTTTGCCTGGGGTGGAAACGGAGCGGAGGGAAAACAATGAGTGACAAAAAGAAGCCCATGCAGGACAAAGTAAAATACACCCCTCTGCTTCATTAAGAACTGATTAGACGCAAGAAGCCATCGGTAAAAGTCAGAGCAGTTGTATTAAGGAGATGGTAAAGCCAGGAAGATGGAGAAGCAAACGGCTATTTTTCACAAGTCAAAAACATGAAGACGACAAATTTGGCCATTAGTCTTGTTTTTCCACTTAAATTGGTACAGGAGTCTGCTGCTTTTCAATAGCATCATGTTCCCAGCCCAGCAGCCTGTCCCAACAGCCAGCGCACCACTGCCACCAGCGTGCTTTGTCCAGCAGCAGCTCACCTCTGGGGATGAAGGCAGCTCTTCCTCCCCCCGCCTGGGGAAGAGGTAAAGATGCAGTGACCACACTCATCCACTAGGGTCCCGACTGCGACCACTACCTTTCCCCTAAATCACAAAAAAAACTGCCTTAAGAACCAACAGCTTCCCGTTACTTCGGATGAAGACTTCCTTCCACACCCCGCTTTGAGCTAAAATCGCCGGTGCTTCCTGATAACATCTCTTATCAGCTCTCTCAACCCGGAGCCCATCTCCTCCCTTCAGCCTTGAATCAGCTGGTACACCATCGCCAGCACCCTCATCTCTGCCTTGAAGCACGCCGTTCACTCTTACGGGACGGTCCCGCCAGCACGCAGGGACACTTCTCGCTCCGGGAGGCTTTATGTTGTGTCGGCCGCTTCTCGTGTGCTTCATTTCCCCCACAGCAAAACACAGAGCTTTTATTCTCACGGCACGACAAAAATAGCATATCCGACGGCGTCTCCGAAACAATGCTACTGATTTGCAACAGCACTCAAAGCATCTGCCTGCCGTTGCCAGCCAAAAGCACTGCTGATCAGATGAACACCTCTCCTGGAATAAGTTTATAATAGAGCGCATGATTATATATCTTGATTCAGCTACATACATAAAGTAGGGAACCAGATGATTTAAACACTGATCTGAGGTCTTCTCCTCATTAAGATGCACAGGCAGAAGCCTGGTAAAAGAGAGATCTGAAAAGACGCCGTATAAAAGTTTAAAATGGGTTTATGAAAAATGGACTACAGTACGAGAGCAGCTTAACTACTTCTGAAGAATTATGTGCTGAAAGCTAGCAACCAGCCATCTACCCCCAGATCCAACAAGAAATTCCCGGCGTCTCAGAGCTATGCCCCTGCATTTGTTTCTTTAGAGGGAAAAAACAACGCATTTTGACTAAGCACACCACCGAAGCACTTAAAGTTGTGATATGTAGCATGAACACTATGATATGTAGCATGAACACGCAATGAAAACACAGGCATTAACACACAGCATAGACCAGCGTACACAAGTAATTTTAGATGCAGACAGCTCTTCGTAGTAGAAATTTAACAAAGCTAATATTTCACTAGGAAACCATGAGCCAGATAGATACAGGGAAACCCAGACCCCAGTGCCGGTCCCGGTAAAGCTCCCATCGCATTGAGGGGCTACGAGAGCCCGTGTGGCACCCAGATGGGATGAAGCTTTCTTTGGAAGCAGGAACCCAGTGGGTTCTCTCGAGCAATTTTATGAAGTGGCTTAAAGATTAATGGAGTAGATCACCAGCTCACGCAGCACTTTGATCAAAACCATGTTTTCCCAACCTCCTCACTGAGTTTTAATAAGATGTGAATGAGAAATTGATCTGGACACTTTAGTTTACAAGGAGTATTTCAAGTAGCTTGAGGAAACTAGTTTATTGTCCATTAGGAATAACAACAAACACAATGCTCATATGCCATTTTACCGCAGTGCTGACAGTGGATCTCTTCTGGGATGCATACCCAAGAACCAACACTTACTCTGAAACAAAACTCTATAGGCAACCACGGGTTGAAATGTCTCCTTTTTAAGGTTAAGGAAATAAAACCTTTTAGATTTCAATTTCCAAATTTGAGCATACGATGTATTTAATTTACACCACACTCAGTTTCTTTTAACTGACTTGGAAGTTGAAGAAAACCAAGACCTCCCCGCAAAAAAACACACCGCCACTACTACTCTTTCACATTTTGCTCTAGCATTTCTGCTCTAAAGAAAACACACAGTTCTTCTCTGCCACTTCTCAGCTCTATCTTTTCCCTGATCAAATTGTGTTTCAGTGCCTTTTTACACGTGTTATTTAGTATTAAGAAGGGCAAATTTTCTAGTTTTCTAATTCTAGCTCCACTTCAAACAGAAGCATTATTTACCACCCTTGAACCCACCAAACTAACCCAGCAGTGCACTGGCCCTACAGAAATCAATCTAGCTCCTACCTGACGTGCTGTGATGAAGCAATGGGTAATGTTTTCTCACCCTGCTTTCCCTCCCCTCTTCATTTCCTTTGTCAGTGTTTTTCCAGCTCTGTTCCTTACCACAAAATTCCTACATCCTAGCTCCAAAACCCAGCTGGCACAATTATTTAGCCCTGCTTGCTGGCTTCCAGATAGGTCAGAGGGCTCATCTCCGCTCTTTTCTCACATTCAGGTAAAACAGCTATTTCAGACCACTGCCATTAAAAGAGAATAAAATAATTTCAGACTGCACACTTGCTTTGGAGCTTTTCGGCTTTTACAAAGAGTGTTTGTGGGGGGAAATGGCAACGCTTTAGTTTTTCCTTACAGCGCTTGTTTACAGTTCTGGAGGAAAACCCAGGGGGCCGCGGGCTGCCTCGCCACCAGCGCCCGATGTCCCCAAGGCAGGGCTCCGCGGTCACTGCTCAAACAGCAGCACTGAAGTGCTTTTTGTTTGGTTTGTTTCTGTTTTAGCTAAAACATGGACACAGGCCTTGTGAAATCTACAACAGACACATGTATTTACTGTACCTTTACCTGGACATATTACAGATTTCACCTGATGCTTTAGTATCTCTCAACTACTGAAATAAGCCACAGAAGCTTCTAAAAGCCTCTCTGTACACTTTACATGACTTCAGCAGTTACTGCCGTATCATTATCCTGCACTGCCAACCTAGCCCACTCTTACACTGGTGATCCTGAAGGCACCTGTTAGCAGCCTGGTAGTTCAGCATACTCAGGAAAACTGGTTAAAATTCCACTTTAGCATGGGCATGAGGAATCCTTGTCTAATGAATTACCATAGTAAACTTAGAAAAAAGCATTCGGTTATCCTTCTTTCTGCTATGTGGATACTTTCACCTTTTACATTATAGCTTTGTGCTACTTCCACACACCAACGCAATACGCTAGCACGTTCATTCATGCTACATCTAGTATTATTCGCATCACCACATTTTAAACTTGATACCCATTTCAACAAATTTGTATTTGCTGGTTAAAATGAACCTGGCTTTTTTGTTTGTTTGTTTTGGCATTCCTCACTTTTGATACTTTCCAACACCTAAAAACAAATGGAGCAGTTTAGGTCCAGAAGTACTTTTAATGGAAACACTTGTACGCAGTTCCTCCTTAAGCAACACCAAAAAGACTGGGAACGTTTAATTTCAAAGCAGCTGACAAATGGAGGTGCATTTCAAAAATAACGCTTAATTTATTTTATTTTAAGGTAATCTGCAAGGTATTCTAGAGATTAAAAAAAATACAGAAATTATGCTGTTATAGAAGTGTTTCAAATGCTTCTAAAGGAAAGCAAAACTTACACTGCGTTCTGAAAAGACATTAAAGTTGTCTCTGTTTCTTAAAAGTCAAACCTTAACTATGTTACACATGCTGCTCTGGATTGGCAACAGCTTCAAAAACAGATTTTCCAGCAGTGTTTTTTCTTTTTTTTTTAAGCCTGACACCTAAACCCACGTCAGTCCCATTCTGCCTATTTTATTTTCAAACAGCACTTAGGCAAAAGAGCCGGAGTCAAAGGCTGAGCAAGGAGGGATTTGCACTGCAATTCCTGCTAAAGAATATAAACTTGTGAAGCGTTTGTGCTGGAGAGAAACCTCATTCCTACCGACATGGGCCGGTGGTGCAGAAGGGAGTGCTACAGGGCTGTGCGTGACCCCCTCCGCCGTGACAGCAGCCGCTCCTCCGCTCCCTGCAGTCCTTGCGATCGTGTTTGCCAGCCACCGACTACCGTGTATTTTTAGAGAGTGTGCTTTTTCAGAGAAACTCTATTTTCAGAGATATAATCAGCAAAATAGTTACTTCAGCATTACTGAATTAAAAGGCAATAGAAAAAGAAGGCATAAATGATAGTAAGAGGCTACACAATTCTTTCTCAGCCAGTTATCTGCCAAAACCCACACACTTAGAGCATCTTACTACCTTTTCCCCCCCCAAATGCATTTGAAAAAGTCGAGTAGAAACGTGAACCTGGTCTTAACCGGGTCTTGGAAGAGCTTCTAGAAACCGGTGTTACGATGACAGGAAAAGAGCAAAACATTTTCTAAACCAAAGATGGGAACTCATAAACTTGATAAAAGCCTACAGAAAGCCTCATCTCTCAATCCAAGCAAGCATGGTCTGCAATAGTTCTCCAGCTACCTGTGATATCCAAGATGAAGACAAAAGGAACAGCACACAAATATACACTGTAAATGGCGTTAGTAATAAAATTATTAGAAACATAGGATAGCCCTCAAAAATGCAACTAATTCAGGCAGGTTCCCTCTTCATCTGACATTCATGCATCACCCACAGTACAGCCTGTAGGTTTGTCTGTTATGACATCTGTGTTCCCTTCTACACTTTCCAGCTTGCCAACCTAACCATCAAAATTAGGTCCTCCCAGTTTGGCATCAGAGCCACATGGGTTAATTACAGCACTTAGGGCAACTCACACGCTTGGGGGTGGCATGACTTTGGTACAAGGGAAGGCTGTGTCGAGAATGGAGGTAACTCCTGAACCCACCTCACCTTCCCCGCTCCCAGCCCGCAGGCGCACGGAGGGAGCCTCAGCCCAGCCCAAGCAAAATCCAGGTGGGGAGGGCGACACCATCGGATTTCCCCTCCTTTTTTGTGCCAAACCCACGTACGCCATTCCCCTTGCATGCTTCTGCTGCTTCATTTCCAGATGAGCCTCAAGCCAGAGGACGCTTGGTAATGAGCCACTGATCGCATGCAATAGTTTGGGTGCAGTGGGCCATTCCTTCAGGTGCGCTGCAGGCACCTCACCCGTGAAACAACAGCTCATGCCAGCAAGACCGGCATGGGCTTCATGGCCAGTAACCCAAAATCATAGTAACTGCTCAAGACTACTCTATCCGACCTTAGTAACATCAGATGGAGCATGCTGTCTTGCTTCTGAACACCTCCTCCCTGCCACTTTTGAAGCCTATTAGAAACATACAGAGAAAAATCAACAGCAGTGAAAGCAGCATATATATACATGTATATAAATATACACACATACATACCAACATACACATTATTTATGTAACAGCAGTTACTAAAAGCTCAGGGTTCAGCTAAAGGGTTGAGAAATCACTCTTGAAATTTTTCCAGCAATCCCTAATTTTAAGCACACGTAAATGGACACACACACAAAAAGAGAAGCTTAAAATACAGTGGTGTTTTAAAGAAGTCACTCATTTACGCATTGCATTTCTGACAGGCAGACGCAGAAGTAGTAACAGCATACGCAGGTGCCAATTTACAGGGAAGTCCGTGAGCCGCAGCCCCTTCATTAGAGCTACCAAGCACAAGAGTCACAACTTCATAGCCTCCTCTTCCTCCCACTCCCCATATAAAAAAAACAAAACAAAACAAACAACAACAAAAAAACAACCCACAGACTAAAACAAATGACAGCATCGCCAGATGCTGGGTTTGGGTGCTTGAGGAGGAGGGAGTGAAACAGAGCACGTGAATGCTAGACCAGAAACTGCCCCAGTGCCTCCGCAAGCTCTCTGGGATAAGGAAACAGAAGGAAAGCCAGAATTCATCTTTATGCCTCGCCTCTCATAGGTTTATCTTGCCCTCACCCTGTGCACCCCTGAACATCCCCGCACATTCCTGAGCATCCCTGGGCTTTGTCCTTCCACACTCCCCTGGCTCCCAACAAAAAGCCACGAGAGGACTGCGGAACGCGTGGGTCTGGCACCGCCAGGGCCCCCACGTCCAACTGCAATGATCCGTGCCAGCCACAGAAGTGTACAGACAGACACAACCAGTAGGCATATCAATTAACTGAGAATTTACTGGAAATGTACATACTGTATCTGTGTGCTGCAACTATGATTATTTCCCAAACTAAAAATGGCACTAAGAAGAGATCAAAGGCACTTGTCCTCATTAGGGATTAAGTCCCTAGCAAGTTTGAAGGTTTTCAGATCAACTAACTAAAATTGGCTGAGTGCAAAAGCGCGTGAATTTCTAAAAGCCTGGAAGAGCCATTTTTCTGTGTGGATAATCCTGAAAAACAACAAGAACAGAATTCAATCTCATGTCTTCCGACATTACTTTCAGATCAAGGTATTGTGAGAAGTTGCAATCCCTTCCTTCCTCCCCCCTCGAACGCCTGAGAGACTTACAAAGCATTCCCCGAAAACATGATTATATATTTTTACTATCACAACATTAATAAATCTCTTCTACATCAGATAAAATGCAGTTACTAACACTTGTCCCTTGAATCCAGAAATGCGATAAAAAATTATCTTGCACGTACATATTTGGCTACATGCCCTTAATGATTTCCTCCCGAAAAGCAGGGTGCTTTTATTGCTTCAGAAACAGAAAAGCAAAATAATAAGGAAAAAAGGACACTGGGAAAAGGATGAACAGAAGGGCTTCGAAAGTGACTGAAAATCTACAACATAGCTAATTAGGTTCCAGCTTCTAACACAATAGTGGGTGTACCATGGTCTGTTATCAAGTTTATAGCCAAGGGCACAAGACAATACAACCCCACATTCAATTTAATTACAGCCTATGGCTTGTGCAGTAGTGGTGTGTTTCAAAGGGTTTAAGCACTCATTTATTTCTACACCACACATGAAATAAGGCAGCTCACTGTCATACAGACTCACCAATTAGACCGAGCAGTTTCTGATCTCTTGCTCTCTAGCAGGAGAGCATTGGGCAACGGCAAATCTTTTACAGGATAATCACAGAAGACTTTTTTGTTAAAAAAAGAAAACCACCTCCACTGCCTTTAAGTTTGTGCAGCTTACCTTTGATGTTCACAGAGGAAGAGTAGCGACTTAGTCATTTCAGATTCTATACAAAAAGTGTCAAAATACAGCAGCACTCCGTCGATGCTGTCTTCCCCCTAACTGTATGAAAAGGGTCATCTTCATTTGGTTTATACAAAACGGATCACCTCTTGCATTCTTATCAGTGTCACTGAAGGCTGCACTAGGCAAGTTTCTGACTAGTTCACACGGTGCAAATAACTTAAAGAGCTCTAATTTCCAAAAAGTAAAAGTATTTTAAGAATTGATGTGTTACTGGATGAAATCATCACTTGAAATTGTTACATAACGTATTTTCTCCACTATAACACCCCATTGCATCTAAGACCACCTGCAAAGACAATATAGCAGATGTGTTAGACTTTGTACTCCAAAATCTAAATTCCACCTGCGCGTAACAAAACACCATTCTCACATCTTCACAGAAACCCACCCCGAGTCACCTTCAAGCAATCTCCTCCCCAGCAGCCGACCCAAACAGACCGCTTCCATTGCAGGAAAGAAAGACCAGCTCCCTTCATTCATTTCAGTGCGAGCACAACCCCCAGAGCCTAAAGGAGATCACTGACCCCAATCTCTATTCTGCTTCTCTTGAGCTTGTCTTGGGGCACATTCATATTCCCACAAACCTTCTGTTGGTTATAAGGAACACAGTTTGGGTTGTCTTACCATCTTCAAAAAATAAGATAAAATAAACAGCCCTGTTCAATGATCTTTTTAGAAGAACTGAGAGTTACAGCACTGACTGACCGACTAGGGCACGAGCCAAGATTTTGCTATGGAGACGGATAAGAACATCAGTTTGGGGGTTTGATACCCCTGCCTCCCCTGCATCAAGAGCAACTTTAATGACCAGCAGGTATAACAGGTACCTCCTGCAGTTGATCACTTTCCACATCTGTAACTAACGGAAAAAGAAAGAATTTCCCATTAAGAAAAACAAACAAACAATAAAACAACAACCAAAAACCAACCATGAAACGGACAGCCTGTAAAGTAGGTACAGTTTTTATTGTTCTTTTAACCCTCACGCTTAAAGATTTTAATGTCGGTGCTCCTTTTAAAAAGACATGTAGCAAACCCTAGGTTTTCTTGCAAACTCTGGTAATCCATTAATCAAAGAGGATGGCACTCACTAGGCAGTAGCACAGCCACAACTAACCTTGGAAACTAAGTAAACAGATATACTCCCACGAGAACTAACAAGGTATTTAGAAGTCATCAGTCTTAATAGCTGCTGTGCTTTAAGCCGTTAAGATAGGGATATTGCCCCATCTATTATCTGTATAGAAATAAAGCCCAGCATCCTAACGCTGCCTCCCAAAGCATCCCTGGAGCTTTCTGATGAGTCCTCCTATTCTGCACACTTGGAAAGCTCCTAGTGATGATCCTGGACAGAGTACCAAGAAAACTTGTACAGAGCAGGAGCCTTTTTTGTGGCCTTTTTATGGAAATTTGGGATGTTCTCATAGCAAACATTAAGCAGAAAGATTCTTATCCACTTCCAAAAGAAAAAGATTAAAGAGAGCTAGACTAACTTATTAATTACGTTGATTTGTTGCAGTTTGTGCCTGCTCTCTACTTATATTCATCATGTACTACTGTTTTGCCTTGTTCTGCAAAACCTGCAGTCAGAACAAGATTTCTGGATCTGGTCAAAGTAAGTCCCCTTCAAAGAAAGCATAAGGCAATGAAAAAACACATGCCATATCAAGAGAAAACACACACACAAAAAAGCTGTCCCTGGGTTGAAACCAGGAAGAAAAAACCTTCAGGTATCCCTCAGAACACCCATGACAAACGCACGTGAACCATGCTTAAATGACCAAACGTTTGGTAGATAGCTTAAGAGCCAATGAAACTCTTCAGAAGTAGCCCAGAAAAACCCAACCGAGTCAGAGAATCAATATAACAGAAGCATTTTGAAGCCACCCGTGACTCCCCTCACCCATAGCATAAGCCAATGTATTTCCTTAGACCTATTTTGGGGAATTTCTACTGCAGGAAGTTCAGCACGTACCAGACCTATAAATCTCAACAGCTACCACCCGACTGTAGCATCAAAGGCTTAAACTTTAGCTATTGTTCATCTTTCAGTAACAAGAGAGATGAACAACAGACAAATTACATCCCTCTGTCATCAGCTTGAGCTGAAGCACTGCTGTCAGTGGCAGGAAAATTGCTACACTTCAGCGCAAATAAGGACTGAAAAGAAAGTTGTGCCATGATGGCACAGGATGCTTAAAATACACTGTATAATGCTGCTCTCACGGCTGCAACCAAAAGCAATCGTTGGATCAAGTTGAGCATTTGATGTACCTTTCCCCAGCTCTGGAGGAGGCTCCTGCAAACCAAGAGCTACAAACACATCTTGGGGCTAAAACAAAAGAAGGAAGCAGCCACGACAGGAGAGAGTAAAATTAATATCCTTGCTCAGATTCCTAAAGTTTGCAGCCAGTGCAAATTCAATACCTTCAGTTTAGTGCCTCCATTTAACCTTTTCCATACCTTGCTTAAGGTATTAATGCTATAAGAAAACATACGTACACACAAACAGCATAAACACGCTAAGAAGCCCCCTCATTGCACTGATATTTATTCGACGGGGTGTTTCACCTGCCCACGGGGCAGCAGAATCTGTCCCCTGGACGAATAATTGCAGACAAGACCAATAAAACACAAGCTTCTGACCTTGGTGTTTTCAAGAAATCGGTGATATTTGTCAACAGCAGAATTTAGTGTCACATTGCCTGATGAGATGTATTCAGTGAAAAGGCCTGGAAAGTCTTTGTTTATAATTAAGCAATAACGATTGAGGGCCAGGGCATTTCCTGGGGATTAATGACCAGCTGGGGGAGTTGATGGCCTGAGGCAGTGCCTTGGGCCATTAACCCCAGCCAGTCATTAATTTCCCCAGGAAATGCCCTGGCCCTCGATTAGCGTAACTATTACAAAAGGTAGCTAGGGAGAAAAAGTTTAGCATTAACAATCTCCCAAGGAAACCCATTCCCCAGACAATGCTTTTTCATCGCATCCCAAGAAGAAGTGCGTAAGTTAAAAACTGACACGACAAGAACCAGCGATTAGGAAGAAGAAAAAAGCTCCCTTCTCCTAAAGGCTCAAATTACCGAGTTTTGTAGCGGAGGCAAGATTTAGCTACAAAAGTGGCTGGGCAGCTTGTTTAGCTCATTAGATTGTGAATGGAGATGAACATTTCCATATAATTACTGAGAAAACCCACACTGTCTAGTACCCTTGCTGATTGCTCATTTTCCTCCTTGCTGCAGCTAAGAAGGCAGCACATGGCCGCGTACGCTCCCGTCTATTCGAGCCATTTCTCCCTTTCCCCCGATAGCCAGCCGCTAATGAGAATCGCAGCGCCGACCGCGCAGCCACACAACGAGCAGTCCAACAGCTGGGTTTCTCCTCGTGTGAGCTTTATGGGAGAGTTGTGGGATTTGTGTGACAGGCTGGGACACCTCGCCACGCAGGTTACGGGCACGGGTACCGCGCGATGCTCTCTCCGTCACCACGGGTCCCTCTGCCCCATCCTCATGCGCACGACCTTCCGAGGAGCCAAGCCACGCCTGAAGTTCCCAAATGACCCTCAAGGTCACGAAAATACACCTGAAATACACCTGGTGTAATGCCTGAAAGAAGGAGCTAGAACAAAAGCACTATCTGCACGCAACCGAGCCTCCGAGCCACTCGGAGACACCAGCAGGAGATCAAACCGCGGCGCTCCGCTGAAGTGGTCGAGAAACCCCAAACCCACAACACACTAGAAAGGAGAGGTCGCAGGTACCGTACAGAACATAGAAGCTTGCGCAGGCGTTCCCAGAAAGCCGCCCTCCCGCTCCCCCTCCCCAATTAGCCCGGGGCTGGCTGATTAGCCGGCAAGCTCCCTGAAAGGGTCACTCTGTCCAGAACTGGTATTTCCACTTCGGAAGCAGCTCAGGCATGTCGGATACCTGCGTTCACCCCACAGCATGGGGCCCCCGCCACCGAAATCCCTGTTACTGCTCCACACCAGCACGTCGCGGGGGGGTTGGTGACCGCGCGGGGCAGCGAGCATTAAAGTTACTGCCCGGCACACGGGGTTTTATGGGGCACGGCGTAGCTGCAGAAGTTTTATAGTCGGAGCTGGAAGGACTTCCAAACTCGGAGCCAACTACAAAAGCGTAGCGAGTCCCTAATTGAAACGCGGCGAGGTAATTTAGCTCCAGCCGTCAAAAAAAAAAAAAAACAACAACTGGGCCGGGCAGCACGTGTGGCGGAGGGGACTCGCAGCACGGGGCCGGGGGCACCTCTCCGCTCCGCCCGGCCCGCCTCAGCCACGCGAAGCGCCTCCGACAAACTGGGTCTCGCTGCACCTAACCCGCCTAATTGCGCTGCTGCTGTATATTTCGCCACTATGGCAACTAATGCAACTAAAGCCAATTTGCCTTATAAAAAAAAAAGAGAAGAAAAAAAAGAAAAAAAAAAGAGGATCACTGCCAGGAAACAGAGCTATTTTAAATAAACAAATACAAGATGAATGCAATTGCCATATTAACCCTCTTGTTAACTTCTGAAGTTTAAAATTACACCCTCATTACTAGTGTGTAATTGAGTATTCTCCTGGCTGTTTCCTGCATTTGAGGTTATTCAAATAGTTCATTAGCACATCAAGAACACCACACACACTAATGATATCTGACGCCCTTATCTACTACTTTGGCCCGACTTTCGTAACTCATATCTTCCGCAAAAAGGAGGGGTGGAGGGGGGGGAAAAAAAAAAAAAAAAAAAAAAAAGAACAACAAGGAAAGAGGAAAAGAAAGCCAAAAGGAGGGAGAGGGGGAGCCGCAGGACTGGTGCCACCGCCGAGGGGGAGCAGGACGGTACCTGGGCACCTCCCTGTGGGATGAGCGGGGTTTGGCCGGCTCGCGGGGGGCTCTGGCTGCCCAAACGCTGCCACCGGCCCCGGGGGAGATGGGCAAGCGAGGGGGGAGCACAGGCTACGTGGGCCAGGGTGGCCAGCTTGGGGGTTGTATATATCTCTATTTTTTCCTCCTCCTCTCCTTTTTCCGGTTACCTGTGTGGGGGAAACAAGAGCAGGTGAAACTACTGTGGGTGAGGTGGTGCTTCTGTGCCCATTGGCTTCGGGGAGGAGGTGAGGCAGGGGGTCGTGTTTCACTGAGACCACCACCACGGCGGGTGCGGCGGCGTCCAGGGGCTCGGCGGGGCGGCGGCAGAGTCTTTTGGGGGAGGCCGAGGGCCCGCAAGCATCGCCGCCGGCCGCAGCCCCCGCCGGGAACACCGCCTCGTAGAGGGCCCGCTTGGCCGGGGCCACCGCGGCCGCTTCCGCCTTCACCGGCGCGGCGTCGCCGTCTTTGGGCAGCACGTAGGGGTTGGCGGCGGGGGGCCGGGGCCGCGGCCCGCCGTTGAGGGCAGCGGGGGTGTAGCAGCCCCCACCGGCGGGGTGGTGGAGGAGGTGGTGGTGGTGGTGGTGGTGGTGGGGAGGGGGGTGGTGGTGGTGGTGCGGTGGCGGCGGCGGCCCCCCCAGCTTGGTGCCGATGCCAGCGATGCTGTTGAGGGTGGCGATGGAGACGGCGCCGATGCAGTGGTTGGTGTAGGTCTTGGAGAGCTTGGCCGCCTTGGAGAGCATCTGCATGCGGGTGCCCAGGAGGTTCTTGCCGATGGCCTTGTTCTCGTACCAGGTGATGTCGCCCTCGCTGCAGTGGTCCCGCGGGCGCTGGAAGAAGGCCTTGCAGAGGGGGTTGCGCTTGGAGAGGTACTTGACGAAGCTGGCGTAGGGGCAGAACTCGGTGCCGGTCTCGTACATGCGGGGCAGGTTCTCCTCGTCGCTGCTCTCCGCCCGCTTCTTGCTCCAGGAGGACGAGCGCGACTTGTGGTAGGGCCCCAACGCCTTGAAGTAGACGAACTTGCGGCCGTCCTCGTCCACGGCCAGCCCGAAGGAGTCCTCCTCCAGCTCCCGCTGGTTCTCCCGGCCCCGCGTGCAGAAGTACATGCAGGTCTCGAACCAGACCTTGTTGAGGAGCCCGAAGGGGCTCTGCGTGCTGAAGACGCTGCAGGTGTAGAGCTTGCGGAGGTCGGCACGGGTGATGGCCTGCTTCTGCACCACCGGCCCGGCGCCCTGCTCCTCCAGCTTGCGGATGACGGCGGCCAGCGTCAGGTTGGCGGCGCGCAGCTCGGGGTCCTTGGTGAGGTCGAGGGTGCGGCAGTAGGGCGGCTCGTTGAGGTAGCGGTTGAGGGAGCTGCGGATGCTGATGAGGGAAGACTTGGAGTAGAGCTGCCCGCTCTTGGAGCGCGCCTCGGCGTAGAAGGAGCGCAGCACCCTGCACAGCGCCCCTTTGTCCATGGTCTCGAAGTCGGGGCTCTGCGCCTTCTCGCTCAGGTACTCGCGGAAGATGCGCACGGCGTAGCGGGTGGCCAGCCGCGTGTTCTCGCTCAGCCGCGCCCTCTCGGGACGCTGCAGCAGCAGGGCCGCCTCCAGCTCCGCGTCCTCCGACGGCGCCCCCCCAGCGCCGCCGCCGCCGCCCCCGACGCCCCCCGGGGCAGCGGCCGCGGCTCCCCCCGGGGCCGCCCCGACGCCGCCGCCGCCGCCGCAGCCGCCCGCGGTACGGCCCGGAGCGGGGGGCAGCGGCTCCGGCTCCTCCTCGCCGTCCCACTCCAGACCCATCTCCTCTTCCTCCTCCTCCTCCTCCTCCTCCTCGTCCAGCAGCAGCCCCCCATCGGCTCCGTCCTCCTCCTCCTCCTCCTCGTCCCCCGTTATCTGCACCTCCCGGATCTCATCCTCCTCCTCGCCCTCCTCCTCCTCGCCGGCGCTGCAGTAGCGGGGCGGCCGGGGGGCGCCTCGGACACGGCCCGGCGGCCGCTCCCCCGCCTTGTCCCCGCCGCCGCCGCCGCCCCCTCCGCCGCCGCCGCCGCCGCCGCTCCAGTCGCCGCCGCCGCCGCTGCCAGGCATTCTCGCCATATTGCCGTCTCCCTGCCAGTCCTCGGGCAGGGCGCATGCGCTATATTGGACCGCAGCGCCGGAGCGCTTTTGTGTTTTAATGACCTTCAGCTACCGGGAGGCAAAGCCGGGCTCTTAAAGGGAGCGCGCTCCCAGCGGCGGCGGCGGGGAGCGGGCGGGGCGGGACGGGACGGGACGGGACGCGAAACGGGGCTGCGAGGTGCCGGGGAGGGGGTGAGGGTGTCCCGCAGGTACTCACCGCGCCGCTCACCTCGGGGCCGTCCCGTCGAGCGAAGGGGACGGGCGAGGGGGGAAGCCGCCGGGCCGGGGCTCCCCCCTCGCCCGTCCCGCTGCGCCTCGCCCCGACGGCTCCTCCCCGCTTTAGATGGCTCGCAGATGTGCCGCGCTCCGTCGCCGGGCCCCCCGCCCCGAAAAGCCGCTTTTCCTCCGCGCGGGGAGGCAAACGCACGTCGAGGCGGCCGGTCCGGGGATGTCCGGGGGCGGGCGGTCGTGAATAGAAGAGTAGGAAGATTAAAATCGTTATCGGGACTTCGCCTGCCCGGAGATGTCGCCCCGAGGTCTCTTTTTTCCGCTCTTCCTTCCCCTTTTTATTTTTATTATGTTTTTTGACATCCCCAGCAGCTAAAAAGAAATCCGCAGCCAGGATGCAGGCAGAGGTCGGCGAGCCTCTGAACACCTCGTCCTTTCAGCTTTCATCAATGATACCAAAAAAAAACCAAACACCTCGTCCTCGTAACTTTAATAAATAATACCAAGAAGAAAGAAAAAATACCCTAAAACACCGCGCGCCGCCCCGCAGGGCTTGCGGGACCCCCGGGAAGGTGCGATGCGAGGAAATGAGGACTTCGGCAGAGTCCCCGGGGAGCCCGGCTCTGCCCTCCGCCGGCTCCGAGCATCCCCTGGGAGAGCCGTCGGGGAGCTGCCTTCGCCTTTCCCTTTCCCCTTCCCCGCAGAGGGGGACGTGGCCGGGCTGGGACCCCGCACGGGACCCCAGCAGCTCCGCAGCTGCTTAACCCGAGCTTTTCCAGAGCCTCCCCCCCTTCCCCGACCGGCAGGTTTTCTCCTCTTTGCTCCGTTGAAATAAATATTCATTACCACCACCGGGCTACACCTGAAATTAAAGTCTTAATTGCAGAGCTGCCGGCCCGAGTTACCACAGTTGGGGTTTACTCATCCGTAGGCGATTGCTCAGCGCCGGGCACCAGCCGCGGGGTTACCGTGGGCCGGGGGGGGGCCCAGCACCGTCCCCGTCCCCGTCCCCGTCCCCGACGGGGCGTCCCGGGCAGCGGCTGCCCTCGCAAGTCGGCGCAAACGGGCAGGCAGAAAGGATGCGCGAATTGTCGAGCAAACGAGGCCAATTCGAAACAAATAAGCGCTCCAGGAAGAGAGCCTGCCACTCCCAGAAAATAATTGCAGAGAAAGCCGGCACTGTTATGTTGATGTAAGCCCGGAGTAATTACACGGAGGTCAGGGCTGTTGCATGCACTGAAGAAGTTGTACTTGCTCTGTAGTTTGAGAGCGGATTATGTCGATGGTTTATATATATTCTAGATTTTTTTTCACTATGCACATAAAGAGGATATAAATATTCCCCCTCTCCCCCCCCCCCGTCATATGCTATTTGCAACCCAACGCTCAGTCAAAATCTCTAAGACCTTCCGATGAGGTGGACCAGATGCTGAAACTGACAGCCATCAAGCAGAAAGACCATTAAAACCTAAATGCCCCAAACGAGCTCCTGTAAGGAGCTATAACAGCCCATCCCAGGAGACAGAGAACTGCAGGGCTTGCAGCCTGCATGCTTTCTATGAAGATCTTCAGTTTCCTTTATTGTTCCACTAAATGCTAAAAATGACATGACTGGCAATGACCTTCGAATTTGATTCTGTGTAAGGATCATAGAAGAGGTGATGCCTTTCCCTTTCCCTTTCCCTTTCCCTTTCCCTTTCCCTTTCCCTTTCCCTTTCCCTTTCCCTTTCCCTTTCCCTTTCCCTTTCCCTTTCCCTTTCCCTTTCCTTTTCCTTTTCCCTTTCCCTTTCCTCTTTCCCCTTTCCTTTTCTCTTTCCTTTTCCCTTTCCTTGGTTTTCAGAGCCACATGAGCACAAAAGGTAATTGAACTTTTTTTTTTTTTAAACTTTAGAAAAAGATGAACACCAGGTTGACAGCTTCTGTACTTGGATGTTCATTTAATCACCATTTCCTGATTACAGGAGGTGAACTATGTTGACAGACTTGGAGATGAATATGGAGCCAAGTATACTAATAGTAAGTATAAAGGACATAAAGAACTTGCAGTGAGGTTGGAGGGGAAAAATATATATGGAACATCCATATTACACACATCAGTTGGAAGCACCTCAGCAGCCAGGGGGAAATCAGAGAGTAGCAAACGAGGTGTTTAGGGTGCTGCAGGTGACCATAATTGGGAAGACACCCATATAACCTATATACCTGTATAACCTATATGTGTATGTATATGTGTGTATGCATATGTATATAGATGCATTTTACTCGCATATACAGGTGAAGCTGTCTATCTCTCTCGGTTCCTAAAGATAAAAATTAGCCTAGTCAGTTGTATTCCAGAAGTCTAAATCCTATTGTTCCAGCTCTCGAGCTACGCCAGGTAATCGAACTGCATTCCACAACTGCCAGAGTTGCACAAGGTTGTCTAATTGAGGTTGGCATAATGACATTAAACTTAAATCTACTCCACCCTCCACATCACTAATCAAAGTTTTATCCTGCGGAGTGCTCCACGTAGGCAGAGAGAGCCTTCTCCCCTCTGACTCGAGGTTTGAGTCTAATGTGAGCTCTGTCCACACCATGAGAATGAGTTTTATTACTGCTGTCAGCGAAGAAGATGCAATTACCCGAGAACACTAATAATGCACCTGCCCCACTAGGGCTGAAACTCTAGAACTGATTTTCCTTCCTTTCGTATACCTGGAGATCAGTTTATATGCAACAGAATTAGCATTCCAGGTTAAAAAACAAAACCAAAAAAAACCACCCTACTCTCTGAATCAGTCGGTTTACAATAAAGGTAATGCTTGTAACCGTGCTACCAAAGAGTTTCAGGCCTTTCCTCATGTCTTTTTCAAGCTCCTCTTTCCTCTGGCCCCTGGTCTGGCTCCTGGCAGGCACAGAGCTTACTAGAGCCGCGGTCTTTGACAATTAAACCATTGTACTGAAGCTCTCCACAGCCTTGTTCTCCTTCAGACTAGCACAGGCTACTTCTCCTGTAGCCTCCGTAAGTGGTTATTTGACTTAGATCCATTTAAGACTTCCCCGTTCTGTGTTTCTCCATACATATTTCATTGTGAAGCCTCACTAAAATAGAATATCCCCCAGAAGGCAAGAAGCAAAGAAAATCCACTGGACCTGCTTGTTCCTTGGGATCCAAACTAGACATTCAGAAGAGATTTTCAAAAGCAATGTTTAAAACAAGCTTGCTGGTTAACCCTAAGGCTGACCACACGGCACGGTTCTGGGAAAACAGCTTTTTGTCATGTACACTTTTACTGTTAGTTTAAATACAATAAACATGTTCTTAAAAAGTGTTAATATGTTCTCTAAACACAAGCTATTTTCCCCATAGAGGCAGGCTATGCAGAAGTCGGTATGAGAAATCCACACTGACACTATGGAACTTGAAGGCAAATAATGCTCGAGACTCCTGGAAAATTCACTTAGGGAAAAAGCATGTCCTAGAAATCCTTCTCGCACCCAGAAATACTCAGTTTTTAGGCAAGCTCTTTTAGCATTTCGGAATTGTCACTTCAAACGTTGATACCATTTTTCTTTTATTCTTTTACTTGCATATATGATATTTTTAGTTGTTTCATTACTCTCGATACTAGGGACAGCCGATACTGACATGCTAAAATAGATCTTAAATATCTTTTAGTTTATTTTTTTCTTTTTTAGAGTAGCGGCTCCTATCTGTGTGGCAATGAAACAGCTTTATATAACTCAACAAAGGAGACATTGATTAAGGAAAGCAATGATGTATCCATCAGAGCTAAGTTGCAGCTGTTCTTAATGAATTTTAAAACACGGAAGCTGTTTCACCTATTAGATTGTCATATTATGAAATGTTAGCGGTAGTTGTGCATATCAAAGCGCCGGCTCCTACCGACACGTTGTGAAACGTGAAGGCAGCACCAAACCACCCCCCTCGCCAAGCTCCACGCTGCGAATCATGAGCATATTGCAGCGAGAGCGCTCACTTTTTTTCCCACAGGTACTGTCCATTATTCACTTAATTTTTTTTTTTTTTTACAAAAGCAGTATTTTTGTTGCTGAGGACACGGCTCATTTTCTGACTGCTCTGTTTCCCAAGCAAAATGAAGAAAACCCGTGTCATCATCTTTGCAAGAAAGCATGTGTTTAGTGCTTGGGAAATTAAAAGCCAAGACTTTGTGAACTGTTGTTATTTTCAGTGTCAAGCAGCTGGAGCAGCCTTTGCTTCCAAAAACAAAGACCACTGTCAGACAGCTTGCAGGGAGTCAGGTAGTAAATTGCATTGCACTGCACAAAGGTTTTAAGGGGCTTTTAAAATGTGCTGGAAGTAGGTTGCCAGGAGATATATTAATCTTTTATTTATTTGTGTTTGAGCTTGTGTTTGTCTTTGCTTCTGTGGTGATGACGGCACTCGAAACAAATTAGCCGCTCTGTAAGGCACGGCTGGTACAGTGGCTCCAGCGGTTGTGCAGTCATTTGTAGGAACTGCTGACGCTGAGCAGTCCAGTAGGGCAGGGACATAATATTTGTCCTCTGTGGAGGAAAGCAGCTCTTCCCATCCAGGCTGATAATGTAGGGTAGCTTTCAGTCCTTCTCAGCGGCGTCCATAAATGCTATGGGGGATGGGGATGAAGGAAATTTGGAAGGACCAAGGCAGTAACTCAGAGAGAAACCTCAAAAAAAAAAAAATCCTTGTGAAACCACAAAGCCTCATTTATAGGTGTTGTAGGTCTGTGGAAGTAGGGGTTTTCACTTTTTATAGTGCTTTTAGTAGTATGTAATGGAGCATAAATTAATACTGTATTGGATATGGACTTCTCAAAATCCTATTTTCCGTTCATAATCCTGCAATAAAAATTTATTTTGAACTACGAGCAGAGGCTGGAAGTCAAACTGGGCTGGATGAAATCTATAAATGCAGTGGGGAATGAACAGTTATATGGCAGCCAGGCTTCTTAAGAAGAAGATTTCTGAAACACTCCCTTAAGAAAAAAAAAAAAAGGGAAGAAAAACTTGAGCCCTCACAGTTTAACAAACAAAATGTTGCTCTGGAGACTGTGAAGAAATGCCACTTTCCACCTTGTTTCCGTGCCGTGTGGGTTCTGCTTCATCTTGTTTATTTTCTCCATCCCTGGGGAATGAGCTGGAGCCTCTGGGTCGCTCCAAGGTGGGGCTCAGCGCACGGGGCCAGAGGTGGGGATTTACACCCAAACCCCCTCATTCACACAAGGCTTTTTTCAGGGCTTGGGGTCCTCGGGGGACGGGGCAACAGCTGGCTTTCGGCACAGCCTGGAAAAGGGAATCTTCCTCCCACCGCCAGCTCGTGGCTTTAGAGCCTCTTTGCACCATGAATTCACAGTCAATATACTTTTGTTTTGACTTAGTGACTGAAATAAACTGATTATTCCCCTTTTCCACTGGTATTATGTCTGTGTCACTGTGGATTTGGAAATTCCTTTTCAGGTATTTATGTAGCAAAAACCACAGCACCAATGACCTGTCTACTTGGATTTTCTTCCCTCGATTGAGTTGTCTCAGCTGGGCTGACACAAACCCCGTTCAAGCAACTTTGAAACTGGGTGAGTTCAAACGGAGCACACAGAGAGTGTCACCAGCCTGCTCACGAGTGTCAGAGCCCCGCACAGGCTGTCACCCAGACCCACCCGCCTGCTGCTGGATCAGGATGTTTCACTGTATGTTGTACCATTAAAATCAGGAGCTGCTTAGCTCCTGTTTATGCCCCTCTCTTCGTTCACCCACGTCCAATTTGGTAGGATGTTGGCCTGTGCAATTTTTTACACTTATTTTCTTTTAAACCGTTATCTGGCCACAATGGTTTCTGGCCCTAATAATGGGATTCCACATCCCCTTCTCCACGTGTGAAATGCTAAAGTATCCCAAGTTATCCTGATTGACCTAAATGCACGGGGACTGTCTACACAAGGTCTGCATCACAGACTATGCTGACTATAAAGCAGCATTTTAGCAGTAGGGAATAAACTCATACATCATTTGGAAGAAGAGTACAGGGATAACAAAGTATAATGTGTTTATTGCCAGCCCTCGCCACGTCCTCTATCAGTCCCTGATTTGATTCATATAGTGAAAAAAGAAGTAGAAAAGAATGAGGTGGAATATTACTAGATAAGCAGAGCTAACTGTGCACTGATTTTAATTGGACTGGTCCTTTATGCAAAAGTACTTTCACAAACTGAATGAGTGTGTGATTTCAGATAACAATTTGTAGTAATATCTTCAGGGTATTGTCCGGACTTTCATTTGTGGTTTGAAGCCAGTGGCCATGGAGTAAAAGAGACCAGAAGGTGCAAACTGCAATAAAAAGCTGTATTTTAAGTTTTAGAGCATAAAGCCCTCTTTAGGTAAAGCCTGGACAAATATATTAAAAAATAAAAATAAAATCAAAATGATTCTTTTTAAAACAAAGGAACATTACAAAGAAAAAAAACCATTACCTCTCTTGTTTTCCCCCTATCAAATAATACTAAAGCAGATGAAAAATACCTTCTAACAGCTGGTGAGCATCAGTATTTTGTTAGGGCTTGGCATTATGAGAACGTTACTTCTATAGCTGTTGAGAATGCTTAAATGCAACAAGCTTTTTGTCCATCCTTGAGGCACATCTTGTTTTGAATAGCCTTGCCTTCTTATATTCACGAAAGACTAAGTTGTGCCCACTCCAAAGTTTCCTTATTTGGTGATCAAGGCTAAAATTCCGTTTCTTTTTACAGAACTGAAGGTGTCATCAAATAAATAAAAATCATTTAGAAAACTCTCAGCACTGGCATTTTGCACATTCATGGACTGGATTATTTAATTACAGGCAAGGAAGTTATTAGACAGCAAGGATGTCGCTTCTTAGGATCAATGAGCATTGTTAAAATAAGCAAGAAAAAATGATAAGCTCTTTTTTTTTTTTTGTGCCTTGGACAAAATGAGGTCACATTTGCAATTTGCAGTGCACAATCCCTCCATTAGCAATCTTGGCAAAGGTTTATCAAGTTATTCCGAATAATTTCCTCCAAGTTACGAGGGAGGGTATCACTTTGCCCGTTATAAGACCGTCCCTGCAGTTTACTCGACTGTTTACCTGTACATTGTCAGGCTTGTTCTTGCTGATTGGTGTCAAAGGAAAAAAGCAGTTTTTAAAATCAAAGCTTCAGCATGGAAGGATATAAAGTGTGAAATCCAGACCCATTGCTTTCATTCTGGCTTTAGTAATCATAGAAACCTGCTGTAGGGCAGGAGTAATCTGCCAGAAAATTATTATTGAGCCCTGGTAACTCAGATATATGTGCAGACATGAAAATGTGGTTCTTAGTGCCAACTCGAGGTCCTGCAAGAACCTCACATGCCATCCTCCACCTGGCTTGCAAATATGCTGCATTCCAACGTAAAGGAGAGGAAGTTTGTTAATTCCCAGGCAGCTGTGAACAATTTAATCTCTTTCCAGACAGCCCGGCATCCTATTCCAATTGTGAAGTTTCTCGGGGGATGGAGAGTTTGAAGAGTTGCTGAGAGATAATAGGGCCTTTATTCCAAGGTCATTCCTATGTGTTTGGCCTTGACAGTAACATCTTGATAGCGGGGCTGCCAATTTGCGCAGTCTCATGATAGTGTTTTTGGAGTTTCCTCTTCCATATGTTGGAATGGAAGGGTTGAAAATTAGTGATTGGAAGGAAGAAAAGCTTGAAACCTTGAATGACTGCTCTGTAAAAACCTTGGAAATCAATTGGAGAAGCAGTTTGGTAATTTCAGAAAGGAGAAATCCCTGTGATTTTTAAGATAGACTTCTCACTCTGAATACTGGTTGTTGGTGCTCCTGAGATTTCCTGGACAATGTGCCCATGAGGACTGAGCTTGTAATTTGACTTGTTTTTCTAAATTACTGACTGTTTTTTTCCCTCTCAAGACTTCTTTATATATATTAAAACAAACACAATCAAAACAACAAGCAAACACAAAACCAAACCAACCAACCAACCTCCCCCCCCCAAAAAAAAAAACAACCAAACAAAAACAACACACTACACCATCCAAATGGTGTGCAAGCCATTTTTTGCTACCTCATTGGGAAGACGTTTTGAAGAATCAAAGAATCACAAGCAACTACCTCAAGAAATTCATATCCAGCTTTCTTCAAGCTCTCAGAACCAGTAACTTTGCTCGGGTTTTTTGAAAGTCTCTGCATTCAGAAGTGGTTGTAGAGGCATTTAAACCAGCTGTACTTTCAAACAGGCTTGCACCTGATATGGTTTCCATGGGAGCTGCTTGGTGCTTAGCCATTTGCAAACATGGCTACTTATGTAGAGAATTAAATTAGAGTTAGTGAACACGGCGTTCTTCTGAAAACCTGACCTTTGGTCTTTCTGGCACACTGGTAGACGAGTCAAGGAAAATACATCCTTTCTGTGCTTTACCTATCCTGCACCTCCATATTAGCCTCTAAAACCAGCTAGATGTCACTTTTAGGACTATGAACAAAAACTCTTTCTGTTTCACTGTATTTTCAGCAACTACAATTGGATTATTCTGCCCAGCTCTAGCTATAGTGCTTAATTAGCTCAGTTCTTTCTATTTTCACTGGAATTCTCAAATTCCAGAGCTTTTCTTTTATTCAGCAAGATATATTGGGTTTGGATTACACGAAAATGCTTAGTAATATTCTCTAAGTAGTTTTATCCCATCAGAAGTAATGACATTTAAGTATTTAGGAATCTTAGTCAACTGTAAAGTAGAGAGGCAGAATTACAGGAGCTTTGTTTGTGAAGCTAAAGGGATCAAAGTATCTGGATTAATTTGTAATGTTTTAGGGATGGGCACTTTATTTTAAAGGAACTTCTAGATTTGGTTTTTTAACCCATCACTCCAAATGAGCTTGTCAGATCCCAAACAGCCAGGAATGGGATTTTGTCTTCTGAATTCCAGTTTGGCCACCAGTGCATGGCATAATTTAGGGCCAGGTAGAGAGAAGTCTGTGAAGTCCAAGAAGCTTGGTATCATTTTGGGAAGTCATCGTGAGTTTCTGTTCTCAGCAGTAGGATCCTTAACACAATGAAGCTACCCAGCCACCTCGATGTTGGGGAAAAGAGCACTTCTGACTGAGAAATGCACGGTTACTGCTCCAAGTACTTGCTTAAACAGAAAGATACTGAACCCCTGGAAAGCACATGTGTATAGGAGATAGCAGAAAGTTGCCCGGTCTTCATCTCTTCCTGCTCTCTAACCACAGACTGAGCTTTCATGAATGCCCTCCCTACCGCCATGGACAAAGGCTCCTACCTACAAAGCCCACCAGGCTGACCTGCTGATGATGAATTCTGGCTTTGCACAGGCTCTCCGCATGGCTGTCCAGTCTCTTAGGCTTTGTCTAAAGCCGGGTGACTTGTTAAAACAAAAATATACACCCCAAATTATACTTTTTCAGTATTTTTGGACATTTTAGTGGAGTAATGCCTAACTGATTCTACACACCTCCTTACAGCATTTTTACATCTTTATCTGCTAGTCAACAGGAGAATTTTGAAATAAATTTGCAATAGGAGTTTTCACTCTCTGAATGCTTGAGAAAAGTCAAACACAACATCTTTCATCACATTCTGAACATAAGCACCATGATATTTATATTAATCTAGTCTCCTCCATATAGTACATCAGTAAAAATACATTTTTTGAATCAAAGGTGGTAAATACCAGCCCTAGAGTAGTTTCAACAAGTCTCATGAATAAACAACCATTTTAAGTGGCAACATGCAAACAAGCACTCTCCTACATGAAGGGTCTACCTTTCATTTTAACCTCAGAGAGAAAACCATTCCTCTCAATTTCTTCTGCTTTGCCAAATGGACATGATAAAAAAAACAACAAAATGTTGTGAATGTTCTACAGCTTTGGATTTGTTTTAAAATTGAATACTACTACTAATAAAAAACTAAGCTGAAGATAGACTAATATAAATAACAAACTGAATAAAAATAGATAATAAAACTTCTGTTTGGGGTGACAGAAGAGGTTTACACTCTGCTAAAAGAGGATCTTTTCCCTCAAGTGTATATAAAACATCAGTGACTCAACAGAACAGTATGCAGAAATGAGCAATAATTGCATTGTATTGGAATAGTGAATTTGAAGACAGTCAGCTGGATGATGAAGAAGACACATTTGTCATGTGGCAGTTACCAATTACAGCAAGGCAGTACTTCAAGGATCATCTCAAGAGCAAGAAAAGGGAAAATTCCAAACCTGAGGTCACTGGTTGCACCTCTGCTTCCTACCATGAGGAGCAGACGTGTTCTGGGTTGACACAGAGGATCTCCCAACAAAGTATGGCTTGGCAAATAGGCTGGGCAAAGGAGAACCGGGTCTCAGCTGTTTGCAGTCATCTGAGACCTTGTGGTGATCTATGCCATGCTGTTTGTGCTCACTGCAAGTGTAGGCACCTTAGGGGGAAAACGTTAGTAATCTGGGCACAAGAGTTAAAGACTTTCTGGTAGAATAATCTGTGTCACAAACTTGGCTTAGTTTCCTCATGGGAGAAATAGAAAGCTCCCTTGTTCTGCGCAGTCAGCTGTCATTCAGCTTACTATTTTATTTGTAAAGAAAAAAAAATATTTTTTCCTTTATTTTAAAGGACATTCTCAGTAAACAGCAGCTCTCTACATTAGAGAATCTTTTGATGTTGTGGAACTCCAGGCTGGGAATGATAAGGTTGAATCCCTGTGGGTTAGGATCCGCGGGAAGGCCGGCAAGGCTAGCATCCTGGTGGGGGTCTGTTATAGACCGCCGAACCAGGATGAGGAGACGGATGAGGAGTTTTATAGGCAACTGACAGAAGTTGCAAAATCGTCGGCGCTTGTCCTCGTGGGGGACTTCAACTTCCCGGACATATCCTGGAAACACAACACGGCACAGAGAAAGCAGTCTAGGAGGTTTCTGGAGAGCGTGGGAGATAGCTTCCTGACGCAGCTAGTCAGTGAACCTACCAGGGGTGGTGCCCCGCTAGACCTTCTCTTCACAAACAGAGGAGGACTGGTGGGAGATGTGGTGGTCGGAAGCTGTCTGGGGCAGAGTGACCACGAAATGGTAGAGTTCTCTATTCTTGGCGAGGCCAGGAAGGGGACCAGTAAAACTGCTGTCTTGGACTTCCGGAGGGCTGACTTTGAGCTGCTCAGGACGCTGGTTGGCCGAGTCCCTTGGGAGGCGGTTCTGAAGGGCAGAGGAGTCCAGGAAGGCTGGGCGCTCCTCAAGAAGGAAATCGTGATGGCACAGGAGCGGTCCGTCCCCACGTGCCCAAAGATGAGCCGGCGTGGAAGAAGACCGGCCTGGCTCAACAGAGAGTTGCGGCTGGAGCTTAGCAGAAAAAAGAGGGTTTATAATCTTTGGAAAAAAGGGCGGGCCACTGAGGAGGACTACAAGGATGTAGCGAGGCTGTGCAGGGAGAAAATTAGAAAGGCCAAAGCTCATCTGGAGCTCAATCTGGCTACTGCCGTTAAAGACAACAAAAAATCCTTTTACAAATACATCAACGCGAAACGGAGGACTAGGGAGAATCTCCATCCTTTACTGGATGCGAGGGGAAACCTAGTTACTAAGGATGAGGAAAAGGCTGAGGTGCTTAATGCCGCCTTTGCCTCAGTCTTTAGCGGCAATACCGGTTGTTCTCCAGACACCCAGTGCCCTGAGCTGGTGGAAGGGGATGGGGAGCAGGATGTGGCCTTCGCTATCCATGAGGAAATGGTTGGCGACCTGCTACGGAGCTTGGATGTACGCAAGTCGATGGGGCCGGATGGGATCCACCCAAGGGTACTGAGAGAACTGGCGGAGGAGCTGGCCGAGCCGCTTTCCATCATTTATCGGCAGTCCTGGCTGTCGGGGGAGGTCCCGGTTGACTGGCGGCTAGCCAATGTGACGCCCATCTATAAGAAGGGCCGGAGGGCAGACCCGGGGAACTATAGGCCTGTCAGTTTGACCTCAGTGCCGGGGAAGCTCATGGAGCAGATTATCTTGAGGGTCATCACGCGGCACTTGCAGGGCAAGCAGGCGATCAGGCCCAGTCAGCATGGGTTTATGAAAGGTAGGTCCTGCTTGACGAACCTGATCTCCTTCTATGACCAAGTGACGCGCTTGGTGGATGAGGGAAAGGCTGTGGACGTGGTCTACCTTGACCTCAGTAAGGCTTTTGACACCGTTCCCCACAACATTCTCCTCAAGAAACTGGCTGCTCGGGGCTTGGACTGGCGTACGCTTCGCTGGGTTAGAAACTGGCTGGATGGCCGGGCCCAGAGAGTTGTGGTGAATGGAGTCAAATCTGGTTGGAGGCCGGTCACTAGTGGAGTCCCCCAGGGCTCGGTACTGGGGCCGGTCCTCTTTAATATCTTTATTGATGATCTGGATGAGGGCGTCCAGTGCACCCTCAGTAAGTTTGCAGATGACACCAAGCTAAGTGCGTGTGTCGATCTGCTCGAGGGCAGGAAGGCTCTGCAGGAGGATCTGGATAGGCTGGAGCGATGGGCTGAGGTCAACTGCATGAAGTTCAACAAGGCCAAGTGCCGGGTCCTGCACCTGGGCTGCAACAACCCCAAGCAGAGCTACAGGCTGGGAGATGAGTGGCTGGAAAGCTGCCTGGCCGAGAAGGACCTGGGAGTATTGGTGGATAGTCGGCTGAATATGAGCCAGCAGTGTGCTCAGGTGGCCAAGAAGGCCAACGGCATCCTGGCCTGTATAAGAAGCAGTGTGGCCAGCAGGTCGAGGGAAGTGATTGTGCCCCTGTACTCGGCTCTGGTGAGGCCGCACCTCGAGTACTGTGTTCAGTTTTGGGCCCCTCGCTACAGGAAGGACATGGACGTGCTCGAGCGAGTCCAGAGAAGGGCGACCAAGCTTGTGAGGGGTCTGGAGAACAAGTCTTACGAGGAGCGGCTGAGGGAGCTGGGCTTGTTCAGCCTGGAGAAGAGGAGGCTCAGGGGCGACCTCATCGCTCTCTACAGTTACCTGAAAGGAGGCTGTAGAGAGGTGGGGGTTGGTCTATTCTCCCACGTGCCTAGTGACAGGACGAGGGGGAATGGGCTAAAGTTGCGACAGGGGAGTTTTAGGTTGGATGTTAGGAAGTACTTCTTTACCGAAAGGGTTATTAAGCATTGGAACGGGCTGCCCAGGGAGGTGGTGGAGTCACCATCCCTGGAGGTCTTTAAAAGACGTTTAGATGTAGAGCTTAGGGATATGGTTTAGTGGAGTACTTAGTGTTAGGTCGGAGGTTGGACTCGATGATCTTGAGGTCTCTTCCAACCTAGAGAAATCTGTGAATCTGTGAATCTGTGATGCCAAGGCTGCTGATGTGCCATAATAACATATGTGGGACCTTCACGT
Organism: Anser anser; assembly: GCF_964211835.1. NCBI lineage: Eukaryota > Metazoa > Chordata > Aves > Anseriformes > Anatidae > Anser > Anser anser. The sequence goes on along the minus strand of NC_139721.1, from coordinate 48,198,276 downwards.
TCCCGTTAATACAGAGCTCAGATTCTTGAAATCTAGGAGGGAGAAGGAACTCTAGAAAATCTCCTGCCATGTTTGCAAAACCAGCCATATTGGGGGAGCTCAGCTTGGACTCATGACAACCAGTCTGACAAACAGTGACTTGTAAAGGCAGAACGGACAGAAGTACAACTTCACCATGGACATTCCTCTGAATAAAGAACCACCCAAACAAACAAACTAAAAAAACACTGGAAACCCAGACCAAACGGATGGCTGTTTTCTCCAACAGCATCCTCTCTTGATCCTGTTGACCAATGCCACAGCCATATCAGAGAAGATCCAACACCACTACATGAGGCTACTTTGGGCTAGCCAAGGAAAAGAAGGGGGAACAATGGTGAATGACAGGAGAAGGCAGGGGTGCTGGTGTTGGACCACAAAAGAATATGGAGTGGTTCTGAAATTGCTCTCATTCAGGTTGTGTTTTACTCCAACGGTCCCTGCACGTCCTGTAGGTCTGTTGGCAATTATCTGAACCTTTACAGCCCTAAAGCCATCCTGTTGTCAGACCGAGTGCAATTTATCTGATACTTTGCTGAGAGGAGCCTTTAACAGACGAAGATGTGGTCTGGCTGCCTGCAGTTTCTCCCCATCAGCTGTCCCAGCCGACAGAGTCACTGTGGGAGCATTCCTATAGCCCTGATGGTATAGCCATGTACAGATATATTTGTGAGGTCTATACCCAGAACAGGGGCAGGCTTCTCAGTAGGTCAACTAGATTTCAACTAGATTTGAACTTTACTGCCCCAGTGGTGGGGAGTAAGGGACAGGTGTGACAGAGCCAGAGGGAGGGTGCCGTAGAGCCAGGCCTGCCTCATCCCACAGCTGACACGAGGCAGGAGCTGACTCTTTTCCCTCCCAGCAGTGACTCTCCCTTGGTGATGGCAGCAGCAGGAGCACATCTCATTTTCCAGGGCTCTGACCCAGGTGTTTTCCCAATGGCAATCTGCTGCCCTGTGTGGCTTCTGCATCTCTAGAGCCTCAGGTCAGCTCTGCTCAAACCCTCGAGCAACCCCATCTCAGGTCAACCCCCTGGTGTCCCAAGCAAAGCCTAATTAAATTTGCTGTGCCTGCAGAGGCAAGGCAGGATTTCTGACCAGGACACTGACAAAAGCCCTAGACAGCGGTGCCAAGTGGCACACGTCTTGCAGAAGTCATGTGCCTCCCTTGCAAGTGTCTCCGTTGGCAGACAGGGTTGCTTTGCCCCAGAAATGAACAGGAAGTCTGGCTTTAAGGCACATTAAGGCTTCTTGCATTTACCTTTATTTGCAACCCCCAAAGAGGTACAAAATCTGCCACTTCCTTATTCCTCGCTTCAATTAAATGCAGCTGTGGAGAAATTCATCTCATTCCCCTTCTGGTTTTTATTCCTTTGATACCGCTCTCAGCAGTCCAGCCCCATGCTGGTAAAAATGGCTGATGAATGTCCCGTGCCTGTCACTCTCCTTTCCAATGCTGTTCTCCTGTGAGGAACTCCCCAGATTTTCCCTTCTCCCTTGTGCATTGCACGCAGGTAACTGAAATACTAAACAACAGTCCCAGCTCAGAAAATGCTTCCTCTCCTCATTTGCTCTCCCCTCTCTCCAAATCCCCTGTTCTTTCTCCCATCCCCTCTCCTGCACTACCTATTATTCCTTCAGGAATGAGCAGAGGCACCTGCCAAGCTGTGTGAGCCATTTCCTAGATTTCTATTTGTGGGATGGAGAAGATGAAAGGCAGAAATGTGGAGGAGAAAATACACTGGTCTGGTGTGCAAAGCTACCCTGTACATCTCTTCTAGTATCTCCTGGTGAGATGGCTTCCCACACTTCTTGGGGAGAATCCCTGGCTGCTCTGTTGTTCCCGTGGGGCACGCAACCAGATGAACACAGTGCTGACACTTGTGGGAAAGTCAGGATGCTCCTCATCCTCCTTCTCCAAGTGCTTCCATTATTTTTGTGTAATCCTGCCCGCCTCCTTGGGAGGTTTCACCTCCTCCCCTTGGCATATGACATGAAACAGCCGTGATGCTCCACTCGCAGTGGCACCATGTGCTGCGGCAGTCTGCCAGTACTGATCCCCATGGCCAGGTGCAGGGGAACCTCTGTGCTTTCATCTGTGTGTCGTTGCAAGTGTTTGGGTACAAAAGTGCCCAGACATTGCCAACCTCCAGTATTCATAAGCACAAGATGTCCCCAAACAAAGAAGCATGAGGAAAGAAAACAACCAAACCAACCAACCAACCATCCAACCAACCAACCAAGCAAAAAAAAACCACAATAACCTTGATTATTTGTTAATTATTTTTTTTTCAGCATATTTGGGGGTATTCACTTAACGTCTGATTTTGAGTTTTTGAGTTTTCAGATTGCATTTCATTTGTTTTCAAGTCCTATTCTGTCTTCTCTTCTTCTACTGCCCTACCAATTCCTGTTCCATCCCAAACATAAGGCTGAGAAAGATCATTTCCCCCTTTGAAATCTGAGAGTCTCTTCATTCCTGGATATAAAGCTCTGAGAAATAAATATACTGGGAGGTGAGGTGGGGGAAGTGGCTTGGCAACCCAAGAAAGAATGCAATAAACCAGTCATTTCCTTCCCAAGCACTAAACTCCACACCCTAGAGTTAGTGGTCTTTATGACAGCCTAGTCAAATAGGAAAAGGCTCTCAGAAAAGCAGAGGAGAAAGGTCCTATGTTTCAAAACTAATGCACGGACAAGGTGCCAAATGATTGCATTTCTTTCATTTGCCGCAAACTGAGTTAGCTTTGAGCTTGAAGGAGCAGGTTTTTAAGTACTGCTTCTGGGTCTGGCATCAACGCTTCTGTTGCCATAATGAGTCAGACATCAGAGGCAATACACACTAAAGGACGCAGGCCAACACCTAGGCAAATACAAGCGGGAAAGGAGGGCTTAGAAAATACACGCACCTGACAGGGAAGAAGGACTCCAACCCCACAAACGTTTTGAAATGATAACCTCAATTTCCTGTGCTTCAGCAAATAAAATCACTTCAAAACAAAAACAATGAAAAAAACCCCACTCTAGAATCTGTGCAATGTTAATTTGCCAGAGGCGGATTTTGCTCTGTTAATTGCCATTTGCCATGTACCAAAGCCACAGACCCCAAATGCTCTTGCACATTTCCCATCAGGCAAGCAGACGCACGATTTAGAACATTTGAGCAGTCATCCTTAGGACTGTAAAAAAGATAAATCTTTAAATGAAGGGAAATTAATCTTCTGAGCCACAGAAACCACAGCCACAGATGCCCCTTCCTCTTGTCACCTGTCAGGGCTCCTGAAGGGCTGCTGGATGGCTGGGGGTAGGTAGCTGGCTCTGGGGACAGACTATGGGATGGAAAGTGCATTGATGGAAAACATTTGAAACTGATTTGAACCCCAACTTGGGCTCCACCAGGAACTCTGGGCAGCTTAGGGGCACTTATTTAATACCACTTATATCAGCTGTCAAGAAAATTTTCTGATTTGTTCTCATCTGCCTCATTTTTCCCATTTTTCCTTCCTCATCAGTTCATTTTAAGACCATCCCTCTTCTCCATCCTCTCTTTGAACTTTTATCATGATCTGAAGAAGTGCTATGTTTTTCACAGTGCTCTTTACTTTCCCTCAGTCTCTCCAACACTTCATCAAACACAACTGTCATGAAGAAAGCATTTACTACTAGAAATTGTAATGATCTGCTAACCATCTAATACAAAATGACCAACTACAGACCTCTAACAGACCTCTCATGTTTCTTCCTTTCTCTGCTAATAGGCTTCTTGTACCATTTCAGGTCCAGTCTAACCTTGACAGTTTTATTCATGTGATTGATTAATGGGAATAGTTTTAATTTTATTCTGACCAACGATCGTACTGATAGAGTCTCATCGCCATTATCCCAGTTGCATTGTTGTGAAGATGACCCACACAAGTCACCTTTCTGATGAGACCACCACCACCAGACAAAGCACTGTGCAGCTACCAATAGATATCTCTTCTTTTTTCCTGAGATATATCATTGAACCTGCCTTTTGACTTAAAAATTAGAGCGACGTGTTACAAACTTTGTGTTATAAAACCATGCGATGTAAAAAAAGAATCACCTCTACTAATGCACACAGAGATCAATAACCATGTTTAAAAACCTCCAGTACCTCGATTTCTATGGTGTTAGACAGCACTAACACTATACAAGCCTAAATGGTGAGGTCACCACTCCAACAGGAACAAAATAATGAAGTCCGATACCCACAAAGAATTTGTATTCACATGCCATTGTTCTGGAGCCAGTTAATGATTTACCCAGATTAACTCCTGTGCCTTATGGACATAATGCCACAGTTTCCCCAAAATGCAGAAGCACACAGATATACTGTAAGAATTTTGAAACAGACAATATTTTTTAAGATTGCATAGTAGTTAAAAGCAAAGAATTTACAGAACATTAAAAATGTGTAACATTTCCCGACCAGCCATTATTTTACATGCAGTGCCTTAGTATTTCAGGTCATGCCTACCTCGTGTGATCCCACATACATGCTAGAAATAAAGAGAACATCATAAAGCAGAAGGATCATGATTAAGCTTTGATGTGAGGTTGGATCCTGACTTTACTGTGTTGTTGAGAGTTTGTGGGCACCGAAGGGGATATGGTAAATTTGCTCAGGGAACTGAGGGTTTGATACTAGTGCAAGTGACCCAACACTGAGGTCTTCCACACAGCCATGTCTACAACAAAGCAGTTTCCCCGCTAGTTAGATTAAAGCCAGCGTGGCTATGCTTCTTCTTCTTACTGCCACATTTTCTTTTGCACTTAATGATCTAATCACATCCTCTTTTTTCTACAGGGCCTTTGCCTCGTTCAGTGCCCAGGATGGATGGGGCTCATTGAATAGGCATCTGTAGTCTGACAGTTTGTCTGCAGATTCGCCTGGAGCTTAAGATACATCCTTTGATTCTATCCCTGTCTGTGCCACAAAGTTCCTGTGTTAGGATACAGGGCTACTCACTTACACCAAACCAAAGTGGGCGCCTGACCCAAATCACTCGAGATCTCATTTGCGGAAGAACTAAGCACTCATTGTATGCAACCAGAGCAGAGTGTTCCAAAATGCTAAGTGTTCAGGGAAAGGTAGATACTAGGAAGCTCAAACTTAAAATTAGGAGATGGTTTTAGCCATGACCTCCCAGGACGTGCCAGACAGCTGCCTTATGCACATTTCCCATCTGGACTGCTGAGACTGTTGCAGGACTCCCTGAGAAGAGCGTGCCAGTCTCTGCTTCCGAAGGTTGTTGTTTTGGGTGAAGTCAAACTAGGCTTGCAAAGGCATCTCTTTCATCTGAACTCTGTTGTGCCAGCTCTGGATGCTCCAGAGCTCCTGAGGAGGTCACCCGGCTCAGGTCATCACCCCATGATACAGACTTGGAGGGTGACCAATCTTCGTGGAAAGCCCAGTAGCCCTGGGCCATCTATCCAACCTGCGAGGCCTTCAGTTTTCCTCAGAAGGGTACCCTGCTTCTGACTTACAGTACTCATTTGGTACACATTTCTATAAATTATTAGAATAAAGCCTCTATAAACATCCAAGCTTTATTCCTTCTTCACATACATATGTCTTTCTCTACACTGCATCTGGATCTCCTCATCTTTCAGGGACAGAAGAGAAGAGAGATCACTTGTCCTTCAAGGCCAGTGCCCAGGGGAGACAACGAGCACCTGGAGTGGCCGTGTTTATGCACTGCACAAGCCAGGTAATCAAAGCTCTTCTGAGCAGAGGACTCAGTCAGCCCACCCCTCCTAGACTGCAGCCAGGTATTTCTGTACCCTTTTTCAGCAGTCCCTGGAGGATGAAAAAATGCAGGCACGTAGGCAAGACTATTAAAAGAGATGGAAAGAAGTCAGCAGGTTGTGGCAGTGACTACAGGCTTTGCTGTCTGGGTCCTGTGCACGTCGCTTCTAACAGGGATCAGTGCAATCTGGCGTTTAGGCAACGTTACAGGGAGAGCGATTCTCTTCTGCAGCGTGCTACAGTTGCTTGCACAGTGTCAAATTTGGTATCATCTTGACGTCTGGTCTGTGGCACCCATCCATCTGTTGTAACTGAGTAGGTGTTGGGTGGGGTTGGCAGGAGAGGCTTGTTTAAGTGTTTGTTTTCATCCTGAAGGGGAACTGCAGCATCAGCTCGGTAATTAATTAAATACTTGTCTTCTAAAAAAATGTGTGTACTGATATTCCAAACAAAGGGTGAGTAAGGCAGCTGGTGCTTCTCACTGCAGAAATGCGGAGACTTTGTTCCCCTCTCTCCTTGGTTCCATGCTTTTTCAGGTAGCTTTCCCCAGGGCTGGCACTCTGGTTTCTCCTCCTGACTGAGCCAAATGCCCCCTGGCTGAATTTGGATAGGCCACTCCATCTTCTGTGCAGCAGTTCTCCTCTCCGTAAAATGCACCCGAAGTTAAACACCTCCTTCGTTAGAGGCTTTGAAATTGGCTGATAAAAAGCATCACAGAAGAGATGGCCGTCATTATTGATATCATGATCTTGTTGTGTGGTTATTCCATGCAAATACTCATAGCTTTAAACATAGTTTTGGTGTCATCTCCTCAGAGCAGAAGAGACGTGGTCTCCTGACACAATGGAAACCTAAGGCTGCCTCTCCAGATAAACCTGTGCCCTTTGGGAACCTGCTTCACTCATTACACCCAGAACAGAGCTCAAAAGCACTTCTCTCTGCTTTACTGCCTGCCGGTACCTATTCATAAAGGCACGGTGTACCAAGCGACCCTCGTGTCTCCTCCACGGGTGACTAGGGAACGCTCCACCTGCTCTGTCTGAGCTTCTGGACAGACCCTGGTGCTCAGCTCCTCGCCTTGGGACAGTGACTCCTGCGGGTCTGTTTTCCAGTCTACCAGGACACAGGTGTACTTTGTATCGAGCAATCAGCTTTAACCCGATCCTGAACACGGATCAAAGAAGTGATTGATAGGATTTATTACTACCTTCAGCAGAACATTTATTTGGGAGCATGATGGATAGCCAAGGAAATGGGGGACCTTCCTGAGTACAGCTAAGCATGGCAGGTCTTGTCCCATGTGCACAACCCTGTGAAGTTCTGGCCACCTCCACCGAAACCTGGGGACAGCAAGGGATGTCCTGAGCAGCTCACAGATGGCTATTTTGTGGCTGGCAGGCCTGAATGACGATTTCATTAATACCTGGGATATATTTAAAGATGTGCACCCACCTATGGGGTTTATAGGATCTGCCACTGTGAACAGAGCCATGATCAGCTGTTCTCTTTTCTCCCCTCACCTGCTTACAGACACACAGCAATAGGCACTGCCCTCGAAGCCTCTGTAAAGGAGCTGGTGGGTAGATCATCACATATTGCACGCTTCCTATTTTCTGGCAGCCCCTGGAAAGACTAGCGTCTTGGCACTCCCACAGGTTCATGATTTTGCATCTAACGTTACCAGTCCTGTTGAACAAAACCATAAATCAAATACCAGGCTTTCAAATGCAGTTTCCTGTAAAATACTCTGGAAGAGCCTGACCAGAAGCACCCATTGGGGCACTGATTAGAAGGGACAAAATAGGACTTTCACTGTTCTTTAGTTAAATAACAGAAAAATGCCAATGTTGGCAATATCACTCTGACGTCACCTATATTTTACCTATACCGTCACTCTTTGGTACCAGAGAAAAGTGTAGGAATTCAATCCTTTCTATTGGTAGATCAGGTTGGTAGAGGGGCTGTGTATTATTATTTCTTATCTTGCAGACTAAAGCACATACTGTATGTGGGAACAAAATTTATTGTTCTTTTCTCCACCGTGATTTGTGTCATAATAAACTTTAGTTTCTCCTCTAAATTATTTCCTTCTCTATAATTTCCTCGGGTGACTCTTGGACCCTGAAGTGCTACCAGCCACAAAATTACCAATCATAGCATTTTGAACTCCAGTTATTCACAAGAAACTTGTACTCCTCACAACCCACAAATACTGTACTTGCAGTAAGATGAAGGGAGCTTACTCTGTGCTTTAATCATGTCCTGTTCATTTCCATGAACTAGGATTTCTCCTCATTCAAGTGGCTCTCCATTTCTTTTCTTTTCTTTTCTTTTTTTTTCATTTGTGAAAAACAAACCCACCATCAAATAACCCCATACTGAGCTGAGCATTTTTCACTAGCAATTTTGCAGCAGAACATGACCACTACAGGAGGAAGGGAAGGAAAAGACACAAGAACAGTGAAAAGAACCTTTGGATTAGAAAAGATATTTAATTCAGCTGTAATACCAGTGGTACTAGACATGGCTTTTTCCAGATTTGTTTTGGGGAAGTCCCCACCTCCAGTGGAGAGCTCGAACAGCCCATGATAGCAACTCTATTCTGACCACATCCTAGCACAATTTTTCTCCTTTTTTCTTTCCCCACTTCTCCCACTTCTGCCTTTCTTACTTTTCTACTTGTCTTTTTCTTCCTTGTCTCCTCTCATCTCCCTGCTTATTCTTTGCAAGAATATTGCTTTATTCTCTATTCTTTATATTCTTTTATTCGTTTGCTTTATTCTTTATTCTTTGGGAGAACATTGCTCTGGCTGTGTCAGTTTGCAAAGGTAGGGAGACCTAGATGGAAACCTGTGGGAGTGACGGCTGCAGCCGGTATGGGCAGAAATACAGAAAAGCTGAGTGACTCCTTCAGGAATAACACCAGTTTATTTGACGGTGACGGGCACCCTGTGGCTGAGCACACCCAGCACAGGGTGAGGAGCCCGGCTGCAGTGCAGGGTCCCCTTGCGCTGCCCTCCACACCCCGCTGCTGTGGCTCTGCCTTTAGCAGCCGGGCATCACTGCCCCTTTGGCTGCGGCTCTGCTCTCAGGTGACACGTGAAATAAAGCCTTAAGAGGGTTTTCATAACCTGATAGCATAACCTTGGGTCCCCAGGTTTTTCAGCCTTGTCTTGCCCTGGGTGATCACGGGGCTAGACAATTTTGCTGATTTTGTTAGATCCAAATACCACACCTTATTGTTCAGATAATTGATCAAAGTATTAAAGATTACCCCCAGGGGCTATCTGGGGGTATTCTGCTGCCACCCTTGCTAACCTTGCTAACCTTTCACTTCTCTTTCTCACGACGCTTCCTTTCTATTTTAAACCAAACAGCAGGGCAGAATTTTGCATCTTCCCCGTGGCTGCTAGATTTTCTTAACCATAACGTTTTTTCTCCTCTTGTGAGAAAAGCCATGATAGACTTTCCAAAATCCCCTCTAATGTTTATATTAAAAGGTTCTGCATAATCCATGGCTTCATTGAGAAACTTCAAGATTTTTTTTATGAAATTAAAAAGGCGTGCTTTTCCTTTACTGGCTCCGTCATGTCTAACATTAAGCTCATCTGCAGGTTTTATAACTCACTACCTTGTAGTTCTTCCCTTTTTGTGTGTGTGAGATTATCTCGATTTTAAAATAAAATACTTGCCATGTTCCATTTAGCTGGCATAGCAGAATATTATGTATATTTCTAAGGGAAAGTTGCATGATTTTCTCAACAGCTATCAGCCTTGATTAATGCCATCTGCTCTGGGAGGCTTGTTACTTTTGATACCTCAGTGTTTGACAGGCCCTCATCTTTGGTAATTAAATGAAATATGTAGAGAGTGAAGATATTTCCAGCCAGTAAACACTGATGGGACGATATAATGTAGGCTCTGCAACACACTTGTCATTTTTTAATTGCCCCTTTGATCCAGCAAATCCACTAATTCTCTTTCAGGTATTTGTATTTCTCAATTGTTTGTAGTAGAAATGTGTTTGTTTTCTTTTGAAACTTCCTCTCCATCCTCCTGTTTCCCATCTTTCACCTTACTTTGCCAGTTTGTGTTCCTTTCTGTCGGGTTAGCCAGGGCTAGATTTCCTTTTCCTGAAGGTTACCTGTTTGGTTCATCATACTGTGTTTGTTTTTTCTTGCCTTCCTGCTTCCTTTTTGGTTTCGGGGTATGCATACCTTCTGTGATGCAATTATGGTATGCTTAAGTAGTTCCATGCTGAGGCTCAGGATTGCAGTGTCTTCACTTCTGACTGGCTTCTTTCTCTGCACTTATCCCCGGCCCTCTCCTTCCTCCAAATCCAAGAATTTTAAAGGATTATATTTTAATTGCAGTACAATTTAAGTGTTAGCTGGCTATTAGATTTCTCTCTCCACCCTGGAAGGCTTTGTGTGATGGTTTGGGTTTCTGGTGCTATACTGGGGCGGGAGGGGAGGTATTTGCATAAGCTCCTTTATTTAAGGCTGGCCCAGACCCAAGCCTGTACACTTCTAGGTACCGCATGAAACACAGTTGTGACACAAACAAGTGGCAAATGCAATTTCAAACAAAGGTCCTGCCAAGGCACTTTGAGGGGAAATGACAAATTAAGATTGGTCAGACTGTTTGATGCTGGAGCATGCTTCAGTAAGTTCAAGGGCAGCACCGGGTTTTGGAAAAAAATCTGGATGTTTTATCAGGTTGGCATTATCCAGGAAGGGAGGAGTTGCTTTGTTTTTTTCCACTGTGATCCTATTTAACTATGTTTGCTAAACAAGAAACTGGGGGGAAAAAAAAGCAAGAAAAATCCTGGTTTAAAACCAACAGACACACATGCTTTGTTTTAGCATCTCTCTGCCATGGTAGGACAAACTGCTTTAATCAGTTTCAAAACAAAACAAAGCGAAGCAAAACACGTGCACAGCTCTGGAACCTAAAGGGAAAAAAAGGCATTTACAGAAAAATGCCAAGAGCACTGAGAAGGAATGAAATGAGAAGGTCAGGGAGGAAAGAATTGACATCTTGCCTTCTGCTCACACACTGAAAGTAGGAGTATTATCCATACCGGGGGAGACAATGGGGAAAAATGAGGAAAGAGTCACGCAAGACCCGAGATACGAACAAACAGTTTGCATACAGAGGGTGGCCATAAATTACACCAAATTGGTGGGCTGCAAAGCTACAATCAAGTCCACACAGGTCCAGCTTGGAGTGGGGGAACTGAGAGGGTTTTCCTTCCGGACTCCTGATCCAGCCACATCCCAGCTCAGCTCTGGGCAAGAACCCACTGCCCTTCCCCACCAGCCGGCACCCTCCAAGCTGTGTCTGCAGTTTGGAGGTGACGGGTGCCACCAGGCACAGCAGGGGACGCTTTAGAAAGAGTGTCACTGACTTCCCCGCAGTGGCTTGGGGCCTATCTGGCTGTGGGTGGCTGAAGTCCGGCAGCATCGCATTCACGGGACTTTGGCTTTAAAAGGAGATGTGTAAAAGAGAAGAATAGCACCGATGTATTTTTAGGACACAGAAAATTTTTAAAAAAAGATATGTATTTTGAAACTGACCCTTGGCAGCCTGTTTAAAAGAGCTTGAAACTATCTGAACTACATAAGGAGAAAAAAAAAGGAAAGAAAAACATGCCCATGAGGGCTGAAAAATCACTTCAGTAATAGATGACTTTTAACTTTACATCAGAAAATGTTTGGCAGGCATAATTTTAAAGTGTTAGGGAAATGTGTGTGATAACTGCTCGGGTGAAAGAGCAAATGTAGTCCACAGTGAGATTTATCAAATGTTCACATAAGCAGTCAGAATCTGGCAGGGCCAGCTGCCGGAGAGGGACAAGGAGGATCACAGCTCTGAACTTTGAAAATCTAATGAAGCCCAGTGATTTCTCACAGGAAATTTTTCTTTGAGCATGTTCATGTGTCGTGGGAATGCTAGGGAGCAGCAGGCTCTGAAAAAATGCCAGCTACAAGGCACAAGGGAAACAAAACCCTCCACGACCTACCGAAGGCCAAACCACCCTTTTCCTCTTTTAAAGCCGCAAAGATTCTCGATGCACCAAAACCCCTGAGCCCTGTTGTATTCTCCTGAATTACACAAACTGGACAATTGACAGACCAGGGTTATCAGGAGGGTCTTGTAGTCTCTTTTCAAAGAGACCAGAAGTGCATTGAACAATCCTGGGTCTGTGTGGGATTACGAGCGGAGACTTCAGCCAGCCAGCAGACTGCAGTGCCACTTGGGGGTTTGACTATCTGCTTGCAGAATGGAAGTGGGACATCAACGCAAAGAGTTACAGGACTAGGAGGAGAACGGCCAGAGGAAGAAAAGCAGCTTAAAGCAGAATTCAGCTATCCCTGGTTTTGCACCACAAATACGTAAGCAGCTGGCTTTTGTTCTGCTACAGTTGCATCCTATCAAAGAAGTGTAACACTTTAACACCTTTTGTGACACAAGACGCTTTAAAAAGCTGGGTTTTATAGCTCAGATATCTCGGAGGTCTTTCCCCGTGCTTGAGGCATGACCATTTTCCAGCACATGATGACATTTTGGGAACATGTTTTCTTGTAAGGTTCCTTGCAGCATGGAGCTGTAGCAGCTGGGTAGACCTCGGATCCCATGTGCCAGAAATGATGGGACGTTCAAGCCTCTGAGGTGCCCCAGACCTGAATCGGGCTTTTGGAGAGTGCTGGATATGCTAGAAATGTGCAAGAGCCAGGCCTAGCTGCAAATGTCTGAGGAGGGAGCCAGATGGGTGAGTCTTCTGCGCTTTGTAAGAGTCTTGACAGGTTGTGGATAATTAGTTCATTTAGACTGGAGACAAGCCAGCACTACCTTAGCCTTGATCCCATATGCCTGAAGTATGAGCGGGAGTGGGGGTACCCAGCACCTCCCAGGAACGGGCCGTGTCCTACACGTAAAAAGCTGGAATTTGATTCTCTTTCACACTTTCAGCAGGACTGTGCTGGCTTTCCAAGTCCTTAAGGACGCATGAAAGCCATGTGCCTGTTTGGCCCCAGTCGCTTGTAACTCATACTTTCCATATGAAGTTCACTGTACAATAACAAAGAGAAATGACTTAATTGAATTTGTTCGGAACCCAATATCAGAGCAGTGTAACAAATAGAAAACAGTTAAGCGCTGTGCAATCAAACAGTTAGGGAGAAGTTACAAATTTCAACACACATGCAGCTGCATTGTGGAAAAACAATCAAAACTACTACATCTAATATGGTTGTGCTTCCATAACAATTTCCATCCAGGCATAGAGAAACACTTAACATATTTTACTTGAAATTTCCCAGCGCTGTTTCCTGGGACAAAAAGGGGAACTGCGGATCTCTGTGGCTGAGTGATTAGCCCAGGGTCACAGGGCAGGAGATGTGGAAGCAGGACTCTGGACTCCTGGTGATGTACTTTAACCACAAGACCATCCTTCAGTCTCCTTCACACCGATGACTTTGGAACTAGCTTTAAAAGATCCAGTGAGACGCAATGATGGGAGTGCTAGATAGCTGCACTAGATAGCCAGAGGCAACAAAAATGATTAAAGACATGTGGGGGTATTTCTAAACGAAAAGATTAAGACCAGAACTATTTTATTTAGAAAGGAAAACAGTAAAAGATGATAGAATTGAAGTATATAAAATAATGAATGGTGTGAAGGAGAAATCAGATGCCCTTCATAAAACAAGAGGGCACCTAATGGAATTTAAAAAGGCATTAGCTTATAAATGGGTAAGGATATCACTCTCCAGCTTATCTCTAAGCAACCCATGTAACTCTCAGTTGCAGGATATTGATGTAAATGGTTCAATAAGATTAAGGAAAAAAGGAATGATTATATATAACCAGTAATAAATACAGAAGATCTGGGGGCTACAGAACATACTTCTTCAAAGCTACAGTTTTGCCCTGAAAGAACCACCTCCTTTCCCGAGAAAGAGCTAACTCTTCTCGTTCCCAATGGAGTCTCACCTTCCCGAGTGCAGGAGGCCCAGAAAAAACTGTAGCTGCTTTCTCAAATATCCCCAAAAGAGGAGCACTCCTGCCTACACACTTCTCAGGAAGCCTGTTCCTCAGAACAGCATCAACAACCTTGGAGATTTAGTTCTGCTAATACCCCAGATCACGTCCTCATTTTGCCTCCAGGAACCCCAAACTGCCTTTGTACCACAAAGCCCCGTCCAATACAGACTGCAAGCCTGTCTAGCCCCTTTCCTGCCACACCACTGAGAACAAATGAGGCTGCTGTATATCAATGGTGTCAAATTTGCCTATTGGTGGCAAGCTAGGAAGGCCTGTGCTTACCCTGTGTGAGTGATCCTTAGTGCTGGGAGTCTCTCTCTTCAGTGTTTGGAAAAGCGTTTTGTATAATGGGTACATGAATGGTTACAAAACTTACAACGATCATTTCTGATAACTGCTCAGCACTGGTCCCTGATGCTGAATGGTTAGACCATCAATCCTTCTTAGTAAGACACCTCAACTAAACCTCTAGGCTAACCCTTTGGGTTACTTGGAAAGAAGTAAGCCTTAGGGAGACAGGAATCAGTTTTTTAGCCAGAGACCCCGCTTCACTCCTTCCTCTGGGCACGGCAACCATGGCACTCCTACCCTTGATCGCGATGGTGGGCCTGCATTCCCTTTGTAAGGCACAACATGCACCGCTCCTCTTCCATCTAATGCCACCCCCACGTACGGTTCACATAGAGAAATAACACCTTTCCCGTTTCAGACGAGCACTTTGCCTTAACTTTGAGCAATTTTAACAGCCCCTGAACACTTTGGCTTCCAACAGTTATTTGTATGGTCTCAGTGCCTGCCTCTCCTCTCTTCCCCCTGCTCCTCTGGCAGCACCGATAGCAGGAGCTATTGTTAATTACTTGTTGAACCCCTGCAGTGCCCTGCTACAGCAGGAGAGGTGGCCCTTCCCCAGCAGGACTTACGAGCTGGGTACACAAGTGAACTAGTGTGTAGAAAGTTTGCCAGGTGATCGCATGAGGAGGATGTTTTTAAGTGTTTGTAAGAAAGTGAGGAAAAGAAAAAGGCTCTCTGAGCATGTTTCTTTATTAAGTCTGTCCTCTCCTTGTCATACGGTATGATGAAAATGAATTGTAGAATCAGAGAACATCCCAAGTTGGAAAGGACCTGAGAGTACTACCGAGTCCAACACATGTGGAAGGGAGTGAGTTGAGCAAGCGAACTCATGATAAAATGAATGTTACTGAACAAGTCATAGGAAGACAATAAGCATGAAGGGTTTGACTTGAAGAAAAAAAAAACAACTATAGAAAAAGAAACAGTTTTGCAGCTGGAACAGAGAAGAAATGAAGGATATATCTACAGGGCAAATCAAAAATTCTTCTCACTGACAAATACATGCAACATTTTCACTGATCAGAACAACAGGCATTGACTGAGGATTTTTCCTGTGAAAAATTCAGATGATTTTTTAGATTTTTTTTTTTCAGTCAGATGGTCTTTTTCATACTTCTATTTAATTAAAATTCAAAATAAATAGTGGCTTCCAGTTGTGAGAAAGATCTGGTTTCAGTTTTGTAACAGAATCCCAAATTGCTTTTTGATAGATGTGATTTTTTTTTTTAATTAAAATGTATTTTTTGCTTAGGAAAAGTAAACTTTTTTCCACTGACAGAAATGCTGATGAAAAAAACCTTAGTCAACTACAGCCTACTGGGTCAGCGCAGGTAAGCTCACCAAGGTACAGGGTTGGCTGTGCTCTCTTTGTAAATATTCTCCAAGTAGCTGAGGCTTTGAAGACATGCCCAAAGCAGAGTATTACCAAATTAAAGGTATCTCACTTTAAACTGCATCTTGTAGATATTGCATCCGAAAGTGTTCCTGGACACAAACACTAAACAGGGCCACGTTATTGTCACTTAGATTGAGCAGATCTTTTCTCTCTGGGATTTACTACCTATGTATACTTACAGAGAATGCTCGTATCTCTTTCCAGACTGTGTTTTGCCAACTTGGACATTCAAGCCCCTTTGCACCTCCTTTCACAAGACACATACTCCACTCTCTGGTCATCCTTCTAGCTCTGGTTCCAGCCTAGGTTCATCGTTCTCCAGGATGGATGCTGTGAGCTGCACACCCTGCTCTAGATTGTTTCACCCGTGCCTTACGGGTGAAATTCATACGTGCGTATGAATATTTCTTCATGTCTGCTGGAAATGCCTGGCCTGGGACAACCTCCCATAATTTCTGCCCAGCCAAACCACAATGGGATTTCACAGTTCTTTCAGGAGAACGAAAGGCTATGACAGATGAAGCCTGGCAAATCTTGCTACAGCAGTAGGAGACAGTTCTGTCCCCACACCAGCTGCGTGTTTGACAAGGGCCACCATACTCACCCTGAGCCAGGAGTGGGCTGCATATGGGCGATCCTAGGCACTGCCGGTTACAGCCCCACATCACAGCTGTCCTGTAAGTCATCTGGAATTGTTCCCGTGAAAATAAAGGAAATCCCACAGACGCTCACACTGAACCCAAGGTCTGGGGCCACCAGTGCTGGTTGAGGTGCAATTGCAATGACTGCAATTGTACAGGTCTGACTTGGGAACCACAAGCAGAAAGCCTAGGTGAGACAGAGCTCCTTCCCTATCAGAGGGGACAACCCTCTTGTGCAGTGCTATTTTTATTTTATTTTTATTTTTTCCACAGGGCTGTTTCTTATTCAGTGTGAGTGCATCGGGCAAGGAAAAAAATAGTTGAGCAAAAGCCACTGAATAAATTGTCAGGATGAGTTGTCCTCTGCCCCGACAAGCACTTCTAAGGTTTGTATCCCTCACCTGTAGACTTCGGCTACAAATAAACCACCTGCAAAGCCGCATTTGTGCTAACCTGCCAACCACATCAAACTGGCAGCTTCCTTTGCCAGTGGGGGGAACCAGCCCTACGAGCAGCTATCAGGAGAAGGTTATCAGGTGAGCCATTTATTTCATAAACATGGGTTTAAAGTGACTGAACATGCATCGGCACCCACTTTGGTTCAGTTGGGTAGGGGATGATTGGATTTCTGCATCAAAAGCTTGATTAAAATTCACAGCAGACAACCCAAGATCATTAAAACTATGATGTACATCATCAACGTGGAATGTGCTCATGGCTTTCGCGTATATTTAAAAAATGCTCAAGGTATTACCAGCTAGAAAGATAGTATTTACTGCCTCTCCCCCTCCTCCCCCCCGCATACACATTCTCTAAGCGTATAAATATGTTCAACATCATTTACCAGAGAAGTAGGGAAAGAAGAGGTACCTCTGCCTGCACCAGTAGTAAAGTGGACAAAATAAAAATGAAGATTTGCATTTTATATTATTCGCCTTCAATCTGAAAAAAAAAAACGCAACTGTATTCTACAGAAAGTAGGACAACAGAAATCTGTATTTTAGCACAGTAAGGCAAATTAATTCTTTGTGAAACAACACAGAAGTTGATGGAACTATACCAGAGATGAAATTTATCCAGGCTGTAAAAAGAAAACATAAGTACAATGCAGACCAACAGAAGAGATTCCATTTAAAGTAAGAGTTATGTTTCTGTCAGAAAAACAACAACAAAAAAAAGAAACAAAAAAAAAAGAAACAACTAACTAAATTTGTTTCCTGGAAGGAGATCCAACTTGGCTCCACTGCAGCAGTGTAAAAGTGTCCAAAATAAGTAACAGCAGGCATCTCTGCTAAAATTTGCTTCTGATCAACATTATTTTTCCTCTGGTACCAGCGCAGAGCTGAACACATATTGCCAGTGAGGCACAGAAGTTTACTGCACGGAATGTGAAAAAGGAGGCTAAAGCTCTGGAATTTAAAGCTCAGCTCAGCCAGTGAATCAGTTCATGGTCTTAAACAATTCGCACGCCTTCTGTGGGGCTAATTCCCACCTAAATGCTTTTAATTTCATGAACACATATGGCCAAAGTTCGGGGAGGGGGAATACTCTTAATTTCACCCATGTTCTGTGCCCTCTTCCCCACGCATCAAGGTGGGACCCTCACTGCAGGAGTGTTAGCAACACTGGACGACTGTGAGCTCCCCGAAGCATCAGCATCCTACTGAATCCCGCTGATGACTAGTTACACCAAAGCAGGAACTTTACACTGCGTTTTAGTGGCCGTGATTTGTATATGCCAGCACACATTAATAAATGAACAGCAAAGCACCATAATCACAATCTGCACATCTGTGCCTGTTTTACGGTATCCTGAAAATGTTTCTAAAGTAGCTAGACTACAGAAAGCAGAAATATCTTTCCTTCCCAGCTGGGCTTATGCGAAATTGTGCCCAACTGTGAGTAGCAGATATGATATTTTGTTAATTGTGAGAGACCCCACTTTGAATAATGTCCTCACATTTGTTACGATCACTGAGTATTTCCTTTCACGACACATTTTCTCCATACATAAACTTAACATAATCCAATAAAAAGCCTGTGTGTGCAGTTCTTCTACATGCAGCCTTTCCAGCACGAGGGGTTGGCTTTTCTATACACGATAGTCATGCGATTTTTCATTCCTGCGTGAGTAAGACCCACAATGAGTGGAAGCCTGCCTCATGCAGAACCGTTTGTTCTCAGGTTGTCCCAGCCTAAAACCGAAGGCTTCATTCGGAGACATCTGGCAAGTAGCGCTTCTCAGAAGCCAGCAACAAAAGCTGCACTAGACATGAGGAAATTGTTCATTAAAGGAACAATACCAAAAACCAACTAGGGAACTATGCTGATGTGACAGATGAAATTGTAACGAAAAGAACAGAAGGAATCCAGAGCCAACGCAGTCCCAAAGTTTTGCAGTAAATTGTCTTTTGAAAATGAGATGTACGCCAAACATCCCCCCTACATTCTCGCGTCTAATTCGGTCGTGTTCAAAATGGAATTTAAATGGAGGCGGTTTCAAAGGGACAGAGCAACACCTAAGGTCTGAATCTGGCTCAAATCCAGAAGAATTCTCCTGAAATCAACAGTTACAACAGTGCAAATCCGCAAGAGATCTAAATCTGTCCTAGCTGATTCCAGATCTATCTTTTATTTGCTATATGGCTTTAGGCAAGTCAGTGACCTTCTTTTTATTTCTCAGTTTCTCCATCCGTAAAATGGTGATAATACTGCTTGTAATATGTGAAGGCTGGGGGGATGAGTTAGTTCTGTAGCACGGTCTGGATATGAAAATTGCTTGGGATAAGTTGTTTGTGGTCACCTCTATCAACTCTCTTGGCTCTTTATAATCCTAATACTCATCTTTTCACCGGCTTGCACATTTCTCTTTCAAAAACCATGAACCGTAGCCTGAAACCCTCGTTCAAGTTTTCCGCTCTTTAAAGCCATAGCGGGATTCACACCAGAAAACCGAGGGTGAAATTTGGTCCCTGGCCCCCCACAACGACGACCTGCAAGGCTTTCCGCCACGAAAGCTCTCTCTGCGCGGAGCCGGGTCCGTTCGGAGGCGTTTTGCAGAGCTGGGAGCACCACACACCAACAGGCGCGCCAGGCCTGCCTCCCCTCGCCCCCGAATAACGCGTCCGTGCGGGTCTCAGCAGCCTTGTTCCAGCAGAGAAACACGGAGAAAAAAAACCACAAAAAACCCCACCGACAGCCCAACCTGAGCACACCCTGGCTGTGACAGCTAGGAGAGGGACCTCTAGCGTGTGCTCCGCCGCTTCGCCCGGTGCTCGGGGCGTCACTAATACACCACAACCACCGCAGTCATTTTGAACGCGCGAGGGGAAGTTTCGCCAAGTGCCTCCCAACTACTTTGCGAGCATCCTCGTACGGGAGCAGCTTAACCCAATCGGCATCAATTAAAGTTCCACTTTTTTTTTTTTTCTCCTTTTTCTTTCCTCCCCCGGCCAAGGCACCGACTCCCTCGGATTAACCCCCCCCCCCCGTCTCCCCGCTGGCTCGCCCTCCCCCGGCGGCCGGGGAGGGAGGGATTAAAGCGGAAAAGTTGCGTTTTGGGCGAAGCGCTTGTGACAGCGAGGATGCGTGAGGGAGAAAAATAATAAAAGAGGAAGGAAAATAATAATGCCCGAGGGGCAGCGGGGAGGCTCCGTGCCTCAGGGGCCGGGGGAAGGGGTCGCCCTGCCCTGCTTCGCCCATTTTTAATTTGCCCCAACGATCCCAGCACGCTGGGTGCCCGCGGGGCATTCTCGAATAAACTTGTATCTCGCTGATTGAAAACAGGCGGCGGGCGGCTTTTTCATTTATTTATTATTTTTTCTTTGGGGGGGGGCAAGAGAATTCTTTCGGGACGGGACCGGGCACCGGGGGCAGCGCGACCGGCCCTGAGGGGGGGAGGGCACAACGGCCGCCCTCAGCCGCCAACGGTCGCGGCGCCTCAGCCCCCTCAGCGCCCCGCGGCAACGGTCGCGGCGCCTCAGCCGCCAACGGTCGCGGGCGCCTCAGCCCCCTCAGCCCCCTCAGGCGGCGGCGGCGCCTCAGCCCCCTCGGGGGCTGCGGAGGACGGGCTCCGGGGCCGCGCAAGGGGGAAATGGCCGCAGGGCCGCCCTCCCTTCGCCGCCCCGGCAACAAAGGGCGCCAAGGCCGGGGGGGGGGTGTGCTCCGGAGGGGCTGCGTGAGGGGAAGGTGCCCGCAGCTCCCACCCGGGCGCACAATGGCGGCCCCCTCCCGCAGCCCGCCGGAGAACAATGCGAGGCGCGCACCCCCCGCGCGCAAACAGGGACCGATCCCATTAAACGCCCCCCCCCCCCCCCGCCACACGCACACACCTTGGAGGGGCGGCGGGGAAAGGAGGAGCCCCCACCACCCGTCCTCCTCCCTCCCTTCCCTCCCTCCTTCCCCTTCCCTTCCCCTTCCCTCCCTCCCTTCCCTTCCTTCCCTTCCCTTCCCCGCCTCCCCGCGGCGCTGCGCGGGGGCGCGGGTTGCGCGGGGGAGCGCGGCGGGCGAGGGCGGCCGCGTCCCCGCGCGGGGTGCCCGGCACATGCGTGGAAGCGAGCGGCACCCTCCGCCGCGAACAACAACGAGCCCGAGCAGCCCTTACCTGGAACGTCGGAGCCGACAAACTCTGTCCCTCTTTTTTTTTTTTTTTTTTTCCTCCTTTTTTTTTTTTTTTTTCTCCCCCTTTTCCCAACCTCCCCCCCCCCCCCCCCAAACTCACACTTCCGATATTTCTCTCTCTCCCGGCAGCGGTCTGCTCTCCTCGCTACGCCAGAGAGAAATGCAATAGCTTGGCTAAGGTAGACAGAGCAAAATACAGAGAATAGTTGCTCCAGGGCTTTGAAACCCCTCAAGGCAAGGATCAGGATACAATTAGCTCATGTCTCTACCTCCAGTCTGAATCAATCTCCGAAATAAAAGTTAAATTAAATTAACTGATCACACGGGCATAAAATTGATCTCCTTCGAAACGTGCATATAGATAGATATATATATATATTCCGCGTGTAATATTTTTTTTTTCGGATTTTTTATTTTTTTTGTGTCTGTGGAAAAAACAGTCTCATTCCAGCCTCCAACTTGCTTTTTACTCTCCTCTTGCACAGAAAAGCTGATTTTAATCGTTGTGATTAGTTTTGATGTAACGTTTCCGCGGGCGATTTCTGCAAATGGATGGAGTGTTTCTTTGCCAGAAGAGGGAAAAGCAGCAGATGATGATAATTATAAGGATTGTTGGTTGTTTCTTTCTTTCTTTCTGCCTCTCTCCTTCTTTTTATTTGTATTTAGAGCTGTCTCTTCACTTTCCCGAGCTGACCTGACATTGCCATTGCACTAAGGTCGCACAACTTGTTGATTAGGATCACCTCCCGTTTTGATCGAGGGATATGTGATAATTTGGCAGTGGAGCAACACATTTTCTGTTCCCTTGGCTATATAACTTCCCAAATGACGTGTATAAAAATAATGGAGTCTGCTTTGCCCCAATCAAGTCTGAATCAATGCCTGGGGGTGATACACAAACTCATTTCAAATGTTCAACCATGCAGAATTGCAAAAAGATTGAAGGAGTTGCATTGCTTTTTTTTTTTTTTTTTTTTTTTTTTTTTTTTGGAAGCAGCAAAATTAAAAGAAAACAAATCCATGTAAGCAAATCCAGGAATTTACCACTTAGCTTCATGTGACATTGCTCGCAAATGCTACTAACTTTCTTTCCCCAATTACCCAGTTAAAATGGAGCCCTGCACGTTTCCTGTTCTTCAGCTGGGAGTTTGCAGCTCCCTTCTCCTGACGAAAATGAAACCAGGGATAACAAAATAATTTGAAAATCTTTCTCATGATCGGGGTTCACTTATACTGCCTCCCGCTTATACTCCCACTCCATTGCACGTTGCGTCGGTCAAAGCTCCTGTGTATAGAAGTCTATTTTTTTGTTGTTACAGTGGGCTATTTTGTCATAAACCCATGGGTCACCTCCCATTAGTGTCACATCCTTGCAGTACACTTTTCTGAAACGGTATGTTTCTAAGCACTTCACAGTCCATTAATTCAGAGACTCTGCTGACATTTCTTGTGAAAAAGACCAGGCTGGGAGGCCAAAGCTGCCCGATAAAGCCTCCGAATAGGACCAGACATATCCAGCAAATACCTACATTTAGCTTTTTATTATATTTGTGTTTATTATCTTAAATAAAATAATGCAAAATATGACAATTGCCTTTTCCTCCTAAGGCAGTTGGTGTAACCTAAGGAATGACTAATTCTCTTGTTTAAAAGTAGATCCAACCCAATCCATTCTTTTTCCCTTCTTTTGCTCTCTGAACAGAAGAATAATAACGTGGTAGCATTTCTCACGTCAGACTCGCATCATTTGCAACTGCTTTGCCATTGTGATATACCACACGTAGATATACTGGGTTAATTAATCGAGAGTGGCTGACAGAAATTAAAAGGAAAAACTTTAAGGAACCACACACTTCCATGCCCCAAGAAATACTGAACCTAGCCTCCTCTGCAAATTTTAATGTTAATATTCTTCCAAACAAACCAGTAGCACCCAGGAAGAAGAGCTCCAGTCAACCATTTGTGCCTTCCCCACTTGGGTTTGCGTGGACCACGGTCACTGCAACTCTTACTGACGTAATGCAGCTTTAGCAACCGAGTCCCTTTTAAGAACTTAGCGCTTGTTTAATAACTTAAAGCCTTATGGCTTGCCAGTGAAATGCAGTAAAGAAAACGCTCAAAGTTTTCCATCCAGATGAAATGAGCGGTTTATGGAGTTCAGTAGACCTGTGTCTTGACCCAACTTTATTTCTGTCTCACTGTGTGTCACTGCAAAAAATTGTATGGCTCCTTGTATGTGACTGTTTTAAATGCTTCGCTGCTCTTCTCTTTCTAATAAATAAATAAAGCAATGCCAGCAGCCTGGTACTCATTAGCGACCTGCATAATACAGAGAGAAAATCAGGAAGGGAACAAATTTTAATTTTAAGGTTGCATGTGGCTGCTAGAGAGAAAGGTGAGGGAAAATAGAAATGTACCTTCCTTTAAAAAAAGTGAAAAATATTATTTTGCTTTATTTTACCTGCATGGAGGGCTTTATCAAATTATGGCAACAGCTGGTAAAAAAAAAAAAGTATATTTTCTTCATAAGCAAGAAAATGTATTCGTTACCTCATGAAGGCTCATTTGGTAAAACTTTCATCTCTGAGTCAAGAAATGATGGGCTTAAGTCTCACATCACTTTAACAGGATAGGGCACATGCTCGCTGGGGGTAGCAGCAAATCATGGTGGGTAGTAGATATCTACCAGTAGATACAGGGGTAGATATTGCTACCTTCGTTTGTCTGCTGCCGTACCATGACGGGACTGCAGCCTCCTCCTTCCCATTGAATGATGGTGAAAAATATGAATGCACCTAAATAAAACGGAGATATCCTCAAAGAAGCCAAGGTTAACGGTTACGCTGACGTACCATCTGCATCTCTTTTTACATGCAAATTAAACGTTTCCACAGAACTTTCCAAGCGGAGCAGAGGAAAGACCCAGCCTGTGGTTACCCTGCCTTCTCCCAGAAGCCGCTACCCGCAGCCCTCCTTCCCTCAGCTCAGGCCTCAGTTTACTGCTGGCGTGGCCGTGCAGTGACCTACAGATGTATTTTTGACTTCAGTAGAGTTCACAAAAAGACAGCCTAGCTCATAAGGGCTGTCACGTATAAATATATATGTATAAATATGTTAGCAGTGTTTACCTTTATCAACTGCTTGGAGGTAATTTGCATGTAAAGGAGAATGCATTAAACCAAATTCTTTTCTATTTTACTTGGAGTTATCTTTTTTTTTTTTCGAAAACAGGTTTACATAAAACTTCATTGTGTTTGTGCATTATAAATATTTTACTGATGCTGAATAGCAACCTTAATGAGCACAAACTGAGTTCAATATTTGATTTCTGAATTTTTGCTCAAATCATCACCTGTTCCTAATTAGCCTCTGGAAAACTATAGTAGTTTTGCTGCATCATTGTCAACGTTAACAGTTTGGAAAATTGCAGCTTTTGAAGAGGCAGGGTTTCCAACGGCTGCGGATCATATGTGTCCGCTTGCTAAAGGGCATTATTTCTGATTTATCTGTAATCCTGTCTGGAAACAAGTACAGGGGCTCTTCTCAGGAAGGCCCTCATGTCAGCTTGACCTTCTTTTCAAAGTTTCCTCCTGCAGTTCAGTGGGTTTTATATGTGTATCAATCTCGTTTCAAAAATATTAAGAAGAGCTGGTTAGTGTGGAAATAAAAGCCAGCAACAGTTGCCTACATTAGATAGTTTGTAAGTGATTCCTTCTCCTTTTTAGTAAAAATTGGAGGATTTTAAATTGCATGCAAAGGGAGAGATTTATGAACACAGTTTCTCCAGATTTGTTTTCCCCAAGGACTGTTAAAAATACCGTATTTTTTTTTTTCTTTATTATCAGTAACATTTTGATGCAGCGTTTGAAGAAATAGATTTTATTATTTAACTGTAAAGTGAATTGAACAGTGCAAGCCATAGGAAGCAGGGAAATAGCCTAAGCAACGATGTCCTTTTTGCACTTGTGAGAAGAAATGACTGGAAATCAAGCCGTAAGTGCACTATAGGAAGGTGTCTGAACTCGTTCAACACTAAGTTCTACCCTGCTTCTAAGGGGTCCAGTTGTTCCACTACCACCTATGCCATTTATGCCCTGGTGCATTTAGGAGAACAACAGAAACTGAATAGGGGTATTTCTGTATCCCTCTACAGTTGCCAGCTATTTCCATGTGGATCCCCTCGTTCTGCACTTAGCTGCCCAGAGATGATGGCTCTGCCTGCCGTGCACCGCGGGAGGAGATGATGTCCCTCCCTGCACCTTGGGCTCCAAGCTCTCAGTTATCTGCTTCAGGGAACGAGAGCACAGTCTGTGGGTAGCTGATTTAAGGACAAATAGCATCACTGGATTGGGAGGTAAAGTTCATTTAACTTTGTATGTCATTTTTCTAAATAGTAATGAAAACTGAGGTTGAATTAGGTTCTTCCCCAGAAACATCGATTTTTGGTGTATCATAATCTCCTGAGAGTCTCTGGGTCCCTTGTGAAGATATGGATAAGCTTACAGACTGTATGGGTAATCCAGGGACCACAGAGCAGTTTTACAGAAAGCCTCTCTTCCTTTTGGGGGGGGTCTCTTCTATGGGTGTCTTTCAGAAGCCTTCAGTGCCCCTAAATCCCTCTGCCAGTGAAGGAAGCTGGAGATGCTAAGAGCTCTGGCAATTCATGACAGTTGTGGACAGGTTAAAAAAGAAAGGCTTAGAAGATTGTCTTTGAGCATGCAGGACTGAAACTAAGAGTCTGGGTATAATTGCCTCCTATGTATATTTGCATCTATAATGAACTTTGGGAAATCCTCTGCATTTTTCTGATGTTCTCTACTTCTTTCTTCCCTCCCCAGTTACTCCTTCCCTGAGAAGCATACCCCTCTGCTTGCTTGGTGATTGCAGAGAGGCTTTTTGAGGAGCAGAATGGGACAGTACCACAGTGCCTTTGTTTCTTGCCTTCAGAGAGCTGTTGCACAGAAAAGTTGTGGAGAAAGAGACAATTCTGCAAAACAGGTGGAAAAGAACCAATTCTGCACAACCTGTGAAGGCAGACAGCAAACTGGAGTTCACCTGTTCTCTTGCTATCTGTTACTTACTTTTTTTTGTTTGTTTGTTTTTCTCTTCCCTAAGCTCATTTGAAACTTCTTCCCTCCACCCCAACACAAGCCAGATGTTTTATTCAGATTAGTGTGTCCACTTTACCAAAGGACTAATGTACCCATATGGTCACTGTGAGCTTTTCTGGGCTGGACTGTGTGAAATACCAGCAGAATTGAACGTGTAAGAAATTTGAGTCAGTCTGGTAGATAAAGCATGCAGAATTCAGGGCATAACTGATAATGTATCTCATGAGATTGTACAAATTGCTCTAAGACCATTCCAACTGAACTGCTCAACTAATTCTAATTAAAGACTACGCTGAGGAAAAGAGGGTAAGGGGTGTGTGTGCATGTATGTGTGTGCATGCTGGGGGGCAGAAGGGGGAGAGGAATTGGTAAGGAGTAAAATATGCATTTGATTAAATGTTTTTCCTATTTTATATTTTAGTACTCTCTAACAAAACACACGGTTTCTAGAGGTAGTATAATCTGCCTCATTCTCAGTTCACCTGATCCAGAACCACTTAGCTTTGCTTCACGGTCCTATTGCCTGAGCCAAAACTGCTCATGAGAAGCCTTATAATACACTGGTGGTACCTTCAGGGCACCATATAAATTTATGTTAGAATCTCTCTTTGTTCATCCTTTGGGTGCCTGAACCTCTTAGCTTTCCTACCCA
The DNA here is from genome assembly GCF_964211835.1 of Anser anser. Taxonomy (NCBI): domain Eukaryota; kingdom Metazoa; phylum Chordata; class Aves; order Anseriformes; family Anatidae; genus Anser; species Anser anser. Next base: position 48,171,645 of record NC_139721.1, on the reverse strand, counting down.
TAAAAATATTCCCTGAGCACACCTGTGCACATAGTGAAAATGAGCAGAGGTATCTGGTATTATTAAATAACAAAACACACCAACCTTCCCTTCCAGATTTTAACATTAAAACCACCATTCTCAGGGTTGTTATTCAACTGTACCATGAGTTTTCAGAGAGAAAATTGGCACTGACAATATAGTACTCTCTTTCAGTATAGCTATACTTCTATACAAACTCTTCTGGAAAGTGTGAGATAGTAGCAAAATATGGTAATGCATTGAGATAGTTATTTGAAACATGAATTTCTACTCAATAAACCATCCTATTCAACTGAGGAAATATTTCAGAGGGATAGAAAATACAGCTTTAAGAGAAACTCAGGCTGTAAAATCTGGATTCATATTTGTGTTTTGGATATCCCAAAGTCTGGGAGTGCATATATTGGTCTGGGATGTTCAAGTGGCTGATCTGGATAAAGAAAGGGTCTGACTGTAGCATTTGAACCTGGCTGTTATTATGTCCACCCCTCAGAAACAGTTCATTCCAAGGTTTTAGACCTACAAATAGTGATTGCAATGAGTGACCTGCAGATTTTGGAACCATACTTATTTTCTACACTCATTGTAGACTGAGTATATCTTAAAAAAAATACACATGAAAGACCAGGTACTGCCTGTAGCACTTTCCAAATCAAAAATGTATTTTGGTTTGTATTGTATTTCTGTAAGACAGAAATTACCCTCTGCTTTCAACGCTATGCATGAGTTTTGAAAAACTGACATTGCTAATGTACCTTTGCTCCCTCTTTGCAGAAAAGCAGTGGTACTTTTCTGCTTGGAATAACTTGGAGAAAGCCACTTTTAAATCAATGTTGTTTTTCTCCTAGCCACTTCATGAAAAGCAGCCGTTTTTCACCTCACACCGATTTTACATCATTGTCATTTCCCAAGCTTGCAAGGTATTATAGGAGTTGGGCTAGTCTAGTCCTACTTGATGGATGAGTTTATGTAAAAGAGGAGTGGTGCAAAAATGTTAAGCTACTGTCTGCTTCATTCTTGGTTCCATATGTAATGCGGATATCACACCTGCAGTTATATTGATGATTTTTATGTTTCAGTAATGGCCTGATAGTTTGTCTTATACAAGGGACTTGTAAGCACTGAGTAGTACTAGGCAACAGTGGGTTTTTGGGTAGAGACAGCAGCCAGAGGTACAAACCTTGCCGCCTCATCACTATTCTTATTTGTTCATTTTATGGTCAAAAGTAGTGGCTTGCCGGAAGCTCATCGATATTTTAATCCATGCCCTGCTGGTCCTGTCACAGCTGCTAGGGGGACATGAGGAGACCTACAAGTTTAAAGAGGATTTTAGTTGACTGCCTGTGAAAATAGAGACTGTCATCTCCTAAGGCAAACGCTGAAAATGTCTGCCAGGGAAAAATGCCCATCTGGAAAAACTCTCCCTCTCATGCCACAGTCAATGAAAATTGCTGTGCTAGTTCATGCAAGGGCAGTACTCCCGTAGATACCTTCAGGCAACCCTTCTGTGTCCTAGCCAGCATGAGACAGATGTTGAGAGAAGTCCTACCTTGTCAGCCAACCTTCTGCTATTCTGCTTGGGGTTTTGTTGTTGTTTTTCTTCCAGTCTTCCGTCTTCTTGGGAGTGACCGAACCATGCAGTGTACATCCTAGAGAGCCTCTAGAAGAAAGGACACGATGATCACCAAACATATATAGGTGAAGGTGGCATGAAAGAGGCATCTCACAAGGGCACATTAGCAAGGAAACATTGCTGCCAAGGCCACATCTATACTAGGAACACTCCCCTGACAGAGCTAATAGCAAGGAGTGCTGGCAAAGAGTCAGTGGCTTGATGTAGCTGGCATAGCTGCTGGTGCAAAGGAAGGAATAGAGCTCTGTGTTAAGGCCGCTGACGGCCTTCTCCTCTCTCTGCAATTACACTACCTGTGCACAAAAATAGCCACTCCAAAGTGCACTCACACAGGCAAAACTGCCTTATCTCTCTGCCTCCTGCACTTCTCTGCCCCGGCAGAAAATGCAGAGTTCTGCTAATGCAGCAGCTGCTGCTCTCTTTCTCCTCATGATACCAGCCAACAGTGAAAAGCAGTATTCAGAATGATCAGAAAGGGGCACGAATATGAAGAAAATATTCTTTCCCCTTTGCCTGGGCATTTGCTGCCACTCTCCAGTGCCTTGGCCATGATATTGTCTCTCTCGATTTCTCTCTTAGAAAGATATGCTCCAGAAAGATGTGCTCAATTTGCCTTTTTTTTGTTTTTTGTTTTTTTGTTTTTAGCTCAATGGTCAGCTAAACAACCCACTCTATTGTGAGTACAGGAGCAATCCTCTCTGCTACTTCTCTGTGCCCACATACAGATAGGTGTGGAAACATGCAGGTTGTTACTGTGCAGCAAAGTCAAACCAAACTTAATTCAAAGTAAAACTAATGATGTCACAGAGAGAATTGTGCCAGTGTTTATTACCTTACTCGCGTCCAAGACTAAGCTCATTTGATCGTCAGTTATCCCCAAATTCAGGATACACCAATGCCTCTTAATTCATCTCAGGCTTCTCACAATCCTTTTCAGCTGCATGGGACAATGAGTACCATTAGCAAGTGTCGCTCAATCACTGTTTATTTTCCCCTGCCAGCTCACTAGTGCAAACATTTGCTGGGAGTGGTTTCTGTGTCCCCCTGAGGAGCAGTCCATTTCTCCCTTCTTTCTCACCAACAGCTACAGTCCAAAACCTGAAAGATGCCAACCACACCAGGAGGGTCCTGGGATCCTCTGACAGCTGTGGGAGGGGATTTAGTGTGTTCAGCCTTTTGCAGGAACAAAGTGAATTACAACAGGTATAGTTGGTGTCATGGCTGGATTCATTATTTTTTTTCTGCTGGTATTTATTTTCTGTAGCATGCTTTAGAATTTATTGGTCATGACCTTCCAAGAAGCTGAGTGTCCCTGCTTCCCTGGGAGAATCGGGTCAATACTCTTCAGCTGCTTTACAAACATTGACCAACTAATCCATGCAATACCCCCCAAGACAGGAAAAGGAGGCAGAGAGATTATATGACTTGCCCAAAGCCACAGAAGGAATAAGTGTCAGGCTTATTATGAACAGGGCATATAGATCAAAGGAAATACAATGAGAACTCAGGAGTTCCTGTCTCCCAGTCCAGTTTTTACAACAGAGAACAACACTTCTTTTCTACTGTGCAGCTTTTACAGGTTTTTTTAAGAAAGGGATCTTGTCAAAAGCTTGAAGAAAATCCAAATAAGTCATCTTAACTATGTTGGTGCAGATGACTTATGTTTGTGAAAGGAACTTGCAGGCTTGCCAGCTTTCAGTGAGAAATGATGTTGTAAGATCACAAAGGCACAATCTCTTTCTCGAATACAGTTGTTGCAACGAGTTCCCTCTCTGGCCTTAGCTATAAAGCTGCAGGATTTTTTTTTTTTTTCCCCTTAATATGTGTTTTAAGCCGTCTCTTCTTCTCTAATTTAATTACAAAACTTTACTACCTGGAAGATTTGAGTTTCAAACCTCGTTGTAACGAACCCTTGTCTCTTTTGACCATAACACTTTGGTGAATGAAGAAGTTACAAATAGATGGGTACTGCCCATCACCCTTTTGGACCCTTCAGAGACTTACTTAGTTCACTCCAGTAATTTGTATGTCCCAGGGAAACCTCATTTTCACTGAAGCCAATAACAAAGTTCCTATGGCTTTAAATACCACAGGGTTGTACTTCTCATTTCTGATTTGCTCTGTAAATTCCTTTTAATGTGGAGATCATATCCAAGTGTAAGCTCGTGGAAACAAACATACTGCAATTTCATGTTACTTTAGTACTGGTGGTAAACATGTTCTGTTAATGTTTTGTTCAGGCTTTAAACATCATGCAGTTTTATAGGCACTCCTTTACAGGTGTGGTAGTACTGAGTACTCTTCTGCACATATGCGTATGTGTGTATATAAACATGTGTACCTCTATCAATCTATCTATATATCTATGTATGAGCAACAAAGAGGACAAAGTTAAGACCCACAAAATCCTTACTTTTCTAGATTTAAATGATGAGCTATGTAATCAATATTTTATTCAGAATAGTTTTCTCCTCTTAATTTTTTTTTTTTTTTAGAGAAAAATGGGAAAATAAGAAAGACCACTGGGCAAACCAGGGAGAAATTTTCAGGAAGGTACCTAAAAGCTGTGTTCTAAAGTGGGTGGTTTGGGTCACAGGCAACCTGAAGGCTCTCTCCAAGTCCAGATGCCTGTCATCCTGCTCAACCATTGAGTGGTTCTCAGCGACTGTAGGAGACAACCATCCCTGTGTGCAACAGGATCTCCAGTGATGGGAGGCAGACCATTTCCTGCCTGTCACTGACAGAGAACCTCACCTTCTCAGAAGGTGTTTTCTTAGCACTTAGGCTTGACTTGTTAGATTCTGCTGCATGATGGTATTTGATTACTTTTTACTGATTTTTTTTTTTTTTTGTACGGGTGTATGCCAACCAGCTCCTCCTTTGAAACAGTGCTCATAGTAGCTGCAAGATGATTCACTGGCTTTAAGTGTTTTGTTTTGCCCTTCAGCCTGCTAATTCCCTTGCATTCTTAGATTTTACGCCTAGAAGTTTTTATTCAGATGCTATTTGATGGAATCGTATTACCAGTGGTCTGAATTAATCAGTAAATATTTACTTCCCAGATTTTCTATCAAGTCACTGAACTAGCTAAACACTTAGGAAGAGACTTAAGTCTCATTAAGTGCAATGATACTTAAGCACATGTTTAAATGCTTTAATGAACTGAGGCCTAAAGCCTCCACATTGTTATTACACTAGATTAAGCCAGCAATTAAAACTTACCATTTGGAAAAAAGTGAGTTGTTTCTGACATTATTGTTAGAATGAATGTTCATTTGTGCATACTTTGTACCATGACTTAATGGAAATGCTCATTACATTCCCTCAGCACAAAGGGAAAATTAACAACAAAAGGGGAAACCCTTGTTTAAGGGGTTATGCTGGTGTTTACAGATTGTCTGGATCATGAGGTTTTAGTAAAATGTCTCTCTCCAAACCAGTCATGTATCAACTGGCAAAGTAAGCTGGGAGTAGGTGAAACAGTTACTGTTGCTATACTGTGGCCATATTTAATTTTGTAGGTAGTTCCATACCAGATTACCTTCAGCAGTATAGAAAACATCCCTTCTAATGCCACCTACTATATCATTTGGGCACAGGGCTTGTAAGGCACTTAGGTGCACGAATCTCTTGGCTACAGTGTTGAAATATACAGTCCCTACGTGCTTGTGTTTCTTGTTTTGTTTTGTTTGTTTTTCCCCCCAGTTTCTTGCTGCTTGGTTATACCCTGTGCGTTCACAGAGTGCCTGCCTAAACCGGCCAGATTTATTCAGTTTTGGTTCTGCTGAGTTTCATTTTAAGTTTGAGTGCAATCCAAAACATAGGCAACCACGTACCATCCCAGGCACGTTTTGGCAGGTGTTGGCACAGTTGGACTCCTGGGACCTGCCCAGATCCCCTATAGACCTGGGCAGACCTTTTGATCCTTTCTACCTTGTTGGGGTGAGAGGCTAGCTGGCTCACCTCATTTCCTAATCATGCTAATTCTTTGCTCTTCTGTGGTGCTTCCTGTCTGGAGAGTGCTGTTTTCTTGTTGTTTAAGTATCCCGAGAGGCAATTGTTGCTTCCGTGCGTTTACCCTCCCCGCTGCTTATAAATGGCACAACTCGAAACCACCTAAAAGGCTGACAAATGGATCTGAACCTTGTGAATACAGAGAGGAAGACATGCAGCTGTAAGAAAGACAATTTTACTTGTTTTGGAAGAATTTGCTCAGCATCTCCTGGCATGCTCTTTGGTTTGTTACTCTGACGCCAAAGCCTTTAAGAGAGAAAGAAGGGCTCATCTGATTATGCCCATTTGCAGTACAGCTGACTTTAGCAGTGATTCATTTACTAAGTGAATACTTTTAATTTGGGATAACATTTCACTTATGGATGAGATTAATACACCCAGTGTGAAAGTGGAAGTGTTGCTTCATTCCTCGTTGCCTCACTGTCACAGCTTCTCTCATGACATCTTCCAGAAACCAACAAAGGACTCATGAACTAGCTGTGAAGAATCACAAGGCAGGGAAGTGTCAGCACTGCTAATTGAATTTGAGGCCAGTGTACATCCATGGAAACTTTGCTTCAATAGAACTGTATAAATAATGGCAAGATGATTTTACTTTATTTGGATGCCAAAGATAAAAGTAAGATCTGGCTACCTAGTAAACACTCCAGGGTAACGGTGAGTGCAGGATACAGCCCTGCAGGGTGGAGTAGCCTCACATCTGGCTCATGTCAATGGCAGAACAAGGTTATCAGCACCATCAGCTGTCACTCAGCACTGTCAAGATCAAGCCAAAAGAGAAGAGATTCTTCTCACAGTGCAAGAAAACAGCTCAGGGTGCGTACTGGAAGCTTGCCCCTGTCAGATGCCTGCCACTGTTTACTGCCCATTTGTCTCATCATCACAGATATTAGGGTTCAAATATGAATTCTCATTTGAGACAGACCATATGAAAAGACGAGAAACTCCCAGTGTCACAGTTATCTCAGTGTCCAGGGACTACAGCATCCTAAATGCAGGCTTGTGGCTTGCTTTAGATAGGAGCAGAAAGGGAAGCTGGACTGACAGTAAAATTCTGTAAACATAGGAAAACATAATTTAGGCAAGCACTGGTTCCAGTTGAGCTGGAAGCTCTGTTTCAAAGCCTTAAAATCTTATAATGTAGTCCTGCTTGAATCTTAGTTCTGAACCATCTTCTGTGTTTTTACTGGACTGGATGAAAGAACTTGCATCAAATTAAATGGAAAGAGTTATAAAACACAGGAGTTTCCATAAAATGCTCTTGTTCTTCTGAGCCAAAACCTCGGGAGGTATCAGGCACCCTTTGTAAATGAATCATTCATCATGCAGCTTCCTCTTACTTTTATTTTTGGCATCTTAATAAATACAATCAATTTAAGGTTGTTTACACAGACACACTGTAAATGAAATAGTCTGGGCTGATTTATTTCATATGAAGGTCTGGCCTATTACTATTTGTGTAAAAAAGAATCAGTGTGGAAAGAATTCTCACAGTTCTTGTAATTCCCCAAAATGATCTTAAATTACAATGGGGCTGCGTGAGTGTAATTAGAGAAGAAAGGAAAAATGAGTATCTTGACCACTAGCTTTGCTCCCATGCCCCATCCAAACTGTCGTTCCTTAACACTGATTCTTTTAGAAGTTACAATAGTAAAAGACAAACAAACAAAACAAAACAACCAGAGAACCAGCCTGCCCCAACCTTCAGTGGAATTTACTGTACTGCAACTGTATGGTTTTCTAGCGGAATCTACAACGTGATCATAAACCAGCCTTGTTGTGTCCTAAATTTTACGGTGCAAAGATTGCTTGGAGGAATAACCCCTTTTGTTTGGCACATTGGAGCCCAGATTGCCATGACTGTGGCTCATGTTTTGTTCATGTGTATACATATGTATATATTTTCACTTTCTGCTCTTTTCATTTCTTTTGGAGCACTGAGGCTTGTGCGTTAGCTAGTTTTAAATTTCTGCAGCAGGGGAGCTGAGGAGCAGCTTTTTATTTTTATTTTTTTTTCCCCCGTTTGTTCCCTGAACTCTTCTTGCAGTTTAACAAGTCAAATACAAAACACGGGGGGAATAAACATCCACATGATGGTACCGTGCGTGATATCACATCATTGATTGGATATACTGCATTGGAACATCACACAAAAGAGCCTGTAACCAAAAAAATTCAGTTGCCTGGAGCTTTGAGCTTTCAAATTAGGCTAAAGAGGTTCCCCTGATAACCAGCGGTGTTGAAGCTTTCAGTATTATTTAGCTGCCCAGACATCAGTGAAGGTTTTCAGTTAGAAGGGCCTGGAGAGCTAACACACCAGCGAGGTAACCCACCTGCCCACTCAATACTTTAAGATCAAAAAGTCTATCTAAAAATCTTCAGTTTACCAAGCATAACTGGGAGCAAATGCGACTTTCCCTTCTTCAACACTATCTCCGTCTGTGCAGCCTATTTTGCATCAAAAGATCCATTTGAAAGTAGAGATCCCTTAGAGCTAAATATTCTAAACTGACAGAAGAATTTCTAGTGGCACACCAGCCTAGAGCCATATTTTTATGAGGACATCACTTTCTATTTCTAAGCTTCAGTATGCACTCATGCTTCCTCATCGCCAGGAGCCATGCCACATCAAGTTGCCTCCTCCCAGCTTTTATGTTTTTTTAATGGAGTCCGGTTTTCTGCCTAACTTATGGCTATCTCCCTGACAAATTGTCAGACACCTAAGTCACTGGGATGGAGGAGACTTGGTGTGACGCAAGCCAGAAAGGGCATCATAGGTGCCATTAAAAAAATATAAGGGACGTCCATTTTTAAATCTGATTATTCCTGAAAGTTGGGAGGGATTTGAAAGAGAATGTGGAAAAAAAAAAAAAAAGAAAAAAAAAAAAGGACACTGTGCACTATGTAGCCCTTAATAAGCTGTGACCTAGAGACAGACAAGACACTTCTCTTCCCAGAGACCTTTACATTCATGGGCCTGATCCCATACTGCTTGGCACCCCACAATATTCCTACAAACAGGAGCTGTGTGGGACCCTGGCACCAGCAGTGCTTTGCACGACTGCCGTGGGGTCGCACGCTCCTTGGGGCAAGGCTCGTGAGTCCTTGTACATCTCATTCAGCGCTGAACAGACTGATGGCACTTAAAGGAACTGCAGTCCCTTTGGTGCCTGGCTAGAGCCCGACACATCGTACTGCTGGGTTTAAAGAAACAATAATGGACCTTCTTCGATTTCATACCAGGCGGAAGCACTGCTTTTACAGTAATGAAGCTCATTTGTTTTCCTGATGAAAAGACATCGGGGTTTAGCTGCTACTTTGCAGTGCTGGGGAGTTGAATGCTTGCTAAAATATTCTAAAGGACTAGCACAAGATTTTGGTCCTATAAATTCCACATCCATCAAAGAAGGTAGGAATTTTTATGTTAAAAGAAGAAAGATGTGCTGTTATAAGTCAGCAACTTAAATGCCTTTATCTATCCAGCCTGCAAGACATCTGCAGAACATTCAGCAATTAAATATGCCCCCAGCTGAACAATAATGTTGCTGCTTGGTCTGCATATAAATTAGGATGAGTTAAGGGTGGCTGCTCAAGCTGGGCTCTGTTGTTGTCAATATCCTATGCCATAAGCTGCCCTTGAAATCACCCTGGACTCTGCAAAAGACCCTTAAAAGGTCCCGGCCACTCATCTCTTCCCCCCCCCACCTCCCAGACCTAATAAAACAGAGCTCAGATCCTTGTGAGTGGGATAAGTACTAACCATTCATCACCTTAGATAGCTTAGGTTGTCTCTCAGATCGCCAAAATATGCCTCTTTGGGAAGGACAGAGGAAGAAGAGGGCTGCACTGCATCATTTCTGAGGGTGACTAGAGGATGCTGGCATCAAGGGCTGCCTGTGGAAATTTTATTGTGCAAACATCTTTTCTCTGGTGACTTCTGTGTAAGGATCCCAAAGTATTTTGCAGATGTTAAAGTATTTCTTGAAGCTGTTGCATTTCTCTGGCAAGGCAGACAACCTGGGGATGATCTATAGGTGCCCGCTCACATGCAGAACAGCAGCAGCTGCGGATCCTCAAGGGAAAACAGCCCCTGCCCTGGTCTCTGGACCCTCTCCTCTGCCAGAGGCCACCCCTTTCAGGAGCAGAGGTAGCAGAGTAGATGCTGGGGACATGGACATCCGCAGCAGCAGGGGTGAGATTTGCCAGAGCTCAGCTTTCAGGACCTGGAGGCATAAACTTCTCAGATGACTTACACCTTCCTTAGGACTGTAGCACCTTTCTGCTTACATTAAATTGCCTTGAGATTAGAAAGGGGGGAGAAAAAAAAAGAGAAAGCATTTGTCTTTGCCTGTTGGAACTTATCCTCCCACACAGCAACAAATTTGTAACTGGCAAAGAAAAACACTGGCTTTCTCATTGCTCCCAGTAGTAACCCTGTGGAAGATAACCTGGAGAACACAAGAAAACACACAGCTACATAGCACAGCACCTTGCATGTTGACTGGGCTCAAGCACGTGTGATTTCACAGCAAAAAATCCAGTTGGAGCTCTGTCTTCTGGGCAGAGCTTCCCACATCAGCTCTCAGTAAGAAAGAGCTACTTATTCTGTGCCCTGAATCGAATTTTAGCAGCACCTTTATTTATAAGCACTACAGAATATCTGTCTTCTTTCAGGAATTTCATGGCAACAAACAGCTCACACCTCCCTTTCACTGTCAGCTTCTTTTTAGGGATTTGAGAAGAGGCTCTGCATGTAGCGTGGTGCAAAAGGTGTGAGACTTGTTAGAGATGATATAATGGGACGGAGGGACTTGCAGCACGCAGACCAACACCCTTGCATGTCTTGGTAACCATCTAAGCTGCTGGGAGAAAGGTACAGAAATATCCAGAAGCAGTAAATATAGTAAGGTGTGCATAGGGCAAACACAGCCCAGTAGCTAGGGACCCATAATGGAACATTGCCATCTTTAAAGGCATTTCTGTTTCTACAATTTTTTTTATGACAGTTTTATGGCAATTCTGTAACTACTGTACTTCACTGCTTCACAGCGATTCTTTTTTATCTCTAGAGATTATTCCAGGATGTTAGGATGTAATATATGGAGAGGAGAGCAATCATTGCATAGCAAGCTACACATAAAAGAGTCATATAATCAATTGCTCTGATGTCATAAAAGTCACAGTCCACTGATCTGATGTCACCGTGATGGATTGAGACTTTTAATGTTTCATTTATGGCTTTTAAAAAAAGGGGGAAAGTGTGGTTATGTTAAAACACATGCCATTCTTAGTGTGGCATTAACAGAGCTAAATAAAATGCAGCGATACTTACTTGTTTGACCACAGAAGTGTGAACCAAACTCAGTTTTAACAGCAGAAATGCGGCTACTTCTGTGTGCTTTTGCCAACCAGTGGGTGAGGGCCGGGAGCAATGAGTATTTACTCCAGCTGAGGGTTTCATCCAATGTTTTGAGTTATAATAAGGGAACGAAGGGCTCAGCCACGACTTTGCCCCAGGTCAGGGGCAGCACCTGACCCAGGGAGCAGCCTGGAAAGCTGCGACTGTCAGCGTAGGCAATCTGCTCCCTGGATTGCCCTTCCCTTGCTTGTGGTACTTAGCACACAGGGAGAGGAATCTGGAAGAAAGTTCTGCAAGTATTGTCATGGGCAGAGGCGGATAGACACAGAAGGCACGAAGGTGTGGCTCTCCTCTCTTCGCTGTGGTCGGGGAAGGCTGCTGAAGGGCATGACTACGTCATGGCCCTTAGCCTTCAGGTGAGAAGATGCAAGACAACACTCGTGGGGGCATAAGACTCAAGGTATCCATTGCTCACATAATGTTAGGATTGAGGACCAGAAGAAATCCTGGGAGTTTATCTCTTTCTCAAACTGCAGCTGCCCACGGGTTGGGTTTTCCATTTGTAAGAAGGAAATAAAAATAACAATCGAAGTTACAGGAACTGAAATGGAGATGTTTAATACAGGTAGGAAATCCAACATTTTGGATTCAGTTTGTTTAGAAAACCCTTCATCTATGTAGCCTGTCTGTGTTTTTAAGGGAAGAACCTGAGGCTGGCACTTCTTACCCTGGCAGTCAGCCATGCCCTCCATCAGGTGGCTGTTTCTGCTGAAATGCTTATTTTCCTGGTCTTTGGAAGTGTCACGGGGAGGATGCAGGGTCTGGGCATGCTGGGATGACTGGGGACAGCTCCCGATTCCCAGGAACTGCCCTGGGCCCACAGAGCTTGTTTTGATTTTCAGTCACGTTAAGGAGTTTTTCTTTGTAACCTAGAGGACTGCAAGAATGAAGTTACTCTTTAGCAAATACCACAGCCATGAAATCACCGAATACACGGGTGTTATGAGTAAGAGCACCACTACCTCAGTTTGTGATAGGCATTCAAGTTCTTGCACCTGGCCGGGCTTAAGTCTGGAAAAAAAACATCTTGAGTCATCCCTGTGCAACAATCTTGCTCGTCCTGGCGGCTGTTAAAAGATGATCCCTGTCACATTGCCAGGCAGAGACGTTATCGCTCTTCTGCCAGCGTGCTCTCAGCTCCCCTCACCCTCCCCTCCCCTCCCACTTCTCCAGCGGCCCCTTTGCTTTCACACCTCTGCCCCCCATCATAAGACAGTCCCTTTTGGCTCAGGAAAGGCAAACACCATGCCCTCGGGAGCGTTTCAAGCAGGCTCTCTGTGTGTTTCAGCCCAGCCATGCGACACGAGGTGTCCCCTCCACGGTGGGGTGGCGCCCAGTGACGTCTCCATCCCGGAGCAGCATCCTCTGACTTCCCTTGAAGACCTATTGCAGACTTCCTGGGTAGATGTGAAATGTTTTTTCTCATCAGTGTGAATCCTCCGAGGCTTGGGTTTTTGCTTCCCCCAGATCCCCCTGATGAAATCGCTGCCTCATGCTTCTCCGCATCTTTCCCCATACCCAGCAGGTTTTCTGCTCCTCAAAGGCCGCTCTGGAAGGGAAGCCAAACCAAGGGATCCTCTCCAGATATCCATGCTAGTGCTCTTTTTTTCAGCATCGTTTTTAAAGTATCATACAGTCCCTTTCCTTCTTTTTGAAGGCAGAGTAAGAGAACTCCAATTTCATGCCCTCGGGCCTGAATAAAAGGATAAAAACAACACAACATTTGCATCTGTTTAACAGGCTCTGTTCTAGAAGTCTCCATGCAGGAAAAAATGGGGGGAAAAGCCCCATCACCCCAGGTTAAATGGCACTGGTCAGAGATTACTGCAGAAAGGGAAGGCAGAGCAGAAAATTATTGTTGTAAATGACCTAGGAATTCATGGCCTTGTGATTGCAAACACAAAGTCTAAAAAGGTTACATTCTCTTGCTTCTCTGCCTACCCCCGATATCAATGAACATCAGCTAAAGGTGGCTGAAGAACCAATTTCATGCATCTACTGTAGAAGGAAATGAACTGAGCCAAGGGCAAAAATAAAATTATACAAATGTTATTATAGACTAGCCTGCTTCTGTCCTAGTTTAATTCAAATTTCAGTGCTGCAGGCTTTGCTGCCGGCAGTAGCCTTCCTGAATAAATCAACATTTGCTTACATCTAAATTATTAGAGAAACATGTGACTTTGTTTATTGTATAAATTATACGCAAGGTTAAAGCATTAACTGTTCCGCTGGCTTTGCACAGCCACACAATCGCTCCCATCTCCCTCCCAACCTTCCCCCCCCTCAGCCGCGGTTTTTAGGACGAGCCGTCTCGGGGTGGCTCACGGCTGAATTTCAGGGCCCTTTTTTCTCCATCGCGCTGCCCTGGGGGGAAATCATTTACTGCTGTGCAGAGTGCACAGGGGATGCAAAGCAGAGTCGTGCTGGCGGGGCGGCGTTCCTGGCCGGCTGTGCAGGAGGGCTTTTGGCTGCAGGAGGCGGTGGGGAGAGGGGTCTCCAGTGCCTGGCCACATGGACGGGGGGAGAGAGAAACCTGCTTCTGCCAGGGCTGCTGCCTGGCTCGCTGCTGCTGCTGGCACAGAGATGCTGATTCAGAAACCCAAGCAGCTTCTTTGCTGTCACCATGCATGCCCCAGCCCCAAAGGAGACAGGGCTTGGACGCCCATCTGCCAGCTCTGAGTCCATGTGGTGACGACTGGTGTGGTCACTTGTTTCCCAGAGCTGCTTTCCTTGCTCTCCCTGGTCTGGAAAAGGAGCTCTTTGCTTTTTTGGACACAATCCAGCCCTGCTGTAACAGTCCTAACCACTGCAACAGCATTATTTTAAGATGTAATATCTGGGATTATTGCTACAAAGTGCTGAAGGATCGTCTTTTTTAAAAGAAAGAAAAGAAAAAATCCCAAGGAGCCCTTCTCCCCCAAGCCAGCACCTTCTCACAGACCAGTTGGTACCATGCTTTCCAGCACAAGTATATCACCACAGAGAAGCTGAGTGAATCTTTTCCACAAAGGTATCAGATGCCACTAGCTTAGAGTCTAGGACATGGAATCCAAATATACATCTCCTGGGTTTCTGCCCTGAAACACTATCAGGAGAATTCTGTGTCCAGATTGAAATGAATATTTTATTTACATTTCATTTACACTTAAAAATTAATATATATTTTCAGTGCTGTTAAGGGGCCATTGAACAGTGCTGTAGTTTTATATTCAGCAACAGGATGTAATTTCCCTATCAATAAAATTGTTGTTTGTTTTCCTCTGCACTCGATTATTATGGAAATTTCACAGTTTCTCAGCCATAGTGATGTCTAGTGAAATGAGCAGGCCACTTATGTGGAGTTCTTTTTTAGCATCCTGACTCTTTTCTATTTATGCTAATGTTATTTCATGCTAATAGCAGACTATATTTTGCTTTGATACTATTAAAACCTTGCTGGCTTGAGTAAAGGGAACATTTTTATAATGCTTTCTGGAAATGATCTAACGTAGTAAAACTATCCCCATTAAGAGTGTGGTTTTGGAGGACACTCTGCTTCCCCCACCCTTCAATCCAAAAACTGAGAAATCTTTCAGACGTAAATTAATTTCACTGACTCTTTTTCTCATTTTCATTCTTTGTAAATGATAACTTACTGTGTAATTTAGCTATGCTGTAAGGAGCTCTTCTTGCAAGAGGAATTCAGGAAGCATATATTGTTTATCTCAGCCTGTGAACATGAGGTTTACAAATCCCATTAACAAATAATGGGATTGGAATTCCTATTGCAGTTTTGCATGCATCCCCCTGCAAAAACGTGCCCTCCAATAGCCAAAGTCTTCTTTCTCTGTTAGAAGCTTGTGAGATCTGCCCAGGTTTCCTTCCTGAGCATTGCCACAGATCTCAGTGGGGCTGTGCACACAAAGCCAGAGCACTACCTTTAAAGAAACACTGTAAATTCACTCCCAGCCTGAAATGTAGACTAGAATGAACTCCATTTCCATTGCCTGGAATGTATATCAGACCCATAAAAGGGGACTCACTGATTGAAAAGACTCATGCAGAAAGTGTAATTAATATTTAGGTTCTTCTAACTACCAAGTAAGGCTTTCTTCTGCAGTCGCTCAGCTTGAGGCCTGCCTTCCGAGCCCTCCAAATAGTGGCACTGAAAATAACACCAAGAAAAACCAGCCTGGTTTCCCAACACAGACCAAGATGGCGTGGTCACACATTTGTCCTGGTGTGGGACATGCCCCTGTGCTAGCGAAGTCTTCCTGGGTCTCACGCTGCTACCTCCGAGCTGCTACACCGGGAATAAATCTGGCGCAGCAATGCCTTCCCTCGGTCGGAAAATTTTCCTCATCTGACTGACAAGCCTGGGCAGCGGGGTCAGCTGGGAGGTCTGGCTGAACAGAAGGCTGTAATGAAGACATTTTCTCTCTCCTGGCTGACCTCCTGCAGCCGACAGATTTGAATAGCCTCTTCCCCAGCTGACAACATGAAATACAGGCTAGCAGAGATCAAAAGCACTCACCATTTATCTATCTAGTTATTCATATAAAGACCCCCATCACCATGGTATCTGAATGCCTCCGATGAACTGGGGAGAGCTCCCTGGGGCCAAGAGCCTCAAGTGCTTCCTCACAGCAATCAAAATTACTTCCTGAGGGCTTTTTTTCCCTGCTCCTGCTCAGAATTTTTATCCATTACTGCGGATCATCGTGGGGATTAAAGGGAAGATTGAATCAACTAGGCAAAAGGCTTTGGCTGGATTTGCATAAACTCTCGGCCAGCTCCAGTGTTCTAGCTTCTGATCAAAACACTTATATTAAGAGTAAAAAAAAATGGGTGAGGAGAGGAATTAAATGCTCCCGACCACAAAGCCCTGTGTAAGAGCCCTGTGAACTAGCTAACAGGAACAAAACTGCCATTTGAAGACCAGAACCAGATATGTTCTACATACTGAAAAGACAGGTGAGTGCATAGAATTAAATATTTTTACAAAAAGATTCAGAATTCCACAGTGGGAGTTTTCTCCTTCCTTGTGATTTACACTACGCTGTGACTGTCAGTCACACAAAGCCAATAACCCAACGCCATTAATACCAGGGAAGCAAAATCTATGATGAGTGACTTGTCTAAGGAATCCCAATAAAGATAGAGGCAATGGCAGGTGGATGTTGGTAGGGAAAGACAGAAAGATCATGAGTTGTAACAAAGGATTTAATTGCTTTGGTTGGGAAAAGTGTCTAAACAAGTTTCTGCTTCGTTAGGTCTCGTCCTGATCTGCATTCATTCAGCTCCCCCAGATGCGTCCATCCAAAGAAGGGTTGTGTAGACGTAGGTAGAGCTGGGCTCAATGCATTTGTCTGAGCACTGGGGACTTGTGCTATGGGAGATGTGGAGGACCCTGGTTAACGCTGGACCCTGGTGGCCATACCCACCAGCTGCCCCAGCCTTAGGTACCCACCAGCATCCCAGGGGTATCAGCCCCTCTGTACATGCAACTGCATGGTGCCACCTCCTCAGCACCTCCTCCCTCACCCAAATTCGGTGCCAGATGCAGCAAGGAAAACATGCGAGGCAGTAGCACCTGGGTGCTTGTCCACTGCACCAGTAAATCCTGACCTCCTCCTCCTCTTGTGGGCCTGGGCTTTATAGCCAGAGAAGACCTGACAACACCAATAACACTGCTTTGGGATCCAAACCTCTGTCTTGCCTCAAAAGCGGACAACTCAATATTATTGAAATTCTGTCTAAAATCTTCATGTTCACCTGCCACTAGGCTCTATAAGGCATAACCTTTTAAGTTGTTAGAATTAATCCTCCTGAATAATCAATGCCATTGAATAAATACAGTACAGACTCTAGCAAATTTTTCCATGAGTTTTACAACATTGGGCATTTGTCTTTAAGACAAACCCAGCTCCTGAAGGCATTGCATACAATTTTCAAGACTTTTTCAAAGCAAATATGAACAAAAGAAAAAATGAAAACTCAAACGAGTATTTCTAGAAAAACGTCATGATATTTTTTACACTAAACTCATGATTTCTGGAAATCTGTCTTACGATTTCTGAACCCTTACTGCTAACATTACTAAAAATACCATGCTGTAGATTTTTCCATTCTGGGACCCCAGCTTCACCCAAAAGCAAATGCATGTGTCCGCAAGCTAATTCGGCTCTTGATTTTCTTTGCAGCCTGTTCTTCTTTCTGTAGTCTTCTGTTCTGAAATAAAAAATAAAACCAAGACTGTCAAGAGACTATAAAATGGTCATCAGGTAAGACTAACTGATAAACAGCCTACTATGTTTTGACATTGATGCTACTGGTTTCCTCTGGGACTGCAAGCGAGTCTTTTAGTTGGTCTGTGCTCTGTTTCCTACTTGTTACACTCTTTTTACATCACTTTTCCACTTCTCATCAGTATCATGAGACCAAATTCTTTATTGTTTGAGAGTGGCTGGGATACTTCAGTAATGAACATCTTAAAGTTTCTAATAACAAACTATGAAAGAATTTAGTCAAGGGATGCCAGTGTTTGCTTCTTCTGATTCACATTAAAGAGTCAATGATTTATTAAGAACTTCTTAATTAATAATGTGGCCAACCTGATGATTAAAAAGAAACCCAAAGCAGCAGAGAGGAGAATGTCTACTGGATTATCTCATGGAAAACTCAATCAGGCTACAAAAGCAAGCTAAAAATAAAACTAATATCTTCTTCATTGACCCGAGGCAGTTGCAATTGGATAGTGTTCTTCAGTTTCCCAGCAGTTTTGTGTGGTGTTGCTCTATGATAGGTCTAGCAAGTGCATTCTGCTTGGAGGAAGACTCATCTCAGCTGTGGGGGAGAATTTTGAGTTCAAATGAAGCCTTAGAAGAGTCATATTTCAGGTGCCTCCAATTTTATAAACACAGGGTCAGAGAAAAGTGGTTGCTGTTATGGAAGTGCCCACTTAAACCTTTATTTAAACGTTTGAACGACATGAGCTACAGTACAGGTCATTAATGTGTCAGGGCAGAAAAAATTAGCTTAAAATAAATCTGTTCTTTATTGCACAGGTGGTGGCAGGCATCCCCCCCCCCCTTTTTTTTTTTTTTTTTTTTTAATTCAGGCTGTATAGGACACTGCGATAGTGGAACTCTATTTCAGTGGACCACCTTGGGTTTTTATTACAGAACTTGTATCATTTTAAATATATTTAACTCTTTTAAGTATAAGCTTACACTCTCTCAATGTAATCTCTTTCCTTAAATATAGTATAGGCATTAAAACTATACTACATCTGTCAAGAAAATTAGTCCAGTATCTGGTGAAGCATCCTGTACTGGTTTATTTGATAGTCTTTACAACTCAGAATTTACAGAATACATTAATTCATAGTGGGGTTTCCACTAACCAAATTGTGTCATATGTGTTCAAGCTTATTGGAACAGCATTGTGAGCTCAGAACCATTCTGCCCACACAGGATGCTGCACAAATCACACACAGAACAGTGCAAACAGCAATAAGCTCCAGTGTGCTGTATGTATAAACAGCTTTGATTTTTTTTATTTTTATTTTTTTTTGTTAGGAGCATAATGTTCTATCACATGAGAAACCTGTGCTGTGGTGTTAAGCTCAGAGTTTAGGAGCATCGCAGAGGTGATATTTTCAGCCTTGGAGGGATAATGTATCATACTTGAGCACCTTGTTCACAGCAGTGCTGCAGTCCTGAAATAGGCTATCATCACTTCTCGGGGCTGATGGCTTTGTGCTGCGAGGTAGCACCCGCACCTAATACTGCGAGGAGAGGGGACGTGGGTGTGGAAGGACAGAATTTAATGAGGAACAGTACTTTGTGGTTGTGCTTAAAATTCCTCAGCCTTCGTGTCCCAATCAGCTCTGGGTAAGCGAGGACAGGCACAAATAGCTTAGAACTTCCATATTAAAAAATAAAATAAAATAAAAAAATAGTGGTTATGTAGTCTACAGTTGTGCAAGGATTATTTAGGCAGCCTTACTTATACTTTTCTTTTACTTATAAGTGTTGTCTGCAGTGATGGTTTCAGTGCTACACAACTGCACGCAGCCACCCCTGAAGCAAGGCCTGGCACTTCCTTTGAAGCAAGCACACAAACCCAAACTCTGCCCTGACCAGGTAAGAAGAGACCAGAGGTGGGACACGTGCCATGAAGATATATTCTCCAGCTCTCTGCCCTCCTGTGTTGAAGGGGATTTGACCTTGACTCTTATTCTCAGCTCAGGGGAGCCTGAAGGATGAGGGTCACTGAGCTGGTTCCCCTGTGTGCTGATTAAGTCCTCCATCCCAGGCAGCTCCAGCTGGAGAAATGACCTGCTCCTTTTCTGGCCAACTGTTAAAAATGGAGTGGTCCACGGTCCACTTAGGATAGGGTCCCAGGCAGCGAATCCCAAACAAATGTTAACTGTATCCTACAACTGATTAATTACTCCAGCCCTGGAAAAAGGTAAAATGAAGACACACCTGTTTGCCTGGAGTTTCCTACCATGTTGTGCTAAGCATGAGGAGGTCGCAATTACATTGCAAAGTGTATTGACTGTTCTGGCACTTGTTATGAGAGTAGTGTGTTTTGACATGAGCTATTGCTGTGATTAATCACTCAAAATTGGGCCACTAGCAAACAGCATCAGCCCTCGGGAAGAAATTCAAGACATCTTTTGTGCCTTTAGAGACCAAGCCTGGAGCAGTCCATAACCACATATTAAGAAACTGGTTCAACACCAACACAAAACATTATGTTACCTGATTTACTGGTATTGTGAAGCTAAAAAGCTCAGGCATGGTGCTGCAGCAACACGAACACAGCTTTCAGGCAAACCAACTTGCAGGAGGGAACCGTGCCCACTGACCGTTCTTTATTGTCTCACTGGGGAATTCACCCCCAGGTGATCAGGCTTGATTTTGACTAGTTGGGAAAGATGACAGAATCCATATCCGAAGCATTATGACCATGAGAAAGAGTGATGACATGGTTGCTATACCAGTGCACTTCAAACACATCCCCTTTCCACAGCCATAAAGCTGGGAACAGCAGAAGTGGGTGTCCAGCTGAGGCATCTCTATTCTTGTTGAAGCCTTAGAGCCCTCTGAGGTGTACGTCCACAGGATGCAGGGATGGTGCTACATGGCAGAAGCACAGGTGGTAGGCATGACTAGGAAAGAGATGCACATGCAAACATGGTCTTGTACCTGTGGCTGGAGCTGCAGAACGAAGCTATCGGTGTATGTTCTCCCTGCACTGAGCTGCATGGGTTGGAGATGTTCCTGTCGTGGCTGCTGGAAGGTGCTACTCCTGCCACAAGACGTGATTCAGCGAGAGCTCCTGGGCAAGGGCACTGGGTGAGGTTACACTGCTGAGGAAGATAGTTTTGCTAACTGGCTTGAAGCAGATGAGGAAGGGCTCCTGTGCCTTTTCCTTGGAAGAATGGAGGTGACAATGCTTCCTGGTAGGGGCATGGTAACCCCCGTTAGGAATGATAGCCTTTGACAGGCACAGCTGTTTGCAGAATCCATGCCCTGCTACGGAAATTTCAACGTGTCACTGGAAAATTAGCTAGACAGTGGCAAGCACAATATTTACAGATGGGAAAAATCTAGCCAGGCTTCTAGGCATGAGAGGACTATGGCACACGGTACTGTGGCTGCCACAGGGTTGCAGGGCTCCTGGCTCATATCTCCCTCCTCTAGCCTCTCTCTCCCCATGCCTGTCTCCCAGCCTCCCCCAGAGGCAGGGCGAGCTGGGGGGATGACCCGAGGGATGTCCTCCCTCATGCTGGCATCCAGCATGGTCTGCCCAGTGCAGAGCTCAGCAGCTCTGACACACGAGAAAGCACACACACAGCCTGCAGTTTTGGCTGCCTGGAAAAGCAAGTGCTGGCCCTCAGCCCTGGCAGCTGGAATGCAGAAGTGCAAAGTGAAAGGAACAAAAGCCCTGCTTCCTTTCTCTCCTCTTTATCTATTTATTCCGTTAGTTAATCTAGTTTGGGATGCTGCCTGTTCCATGGGCAGCCTGTGTCGACCCTAAGCTACCGTACCCTTGATTAAATCCAAGTGCTCTAATAACGAGAGAGCTGTAGCTCTGCGTGGTGGTCCCACACTGTGCAAACAGCAGCGGGGAAGCACAATTACATATAGCGACAGATGCAGGGCACGAACATGTGTGTTAAACCCATGCACAGCTCACAGCCCAGCAGGCCCCGTGGCTTTTCAAGGTGAATGTGCTGAGGCAGAGGAGGCAGGCAGAGGGTGTATGTCTCAGAACAGGTCATAAAAAAAGGTGTACTTTTGTCTGAGTGGAGGTTTGCTTGGGAAAATTCAGCTGTAATTTTTCCTTTCCACTGTGGACCTTCTTCCATGTTTTTGTCATATTTGGGGCAAATAGTGTAAAAGGGATTTTGGTAAGAGCCCACTTCATGTAGGTAAGCAAAAGAAACTGAGAGAAGGCTTTAGCAATGAATTTTGCACATCCTTATATTAAAATCTTGTAAGAGCTGAAGTGCTGATCTTCCTGGTGTCAGCTCTCCTCTTTTGCTGCACCTTCATTCTGAGTGGATCCCTTACCATCAGCATGTCTGGTATTCATGAACTTGAAAAGAATAGCACATGGGACTGACAGAAGAAAAAGGGAGACAAAATAAGCCCCGAGGTAATTTTTTTAATCTCTCGATCAGGGTTCTTTCCAAGAGAGACGTACACAGGCGTCTCCACTGCATTGACCACTGCTAATGAGACTGCAGGGGACTTTATCTCAGCAGGTGACAAGTCCAGTTTTGAGCGCTCAGCAGATGATTTTAGTAGCACCACCTACTACTTCCAGCCTCGGCTACCTGCCTCCCTCAGGAAGCAGGGCTCAGCAGCCCTCTCCAGGACGGCAGCTCTGGCACTTGTTCCCCTGCCTTTCTTCTCATCAGTTAAAGGGCTAATGAAGTACCGCTCGCTGTAGCTGAACAAGCCAGGTTTTTCTCTGGGGGTCTGTGGTGTGCACACCAGGAGAATGAGGAGAGGGATGGGGGCTTTTTATCTGCGAGTCGTACAAGGAGTTTTTCTGGCATATGTGCAGCTGTGGAAAACAGAAGGTGTATTGTTTAGCGTGCCTGTGCTTCATGCACAGCCTGGGAAGTGCTGATGAAGGAGTCACACGTGGGAGTAGGAGAGGAAAGAGGATTGTTTATTCAGTACAGAAATTACAGAGCCACAGAAAAGCATTGCTCATGCTCTTCAAAAACTCACCACCACTCAAAAGGCAACATCTGAGGTCATCTATTAATAGGATTTATGCTACAGAGCAATCTGTCTGGAGAACACAATAGAAATTAGTTCCAGGGCACCTTTGCTTCCTGATACTTTTGCAATCCAAACAACAAACAAAACAGTCAAGATTGCTATCTATATGTCTTTGAATGAGTAAAATTCTGCCTGAAATTTGGCAGAGGGTAGGCAAATGCCATCCAATTGTTTTTTTTTTTTCTTTTTTTTTTTTTTCTCCTTTCAGTCTGCTTAAAGATGCGGCATGAAGAACTCCTGGCTGGCTTTAATAAGGGCATGGGGAGGAGGCCAGAGGAAGGAGGCAGATGTCTTGCAGCTACCTCTGCCATGCAGCTGGCTGATGCCCAGGGTTGGGAGAAGCGGTCCCCGGGATGCTGTCCTGTCTCCCACCCACCTCTTGGGCTGCCTGTCAGGTGTCCTGCCAAAACTGGAGGCAGGACATTGCTCCTGGCCACCCCTGGCCTCCTCGCTCCCCACTGCAGCATGCTGCCACCCAGACGTTTGCTACAGTTCGAGGGCTGCCAGGCACATCTCTCGGCTGGGTTTTGTTGGTCGTTTTCCCATCTGTGGGAGTGCTGAGATTCTGGGTTTCTAGCTGGCTGCCTTGGTGTGTGCTGGGGTGGAAGGGGAGGCTGCATGAAGCAGCTTGGCTGTTTGTGCCCCCGAGGTATGTCTACATGGCCCACAGCAGGCAGATGTCGGCTTGCTTTGCCCATTCTCCCTGATCAGCCAAAAGCCACACACCGGTGGTACCCTGCTGTGCTTCTCCTGCCCCCAGCTACGCAGCCTGCTGTCAGCCTGGAGCCACCTGGAGACAGCACTAAGAGAGAAGAGGCCAGGGCCTGAACCCACGGTCAAACCCGAGACTTGATACCTCCACCAGCCCAGTCCTGCTCTCCCAGTGACACAGCTGTGGAAGAAGACCTCACCTCTGATAGTCTGAGTGAGCACGTCACCCCCAAAAGCCATACCATAGACATTACAAAAGAGGAGGGTGTGAGCACAGCAAATCAGTGGTTTGCAACCAACAGGGGAAAATAAAAAAGGAGGTGTTAAAGGTGACGGTCTTCAACATTTTTCCAGTGGTCTGGAATTGCAAATCCACTGCCAACAATATTTGCAGACAACTCTAAGTGATAAACAGCAGTAAAATTACAAAGCAAGCAAAATTGTTTGAAAGGATGCACCCATTTAAACAAAACACATTTCAGTATTAAGAATGCACACTATACATGACGGGCATTGGAGCAGTCCATAGGGTAAGGCAGGGACAAGGGGAGCACTCAGAAAGGGTTGAAGTGAGCTCCTTGCGCAGGTCTGTATGGGCAGGAGCAGAGAAGTCTATTTATGAAAGCCTAAATGAGAGCTGTACTGATGTGCTGCTTGCATTTCTGATGTTCGTGCTGTGAAGGGGAGGTGGGAACCAGTGAAAACAGTGCTGGAGAGTTACAAATAGCTGAGCTATGGTGTGTGAGTGTGAGGACCTTCAGAGGGAAAAATACTGGGTACTAAAGGGCTCCCAGACCAGTGCTGGTGGCTGGAAGCTGATGTCAAACAAATTCACACAAGGAGCTACGTGCAGGTTCTTAATAGAGAAGGTGATTAAAAGTGAAGCAAGGTAGCCAGGGAACTGGTGGAGTTTTTGTTTCTTGTTGTCTTTAAACGAAGATAAATTGGTGAGTAAATAACTTGAATAAATATTTGTATGTATACAGTCTCAAATATGATAAATCTTTCATTGCAGATGAGTCATCACAACTTGGGAGCATAAGAGAATGGGCTATTTTGTTCTTGGAAAGGCAGTGCATCTATGATTCAGGGTCTGTGCTGCTTCGGGTGGGTGCATACACACATTTTGATTCTTTAACTGGAAGAAGTCATTTACAAGGGAATAAGATATTAGATGGTCAAAGTCCAAGTATCACAAGCACAGAAAAACTTTAAAATATTCTGATCTGGGTGTGATGGCAGCATCGGACTCTTCATAATAAGGATAGTGCTGCAGAAACTTTTCACGTTTGCCCTATTATCCTCAGTTCTGCCAAATGAGGGGTACCAGAAGCTTTCTGTTCAAAGAAAGGAGTGATTTCAGTTGCAGGGAAGTAGTCACTGCTTCATAACTCTCCTTACCCTCTTTTAAGGTGTTGTGGTTTCTTGACCAGGATTCTTGTGCCAGTTCTACTCAAGTCTGTTGCGATTTTTGATGCTGAAGAGATAACATTGCAGAAGATTTTGAAGGTCATATGAAGGTAAGGGGACTGCAAAGCTGCATGACTTTGCACCCCACTGCAAGATGATCAGGAACAGAATACATGCAGCTGGACAGCTTGTGGCATGCTCGCCTAAAACTCACAGGCACAAAAGCCTCTCTTCATTTAAAGGGTTAGCATTGCTTATTGGAAACGTACAAACAAAAGAAATGAAAACCCCTCATGGGATGCAATGTTCTATTAGCCGATATTACCATCTTTGTTTATCCACTCCTATGCCACAAACCCTGAACATGTGCTACATGTCCTTAGGCACTCATTGGTTAATTTACTTGTGCAGAGTAAGGCAACAAAATGGTAATAATAAATTACAAAGCATAGTACAACCAGAACAAAGATACTCTACAAAATTTCTTCCTGCTTTTTTCTTCTTCTTTTTTTTTTTTTTTTACTCGGTATTTCCTCTCAGACGCATATATAATGTAAAACTACAGGTGGAAGTAAGGTCTGACACATTAATAAATCTTATGAGAAAAACTAAATAATTCATTAGAACAAATTAACAAGTTAATAAGAGCAGAAGTGAGTTAAAATACAATAAAATATTATTAATACATCTCAGTCTGTATCCAGAGCCTGTTTAAAGTGAATCAATGCACAATTAATGGGAAGCTGAACTCCAGTTTCTGTATGATTATGTATAGGGCATATCATGCAATATCATCCAATCTGCAAGCTGTTTAATCTCTTTAGCACTTTTGAAATGAAACCAAATGTGATCTGGTCTTCAGGCTGCTTGATTACTGCACCGATGGAAATTTTAGAAATAAGAGAAAGTGGTAGTCAGAAAATTGCATATATTTTGTGGGAGAACTCTGCCTACCCACAGACTGCAATTTCTTTCCTTCATATTTTTTCAATCTAAAAATAAACTTTTGGTTTTGAATAAAAAGTTGGAATTCTGTATAAAAAAATAACAGTTTTAAGTGCAAGAAAATCATCACGCATTTGTTTTGAGTGACTTGGTGGGACTTGTGGGGTGACAAAGAATTTGAACAAAGATGGCTGTTGGGAGAAGAAGTTAAAGAAATTCCTGACCACCAGAAAAATGAACTACTGTGCAGCCCTTCTGCCTTTCTGAGATTTTGGGTTGGGGGGGTAGCTGCTGAATCAGCCCATGTATGTGCTAGCCAGGGAGTGGTGATTTCACTGGCTTTCCAGACTTGGAACTGAAAAAGCGGGTCCATTAGTTTTAGCTTTTTGTACAGTAATAATAATATGTTGATGTAGATATTGTGATTTCTGCGTGACTTCGATTTATCCTTATCACTTAGCTGACAAAGAGGTGATGACCCAAGGACCTTGGGCCCTTGGCATCACATAGGCGATGACCCAAAAACTCAGAGAAATTTCCTATTTAAAAAGACATCAAATACCAGGTGCATGGTAGGGTTTTTCTAAGTGAAAAAACTGCCAGATTTGTCTCTGAAGGAACTCACAGCCCATTCTTGAACTTTTCTTTTGAGATAGGTGATGTTCTTCTCAGGGCTGGCCTTTTGCATCTCACCAGTGCTGAGCTCCCTGAGGACTTTTGTAAGGGGTAGTACTCGGATTTTCTTTTTACTTTGGTGGATACTGTGGAGATCAAAAAGATAGTTGTAGCAGAGGAGAGAATTGAGAACACTGAGGTTTTATTTTATCATTTTTTATAGAGGAGACTGCCATAGGAAGGAAAGCTGAGGCCAAATCCTGGTTTCAATGAAAAAGGGACATTTCCCTCTTCTGTTGTAATGAGCTATGACAAACGTGGAGGCATGCCCTGCCTTGCAAAGTGATAAATTGCTTGCCTTTCCCCTAGCCATGAGCATGGTCCTTCCTGACTGCCTGATGTTAAATACAAGTAGCCCAGCCTTCAAGGAAGTGCAGCAGACAGCTCCAGACATAATCTCTAAAAGAAACATTTGGATCGACCTGGTGAGTTGTGAGAAACAGGCAGCTCCTGAGAGCAGAGATGTAGGCGTAGAGAGTGTGGGGATGGGCGCATACAGCTTGTTCGGTGCATGTCACCAACACCTTCAGCAACAGAAAGGTGGTATCCCCAGTAGAGCTGATTGAGAGGAAAACCAGGAGTGAGAATGTTGTCTAGAATGATCTCCCAGCTTCCCTTCCCCGCCTCCCCCAAAGTTTTATGAGGTACATTTGAGAGCGATGTCAGGAGCTGTGCCGTGACAAAGCCCCAGATGCTGCTCTGGATGAAGCTCATCTCTGTGCAAGCTGAAGTCGGAGGATGGCTGTGCCTCCAGTGCCCCATCCACTTGTGACAGTGGAAGGCATTAAGCCACCCTCTGTATCACAGTGGATGTGATCAATCTGCTCTGCCTGTGCCTGGTTCTTGAGGTTGTCCACAGGGACGACTAGATGTCCAGTTTCTGGATGGCTGAGGAATTTCCCACCACCTGGAGATTTTCAATATTGCCTCCCACAAAAGTCTGGCTTTTCACCAAGGACTTGCTCTTCATCATGCACTTTGAGAAGGGGAAAATGGGAAAACAAGCTGGGTGTTTGACTTGTCTTTTGTAATTTGGTGTTTTTAGGGGAATTATATATTTCAAGTTACATAATACTTGAGTTCCTGGCTAATACTAAGCTACGATGGGACCAGTTTGAAACTCTTTTGGGGCCACCTGGGCATCAAATGTGTATATTCTTCCTGAGTGGGAAGACAAGACTCCCCACGCAAGGGGAGTCCCACCCCCAAATAGGGGTACTTTATGACTTACTTGGCTCAGCCCTATGGAAAGGGCTGAGGATCTCCATGCTGTCTGAAGTAGGTGTGAGTCTCCCTGCAGAGGTGCTGACCTGGGTCAGCTTTATGGCAATTGTGTTTTTTTCCTCCCATATTCAGTCTGAAAGCTTTCTCTGGGTTAGCCTTCGGTCCTGTGGTGCAGATGTTCAGCAGCCTGCATTCTTTTGAAAATAACGGGTTATTTGCAGGGCACTGATTGTCCCTGTTTAAAAGAAATAACCTCTACCCTTGAAAGAGAGAAAGGAAAAGTATGCCTCTTTTACTCTGTCATCTCTCCTTGCACATTGCACCGAGGGTTAAAGGCGTGTCTCTGTCTCCTCCCCAAATGTCTTTATTAATAGCTTTCAAATCCTGGCCTCCGTAGGCCATGGACAGATGCAGCTCTGGACATGCTAGAGGCTGCATAGCACTCAAGGAGATAAGACAGTTTAGTTTAACACAGCACGAATGATTCCAGCCTCAAGTCCCAATCAAAGAGATTTACGGCTGTTTTAAAAAGACAGTAATGTTGACTTGACTGGTGAAAGAATGCATGAAACCACTCTCAATAGAAGGCCTGGTTGTAACGAGTAAATAAATTTTGGAAGCACAACATACAGAACTTGATTGTTATTTCTTTAAAAATTTGCATAGTATCCTGATTATAATGCATCAGCAATATTTTTCCTTTTCGAATTAGCAGTCAATACCCCACAAGAGAGGCACATCCTTTAGTTAAAGCAATTAATAAAACAGACAGTGAAACAGATCTCCTTTGTCACCATTTAGGAGCAATTTAATACACTCTGTCCCTAATATTTTACGATGCAGAAATCCTATTCTCTAATTTCCTTTTCAAGCCTCTGTCTCAAAGGGCTGTTAATTTTGCCTTTCTACTCCTTTAACGTAGGAGACTTTGTTCAGCACCTCGCCGGATCGAGCCCTAGGAGAAGCACACAACGATCAGACATCCCCACGAAGGGACAAAGGCAACCCCATGCCTTGCGACGGGTGGCTCCGCATGGGCACTAACAAAGTGGCCATCTGCAATCTGCACCAAGTAATTATAAATTGCCTCCCCTGACTGCACGCCATGTGCTGGCACAGCCTGGTGGGAGGCGCACCTTGGGCTGCCGGGGCTGCGCGCGGGGGCTCGGAGCAGTGGATCATGTTGAGCCCTTCACTGCGAGGCACACAACCTGCTGAGCGGACAGGTGCTGGCTGTGCTGATGTCCATGGGCGATGAAGTCTGGTTGTCCTCGTAGCTGACATCTATATCTAGATCTATCTGGATTTTTAAACTGATACAACATGAAGAATGTCACTCTCTGTTACTGTATATGTGTGTCTTATAGATATCCTTTAAGCACAATGCCTTGACCATGTCTGCCCTGCTTTCCTCAACTAATGGATTTTGCCATTGTAGTGGGCTATTGTTTATTTTTTTTTTTCCTTTCTTTCTTTTTTAAATTTATCCTTCAGTTCAAATGCTTCTGGACATAATTCCAGTTAGACTGCTTCACCAGTATTGTAAGAATTGTAAGAATTGTTTCTATTTATACATTAGAAAACTCTGAACTTTCTTTTAATAAAGCTCAGCTATTAAAACTGATGGAAATTCTGCCTTAGCATATACAAAAGTGTTAGAGGAAGCCTCCTGTGCCGTGTGCTTAAACCTTACAGATGTCAGAGGGAACAGATTACATTGTGTGTACTACAGCACTACAATAGGCTTAGTGGTTCCTTTTTTCTTCCCTTTCTGCCGTGTATCCAACTACCTCTCTGCTGGTATTAAAGAGATTTTGTTGGCTTTTCTTGGTCCAACGTTCAAGTAAAGCGAACATAAGCTTTAATAAATTATCTCTCTCTAAAATATGTTCCCAAGATATCCTGTAAAAGGAAAGGATTGCCTATATTTTTACATCAATGTACATTCTTCAGTAGTATTTCAGACTTTGCTACAATTGGACTAAGAGCCCAGTAGAGAAAAAGACTAAACAGTAAAGAAATCCGTTTCATTGGGTCTTCATTGTGTTGCTCACAAGAGGAAACAATTAAACTGCGTGTTCAAAGGAGTTTCAAGAAAGCATTGTGGGTGTTGCCCAGGGCAAGATCAGTGAGATACTTCTTATCTGGGTTTTGTTCCATTATGGGTAGACAGCATCGTAGAGCAAAGGCTTCTCTGCTCCAGATCAGAGCTCAAGTCAGAAGAGGGAGGCATGAGGGCGTTTCAGGTTTCAGCCCCTTTCCGCCTAGCTGCAGTCCCCTGAGCCTGCTGCTCCGATCGCTGCTCTGGGGTGCATCGGGGGTGCCGCATGGCTCCACTCCACTCCCCACCCACCTGGGGAAACCAAGGCAGGCATTTTCAGGCCAGGTTGGTGATGATACCCTTCTAGGAATGTGGGTTGTGCTTTGCTTGGAGCTGGTGAAGTCTCATTGTGCCAATCAGCATCTGCCAGCGTGGCTTTGCTGAGGGTGAGACTAAAGGGACCGTTCTCCTTGCTGTCAGCACCCAGTGACAGCAGTCAGCCTTGCACCTTCCCTTCCTCCCACCCCCAGGTCACGGTGCAGCTGAATCCAGGCCCGAGCGTACCACGGTTTTCCTAGGAACATGCCTGTGCACACCGGGAGGGGTAACGCCAGGCAAGTGTCCCTGGGAGATGCTATCAGGGCCCTTGCTCAAAGCACCTTTGTGCTGCACATCCTCACACATGATCTGATACATCAGTCTTGTGCTTGTGCTTGTCTTTTGCACCACACCCTAATTCTTCCAAAGTCTTCCCTTGCCCACAGAATGGGACCTGGCTAACATACAGGGAATTGCAGGAACAGAAATTGCTATGGTATGTAGGAACAGAGGGTAGCCTGTTGGGATTATACAGAGGCTGTCACACGCCTTTGAAACTCGGTTTCGTTTTCTCCCTTTAGGCTGTTTTCAGCATCCTTAGTACCCTTGTAGATAAACAGAGCTGGCAGAGAGACTACCTCATTAAGCAAAGAATTTTTCATTTCTCTGCTAACCCAGCTGACCCCATGCAGGCTCATCTGTATGTTGTGGATGCTCAGATAAGGGCTCGAACAACAGCAAAGGCCTTCGCAGTAGAAAAGTTGCACAGTTTCTGCCACTTTACAATTGAAGCCAACTTAGGGCCTGGAGCACATTGCCTTCGGGAGTTTCAGGAAAGCTGCTCAGGGCTCCCTCCTTTGGGAGCTGCTTCTTGGGCTCTTGAGCTTTGCCTGTACAAGAGCTGCATTGCACCTGTGTCACAGCCAGGCACTTACTGAGAACAAAAAGATCATCTTTCCTGCAAAGGCTTTAAAGTAACATGAGTGTTTTAGACGGCAGGAGGCAGATCTTACAGACACGCTCCCCTAGTACCTGCCCAGCTGCCTCTCACTTCCCACCATCATCCACATGGAGGCAGAGAGGTTGCCATAAAGAGAGGGTGAGGAACAGGCTTTGGGGAGGGTGTGGGTTGGTGGCCAGCTCAGGGATGGATGCAATTTTCAGTTGCTCTTTGCATGGACACTCAGCTGTCATTCAGGTTCTCCAGTCCCACTGAATGACAGGTGGTGCTAAGCAGTACTTTTTACCAAAGGTAACATTAAGAGTAATGTGTTTTTTTTTTTTTTTTTCCAGAAGGAGTTACTTATTTTGGGTGAGCACAATTGAAATCAGGACATTAGATTTTTAAATAAGAAGGATCTGAAACTGGCATTTGAACCATGGTGTGGTATGGTCAGTGTATCAGGCTTCTGGGGGTTCAGAAAGGATGGAGCAGTAATCTATAAAGTGATAGAATAAAACTGCCTAATATGAGTTTTGAGAGAAATATACAGAGATAAAACGTACAAGAAATATTTTGACCACTGTGTTCTGCTCACACATCAACATACAGGAAAGAGCATATGGTGTCAACTAATCTAAAACACGGGGACTTAGCTTTCAAAGGTCATTTGTTTAGTTCTTTTTTTTTAACCAGATATGTACCATTATCATTAGCAAAAGAACTATACTTCAAATCTCAGAGATTTGCAAGCCCTAATTCAATCCACTCATATTAGTGGAAAGATTTCCAGTGACTTCAGTATGCCACAGATTAGGCTCTTGTTACTACACTTGTCTGATCAGGAGCATTAGACTTCAGGCACTACTACAACAACTAACCCTTACGTGGCCTTCTAGCAAAGGTAATTATCATCCTAGTGCTGGAGCTAGACAACCTAAATGTTGCATGGAGGCAGAGCTGGTAGTTTAGGGCACAAATCAGCAGAAAGCAGCCTAGCGGCATGTTTACCACTCTAAACCAGCCTGAACTCAGTGGAAGCCAAATGCGGAGAAATTAGGCGAGGATTGGATTTACTAGAAATTGGTTCCTCTTCTGGGCAGTGTTTGATTGTGAAACATGAGCTCTCTTAGAGCTAGGTGTCTGCATGGAATTAGCACTTTAAGACACCCACGTGTCTGGCTTTTTCAGTTTATAAAAAAAATGCAGGAGTAATTGTTTTCATCTGTCTATGACTTATAGAGCCATATATATTTTTCATAGACACTGGCACTTCAACTATTCCTTTAGTGAAGGGCCTGGACACCTACCTATAGATTGGAGGTTTAATGGGCAGCAGGGTGCCTGAGAATAATGGATGGCATTTCTACGTGTAAACCCTCTCGGTGAATTTTGTCTTCTAGACACTGAATTAAGTCCTTAGGAAGGTTAGGTAACAGCAGAACAGATTGTAAGAAAGTGCCCAGTACCCTTAGATACTTCAAGAGGCAAAACTAACTACTTTTTTCAGATACAGTCCAAAGCCACAGATCTAAAAACATCTTAAGTTATGTATCGCAAGAGTTGAATGACTGTTGAATAGGGTAACTATCCTGAATGATTCCCTGGGATGGATCTCATCTGTAAAGGAAGGCTGTGGTGTTGGAAAACCATCTTGCTGATGGATTGTTGGGAAATTGTTGGCTATCTGTGCACCCATCTTCTTGCAGAATGAGGTCTCCGATAACCTAGACTTTATTGGCATCTAGGGAAGTGTCGGTTGTGTTAGTTCAACAAGTGCAATGTCAAAAGACAGCAATTAAAAATGGAGAACATGCATTCTGCAGTGCATAAGCTTTTTATAGCTAACTTGTTACTTAGTTGGGGCACTTAAAGGCAAAATAAAATAAAACAAAATAAAATAAAATAAAATAAAATAAAATAAAATAAAATAAATAAAACCACCACAGTTTGAAAGAGTTCATTCCTCATGATGGATTATCAAAGCTGTCAGAAGCTGTATGACAAACATAGCCAAAAAAAGAAACAGTTCAACAGATTGAAAAGGAAGGTTGGAAGGTTGGTAGCTCTTCTACAGGGCTTTTGTTGTTGTTGTTTATTTATTTATTTTTTCCCCGGCAGAACTCAGAAATATGCAACCAAATGATCATTTTGATTGAGGATTTTGAGGCTATCACTAATCCTTTCCATGTTAATACATCCCAAAAACTGGTTGTACCAATTAATGAAGGTGAGTGCCACAGAATTCTTCTGCTGAGCTACAGTATAACATCTGGCATTTGCTAACAAACAGAAAATTAGCTTTTTGCTTTGTGGTGCATATTTGTCTAGAAATAGCAAGCTCAGTAAACAGGGCCATGAGTTCTAACTGTAAGTCCAATCCTAAAAATACTCTTATCCTCTTTTAAAGTGAATGTAAATCTTGCAAAATGTTAATGAATGTCATTGTAAAACAGCAGGGACATTTATACGCCTTCAGATATGACAGCAAAACAGCTTTATCCTGTATCTGCATAGCCAGTAGAAGATCCTTCTAACTTGAATAAGCCAGCTTTAATGTCACTTTTTTCCCTTGATTACTCAATCTTTAGCTTCTCCAAGGAGACATTAAAGATGACCCAGATATGTGTTTTTGGGTGCAAACATCTGCCTTCACCCAGTGAGTGATGACCATAAGTCATAACTAGTTCAATTCAGTGAACTCCAGGGGAATGTGTTATATTTCTTAAAACACAAAATGTCTTGCTGGCACCAAAAGTAGTTAAAGAACTTAAATGACAACCTCTTGAAGTATCTTCAGTCACCTGAGTTATATGCATAAGCTCCTCTGTCCAGAAGGACTTTATTTTTTTTTTTCCCAAAACTGTGGCTTGTGAAAGACAGAATTTTCATCACCATAGAATCACAGAATGGTTTGAGTTGGAAGGGACCTTAAGACTCATTTAGTTCCAACCCCCCTGCCATGGGCAGAGACACCTTCCACCACACCAGGTTGCCCAAAGCCCCATCCAACCTGGCCTTGAACACCTCCAGGGATGGGGCATCCACAGCTTCTCTGGGCAACATGTGCCAGTGCCTCACCAACCTCTGAGTGAAGAATTTCCTCCTAACATCTAATCTAAAT
Source organism: Anser anser (assembly GCF_964211835.1). Classification (NCBI taxonomy): domain Eukaryota; kingdom Metazoa; phylum Chordata; class Aves; order Anseriformes; family Anatidae; genus Anser; species Anser anser. Next base: position 48,137,879 of record NC_139721.1, on the reverse strand, counting down.
CTATCCTCTTTTAGTTTAAAACCATTTCCCCTTGTTCTCTCATTATCTGAGCAAAAAGTTACTCTCCATCTTTTTGTAATCCTCCTTTAATTATTGAAAAGCTGCAATGAGGTTTCCCTTCTCTTCTTCAGAGCTGAACATCCCTAGCTCTATCAGCCTTTCTTCACAGGAGAGGTACTCCAGCCCTCTGATCATCCTCATGGCCCTCTCTGGACCCACTCTAACAGTCCTACATCCTTCCTGTGCTGGGGGCCCCAGCCCTGGATGCTGCACTCCAGGTGGGGCCTCACCAGGGCAGAGCAGAGGGGGACAGTCACCTCCCTCTTCATGCTGGCCACTACTCTGGTGATGCAGCCCAGGATGCAGTTGGCCTTCTGGGCTGCAAGTACACATTGCTGGCTCATTGTCCACCAGAACTCACAAGTCCCTCTCTGCAGGGCTGCTCTCAATAAGTTCTTCTCCCAGTCTGTGCTCATGTCTGGGATTGCCCTGACCCAGATGCAGCACCTTGCACCTGGACTTGTTGAACCTCATTAGGTTCACATGGGCCCACTTCTCAAGCTCATCCAGGTCCTTTTGGATGGCATCCCTTCCTTTTGTTGAATCAACAAACCGTACCACTCAGCTTGGTGTCATCTGCAGACTTGCTGAGGGTGCACTCAGTCCCACTGTCTATGTCACTGATAAAGATATTAAACAACACTGGTCCCAGGACAGACCCCTGAGGGACACCACTTGACACCAGCCTTCACCTGGACACAGAGCCATTGACCACCACTCTCTGGGTGTGGCTTTCAAGCCAATTCCTTATCCACTGAACTGTCCACCCTTCAAATCCATATCTCCCCAATTTGGAGATCAGGATATCATATGGGACCGTGTCAAAGGCCTTACAGAATGCCAGGTAGATGACATAGTTGGTCTTCCCTTGTCAACTGATACAGTCACTCCATCGTAGAAGGCTACCAGATTGGTCAGGCATGATTTGCCCTTGGTGAAACCATGCTGGCTGTCTTGGATCACCTCCTTGTCCTGCATGTGCCTTGACATTGCTTCCAGGAGGATCTGTTCCATGATCTTCCCAGGCACATAGGTGAGGCTCACCAGTCTGTAGTTCCCCAGGTCCTCCTTTCTAGCCTTTTTGAAAATGGGAGTGATGTTTCCTTTTTTCTAGTCACCAGGAACTTCACCTGACTGCTACTACTTTCCAAATATGTTGGAGAGAAGCTTGGAAGCTGGATCAGCCAGTTCCCTCAGGACCCTGGGATGCATGTCATCAGGCCCCATAGATTTGTACCTGTTCAGTTTCATCAGGTGGTCTCGAACCTGCTCTTTGCTTACAGTAGGAGGGACTTTGCTCCCTCAGCTCTCATCTACAGGTTCAGGGATTCCAGAGATGTGGAAAGCCTGATTGCCAGTGAAGACAGAGGCAAAGAAGTTGTTGAGTACCACAGACTTGTCCATGTCTGTTGTTACCAGTACCGTTTTTCATGATGATTCCTTCTTACCTGTCCAACAGTAATTCTAATCAAACCATTCCATGGCCAGGAAATAATTAAATCCAGGATGTGCTGGCAGGGATATACAAATTCTAATTTTCCTTCCAGACTTTAAGAAAGGATCAGCTCAGCATATCTCAGAAGATTTGCTTTCTGTGCTCACAAAAAAAAGAGTGTGATAGGTTTTAACCTTTCATATTTTTGCCTTATTTATTTATTTGTTTGTTTGTTACTTATACTCAAAAACAAAAACACTGGCCACAGGAGGAAAAATCTTCAACAACTACACAAACTCCTAATGACAGTAGTAAAAATAAAAAGAGATTAATAGAAAGGGCTCACCCCTGGTTGATGCCTTTACAGTTTCCTCTAATGAGGTACAATGTTGGGTAACTGGTGTCATGTGTCATGTCATAATGCATCATATTCATACAAGGGTTTGTCTTGTCACACAGTGTAATAGGAGATGACAGATACAATGAGAGACTGTCAGCCTAGAAATCTTTTTTTTTTTTTTTTTAAATTTTTATGCATAGGTCTTTAAAATTTAGTGGTGAGTTTACAGGACGAGGAAGGAAAGAGAGAAAAGGCAAGGAGTGAAAAATAGTATTTACAAGACAAGAAGCAGGGCAGGGCAAAAGGCCAAGCCACAGAAACATCAGCCAAAAAGTCAGGCAAGCCTAATCCTTGTCACCTCAACCTACAAGATTACCTTAGCAGTAGCACTGGAGCTGCCCAGAATTTGAATCTCAATCTTTGGGACTACTTAGGGTAGGTTCTGTTTCAATACAGTATTTGCTGGTTCAGCCCACACCCTGGAAACTCAGATTCAGGTCTGCATTCAGTTCCCTGTGAGTTCAGGTCTCAGAGTCCAGCTCTGAACAAAAGATTTTGTACTTCCCCGTGCCAGGCCAGAGCTTGGCTCAGGAGAAGCTGTGGGGGAGGAAGGGAGAGGAGTCATCCTTCCACACCTACCCAGAGGCCTGGGGCGGTCGAAGGGCTCAACCAATGCAACTCGAGGCATGTTCACATCTGGCATTTGTTGTGGTTTCTGTGCATCCTGCATCAACTGAGTGGCAGCCCTATTGCATGAGCAGCGTGCACACAAGTCTTTGCAACTGCTGACGAAGCTACCGCCATACCACACCGCTGTGTTTTGACATAAACACCAAGGAAATCTGGTCGGGCACCCCAGCGTGCATTGTTCTGCTGCTGCATGATGGCCTGCAGGGAGACAGTGCAATCTGGGGACTGAGCTATGTGTTGTCCATCATTCCTCCAGATTCTTCCCACCATCTACACCCTGTGGGACAGACAGTGCCATTTCCCAGGCGGCAGCATGGAGGAGACACAGATGAGTATTGCAGTTCTCATGGTGACAACAGGCATGTCTTAGCATAGCTAAGCACATCAGGCTGTGAATTCATGGTGCAGGACACCTCCAGTGGAACCTTAAATAGAGCGGACATTTCTCTGGGATTGTTTTTCCGGGGAGCCTCAAATTCAGAGCTAAGCCAAGATGCTGCTCTCTGGGGACAGGGTGCTGTTGCTGACCCTTATGGTCACAGTGGTGGAGCAGCCACCCCTGGGCTTCCCTTCTTGGGCCAGACTAGCCTACTGTCTGGGTAAATGCCTTTTCAGTACGTTTGGGTGGGAACATGAAGATTTTGCCTTTTCCCCAGCTACCTGTAGGACTGAAGGACAGACTGAAGGGTCCAATATTAAACCTGATGTGTGACAAGAAGAAGATGTGTCTCATTGTAGTGGCTCACTTTGCTCTGCAGAAGTTTGTAAGCCAAAGGGCAAGGCGCTGTGAGCCCAGGAAGGGGAGGCTGGAGGAGATGATGAGTGACTCGAAAGGAAGCTTCTGTGAAACTCCACCGTTGCTCAGAGCATACAGCTAGGAAAATGTTGTGCTGATACATTACAATCAATGATGCTTGAACACTGTACATGAGCCTTTGTTTTTTTGCTTTGGTCTTAAATTTGTTATACATACTCTTTATATGTGAGTTCAACAGCGCACATTTTATCATTCATATAGGGATTATTGTTTAATTTGGGGGGGATTTTATTGCATCAAAGGCTGGTGTTTTAATGAACTGCTTAGGAGTAATAATTATGAAGATGTTTTCAAAGATATATTTTTTAACTGTAAATAAAACCAAATGTTGTAAGTAGTAGAAAAAATGAGAAAGAAATACCAAGGCAAATTTGAAAATTATCATCTTTATACCAAAGATTTCAGCTTGATGGTTTTTATTTTAAGCTACACAATGCAATGGAGCAAACACTTTCAAGGTTATAATTATGTCTGTACAGGATGCTCAGGAATGTCCTCTGTTTCTTAAGGTTTGGAGATAACGGGAAGAAGACCAGTGTCTTCTGCTAAAGGGACAAAGTCCCCCTCAAACTTACTTAAAATTGTATGTTTTTGTTTTTGTTGTTACTCTTTGCATCTAGTAAATAACTGATTCCTGGGCACCGTGGCAAGAAAGGCTCACCCTAACTCTGGGTGAATTCAAAACAGGGAACGGAGCAAGAGGAGTTCATGGCAAAGTTGACTAAACATGGAGAAGTAACACAAGTTCTGTCTTAACACAGACATTGCAGTCCGGACAAAAGGAACATTGTCTTATTTTCTCATTTTTTCCCCACTAACATCTGCGGTACGGTGGGTGCTAACACTGATTTAACACCTGTCTCCATCCTCAACCAGATGAAAGGGGACTCAAGAGGTGACATGCCTGAGGAATTCACCTGCGCATTCCAGGGGTGGCTCACACAATGGTGGGAGAGGCGGCTGAACCGCCGGGCAGGGCCCCTGCAGAGAGTAATGTCTGTGATCTCAGAGCCACAGGTGTGGGGATGCTGCAGAAAGCTAGCTTATTGGACATCTTCACCTTAAGCGATCTGTTTGCAGCACGTCTGCATCAGCACCCAGTGCTCAGAAGGGGGTGGTAACCCAGGGGAGCAGGGCGTTTGGTGGTGAAATTACTTGAAGTCTTTTGGCACAGGTTTGGAAGAAAGAGGGGAAATATTCTTATGGAACAGACAAGTGTGCTGGCTGGAATAAGGTATTCCTGTCACCTGCAGCTACAATGCATCAATATAATACCATGCGATCGATAGCACAGGCCTGTAACTGTAGGTCTAGTTAAGGCAGTATTTGTATTAAACAGTTCACTATTATTAAAGTTTACTATTAATGTGCTAAATATTCAGGCAAGCTCTGCTACTCTGCAATTTGTGTCAGCTGAACTTTCCACGGCCTGTAGCCTAGTTAACTGCTTTGCGTATTTCCTGTATTGCTGACGAAAAGCTTTCCTGTTCTATGGTGTGAATATATGTTCTTGATAGATATTTTCCCTATTTATATATTTATTTGTTAATTTAAAGAAAATTGAAAAAGAATCCCCTACTGCTTGTTGCTGTTTGTGCTATTGTGTTACTCGTCCCCTTCTGCTTATGAAACAAGGAGATGGAAATTAGGAAGCCGCTTAGGACTTTTGCAGTCAATAAATAAATGTTTGCAGTCACTTTACAGATAATCCCTCTATCCGTGAACTTTCTCAGATGGTGTAGCACTTGCTTTGAAACTAAGCCGTGAAAATGTGATAACTTTGTTGCACTAATTAGTAGTGGTCTTTTGTGTTTAATAAACTGAGTTCCTCCTCTATTTACAATTAATTTGTAATACTAAACAATATATATATATATGTATATATATATATAAAAGAACATAGTCCCCAGTAAAACTTGGGTTTGTTTTGTTTACTGGAAATTTCTGGGCTTCTATAAGCTGTTAAGTTAGCCAGGTCAACAAGATCCTTGGCTGATTGTTTGCAAGAAGTGGTGTCCCTGGGACAGCAGAGGATACCCTGACAGCCTGTTAGGGTAACATAAGTACTTAATAAAACATTGAAGGACAGTAGTGGGAAGCAAAGGTTGGCTTGGGATAGGGATGCCTCCAAACCTATTTTGTGGAGGGCAGCTCATATAGCCAAAGCAACCGTTAGCAGCAACATTCACTTCAGAAATCCCAGGCCATTGGCATAAAAGATTTCCTCATATTCAGAAAAAATCTGATATCTTTATTATTATTATTATTTAGTGAAGGGACAAGGTTTATTAATCTATTACAGCTTTTCAGAAGACAAGATGTATTAGAAACACCTCCAACTGTAAATTCTACTCAGCCAGATACTTCTGTGGGACCCCCTCATTTGGCTGGGTAAGGATGCCAGTACCACTCTTAAGAGGAAATATATTCTCTTTCAGAGTATGAAATTGCTGACACTTTTTTTGATGATGCCTACTTAGCTCTGGAAGAACATTTCTTTTACAACAAAAAAACAGCATTTCCCTTTCTTTGGACCAAGACTGAAGAAAAACTTCACTCATATGGAGAAGTGAGTAAACCATATGCTCACTGAAATTTTAGACCCATACGTTTGCAGAATGATGTGTGAAAAGCTGAGCGAGCATTATCACTCCAAGGCAAAGCTCTGGTCCATGAGAGTTCTTCACTTGTTTTCCTCTTGCTCACTGGTGTGGAGGGTTTATTTTGGCAGACTGAGGTGGCATAGACAATCGTGACATTCATAGTCCTTCCATCTCTGTCACTTTGCTAGAAAGAGAAGTGGAACAAGCCAGAAGTCTGATCTATGTATTTGCCTCTGAACTGTGGGACATGCGGTACTATAATAAATAACCAGAGAAAATTGTCATACCATAGCAATGCACATTAGGGAGAGCAGTTGTACAGGAGTTTTCCCTAAAATATATTGAAGTTAGTAATCTTAACTTATCTGTTCCAGAAGTAAAGAAACATATATTATTTCGAGGATTTCAAACAATCTAGAGTTTTCTCTGGGATTCTGCTTGGGCAGAAATATTTTACTTTCCCATACGTTTATAAAGCCGGAGACAGAACATTTCTCTTAACTGTTTAACCATGAAGTATGCACTCAGTCAGTTGAACTTTAGATCATATCTTTGACGGTTGTAATTCAGTAGACGTTTACTAAGGCTATCACGGTTTATTCCAGTTAAGTATCTAATGCATAGTCGAGTCCTCTTTGAGATAAATCCACTGCTACTACACTTTTCTTAAGATTACATGTGGAGTCTAAGGCAGACAGAAGAGCATTACATTGATTAATACTTTACGATGTATTATAGATCTTGTTCCAGAGGGTGTTTGGGCTGATCACTTTGCTCTCATCTGCCACATATGAGTCACTGCCCCTCAGTGGAAGTGCTCGTGGGAGCCAAGAGCTGTGCATGTTGCAATGAAAAACAGACCATCCATCTTAGACCCTTTTATAAATTCCCCTCTCCGTGCCATAGTATCTCAACGTGTTTAATTTATTTATCCTTGCCAGCACCCCAGAAGGTAGGAGACTGTTATCTTGATGTTATGGAGGAAGAACTGAGGAGTAGAAATACTACGGAAACATTCAGGAAATCTAGGATGGAGAGCAATTAAATACCTGTCTCCTAGGCATGCTTCAGAGACAGGTACTGTCTCCTAAATATCCTGGTGTATTTAACGAGTCACAGTGCTTTCAGAAGCAAAGCTACAATAACTTTATATGACCCCACTGCTTTTTATGTGAAGAAAGAGTTTCATAAACTGCATGTATTCACTAGATTTATCTGTGGCTTTTCGCAGGTGGGAGGAACATTTGTTTAAATGAGATTCAGATTACCAGTAGAGCCAAGGAATATGTACTTTTCTACCAGTTCATGAATAGCTATTGCAGTTGAAAAATGTGGATTTTCTCTATTGTCTCTGAATTATCTTGCACAAGAGAATTCATTTGAATCATTCAGTTTTAACAACCCGTGCTAAAGCAGGTGCAAAACTTACCCTTTTGTGGCGAATCTTCCTGCTAAATGAAAAACAACATTTTTAGCATCACCAGCAGCTTTCCTACTGCTACCTGGCAGAAGGCAATCAGAGCAGCTTTCCACTCACTGGCTGTTTGCTGAGCTGCACACTCCAACAGTGCAGGATCCATGCTTTGGCTCTTCCTCTCATGTCATGTTTTGAGTAATAAGGCCTATCACCAAGTCTTCCTATTCAGTAATTGGCAGCTTGCTCTCCTGGAGTATTGCTGTAATATATCTTTGGAGCAGAGCCTCAGTCTGAGGTTCTTTTAGTGTAATATGCTTCCTACTCTATAACTACACTATTATGAGAAAAGGGAGAGAGAGACAGAGAGAGAAAAGGAAAGGCTTTGTGCGAATCAAGCAAAAACCTCCCAAGAAATGGCAAATACACCAACAGATTTACCGTAGTATGAAAGTTATGTTGATACAGCAAGAATATATCTTGGCATTAACTATATATTCTATTTCTCTGTTACACAGTAATATCTTAACAGTCCATTTTAAAGAATTTTGTTTCCATACAAAAGATGTGGGGAAACAAATAGCAGCTATGTTGTGGAAATGTTGAGCTTATCTCCCCTGGAAGTTACAATGGCAAACGGGTAGATACCGCATGCTCTTTCAAGAAAACTTCTCCTGTACATACGTGCATTCTGCAACATCAAGGAAGAAGATTCTCTCCCCCTTCTCACCTGAATGGGCTAATTGAGTCACAGACGTGATTTCAGCTACTAGAAAAGCACAGTCATGTCATTATTCTCTATATAAAGACAATTATTTTTCAGAATTTGGGATACTTTTCCAAGGAGCTCTTTCTGACTGCTACAGTCACTCATGTAAAAATGTATATAGGTTAGTATTTAAAAGAGTTTTCATCTAACATTTTTTTCTTAGTCTTGCTTGCTAATTAGTTGACAGATTAAAGAACAAGAAAGAAAAATTGCAGTGAAACAGAGTATGCAGCATGCATGACCAAGCCTGGGTTTGTCCATACAGGGAAGCTGAACTAGCTTTAGGTTGTTCAGTTTAGCATGATCTTTTTGATTAAATTGACACAGTTGTCAGGCTTTTGTGAGAATACATGCCTGAACTAATTTACTTGGTGATTCCTGGACAGGAAGACATAATAGCATTCAGTTTATTTGCAAAGTCCTTTGCAAGGCTGGAACTGATGCATATCTATTTATTTGTGCATCTATCTATGAATCTATCTATCTGTGAATCTATTTGTCTATATAGCTATCTGTCTCAGTCTATGGAGAAACACCATAGACATAATAATGAGGAAAAAAATAAGACAATTCTTCATATTAGCAAAGCAAAACAAGAAATTCAGTAAGACTTTATTTAACTGGCAAGACAGATAGATAGACAGAAAGAAAGAACAACCTGAATGTAGGGGGCTTCATTAGTTGTTTATTTTTAAAATCCTATTCAGTGTTTCAATGGAAAGTGTGGGAGCACTTTGGTGACCAAACATCTCCTAACGCCTCTTTAAGGAAAATAACATGGTGAGAATCCTCTTGAGCCTAATAAGGGTTTTGCCTTTGATTTTCAAGCAAACCATACACAAGTTCAAAGTCAGTGTTTCTTAGACTGCCATTTAACAGCCTGTTTTTTCTGCCTTTGGTGTCAGCATCAAAATCAGCACTTTACTGTAAGCAATCCAGTTCAAAGTTTGAAATGGAGAAGTTCTGTTTAAATCAGTATTTTTTCCATTAAATGCACTTTTTGAGCTAAATCAGATGTTCCTACAGCTTTCTGTAGAGGAAAACAGAAAAGGCTAATTTATAGCACAGACATATAATAGAAGAACACCAATGTTTTTTTCTGCTTTCTCTTGTAAAAATTATACCAACTCACACTTTTTTCTACACGGGGAATTTAATGCACAGTAACGGTATGATGGACATACCAGGATCCAAGATGGTCCTTAGTGCCTTGTGCTTTGAAAGCAGAGGACAGTACAGGTGATCCCAGGTGAATTGATGAACTGAGGTCATCATGTTTTCTTGGTCATTCACTGCCCACTTACTTGGTCCTTTTTGAAACCCACTGGCCTCCACAACATGTCATAGTGATTTCAATCATTATGTTTTGTGGGGACAAAATATATTTCTATAAGTTTGCTTTCAATCTTCTACCTGAGCACTCAGGATGCTTTCTAGTGCATGCTTTATTGAGAATATTGAATAATCATTCCCTATTCACCTTCTCTGTGCCATCTGTGATATTCTAGGTCATAATTAAATTGATTCTCTAAGTATTCAGGTTTTGCTATTTTTTTCCTTTTCTTCTTTGCCCTTTTCTTTTCCCATCATACATGTTTATGTAACTTAATTCTTTGACTTTTCCTAAATAAAGGCAGCCCAAACATCAGCTCCTCACTTCCTTCTTTGAAGTGTAACTTTCTGTCCCCTCACCAAATCCTTGCATGCCAGTGTCCAGTAAAGCCTGGACTTGTACCAACTTCCAGAAATAACTCCTCATTGCCCCTCAGAACTTCTAAGGATCCTCTTCAAACATACCTGAACTCCTCCTGAGACCAGGATCTCCCCTTCCTATCTGCTCTCTGTACCTCAGGGAAAAGGATATTTTCTGCTTTCTTCTTGTCTCCACAGTGCTACAAACAAATACAAATGCTTTATGACTCAAACAGCTATCGGAAAGGAAAAAGTTTTTACTGTGGACAAGAGAGGTGGCGAGAAACAAATGTTATACAGAGTTTTCCTGGAGTTTCTGCCAGCACCTGCAAAATATTTTTTACTAAATAATAATGTTTATTACTAATTAATAATATTTATTATAATTTACTAATTAATAATATTTATTACTAAATAATGATCTTCCGTTCCTAAGAGGCTCATTCCTACAATTTGAACTCGACTCCTTTCTCACACACATGTTCTATCTTCTCTTTTTCCATGCAGAAATATCCCAACCTGTGATCCTTCTCAGTATCTTTCCTAATGTTAGCATACCCTTTTGAAAAAGGGGTAACTAAAATTACCAGCAGTACTCAAGATGCAAACACACCATGCGTTTATATAATGCTATACAGATGCTATCTGCTTTGTTTTCAGTTCCTTCCCTAATAATTCCCAATGCACTATTTGCCACTCGACTGCCATGGAACTGACTTTTCAAAGTACTATCCATAATGACTCCCACATCTCTTTTCTAGAGTGGTAATAGCTAATTCCCCTAGCTAATAGCTAATTTAGAGTTCATCACTGTGTGTATAGTCATATAGATGCCTATTTTTTTTTTTCTCCCTCATGTGCCTTACTTGCATTTATTGACATTTCATTTGTGATTTTCATTGAATTTCATTTGTGGTTTTATTGTCTCATCACTCAGTATTGTGAGATACTTCCATAGCTGTTTGCAGTCAATTGCACGTTTCACTATCCCAAATAATTTTGTGTCATGTGCAGACTTGATTGCCTCATTTGTAACCTTATTTTCCAGATTACCTTCGACTATTTTGGATTGCACCGATCTCAGTTCAGACCTCGTAGGACTGCTCTGGTAACAACTATCCATCACAAAAGCTTGTTCTTTATCACTGCTGTTCTTTCATATTTTTTCAGCCAGCCATTTGTCTGTGCCAGGGCAAATGGGCTTCTTTTCTTAGCTCAGCTTATCCAGACCTTTGGTGAAGGATTGTCATGCCCTACAAGTCAGTCTTCCAACAGATTTCTCCATTATGTCTTCCCAGATGTGCCTGAGATATAACTAGTAAACCCGCACCCTGTGTAATGCAGACTAAGTCCCTGGGCCTCCTTGATCTCTGTAAAGGTGTAATGTTTGAAGAAACCTATGATTTGCAATGGGGAAGACTCTCTGGAGTCTCAGCATTGTGGTGATGTTGTATGGTAACAGTGCCACCATAAAATGCCACAAATAGACCAAGAGGCCCACAGGAATTAGATCCTGGAACGTCTCCATCCACAGGCACTTATCCACATTGTGAAGAATTGGATGTATCCAATCCTTTGCAGGGTACCAGCAAAGATTTCATTTTGTTTTGAATGTGTCTGGTTTATCAGCAATGTTTCTGTTAGAACAGGTATAAGTAATTCTAAGCCTTAATTATTAACTCGTGAGGATTTACTGAGCTCCCAAAACCTTTTGACTGGTATACAACAACCTGAAAGAATTATCTGTAAGACTGAGGAACAAAAATTCTTAGGTCTCTAGGTTGTATTCAGATATATGTTAATGTGTGACTTTTTGATCCTACGTTTTAGAGCATATAAGAAATTCTACAGCCCTGCTATCTAGACAGATATTTGCCTTGTGAAAACGCCATGTTCTTTTTATTTATTTAATTTATTTTCCCTTCTAATGATCAACTAAGAGCCCAAGTCAGTCTTTCCTGAATTCTTTGTGCCTTCAATATGAGACTCAACTGTACAAAAGTCAACACAGTTGTGAGAAACAGAGTTGTGTTTTTGCAGTAGAGAACTAATTTTCTGTATTCAAAGGTAGTTGTGTAGTTGTAACAAGGAGAAATGCTAAGTAGACAAGTGGACAGTAGAAGGCCTCACTGTTCCAAAATAAGGTAGAAGCTTGAGAAAAACAGGATGAGCAGTGTGAGAACAGTAAAACAAAGATCATAAGTTCTCAAAACATACGAAAGGAGAAATTAAAGGGTTGAAAAAAAGAATTGTACATATATGGTATAGAGGAACATCAAGTAGCTTGTGAATCTGTAGTACTCAGCCAATGAGGAAACCAGGGAGGTGATCAGGCGTCAGGTAATAGGGAATAAAAGGTTATGATTTTTTTACTAAAATGTGCTCCTAATTGACAGGGCGCCCACCATTGCAATAGCGAATAAAATAGCTTCACAGAAGATCCTGTCTGAAGAAAATTATTTGAGATTTTTCTCACAACAGTCTAGAAGGAAGATAAATTGTTACATGTGTTGAGCGTGATGGCAAGATGATGTGAATTACACAGTCTAGCTGGTTTGGATTTCGTTGCCAATCTGCATCATACTGCAGAAACAGCAAGTTTTAAATCCTGGTTGGATTAGTCTATTATTTTAATGACTATTAGCTTTGCCCTCACAGCATGACAACTGATTAGTTACTGTCTCTTTTCCAAAACAGAAAAGTATTTAATCAAAAATTTGGCACATTAAAAAATAGTGCCCTGCCCTGCCTCAGCTTGTCAGCCATGTAAGTATTCATAAGTATAAACATGTTTAAATATTTAAGCGAAACAGGACAATAAAGGACATTTGGCCAACCTTTGAGGGCATATAAATACAACATAGGACTTCTGGATAGAAAAAAACCAATGGTTATATTTCACTTAACTTGACCTTTTAAGCTGCCAACCTTTTTATATGCAAAACATCTTTATATAGTGGAGTTATTCTCACTGTGCTTTTCTAACATATGAAATGTTTTAAGTGAGGTCCTAGATGAAGGGCTAGAACAAGTAAACATCTACAGCACAATCCCAGTGCGACAACATACCACACGCCTTCACAAAAATGTCCAGCAATGATCTTAGTCTAGGCTAGAAATCCCAATCCATTTCAATTTCTTATAATTGTCTGCGTGCATTAGAGAGGAAATCTCCCTTCTAGATAAAAGGAAACTGCATGTTCTGGCCTGGTAAACTTTCTTCCAAATGTACCAGTACAGCACAGAAACAGCCTTTCCTAAATGGCAGAGTTTTCCATAGCTATTTTACCCCTGGGATCAGAGGGGTCAAAAGTGGCTGGAAATGTACTGAAAATGCTATTTTATTTTATTTTAAAGGGGGAAAGTGGTCCACAATGCCAGAATATGACTCCATTAGTGGCTTTTTTCCCATGTACCTCCAGAGGCATGTACCCAAATGATATTCTACATAATTGCTTTCTGAATTTTGTCATGAAAGTTGCATAAGCACAGAGAATGAATAACAGGCTCAGTAACAAAAAACATGCCTTGGCTATTTGTGCACCAGGCCTCCCTGCATATCCAGTGATGGCAATGGGAATCCTCTTATTAACACAGGGTAAGAAACTCAGGCCTCATAGTAGTTCCTAAAGCCAAAGTGAATTAAATAATAAGTAGTATTAGTAATAAAAAATACATGGCTCTCAGGGTAAATTCCCAATGCCCTTGCTCCAGTTTATAGCCCTCTCATTCCCAGGTAGCTGACCAGAGAGAGGAGTTCATTCACAGTTTCAGTGGCTGCCTGAAGCATCTTCTAGCTTCTGAGAAACACTGGCATTAAAGGTATCTTGTATAGGATGACGGGAGATAATTTTCATGGGCTTTGATTTGTCTGTAACTGTGTTTTGATGTGTCTATTTAACCTGCTCAGAATCAAAAAAAAATCTGTGGCTGAACTGCTGGAAAATTGAACCTAACTCTCTTGAGTTCAATGCGCTACCTGAAAGGCTGGTTTTCATTGCTTCACTGAGAAGTTTGTGTCCTCTGGGCTTGCGTCCACATAACAATTTCTTTCCATACACGTTTCTTGCTAGAGTTTTACGTCTGGTATAACTTAGCCAGTCATTCACACATTTCTAAAGGTGATGCAAACGGGAATGTACTCTAAAGAGCTGCACGCATCTGTGCGTATTACATCGTAGGCTGTGGGTTTAATTAGCACCTGGAATTATGCTGCACTTTATAGTACAAGAACATACAGAGATCATGGGCATGGATCTGGCCTTTCTATGGCTTGCAGCAGATGAAGAAAAGCAAGAGTAGAACTAACAGGGCTCCTGGCTTCAGGAAGGGTGGATTACTCTGTGTCTCTGGCTGTGCATCAACCACAGGTTTCCTTCTTTATACAGTTCCCATTTTCCTCTACCACTTTGCTGTCCTTGCTTAGGCCTGAACTTTTTAAAATAAGAGAAGAAACAATACAGGCTTTTGTTGAGAATATCCTTGGAGATAGTAGCCAGAAAAAAATTAAATTTAAAAATATGTTTCATCTGTTCAGCATTTGGCCAAGTTAAAAGCTGGCTTGGGCCCCAGAGACCTTGCTCTTTTTAGTTACACAAATAGTACCAACAACTGTGTTGGAACTACTTGCATGAACTAAGGCAATAGTGAGCTCAACCTAAAGCTGCATTTTAGCATGATTTTCCTTCTGTATGTGTATGCACTATATACCTTTCAACCTGGGTAAGAGTTGTTGTTATAAATAGATTAATATAAACTCACCACATTGGTGCATGAGACCTCCTCCTTCCAGTCCAACGCAATACTTTTGCTTTCATCTTCCTGGCTCACTGATTCCTGCTTCCTTACCATATTTTATTCAAATAACACACTTTTTTTTCCCCTTTTTTTATAGTTTTTAATTTCTCTCTATTATTTAATATTGTAACTGTTGAATTTTGCTGGATGTTGCAAATCATACGGCATAAAAACTTGTGAGGTTTGGACTAATAATTTATTGTCATCCTCAGGGGTACTTGTGTTTTTTCTTCCTGTAAACGAATAAAAGCTTTTTGTTGTTATTCCTTTCATGTAAAAGGCAACATTCTCTTGTGGGTAAGACCTGGGAAATTAAGGTGACCTGAACTTCTTTCTAAGCCATTGACTTGCTCTGACCTTGGGTGACTCATCTGTACATTGTGTGCTTTTATTATCCCAGTGGTCAAAAGTGGATATAAAACACACATGTATTCAAATCTTAATATGATTGAGATATGTGGATGGAAAGCATTAGGTAAGTGCTTTGGATATCCACTAATTTCCTTTTAAAATCTGTTTTATTACAAGAATAAACAGTCTTATTTTAAAACCCTTTAAGAAGAGATCAAAGGGAAAAAAAGGGAGGACAGAAACTGAAGGCCACCCAAGTCAAAGGGGATGTGCATCCAGACTTCAACAGGTTAGAAGCACGCTATCAGTGCCAACTGTATTAAATAGATGCTTAAGTAGGTCAAATATTCTATGTTACAATAACCACAGTCCACATTACTGTAAGATTTATGTGATCCTAAATAAATGGCCCAGCTAAGTCCTTTTCCTGCACAAATATCCACTGAATTTGTGGAGGGAGGGAACCACCTACGTGCATCACCTTACAGGATCATTGTTCTATTTTACTTCTAATATACTGAATGGAGGAACACTTCTTTGGAAGAATTTGAGTGTCTAAATATCTCAAGGAGAGGAAATACTATAATTCAGAGATCCATTGTTTTAATTAACAGAACACTGAGGAGCATGCTGCATCCCCCTTTAAGCCGAATTATTCTTTGGCACTTCGTTAAATTCTCTGGATGTTCATGAACATTATAAGCATGTGTGTCCTTATCCTTACTTTAAAAGCTTGTTTGTGGTTCATTATGAGCTATTAGGGAGCACACATCAAACAGTTGTTTTGGCAGGGAAACAGGAATTGTTTCACATTCTGGCAGGAACAGTTCTCTCCAACGGAACACTAGGCTTCATGGCTGGATGTGCTGCTCCTTCCCTCCTCTGTTGCATGCCTGTGTTAGGAGAGCACTCTCTGGAGGAGAACATGTCACGAAGTCAGTCACAAAGGATTGGCTGTAGTTTTAATATGCAATATATTTTTCCCCTACCCCATATTTCCAAAAATAACAACACAAAAATCACTTTAGCACATCATAAATTCAAGAACTAGAGAGAGATGTAGGTATTAGGATGTTTTGAAGTAAAGATGTTGTCAGCAACCACCAGCTGCGGGAGAAGGGCTGGCTTGAAAACATTACATGTGCAACAATAAGAAGCTTGTATGGAGCTTCTACGTTAGAAACTTGGAGGCAGGACCTCCCATTATAAGATACTTCTCAGTTTGACAGCAAGTGGAGATGAACAGAGACCAACATGAGCACTAAGCTATGCAAAAGCTGTTGTCTGAGTTCTTAAGCACTCCTTCAACTCTTGCAAATTGCACAGTCTCCAAAATGCAGAGTTTTGTCAGAGAGTTACCATAAAATCTTATGAATTTTGGTTCTAGTAACTGCTACTTTTTTTGGCTAATAAAGGCAACTCAGAGTATAGATACATTCCAAATCTTTCCACTTTTGCTCTAGCTGATTAACTTCCTTGGTTATTCTCTCTGTGTCCCAGGCAGAGGCTGTAGATCCCTACACTGAAGGTGGTGTGAAAAACTAGCCTGGCAAAGCAGAAAACTACACACTCCCTAATCACAAAATCATAATTGTAAAATTACCCAGCATACATTGCTAAAAATGTATTAAGTAGCCCTGGTTTAAATTCTTGACAGGGAGTTTCCTGAGGGCACAGACACTATTAATGCTATTTGTACATTCGGTATCCAGCCCAGGAGCAAGCTGATTCTCTACTGGGATCTTCTAGCAAAGCAATAACTTCTTGGGAGATACCAGACCATAACACTCCTGCTCCTAAAAAGTGCTCATCTCAATCCCATTGGCTGAGAAGGAGGCTGGGACGACAGGAGACGTTGTTTGAGACATCTGTTGCAGCACTGGCAAAGACGCTGTGGATGTGCATGGAGACAACCACCAGCTGGGGGGAGTGAGAAGCTCCTCTGAGGTGACCCCACAGAAGTGCTTACTTGTGGTCCGGGGACCTCATAACTGGCGTCACAGCTCGTGCTGGAGGAGCTGAGCCTGCTGGTTGTATCAAAACTGCGACCACAGTGGTGGTTTCTGAGCACAGCTTCCCCATGTGAAGCAGAGATGTCGGTAGTGCTGTTTCACAAAGCCTTTTTGTTGAGGAAACACTCACCTGCGGTATCTCAGACAGACACATTACAATGTTATATACATAGGTAATTCTGGCCAACTTCTAGCAAGCTTTTTGTAGTCTCTAGACCTTGACTGGAATCACTTAAGCCAGTTCCTATTATCTTCAGCCAGATTTGAAGCAGACACTAGGATATTTTTAAACCTATAAGAAAGTCATTTCAGCCTTAATATTATTACAGACACAACAGAGAAAGGCACTAATGCCTTCAGAAGTTGCCAGGTAATTTACAGAATCTGATACCAAGGCAAGAGGATAAGCAGTGAGAGACAAATTTGATAACCTGATGCAATGCAGGTTTGTATCTGTTAATCCAGCGTTCATGAACTGCTGCACTTTGTCAGGGATGACTTCTGTGCAAAAATTACCTGCTGCACTCCTTCCTTTCTTTGCACAGGAAAATGTTGCAAAAACTACACACATACTATTTTCTCACCAGGGTTATTTCACGTCCTTGGCTGTTTTCCTTCCAGGAGCTGGGGAGGTGAAAGCAAGGTGCACAAGTGTGTGGGGATGCTCGGAGCCAGATGAACACAGTCGCCCCCATGTTGGCAACATGGGAGTTTCTGGGGCCATACCACCCTTCTACCCTAGTGCCATCCCACTCACGTATGGCACCCTGCCCCGCTCAGGGGTGGGTGCCTCCACAGTATTACAGCATGGCAAATATTTTTTTTTTCAAATAAAAAGAAACCCCAAACATCAAGATAAAAGGAGACTCAAATCTGCTGGGAAAGGTGTGTTTAGGTGAAGCCCTGTATCTCACAGGCAATTACACAAGCCCTGTTACCACAGCAATTCACTGCCAGGTGAGAAATGCAGTGTAAAATAATTACACTTAAAACCACATACTTATGTAAGGCAGGCTGGTAGTGGTGAGCACTTCATCATTCCAGATCAGAGGGTGAACTGCTCTGTACTGGGGGAAAAAAATAAAGATTAAAAACAAGCCAGCCAGACATTAGCATACAGAAGCCTACTCTGAGGAAGTAAGAAGCGGGGACTATGACCTGTCACTGACTGGAATCAGCTACGCAGAGAAAACAGGTATGAATGCTTAAAATATGTGTGGGGAGCTAACACGGTAGAGCCAGAAATTAGATAGTAGGGGAGGGAGGTGAGCTGCAGGTAAATAGGCTTATCAGGAGATAAATTATCTACCAAACCACACTGATCCTTGTTTACAGCAAACTGTCAGTGCCTATTATTCAAGTTATTGAATTTGCAAGAAGACCTCCAATTTCTGCCTAGTGGTGGCAGGCAGCAGAACCTCCCAAGTTGTTGGCCATTTTTTAAAATTCTTGATTTTGCTACCCCTTGAGTAGAGAGAAACGTAAACAGTAGAGGAAACAGCCCTCTCTGCAAAACTGTGATGTTCTCAAGAAAGAGATGCATCTGAGTTACTGAAAGAATAAAACAAACACATCCTCTTTTTTTTTTTCTGCAGTTTTCCAGGCACTGAAGCAAAATACAACATTTCTTGAGAGAATTTCTTAGGTCCAGGGAAACAGGCAAAACCTCTGCAAGCATCTGTGACCAATTCATTTAGCAGCCCTCCATGGACAGGAGTGGGAAGTCCACTTTGATCCAAGGTATTACATTCCAATATTCAGACTGCTTCCCAAAATAAACAACAAAAACTGCTGCATGAACTGTGTGGCAAACAGCATTTACTTTTGGTATTTATTTTTCTGCCCAGGCAAGCAGCTGGTTTGTGGGCACATCTAGTGAGCCTGCTCACCAGACAGAGGTGCTCACCCACTGCATAGACAGTGATTGGCCTCTGGCAGCACTGAAGGAAGCTGCCCATCAGCCTGGCGCTGCAAACACAGTTACCATGTGCTCTGCCTCATCACCTTGTTGTTTATCTTCTTCCTTATGTTGTTCTTCATATCTCTCAGTATGCAAATCCTCACCATCAGTTTGGCCTTGAGTCATCCCACGGAGGTCATTAGGTGTCTGCATACAAAACACGGTATATTAAAACTGCTCACCCAGCTGCAAAACCTCTCTGTGCACCAAGGTTGCCAGGTAGAATACTTTCACAAGTGTTATGACTTTGGAGAAATCTTACTTCATTTCACCGTGCAAAAAAGTTCATAGTGGCCGAAGGTTGCAGACAAAATCTGCTTTGAAACCGTGCTTGAGCCACTAGATGCTGCTGTTGGTCACCTTCAGTCGAGCATACGACCAGCTCTCTTAGTACTGTAGAGGACAGAAGGATGCTGGATGTGGCATCAATGTGGGAGGTCCAACCTAGTTCCTGGAGGCCTGCAGTGGTAATGATGAAAGGTTAAAAAAAAAAAAAAAGGAAGACATGCTTATTTCCTTGCCAAAACTTACAGCCTATTGCATTTTCTTTGGCCAACCTGCCTTGCTAGGGCAAAGGTAGTAGAGAAGATGGCATCTGGGAGGAGAGGAGGCACTGCAAATATGAAACAGACTGATTCCAGCAGCACTAAGGGGAGGCCTCCAAACTGGAAAATCATCCCAGCCCTTCATCAGGAATCAGCAAGTCTCTTCACTCTGTTTCTCATTGATTTTACTGAAAGTTCACCCCCTCAGAAAAGGGTAATGCGGGAGTTAAAAATAACAGTAATACACATGACCAAAATATAATGAGATTTCAAAATAAAGCATAACAATCCCACAGGATTCCTTGAGTGCATATCCTGATTTTTCAACCTGCAAGCTTTGTGGTATTGATATTCCATTAGCAGATCCCTAAGCTTTGTATCTGCTTACTCCCAGCTAATCAATGTCCAAATTCTCTGAAGTAGCTCAGAAAGCATAAATTTTTGGTGAGGTAAATGATATTTTTATCCCAGTCTGCTTTCTGCTCCATGGAGCAGGGCAGAAGGGCAGAGGCACAGGTAAGACTGCGTGAATATTTCAGAGCAAACACATTTAAATGGAAACTGAAGATGACAGCAGTAAGCAATTTAATTGCACTTAACATACAGCATGCTCTGTCTATTGGTTGCAACCTAATGCTGCCTTGTGATTCAGGATATAACAATATCCCTGTGTGCTCCATCAAACCAATGCACCCTTTACTGATGCTACCAGCAATAATGCTGAACCTTAGCTTTCCTCGGGTGGAAATCTAGAGGTAGCTGAAGAGGAGATGACTTGGGAAATGAAGCAGTGGTTGAAGCAGGTTGCTCCATCTTCATCGCTGCTTTTGGTACCAAGATGAGATTTTTTTCAAAGCACAGCAGCAAAGCTTCAGGATGAAGCCAGCATCAAATAAACACATGGATAGCTGCTTTCTTCTGCCACTGATAAAAAAACCATGTCAGAAGTTGGAGAAACAGCTCTGTGGCTCAAATAACTTTGTCTTCTCCATGCCTCACCCCTAGCTTTGATGCAGGTGCTTCCCTGCTCCTTTCAAGCCTCACTTCCTGAAAGGGTTTTCAGGAAATAGATGGAAAGGTTCCATCTGGAGATCAGATGCACAGCCAAGACTGGCTTCTCTATTCTGCATGCTCCATTTGGTACTTCTCATTCAAAGCGGGAGAGGCTGGGGAACTGCTGGGCAGGAGGGCCTGGAAACATCGTGGTAAAGCTCAGCAGCTGCTTCTGAAGCTGCGGTGTTTTGCCACGGGCAGAGTGCTCCCCGGGTCCTGCCCGCTGGCTGATGGACCTCAGTGGAGCATGTCTTGCAAAACGAACACTACAGAAATTCCCTAGGGAACTTTGTTTAAAAACAAAAACAAAACCCAAACCTCGAAGTAAATGAAATGTTTGTTTACAGCAATGCTTGTTTACAGCATAGTGCTACTACTTTATGTAAGAAGTTTCGTAGCCTTAATGGGTTATAATAATAACCATAATTCAGATATAGATAGTATAGAAAATATAGATGCTATAGATAATATAGGTGCTATAGATAATATACATGATAAAGGTAATAGGGTAATAGCACCCACTCATCAAGATTTTACAAACAGCAACCCTTAATTCTGTGTTAAGCTCCCAAAATGCAGAACACAGCAAAAAATTGTCAAGCTGCAAGCGTAATAGTTGTACAAAATAAAGCCAACATGTGATCCTAATCTACTACCACTTTTTAATTACTCCAAACATTTCGTTAACTAAAGGTGACAATACTGCAATTACATCTAATTCCTTGCATCTGTTGTCACACCCCAGATGTAGAAATTGCATTCTTTATACACATAAAAGGAGGGGTAGCTGTAGCTGGAGTTATTCATCTTAATACTTACAGAGAGTGAAAAAATGATCTGAGAAGTGCTTGAGAAGAGGCAAGGACCTGCATTTAATTGTATAAAAAAATAGTATTCAGAGCAGTTTAACTACAGGTGTCAAAGAATACCCTGGACTCCACCTGGCCTTGATGAAAAAAAGCAGAATAAAAGGTGAACAGCAGGGAATTTCTGGGCATGATTTCCACTTGCGATGATCCACAAGAGACCCACGGGAGGAGGAAAGGGACATTGAACACAAGATATCCAGGACTTTGGAAGAGACTGCCACACAACCTTTGCATCTGCAAGCCATTTCATTGTCTGTCCTTGCCTACAGCACTCTCTTTCTTGTGCTAAAACATTACAGTTGTTTCTGCGGGCCCCAGGGCAGGTCTTGTGATTATGCACAGATAAGTGAAATCTTCTTAAAGTTATTTCCAGTGCAATGAAGAGAGAAGTCTGATGCTGAGAATCAACAAACAGGGCTTGTATTTACAGAATGCTTGTTTCATGTGCAGAAGGGATCAATCTGGCTAATATTTGGGTGTCTGAACATGTTTCACCATCCTCCTGGGTTAAAAGCTGGCACATTGGAATGGCAGGAGTTGAAGAGATGTTATTTAAATTAAAGAAACCAAACCAACATAAAGAGCAAAGAAATACAGTTTGATTTTACTAATGAAGTGGAAAAAGACTAAAAATGAATTAAAGTATGGACTACTGAGTGATTTATTCTAAATACTGTGACTAGTTATGAGGATAGTTTGACACTGACACTTTACTGATAGGGAGGGAGGAAGAAAAGTTGCCATTCAAATTGTCATCTCAGTTGATGAAGTCCAATGTAACAATGCAACATTAAAAACTTGAAGTAAAAAAATATTAGTGGTTTTTTTTGTTTGTTCTTTAATTAAGTGATTTAATCTATAATAGCATTTTCTAGGCCAACTGTCTTTAGAACTATGTGATGTCTAGGAATTCAGGTAACAAAAAATCTTTGCTCCAGTCTGTAATATACCATTCTGCTGGTCAGTTTCTTGTCTTGTAAAATACTATGTTCTTCCCAGTGACAGAAGAACTGTGCTATTACTGAATAGGATCACCTTACCATTGTGGGAGTTTCTAGAATGCTTTTGAAATTTCCTCTAAAATAATGACATAAAGAAAATATTCTTTTTTAATCAGCAGGAACAACTCATGTTTATCCTGGGCTTTAGAGGCTGCCAAAATAGGCTGCTACCTCTCCCCTCTATGGCACCCAGCATAACTCAGAGCACCCCATTCCCTTGCACAACATTTTGGGGTTGCATTATCCCCATTTCTCTCCATCTCCTGTGTCAGTAACATCCTGTCCCTATGCTCTCACATCTGAAAGACATTTCTTCTGGTGTACTCACCTAGTCCATTGCAAATTTTCTATGCATTACATTCTTTTTTTCTGTGAGTGCGGATTGAAAATTGTACATAAGCATAGTTTCACCTCCCTGTTTCCCTGTATTTTCTGAGCACACTTACCAGTTTGCAGCCTAGAAAAAAAGAAAATCTTTTGCAGTCAAAAGAGAAGGAGACCAAGCCTATTTGGTTTCTACTGAACATTAAATTACCATGATGGCAGATGTTTATTAGGAAACTGTCATATCAAGATAGCCATATCATCAAAGGCCAACCTATACTTAGAAGTTTGAAAGGAACACAGAATAAGACAATGAGATAGAAACACAAGAGTCTCAATAATTATTAGCTCTCCAAATGGTCCCCACAGCTATAGGTGAACAGATCTCTCTCACAAAGGGATCATGCTGATATGTTGTGTCCTAAAGGAGGGAGTTGGAGGGGGAGAAAAAGATTTTTGCAATGTGCCTTCCTTTGACAAAGATTCCTTTGTATTTCTAAGAGGTTGTGTCTTGCTACCAGGCATCTTTCCACTACGGCCATAGACCTTTGTAGATTTACTGTAATCATGACTACGATCATGCAGACAAATGGAATTTCTCTCTTTCTCTCCTAAAATTCAATTAATATGGAAGTTATTTTAGTGTTAATTTTAACAGAATCAGGGTTTTATTCAAACTGCTACTGCCTTACAATAAACCACTTACTAAATGGTTTCACTAAAGTCACAGTAAACTGTTTACAGATATGCATATTACTCTTGCTGAATAGCCCAATCCAGATTAAACTAATTTCCAATGTATCTCGAACAGGTGGGGGAAGAAGATGGAGGAATCAGGAAGAACTGTCTTCCCTCATTTGCCAGTTAGCCAGATCTAGTTATAGGTACTGAAACACTATATTTAGCCCCAAGACCTAGCTTGGATCACTCTTTGAGGCACAAAACAGAGAAGAAAATTACAACATAAGAAACATAAGCCAGCTTTCCTGGGCTCCCAAAGGCCATAGCTGAGGATCCAGTAGAATTAGTCCCAAGCCATTATGCACCAGCTGCATGTTGGCTTACATTAAGCCAACCAACACTTTGGAGAATAGTATACTTCTATCAGTCATTCATAGCATCATAATGGCAGTAATGTAACTCCTTTGGGGTTTCTGTAAGATCTCTGCAAAAGCAAGTAGAAGAAAGTCTATGGCATCTGCCTTAGGCCTTCTGTGGGTGTTAAATACATGTAGGTAAATAGCTGACAAACCACATATTCAAACTAGGACATGAATATTCATTCATTTTACTCATGTTTGCGTAGGACTGGTTTTAATTCAGTCAAGAAAAAGTGTTCTACTTCTTGCCTTTGTTAGTCCTGCTACTGCTTACATAAGTACACTAAACACTGCTTGGTGGACCTAACCGAAAGAATGATGACAAAGAAAGAGGGAATATACATATGTACTGTGTGTATGTGCATTTTGTAAGGTCACTTCCCCAGTTCTCATGCCTCCTCTGCAGCTGGTGCCTTTTTTTTTTTTTTTCCCTGGAAAAGAGTACTGTTTTCAGCAACTCCACTACAGCATCTCTTTATTCCTACATTAATTCATATATTTAAGTCCTCTCAGAAACAGTAGAGATAGGGGAAATTGTCACTGGGGAGGCTGAAATATAAGATAGTCAGCTTCAGAGCTATAGTCTCTGCACCAACACCCTTTTGGAGTGAGGCAGAAAGGAGAGCTTCCATGTGTCCAGCTCTCTTCAGCAGTGGGTGGTCATCACAGGTAACCCAGAGATAGGAGATGGGGCCACAACTTCAGGAGTAACCGTAGACAAGTCCAAGCATCATAATCATGTGGTAGGCTCTCTGGCTGTTTTTATCTTCTCTTCACAACTATCTTATGCTTGAATAGCATCATGATGATAAACCATCAGAAGAACAGGGGGCTGGAAAGGTAAAGAAAGGTCTCCCTTTCTATCCCCAAAAAGATCAGTAACAAAGCCAAATGATCTTCAGAACTTTTGGAGTGGTTGTCTCAATCTCACATGCTCAAGAGTCCTATTTTGATGGAGAGCAGATGAAGGTGAAAGTTGGAGTTGTCCCATTCGAGACATAAGACAAGAACTCTGGCTCCTACTCTTCCTTCTCACCATTTCAGCAAGAATTTTCTTCTTCTAGCCGTTTTGGCACTCATGGTACCTTGTTTCCCTCCTCCCTTCTCTGCAGGATACACTGCTCATGCTTGCACTGGATGTGATCAGCAGTGTTTCTAGCTCTGCAAGCTTGTGGCAAACTGTGCCATTTTGCTTCCTGCTGCAGTGGGAGAACAGCTTCTGCCTCAGCTGGATTTAATCAAGTCTGGGCCTGGTTCTTACCTCCCTGCTGCTGCTCTTCGGCTGCTCCTTCCTTCTTGTTGACCCCTTCCAGCCCTGTTCAACTTCTGCTCCAAAATATAGTTAGCCATATACATACAGAAATGGAGACAGAACTTCCTTTTGTCTACCTTTTGTCTATCTTTCAACTGATTCAATCTTTTTAAAGAAGGCTCCCAAGTATTATGTATCACACATACTGTAACATCTGACCCACATAGCACATCTGACACCGTGGGTCCTCAAAATAAGGTGGGGCCTGTAGCTGCTTGTTTAATATAAACAAGCATTTAATAATCATTGAACATTTTTGACACAGGAATCATTTCATCAACATTTTTCCCCATCCCTTTTATTTATATAAATATGTATACATATATACAGGCAGCCCAGGGTAAAAATTTTCCAGGTGCAGCTTCTCTGCTGAGTAGAAAATCAATCCTGTCAATGGTCAAAGCCTATTCTTGGCTTCTGTGGATGTTTCATAAATTTATTCTTTTCCAGTATCTCTTTCAAGTAATTGGATTAATCATCACGAACTTTCTTACACTTTCCAGTTCTGATTCTTTAATTGGATCTCTCCCCCTGTACAGGGGAAAACTGGGAAATTTGCAGTCATTTTTGCTCTGAGTGGTCATCCTGCTGTTTTCCTGCCTACCGGTAAGGACTATTCAGCAGCGGTCCTCACAGATCTAGAGAGTGTGTACAGTGGTCAAGGTCTGCTGCGTACTGACTGCCTTGTACTGGCACCCAACCAGAACCTGTGGTGCTCACAGCTGCTGCACCTTTTTTGCCTGCAGCATATTCTGAATTAGCATGTACTGAAAATATTCATTTCACAGATGTTCAGCTTCAAATTCCACTGTTTGGAAGACAGGCTCTATCAGAAAAACAGCAGATTTTTAAAAAGGAACCTTCCCATGGACAAATGTAACTTTTGACCGAAGCTCTCACTACGCTTTCTTTATGGAGCAAAGTCTTTGACAGGGCAAAATGTCATTAGCTGGGAAAGTTTATCTCATTCATATTAATTGTTGCAATGACTGTCTCAGGTTATGCCTACATTTGCATTCAGTGTACTAGCCCTGAACTAATTAGATCAGCCATAGTAGTAACTGAGCAGGGTGACCCACCTATATTACAGTCCACATATTAAACTTAGGATTGCTTTGGCGGGATGGTTAATGATGCCCATATTCTGTATTCTCAGTCTCTGGATGGCTTTCTGGTACAAAACCCTAAACTAACCGAATTTAATGGATTTTTGCCATTGATGTCAATGGAATCAGGATTTCACTTCTAGTTTTTGTTTTGCCATTGGTACAAGGCTACAAAACTTCAAAGGAGTCTGAAGATGTCTTTTTCCTTCCTGTTGCACAGATAAATTTTACTCTTACCTTCATCACCAGGACAGACATTACCAGGAGCTATGCTTTGGACAGAAGGAACATGAAAAGAACTGCAAAATTCTGGCTTGATGAATGCTTGTGAGGAATATTTTCAAATGTGTTTTTCCTCAAGGTTACTGCTTCTGTGTGCAATGGTTGTTCATTTAATTCAGACAGCACCTGTCTCTGATCATTGGTTTTTAGAGTTCTAGTAATCCATAAACTTAATCTAGAATAGAAAACGCTCTATTTCCAAAATATTCTGGTGGAATCACACTCCTGTTTTGATTACTCATTATTAAAGGGCAGACACTGAAGCATTTTCTTCTCTAGACATATATAATCTCTTCTGTGTCTTGTTGTGATCTCCTTCCTCATTTTTCCTAGTTTTGCGGGTACCTTTTTACTTTTACTACTTCGGAATTTCCTTCATGTTCTTACAGTGAAAATTCCTCTAATATGAGCAGCTAATGTGAGCAGCCTGGAGCCTAAGGCCACCCCAGGAGCAGAATTTCTAGAACTTCTTATAGGAAGCATCATGCAAACCACAGTTAACATGGTACCCTTTTATTCAAGGGTACAACTTGGAATGCAGCTCTGATTTCCATGAGGCACCACAGATGGATATGCACGTAATGCATAGCTTCATCTGCGTGTGGAGTTAAAAACACGGGAAAAATGGTTTATGTAAGGGTGCTTATGTTTTTCTTCTGCTGACAGCTTTTATAATGAGGAATGGGGGCTGCGGTCAGTCCCTAACGCTTTGTCTCCACCACTCCTTCAGGGTCACTCTCTGCCCCTGCTCCCCGTGGGGTCTCTCCCACGGGATGCCGTCCTTCCCGAACTGAGCCTGTGGGGGCTGCCCACAGGCAGCAGCTCCTCAAGAACTGCTCCCACACGGCTCCGTACCACGGGGTCCATCCCCCAGGAGCAAACTGCTCCAGCACGGGTCCCCCACGGGCGGCAGCTCCCCCCAGACCCCCTGCTCCTGCGTGGGCTCCTCTCCACGGGCTGCAGCTCCGGCCCGGGGCCTGCTCCTGCGGGGGCTCTCCATGGGCCGCAGCCTCCTCCAGGCCACATCCACCTGCTCCACCGGGGGCTCCTCCACGGGCTGCAGCGTGGAGATCTGCTCCGTGTGGGACCCATGGGCTGCAGGGGGACAGCCTGCTCCACCAGGGGCCTCTCCGCAGGCCACAGGTGAACTTCTGCTCCATGCCCAGAGCACCTCCTGCCCTCCTGCTGGACTTGGGTGTTTCTTTGCAAGGCTGTTTCTCATTCCTCAATCCCAGCTGCTGCTGCACAGCATTTATATATATATATATATATATATATATTTATTTATATTTTTATTTTTCCCCCTCTTTCTTCAATCTGCTCTCCCAGAGGCCCAACCAGCCTCACTTACTGGCTCTTCTCTGGCCAGCAGCAGGTCCCTTTTGGAGCCAGCTGGAGCTGGCTCTGATCTGACATGGGGCAACTGCTGAGCTCTGCTCACAGAGGCCATCCCTACAGTTCCCCTGCTACCAAAACCTTGCCATGTAAACCTAATCCACAGTGTTCCTTTTGACTCCTAGGGCAATCATGAGAACTAGGAGATGGGTCTCTGTCTCAGCCTTAGTGTCCTCAGAGGCAGAGCCCTGACTTCTTCTCCTCCAGGAGAGCGTGTCCAGCACCATTCAGAGGAGCTGGGGGTCTTCTCACACTAGTCTTCTCGTCTTCCTTCTGTTATCCTACTGTCATGTGGGAGAGAGGAGTGAGCAGGATCTGGCTGGGGGCCAGCATAAGGCCATCAGTATGCAGCAGCCCTTGACCACAGAATATACTCTCTAGATCTAAGACCTTCACCGAACTGTCCTTACCAGCATGATATGCAGGGACATAAGAAGGCTACTTGGAGCAAAAATGACTGGAAATTTCCTGGAGTATCATGTCAAGGGAGAGATCCAATTGAAGAGGGAACTCAAGCAAGTAACTGTTGTGGGTGTTTGGCTGTTGGTCGGAGTCAACCTGTCATAATGGTGATGTGAATAGCACCTTGGTGCTATTTTATGATGTGCAGGTAATAAAAACAACTTTACGTTCTTACTCATTTGGGTTGATAAGTTGTTATGCCTTGGTCTGTCTTCTGACTGAACTTATAGTACATTGGGAAAACTCATGGGGAAAAGAACAAAGGAAATCCATTTGCTGTATCTGAAACAGTATCCCTTCAGTTGTGTGTCTATACATAGTACGATTCACTTATTTTGTTAATACTGAACCTTCAAATCTTAGGACAGAAGCGATTCACAGTTATGGCTAGAATACGCTACAATATATTACAACACAGAATGTTTTGATTTATTATTTTTAGAAAATAAATGCTCTGGTGTCCTCCAAAGTAGCAAAGTTTCTGCCATTAAACCACTGTGAACTGGCCAAGTCACTACTGGAGTATGGAGAGTGAAATAATTATATACATAAATGTGTAAAAAATAAATACATACAATTTTCCAGTGTAAGGACTCTTCCCTGTAGCTGATAGCAAAACCTGTAGCTGATAGAAAAAAAAAAAAGAAAAAAAAACTGAGAAGAAAATTTTCATGAAATAAACAGTCATAAGAGAATAAAATAAGTTGGTTTCATCATTATTTAGCAATCAGATGATGGTTTGCTTAGAATTACTAAGACTTGAAAGGAGTCTTCCTAAGCAAAATGCTGAATATTTTTGTTCTCTCTTCGGAGACCCAGCATTGAGAATTTCAGAGTAATGACTCATTTAGTTGTGACCTATGGTGGCTAAGTAATGGACCCACCCTGCTTTTTGCCATACTTTATATAATGTGTTATAATCGACTACAGAAAGATGTGGTGGACTGCTGGAAGCAGTAATTACTTAAGTCATTGCAGCTAAAACACACCTGAGACCCAATATTAACACCCTTTAAATTTCAGTGCTGAACTCTCCAAATATCTAAGAAATGGTAAACTTTGTAAGCACACACAGACAAGCTGTATTTCCTGAGCTCTGAATATAATTTTCTTTTCAACACTCCTACAGTCCTGGCATTTCTAATGTTTCTTTTGGTACTGAAGTTGTGGTTAGAAGAATGCAAGAATGTCTGTGAATATTTAAGATATTAATCCCAGATAATTTAAAAAAATCAGCACTTGGGTAACATTAAAGAAGAAAGAATTAATGAAGTGGTTTGGTTTTGGTGTTTCTGGTCATGATCTGAGCATGCAAAATTTCAGTTTCTCCTCTTAAAGATGGTTATTCTTCCCCAAAGGGCAGGTACAAAGTAAACCAGTAATTTAAATATGAGATAATTTTATAAATTTACTCTCTAATTTACATGTGGCTCAAGTTCATTATTTGTGTTAAATGAAATGATGGTTAATGCACTATATTAACAAAAGCTTTGAAAAACAATATGGCCCACGATCTTTCTCATCTAATATGGTAATTCTCTAGCAGTGTTTTTGTGAACTAGTACATTTTTAAATGTCATACCTCTAACAGAGTTGAAGCAGAAGCTACCTCTAAGTACAAAAACAGCAGCATCTATTTCACTGAATCCAGCCAAGTACTGATTGCAGGTAATTCAGTTATGCTGACAGACTGATCCTTGACAGCTTTCAAACTCTGCAAATGTACAGCATTAGCTTGTGTTTTGAACAGGTCTGAAATCTGTTCTCTTGACGTTACACAGGTGAAGGCCCTATTCAATGTCTTGTGGTGTTAGGAGTGCTATGCTGGACCCACTTTGGCCCCTACATGAAGCTGCAGACACCAGAATCTTCAGAGAGGGTTCTCCGGTATGGGGGTTCCCCAGTATGGGGGAAAGTGGAAGAGACAGGATTTCTGATATTAGTTCCTTTGACTCTCCAAAAATGCAAAGGATTTTCTTCCTCAGCAAGGACTGTGTAACAAATCATGATCCCTTGAGAAGACTCTTTTTCCCCTTCCCACCTCCATTACTTTCCACATGATCACCCATTTTTCCTCTCTGGAGACCCAGACACAAACATGTAAGAGTACTTTTCATTTTCTTTGGCCTTGCTTCACTGCTTTGAGTCCTTTTGCAGTTTTTATTACCAAGATCTCACTTGACTAATGCCTCTCCATTATTGTTCTTCCTGTATGAAATGTGTTCTTGTAGGAGTGGTTGGCAAGCACTGGGTGCCTGGATACTCATGAATTGTTTGATATTGGAGGTAGTGGGTTTGGAACATAATTAATCCCCCTTGCTACATCAGCCTTTTCCATTTTCCGCCATCTGCTTGCACTGGTGTTGTATTGGTGTAATTCAGTTATGCAGCCCCTGCTATGCATCTCTGTGAGCCGCTGTCTGGATGAGGCACCTTCAGTAAGGGCTGTTCGGTCAACCGGGAGATCACAGCGGGCAATCACTGTCCTTCACCAAACAAACAGGCTATCTGCAGCTGTACTGAACACGGATGCTGACAAAGGTAGAGCTGGGTTACAGCAATTTTTGCCCTAATCAGGATGCTAACTCTAAGGTTTCCCTAGCAACAGGAGCCTTAAGTCCAGAGTGACATCTTATTTCTACTAATCTTTTATTTCACTTTCAGTGGGTAATTGCAGGTAAATCCTCCAGCAGCTGTTCTGAAACAGGATGAAGTGGTCAATACATTTCACTCTGCTGCCTGCAAATAAGAGTATATTAGCGAATGTTGTCAACACATTAAGCCACTTAATCTGTATATTAATTAATATTATCTGTATACATAGATGCTCATTCTTTCAGAAATTGTGACATACACTAGCAGTGAAATATCATGCTTAAATACTTGACTAAGTAGAAGTGCAGATTACATTATTGAGGCTGAGGTATATCATTTACAAAGGAGACCTGAAAATCAAGTTCTTATGTGTCTCAATAGCATTGTGGGCTTCCCTATTACTCAAGTGGTTTAATCCCTGTAACTATAGGTAAAAAGAAAGGAAGAAAACAGGCTATTTAATTCCTCTTCTCTTCCTTGCCAGTAGTAGCCAAACAGCAGTCTCAGCTTCTGAATGCTGTATGAATTTGGAAAGAGTGGTTAACGTTTGATGGGAGACTCACAGAACGCTTGCTAACATCTGGCAATAATTGCAGGAGTGAGTTGTTATAATGTAAAACACAGCACTGCTCAGTCCACATTAGATCATCTCTCTGTCATGCAGTTGCTTTACAAAGGGAACATTTTACAATATATGCACTGGCTCCAATTATTCTTTTGGGAAGTGTCAGGTATAGATGGAAAGACTGTGTCTTGCTCTCTGGATGATAGGCATTTATGATTAGTAGCTGTGCTAGAGCTAAAAATCTTAACAGACATACAAAAAGAGGGTAGGAAATTTTTCTTGAGTTGTCCTCTGCACAGGAACCCATGTTTCTTGCTAGGACTAACAAAGCTTGGCTTTGTCTGAGGGATTTGACTTTGGTAAGGAAGAGGAAATTTTCACGAGGAAATGACTTAAAAGGCACACGATGGTCTGGTGTAAGTGGTTGTTGCTTTTCAGAGCAGTGAATATACCCTTTGTTTTTTGGTGAGAGAAAGGTTTGGTTTTGAAAGGTCCAGTGAATCTGGATAGACTTCCTATTTCTTTTCTTATATTCTGACTTGGTAGATTTTTCAAGAAGCAGAAGTTTTGGTGAGGTGATTTAAAAAAATGAATTTGAAAACAAAAGAGGCAGAGAAGCAGGGAAAAGTCTGTATTCATCTTATTGCTAGCTAAAATGAGGAGTTTGTCCAAAACTGATCTCTGCTAATTTAGTTAGCAAAAGACAAAAGAATAATTTCACTTTATTGGTCACCAGTTTGCGATTAGGGATGTTTTGAACTTCCCGAGTGCTATTCAAGGGGCTGCAGGAGGAAGAGAAGAGAGGGCAGGGAGGAAAGGACACAGAGCTTATATTTCTGATCAGCATGGTCTTACAGGAATAGAAATAACACATTTCAAGCTGCTTGTCGGTTGCTTTCAGCAGTGGGAGTCCCCTCTGGCATTTATGTCTCAAACACTCCCTTTGGCTGCTCAGCCTGAGACTTAATGAGCAAGGACACAAGCTACTAACAAAAGAAGAAATGTTTCACTTATTATTCAATCTTCGAGCAACACTTAGAGCGCTTTCTTTGTTTATTTAACACAGGTAAGTATAGCGCAGGCAAAGCCAAGATAGCAGATACATCTGTCCCACCCACAGAACCTTTTTTCATACAACTCTCAGCATACACGCAGATCCTTAGCCTAATAAGTGAGTAGCTCACTGGAGTATCCTCTGTCTACTCAGTCTGTTTAGTTTGTCTGATGCTGCCCAGAATTCTTCTACCTGTCTTTTTTTTCTTTACATTTGGATTCTGTTTGCATATCTGCTTTCTAACCAAGGAAGGCGTCTAGAAAAAACAAACAAACAAAAACACGCAAACCCAACCCAAGTTTTTTCTATCAGAGAGCACAGAACAGACATACATCATGCTGAGAAGGACCTCAAAAGGTCATCTGATCCTTTCCCCTATCCAAGACAGGATCAACCTCCATATCTGACATGTCTTTCCCTACTTTGTTCCTCTCCAAGGATATTTACTTGGAAAACTCTCTTAGCAATGCATTCCCTACCATATCATTTCCAAATTTTCCTAATATTTCATATGAATTTTGTTATTGCAATTCGGAAATTAAAATCCATTATTTTTTAGTCTTTCCACGATAGAGGACACTGTATCTGATATCTGTCAGAGTGTCTTCTTCTGTAGACAAACTATTTAGGTCCATCAGATATCAGGTCAGTCTTTCCAGCATCAGGTTTTGTAGACGTCTAGTCATTCTTGTTGCTCTCTGTGTGGACTGTCTCCAGTTGGCCTATCTCATTCGAGAAGTTGCCCAAACCCCAGAGTATTGTGAATAGAATAGAAAAATAAGTCTCCATCTGAAATTTATTTTTCAGGATTATCATGAAGAAGCTTGATAGTTGACCTAGTTGACCAAAATCATCTTTTCCTAGGGGATGCTCCAGCTGCAATGCAGTGAGAAGCAGCATGCAGGGTCAACCTACTCACAGAGCTAGGTCTGTGGGGCCCTCTGGAGACACTAAAAGACCCTGTCGGAGTTCCGTAGGCTGGCTAATGTTTCCTAATGTAGGTGGTAAAGTTTGCAGTATGTTACATACACCAGTGTTGATGCCAGGCTGCGCTCATTTTACAGTGCCCTGCTTCATTTTGTTAGCTAGAGAGCTGTCACAGAGCAGAAAAAATGCCTGCGATGGGCACAGGGAGGAGGCAGAGGAGAGGGGAAGCCAAGCATATTCCTTGTCTCTGAGTGCTCCCAGGGACAGAAATGTGTACAGGAGAGCCTTTTCCTCAGGGCAGCTGGTCTTGCTAGCAACCATGTGAAATTCAGGGACAAAATAACTGGTCTGTCAAGAGATATAGCCAGTGGAAGCACAGGCAAGCAGATACCAAAGGACCTTTGTACTCTCTAAGGTCATCAATAGAGTCAGACTTTTCTCACAAAATTGTTTGTACATCCATGTCTCATTTGGGAAGAAAAGGGAAACATTCCAATCCGAAGGAACAAAGCCTTTATTTGATTTGCTGGTTGCTGTCTTGAAAGGCTCTTGTCAGCCTGACTTTTGCCTACGGGGAGAGAATTGCCATGGTGTGAGGCTTCCAGGCAGATGGCTGGGAGCAAGCACCAGGCTCCACGCCTCCCCATCAGCCCAGCTGTAGCTCCCAGATTGGAAGGATCTCACGCTCTTTGCCTCTAGGTAGAAAATGTGAATGATAAGAGCCTGCCAGAAATGTCAACTCCCAGCTGCGTGACAATTCCTCCCCAACACAAATTTAAAATAAGAGTCAGGTAAAACTGGAAAATTTCAAACAAATATTAGCTGATGGACAGTCATTAAAAGGGCATTTTCCACAGCGAAGAATGATATCCTTTCCATTCTGACAGGAAATTGCCAACCGTTTCTACTCGCTGGTGCCTCAAAACCTTTCAGTTCCTTTACCAGATGCTCTTTTCTCATCAGTGAGCTGCTGGCTCCGATTCCCTCCTGTGACCCCTCTCACAGTCTTTCCTACGAGCCTCATCCTGCTCACTCCACCTGCCCATTTTCCCCGCTACCCTTTCCCCTCTCACCAGTGGCCCTCTTCTCAAGCAAGAGAAAAATAGAGGAAGCAGCAGATACTAGTGCTTGCAAATGATAACACTGCCAGCTCAGCGATGCCAGTTTTAGTGTCTCTTTCTTAGTTCTTTTGTTCCGGAGTTAAAATATCAGGTCACTTATACTCCTATATTTATGCAGCGTCTTGCATTTTGATACTACAGCTTCAGCAGGAGCCTCTGAAGGCTTATTTAGAGGAACAAAAGGAAAGAAGGAGGGATGGCAATGAGAAGAGGGAACTGTAAGGAAGCCGTAACTCCACTCTTGTCCCAGTGGTGTATGTAGTTGCATGTCCGATACAGTCACAGCTGCACCAGCTCTGCATCAATGCACATCGGTACCAGACCTTGCTCTTCTTAGACAATATAATTCTATTAAAGACAACCAAAAGCCCATTTGTCTGGAGTGGCCTGCCCTTTATCTCTTTGCAGCAGGGAAGCACATTGCCAGCCTCCCAGGCCTGATAGAGGATAACCGCCCCACTGCCAGAACAGGCTCTTTGCTGGGGCATCAGGGCTCCTTGATTACAGCTGCGTGCCCCTGGTTTCCTACTTGGACACAATTTATTCCCAAAAACATGGGAAAATTGCTGCCTACTGTCTGCATGCCACTGTTTGCATCTGTTGATGGTCACTGATCAGCACTTTGGGAGATGCTGAGAAGGTGAGAAAGAAAAACCAAAGTCCTTTAACCAGCCTTTGTGGTTCTACGTGGAGCAGGTACTTTTTTCTCCAGATAACTTTTCTCTAGATTCCCTCTTAAATCTAAATCAGCTTCTCTGCCCCCCCCCCCCCACCCCCTCGCTGACATCTTCAGTAGGAATTTTCAATGCGTGCACTGCAGGCCTCACCTTCTGGATTTCTAAATCTGTATGTGTTTATGTCAGGTCAAGTAACGTGGCGCTGGGCTGGGGAGGCAAGTGTGCAACACAAACAGCGTGTGGGCCAACTCGCACTCAGGGGTAGGAGGGGTACGTAAAGCTACGCACGAGCCGTGTTTCGTTTCCCTATGCATCCAGCATCTCCCAAACAATCGACTGCAGAATCACCACTTTCTGCCAGCTAGCAATACTCCGTTACCAGTAATTGCAAAAGCCATTAATAAAAGAGGGGAGGGGGGGAAGCAAGACACAAAAGGGAATAAATACTGTACATAGCCAGAAGGCCTTTCCCTCCCACACATATGATTCACTGTTGTTCCTTGCCTCACATGGGAAAATGTTGTCCTGCTGAATACGTACCTTAAAGGCAACTCTGCCTCAGAGACATCACATATGCATATTGATAACATGCACTTTGTAGTGCCTAGAGATGTTTTTAACGAGGCTTGCTGAAATGTACCAACAACTTCTCTCTTCTCCTTCTGTGTGCCACAGATGATTTTTAAATGTGTTTCCTGGTGGTCTTTGTCCCCCATGAGAAAGCAAAAAGATGGCACAGACAATGATTCAGGATGGCAGGAGAGGGGGGAAATGCCTTTCCATCCTCCCCAGCAGTGCAGGCTGGCATGGGACTCCAGTTCTCTCGAAACCTTCAAAGAGGTTCTCAGGATTCTCCATGCAGGGACTGGAGCACGGCATAACCCTGCTGTGGGGAGAAGGCCAGAAAAGGCGGCTGCCCTGCCACATGAAGAAATGCTCTGCACAGTCACCCCATGGGGCTCACACCCCATTAAACTCCCCCTGCACCTCTGATTAACCTTACCCATGACTGGCAAAGTCAGGCGAAGCTTTCTTGTGATTTCAGCGTGGTGAGAAGAGCAGTAACAAGCACACTGACTCCCCCCATACCTAAGTTTCCAGTCCCCAGTCTAGACATCAGGAGGAAACATTCTGGCATCCAGTCTGGACATTAGGAGGAAATTCTTCACCCAGAGGGTGGTGAGGCCCTGGCACAGGCTGCCCAGAGAAGCTGTGGATGCCCCATCCCTGGAGGTGCTCAAGGCCAGGCTGGATGGGGCTTTGGCCAACCTGGTCTGGTGGGAGGTGTCCCTGCCCATGGCAGGGGGGTTGGAGTTAGATGAGCTTTAAGGTCCCTTCCAACCTGAGCCATTCTATGATTCTATGATGACTCTATGATTCCCCCTTTGTGCAGCCCTTTTTCATTATCACTACTAAATTTATATAATTTATTTTCAATGTTTGTCCTATGCTGTCACAAGCAACTAAAATGGAGATTCAGAGCCGTTAGAAGCGTGGCCTCAAAAACACTGAAAGCCGGTACACCCTATTCTGTCCTCTATGGAAAGATACATGGACAAGCTTTACATAACTCTTTGGGCATTGGGGTCAGCATTCTGCAGTGGGACAAATTCACCTGCCATGAGCACAGAAGTGTTGCTGTTAGACCTTCCCCATATCCTGCTTGGTTAAATCTCATTGCTGGGTCCCCCCGCCAGGCCAGTCAGAGCAGAGATGGAGGAGAGGTGGAAGGACATGTATGGCTTCATCTGTTCCTCAGCAATGAAGACAATTGTATCGGGCAGTGTTAGTGGGATGCTGTGACATCTCCACACTCCTTTATTTACCCACTTTAGAAAAAAAAAATATCCCATACACTCTCTTAGCCTATTCTTGCTTTTAACTGCTGAACGAAGGAAAGTAGGGTGCTTTAAACATCTTAGAAACAGCTGCTGTGATCAGTCATAGATTACAATATCATCTCTGCTTTGTGGTGGAAATCAGAGGACTTGCTTAGCATGATAGTTCCAGAATTTACCTATAATGATCCATTCTTGTCTGAATTTCCCCCTACTTTAATGAATCAAATCAGTTACTGTAGGTTCCTCAGTTTTGCATTGGAGAGCATAATCAGATTTACCTGTCTGTCATAGCAGGGTATTTTCCTCTTTTCTGAGAAATCTTCATGTTGAGACAATTTAGAAATCTAGAAAATTTCAAAGACAGTTTAAAATATTTCTAAAAGACACCTCCCTCCCTCCCTCCCTCCCTCCCTCCTTCCTTCCTTCCTTCCTTCCTTCCTTCCTTCCTTCCTTCCTTCCTTCCTTCCTTCCTTCCTTCCTTCCTTCCTTCCTTCCTTCCTTCCTTCCTTCCTTCCTTCCTTCCTTCCTCCCTCCCTCCCTCCCTCCCTCCCTTCCTTCCGTCCTTCCGTC
Source organism: Anser anser (assembly GCF_964211835.1). Taxonomy (NCBI): domain Eukaryota; kingdom Metazoa; phylum Chordata; class Aves; order Anseriformes; family Anatidae; genus Anser; species Anser anser. The sequence goes on along the minus strand of NC_139721.1, from coordinate 48,100,140 downwards.
CTTCCGTCCTTCTGTCCTTCCTTCCTTCCTTCCTCTAGTTTCCTCTACTGAAAAAATGAAATAATCCTTTTGGATTTCCATTTCCATTGACATGAGGCTGAAGATGATGTTTTAATTTCTAGGTGTAGCCAAATCCATGTACTTCATTACTAAAAGAAAGAAACTTTACAGGTAGCCTCAGATAAACTATCAGTCATTACCATGAATGTACAGACATCCATTATAATAGGATTTTCACAGCAAAATGTCTTTGGGGGAGAGCAGATTCTTACTTGAAGCATGCATACACAAGTGGAACACACACGGAGAGGCATGCTCCAGCCTTCATTGGTTTTCAAAACACAGAGACTGCTTCCACTAAAAATAAAAAATTAGATGATGATTAATCTGCAAAATTTGGTGGTTTGTGAGCCACCATACCACCACAAAGGTTTGGTTACACAAGACATCATCTCCCTGGGCCAAGGCTTTTAATATCTGTGATGTTTTATTGAGAGAAGGATTGGCACAAGCAAGGCATTCCCTGGGAACTTGTCAGCATCTGAAGGCGGAGGATGTGGAGACAAAACAGTAGTCCTGCACAACTGCAGTGTCCAAATATTTTACGCTGTGTACTGCCCACCTTGGTATATTTTCAAATGCCACTTAGCCCTGGTTTTCCTCTGCTTTTTTTTCTGCTTAAATCAGGGAGAATTACAAAGAACAATTTTCTCCGTGGTGCTTGGTTTCAGTTTTGGATGTAGCCCTTCAGAAGAATATGTATGTATATTCTGCAAAATGTGCTTCCACTCTCGTAGAACATATTTATTTGAGTGTTATCCAGTATCAGCTCATTTATATCCCTGCAGATATATGGAGAGTTTCCCAGCCTTTAAAGCAAAATCAAGAGACGAGAATTGGCAGCTATTGGCACTCATTTGGGTGAGAGTTTTTCCCTGTTTCTTGCACAGGTCTATATTATTTTTATCGTTTTAGGATTAAAAGAAGAACTCACAAATCCTTCTTTTCTTTTGGGGACTGCTGGAGGGGAAGCTAAGGAAGAAAACCAGAAGCCTTAAGGTAATGTCTGAAGTACGAGTGCGCACACCTTTGTTTGCTACATGTGTTAAAACTAAAAGGGAGGAACGAGGAGAAGCAACCACAGCCTTTGGGGAAGGCAGCAAATGCTCACAGGGAGCTGCTGGCACAGAGGCGAGAAGGGGAAAGGGGTGACCAGCACCCTGGCTGAGACAGAGCCCCTCTGAGCCACTGCTGGGGTCACCACTGGTGAGCAGGTGGGTGCAGATTAGCTATGAATAAATTTAGACTGGAAATTAAGGGAAGTTTTCTAGCCTTCAGAGCTGTAAGCTCCAGAGCAGCCTTTTAATTAGGGCTGTTGCAGACAAGCCACTTATCCTAACATTCAGAAAGGTTGATGTGTTGGGTGAAAAGCATTACGTTTTATGGTTACTGGAGATGGTAAAAGACTGAGCACTGTAGCCCTCAAGATCCTTCCCTGGTTCCTAGTTAAACAAAGCATTTGGTCGCTACCTACCATGCTGTGGGTATGGGAATGAACACCTGAGAGGCACAGAAATCCTTTTGTTCCTCCTAGAGCTTCCATACCAGAATTTTCCTCCACAGCATGAACCTTACTGTAAACAATAAAATAAATGCAAGGCTTGAAGAATAAATAAACACACACTGGGGGCATGATGCTAGGCAGTGAATCTCTCCAATGCTTCTGTGTGGATTAATAAGAGAGGTCGGATTCTGACATCCTTGCTCCCTGTCAACCACAAAAGGCATTTCTTATGGCATGGAAAACTGTAACAATGCAGCAAAAGCTGTCTTAATTACAAAATTCCTGTCCAATCATCAAAGAGAAAGTACAAAAGAAACACTGAAGGGTCACTGAGCTGTGCTCCCAAGGGCTGGGCAGAAGTGATATAACTCTAGAAACTCTCTAACCTCGCTCTCTTCATTTCTAAGGCAAGCAGTACCAAGATAATTGTGACATTTCAGATAGCTTTATCTTATGTTTTTAGAGCCATTCCAGTGGGCTTTGGTTCGGTTGAAGTAAGCCTGCAGATAGGTTTCTAGTTTCTAAAACAACCTTCACCTTTTGTATTAAATATCATCTGTGTTAACATCAGTAATCAGAGGTATTGGAACTGTCTGATTCGTACATTTTTGTAATGAAGGACAGACTTCAGGAAGGTTAACTGCAGCAGAATGAGCTGCAGCAGAAGCTCTCTGATCTACAGAAAAAGTGTTTGGACTGCTTTTTTTTTTTTAATGTTAAGGTGAATGGGCACGCTGAAGTAAATATAAAAGGCAATGAGCCAGAGGGAAAGTAGAAACACAAACACACTGCAATCAGAAATACCAGGGTGTGCGTGCATGGCTGCCAGGCACCATTATGAACCTGCACCCCAGGATGACAGGTCATCCCAGGAATAGTCTGCGCTCAGAGCATGCAGTGCTGTCTGCAAGGACTGCTGCCTACCCTCCTGTGGCACCAGGATTTATTCTGGTGGAGCAGCCAGGAGTCTAACAGGGAGATATATTTATTTTCCTGTGGGTTAGGTCAGCTTTGGAACTGGAAAATTCAGTGGTCAGAATATGTTGGATCTCCAAGGCTGACCGGGAAACTGGGGAAAGGTAGAGTTTGCCCCATGCCTCTTTTCTGAGGCACTGCCAAGTCACTGCACTGCAGGCATCGATGCCACAGTCACAGCTCTTGCCTGGAGCTCTCAGGGATTTCTGTGTGTTTTTAAACATCCACTGAGCAGAGGTGCTATCAAATAATCAAGACTGAGGTGGCTGTCATGATACGAAAGGTGTGAAGGGATGAGCTGAGTCCCAGAGTACTCCAGCTGGGATTCTGTGGGTTGGAAAATGCTGTGGGAGTGGGCGCATCCTCAGCAGGCAGAGGGAGAGGTGCTGGGGATGCAGGGGTGCTGGGGGATGGCTGCACTGGAACCGGGGGGGCTCTAAGAGGGCACTGGGGGGACAGGCTTGAGAAGTGACAAGGGAAAGTCAGGGGAGAACAAGGTACCAGATGCAAAGGGAGAGGAAGGCATGGGAGCACGCTCTTTAGAACAGGTCTAATGATCGACTACTGACAAAACTGGCAATACTTCAGTCGGCCCCTTAGTGGAAATGCTGCAGCAATACAGATGATTATGTACAGAGCCCAGTTTATGATGAGCCAGCACAGAAACACTCAGTCAACTAGCCTAATGCTGTCTGTTAAATGCAGAGCCTTTAATCAATAACCCAGTTTCAGTTTACATACACCTTGGCGTGAAAGCCATACATGTCATCAGCAAATGGCAAACCTGACATTTAGCCTCTCTTTTCGTTTTGTTCACTATTTCACCTTCCTCGGCACGAGGCACTGCTTGATGATCTTGACATGAAGTTTCAAGCCTATTTTCTAAACATGTTACAGCGCACAGAGTTTACACTCTCTTCCCATGCCTCCTTTCTCAGGAAAATAGAAAAAAAGAAAAAAAAAGGAAAAAAACGGGGACACAAAAAGCAAAGTGACCCTCTTCTTTCCCCCCTCGATACCATTGAGCAAAGCCGAGAGGGAAAGCAACTGGTGTGGCCATAAGAGGGCACGCTGCAGCTGTGGCTTCAGCCCAGCCCAGCAAACCTCTCCCAGGGCTGAGCAGTGCCAGTTGCTTCCCCGCTGAGGCTGTGCGGTGTTTGCGTGCTGCAGGAAGTGCAGAAGGCTGGCCATTGAGTTTCCAAATATTTGTTTGTCTGCTCGCTTCTTGTTCCTGCCTCTCAACCTTGCAGTCTTTCTTCAGATTGCTTTTAAGTGAGACTTTCAAAGCTCGCAATACTGATGCGCTTAAAATCAGTATTTGTCCACAGTTTTAATGAATCTGTGATTTCCTGGGCTTAGTGTATTTCTATCAGATATCCTATTTTGGGATGAGGCAATATAAATCTCTCAGTGTTTATCACAGGAGACACAGCAATGTTTTCATGAGTCCCAGGCCTTATACAACAAAAAAACAACTACAATATCTGAAGGCCATAAACTTTCAGGGTAGGGAAAAACTGTAGCTCAGTAGAAACAAGATATAACAAAATGGAGATAAGAGGAGGCTACCAAAAATCTAATCCTGACTTTCAGATCAAGACCAAAGTACTTTTGCAAGTAGGATGGAAAAGTATTAACACATGAGTTGTGAAAAATAATCAGGCTCTGGCAGAGGGATATACTACATGGACTTAGCAGTTTTTTCCCTGCTCAGTAACTATGCTAAGTATCCAGAAAGTATTCAGGAATTCTTCCCATTAGTGAAGAAATACTTTTGTATCCAAATGCTACTTGACATAATGATAGAGAATAACTTTTTTTTTTTTTTCAACACTAAGTCCGCATATATTCCGTGTCATTCCCTTTCATTTTTTTTTTAGAAAGTCAGGAAATATACCAAATTCTAATGTATATCTGAAACACACATTAAACAAACTTGTATATGTCCAATTAGTACACTTTATACACATTTGTATAAGTACAATCTAGTGGAAGATTTCTTGTATTAGTGAGGCATTTCAGAAAGTTGAAGAGAATCTCCTGCAGCTCACACCTGGTTCGATGTGATCCTTGTTTTCCTGGCTGCCTCTGCATTGTTTCAAGTTCCCTCAGTTCCCCAGGGCTGTTTGTTTTATCCCCAGGCCAGCCAATAGACCTCTAGTATGAGGGCCAGGCTTCTGGGACAGAGATCATTTCTTTGTTACACTTGCGCAGTTCCTAGTACAGTGAAGCCCCGACCTCTGGGTTATCGTACTACAGTTAACTCCTAATAATGGAAATCTGACCTGCTGGTACAGAATATCGTGTAATGAAAAATGATAAACATCAAAGAGTAAAACTCACAACCTTCCTAAATAATTCGGCAAGGCTATTACCACATCTCTGATTGGCAGAAATGCCACTGCTCCTGTACAATGTTGTCAGCCTGGTTGCTGTCAGGAAGATGAAACTCTCTACTTTCAAGTATTACGGCGTTAATATTCTAACCAGGATTCCCCTAAAAATAATTGGGTAACGCTAAGTGCTTGCAGATGTCACATATTCTTAGCACACGCTGCATGTTGGTTTTCTACCCAGTTGACCATCAGAAGTCCTCTTGCAGAAGAGTCTAAGAGTCACAGACATCACTTTCATGTGCTTGTCTCCTTGCCGCCTCCTGAGCAAAACCCTTAGGAGTAATCATGTGAATGGGCTTCAAAGGTATCTGTACAATCTCTGTCAGCTTGGTTTAAATAATTGTCACACACTGCTTAGCCAAGGTTGCTTTCCACTGAGAAGCACTCACTTGCTCTGTTCCAGACTCTGCAAGAGATGGGTAATCTGGAGCAAAATGTAGGAATAATCCACGCCCACTGTATCTGTGCAAACATGTCCCACTACGTGATGAAGTCCTCTAGTGGCAATTGCCAGTCATGGGAACGCTGGCACTATTTCAACCTTTGGCACAGCAAGGGCTCTCAACAGTAGCCTACACAGAAAGAAAGGGCTTAAAACCAATTTTAAAATGGCTTAAAATGGCTGGAAATGCGTGCAGGTCAGCATAGACTGTGCCTATTCTTGTAGGGAAATGCAGTTGTCAAAAACAAGCACGTTGAAAAATTCTTCTTGCCTGTGTCAGTGATGGAGGGAAGGACTTGCAGACTTCTGGGACTGGGGTTCTGGCACCTACATTTAAGAGTTTTCCTTCTTCCAAGGAGCCTGACTTCTTTATGGAGCACACTTCAATTGGCTAACCTTAGTTCTGGTAATGAGGACTCTACAGCACATCATTTTGTCATTTGAATAATTTATTTTCGCTGTCAGTGGACAGGATACCAACTTACTCTTGCAGCACGGCATTACAGCTTTGTTTCCATACGTTAGTTTGACTGAGTAGGTGACATCCAGCATAAAAAGGAGTTCTCATTTCTTAACAGAGATTAGAACAATTTATTGCTGCCTCTGGGACTGTGAGCTCGTCTTTTAGTTGGCCTTACTAATTAGCAGCATAAACTCTTGCCTCCCTTATGAGACTGGCTCACAACTGGATTTTGACAGAAGCTCTGAGGGTCACGTAAGGAATGTTCTGAGGGACAAGTCAGGCCAACAAATTGAATCAAAAGGACTGAAATACAGTGTGATTCCTAATGTGAAACTCTTAAAGTGAGATACACCTTGCTGTGAAATGTGTTTTGAAGCGATTGCTTTCATGCTCTTTATTTTACCATATGTTTTTAAAACAATATTTATTCTTAACACAAATATTTTATTTTTTTTCCCAGAGACTGTTTGAACTTATGCTAGCAGGATCACACTGTACAGAGCCAACCAACACCACTGCTGCAGCATCTCTGGCATTTCATGGTAACCATTTTCTGAGACAAGGCCACCTGACATTTTTTGAGCTGTCTAGAGGTGTGGTTTTTTTTTGAGCTCCCATGCTTTGCTGTGAGAAGGATGACCACCCCAATTTCCAGACAGCATTTAATCCCAGAGTCACTCCCAGTGGAGACACTTCACCTGTTTCATTTGTTACAGAACACAACATCATTAAAAATCAAGGGCTAATGCAAGTGTATAATAACAAAACTACTAGTAAATTCTTTCATTATCAGTCTGGGGCTATTCTTTAAGCTCTGGAGTCTCAGATCATGAAATTTCCAGCTTTCACAGTTGTAACAGATGATCACATGAGGTTTAAAAATAAATAAATAAATAAATAAAACTCATCTGACTTCAAAAAGAGACTGTTTTGATTCTGAGGCCTAGTGCGCAAATGGTAATGTTTTGGATTTGGCACATAAGTTACTGTAAAAATTTCCTAATGTCATTACAAATCTGGTCTTCTCGTCTTCACTAAGCAGACACAAGCTTTGCCTTGCCTTTTCTTGCCTTCTCCCTATGTAATCACAGAATCACAGAGTGGTTTGGGTTGGAAGGGAACTTAAAGGTCATCTAGTTCCATCTCCCCTGCCGTGAGCAAGTTGTTCCAGTGCTGCTACAAGGTTTTCTCAGAGCCTTCCCTTCTCCAGGCGGAACAACCCCAGCTCCCTCAGCCTGTCTTCATAGAAGAGGTGCTCCAGCCCTCTGATCATCCTTGTGACCTTCCTCTGGACTCACTAACGTGTCCATGTCCTTCTTGTGCTAGGGGCCCCAAGAATTGAATGCAGTACTCCAGGGGTGTGTGTGTTTGTGTGTGTTGGGGGGAGGGGGGACACCTACATGTCCTCAAGGTGCTCATTAACTCTGTCTTTCAACCCTAAACTCAAACTTGTGAGTCTGGGGCAGCTGAGAAATACCAGACCACCCATTGCAACATCCTCAGCCAGGATAGATGGCAATAGGGAGGAAGAGGAAGGGAGCTTCATGTCATCAACCATAAGGCCAATATACCTGTGATTGAGCAGGTTTCTACAGCCCTGCTGCTGACATTAAGCAGTGACATGGGAAGCACAGCCATAATGCATAATTATATGATCAAGATAGTAATTTTGGCATCATCTTTCCTCTAGGTTCATATGTAGGCCTGCAGAAGAAAAATAGTTGATCTGCACAAATGACATGCCTAGGTTATATGTCTCTTAGGCACCAAACTCACTAGTAAAGTTTGGTCTGTAAAAAAAGAAGAAAAAAAAAAAAGGGAAAACAAAATAAATATCCTCTTTGTCATTATTTTTGTCAATGGATTTTCAGTACCAAAAGTGCTCCAGGCAGACAGAAGGACCCACAAGAAAAAAAGTGTCTGTAATAAATTGGTTCTGTTGATGTTCTGAAGGAAAGGGTGTGGTAAGACCTACTGCCATCGTGGGAAGTGAAGCCTGACCTGGCTTGCTTTCAAGAAGGTACAAAGCAGACAAGAGAAAACCATCAGGTTTCAGCAAAAGCAAGCTGTATTACTTTTACTCAGTGCTGGTATTTTACAGTTTGATATTTACACAGAGCATTTGTAGCCTCATGTCAAATCAAACCATGTGGAAAATGCTGTCCCTGTAACAACCGTGAGAGTAAAGTCTCCCATTTTCAGATTTATCTGCAGAATAAACACTTCATGTTGGCTGTAGAAATGTTAACACTCATAAGAGAGAAAATAACAATGTTCAGAAAAGAAGTATGGGTGTCAGGCTGCCTCTCGTATCTTCCCTGTCAAAGTTTACCATTGAAACATGATGGTACCCAGAGCTGCTTAACTATCTATAATATATGCACATGTATTATATACATATAGACACATATTTATATAATACATATATGTAATTTTAAATGTTAAAATTATATGTACGCATATAAAATTGTAATTATAAAATAATTTTAAACATTTCCTAGGACTGCAGGATTTAGTGTTTGAAAGCTGTTTTAGCTATGGGGTGCTACAGGATTTCCTTCTGGGAGATGGAAAACCTATTGTTATTTAGGTTCTTTTGCCACATACTTTCTTGGACGTGGAAGGAGGAACTTTATTTCCATGGCTCTATAGGAGCTGTCAGGGAAGCAGTCTGGAGCAACACAGGTCATTTCTTGATTTGCCAAGAGCTCGTCCTCTTCTCTGCCTGTCCTCAGCTTGCCTCCTCATTGACTCGGGCCATGCACAACCCCATGTCTAATTTTCTGCTGTTGTTTTAAACTCACAGGTGAGTTCAGATATGTGAAGTCCTGCTCTCTCTCTATCTTCTGCCCATGAAGACACTCTGAAGACACAGTACCTCTGCTCTTAGGCAGAGAAAAGTTAAAATCATTAGGTAGTTGTATCCTCTGAGATGGTTCAGCCCCAAACTGTACAAGGCTATTATTTTTTTTTTCTACTTGGCAAATCTCTTGGAAGCCCTTCTGAGGGCTGAGAGGTATGATTTGGATTTTCCATCCACTGACCGCAGAGCTGGAATTCAGTATCTAGATTTTCACTTCATGGTTGAATTATATATTTTCAGTTATCCCTGAAACTGTGACTGTTGACTAAAATTTCTGTTTGCAGGGATATAAAATGACAGCTTTTCAGGCTCCTTCCAGTACCTAAGACTCCAGTTAATCCACAGAATTTGAGCTTTCTTCCTTTACAAAAAGTTTATGCATACTTGTCACAAAAGCTACTGGCCCCTCAAACAGTGAAAATACGAAACAAATGGAATGGAATATAGGAAAGAAACATTACTCAAGAAGTTCTCTCAGATATGCAGGTTTTAATGTTAAGTTCAAAATAATTAGCAAGAAGTTGGGAAAATGGATAAGAAGGGGAAAGACTTCAGGAAAAATTCAGGTTCATCATGAAATTAAGTTTATGGAGATTTTGTGTGTTTTATTACGGAAAATACCATCTTGAAAGAAAAACACAAATCAAAACAAACAAACAAAAAACAACAAGAAAAAGAAGGATATGAACCAGAAATTTGTGTGCTTGGAGCTTCTTTGTAAAAAACCTCAGCAGTTGCCACAGGGTCTTCACTGAAGGGACAACTGTCTATGCAGGAAATATAGAGAAATGGAGACCATGTGGTGGAAAGCGCCACCAGATCTTGCAAAGCAAAGATCTCAATCAGCCAGAAAAGTTAAAGAACCCTCAAATGACATTCTTTGGAAAAAAAAAAAAAGTAAATAAATAAATAAGATAACAAAAGGTTTCACTAGATGAGAAAATGAAGTGTTCTACTTAATTTTATAAAATGTTTGAGGATTCAACCTGTAGAAGAGGTAAAATATAGCATGAATATCCTGAAAGGAACATAGTTTTAAAGAGGAAAAAAGACCAAACTCCCACACAAATACAAGCAGATGAAGAAATTTTTCTAACTGGGGAGAGAATAAAATCATTTTGATTTGACCTTTTCCTCACCATTCAGAGACAATAGCAATAGCTGCTATATATAAACTTTAGATGTTCTCCAGATGCACTCATCCAAAGAATATCTATTCTAACTCAGAAAGGCTAGTGGTACAAGGAGTTGGGGGATATTTTGTTTACACAGCGATAAATTAACCTAAGGAGTAGTACTCTAAGGATAGCCCCAGGAATGACTAGGATGTAGAGGGATCCAGATGAACTTTTTGACCTCCTCTGTTAAAGCTCCTTCCATGGTATTTGCTGGGCTTTTTCAAAGTGAAGAGGTTGGAGGATTCAAAGCTTTTCTCATTTTAGTCTGGAGGCCACAGAAGCTTCTGCTTTTATGCCCCAGCAATGTTTGCCTCCAGGAAATCTGAACTGTGCTGGGCAGCTGTGGAAGGAGGGTACAAAACAAAAAAGGCTTGTGTCTGAAACATTTGTGTTTGTGTGCATCCTAGCCTGCACAGCTGGTCTGACTCAGCTCTCAGAAGATGCTGTGCAGCTGTTTCTCTGGAGCTATACCTGTGGGCAAACAGAGTCCAACATCTATGTACGTCTTTCTGATCTCCAGAGTTCATTTTGTCCCTACTCTGTCATGTTTAATCATGAAGCATTCAGCTCTTTCTTACTGGATATTCATGTGCATATGTTCAGAACTTACAGGGCCAATCTACCATTGTTCCAGTTTTCCTATTGATGTTTTTCTTTCAAATCGGAGCCCAGGGACTTGCTACAAGCCGAAATCCAGTCTTTCAGAATTGATTATTTCCTTGCTGGGTCACTGTTTACTGCAATTCTCTAAGACTGGGTTCAGCTGGTGCAAACTGACTTTGTCTTTTCTGTGAAGATAAAGCAAGATTTACCCTGAGTACTGTGTGGCTCTGGCAAGTCAAGGCAAATAAGAAGCACCCCTTTGAGACTTCTCTGCTGCCACATGCAGAGAGTGGCCACAAGACCAAGGAGAGGAAGCAGCCCCTTGAAGAAGCTCAGGGAAGGATGCTCAGAAGAATAAGCTCCAGCTCTGATGAGCTCATCTTGCTGGGAAGGCAGGGAATAAAACCAAACCAACATGTATTCTCATCTGAAGATGGGATCATTAGGCAGCTAGGCACTGAGATACAATGCAAATGGAAGTAATTAAGGAATGGAATAAAATAGTGGAGATATCTGGAATTATCAAAGGAATTTCTGAGAAAAATGAATGTATCTCCAATGCCCTGAGATCTGCTGGTCCAAAGGAAAGCAACAATCCCCACAGAAGAAATGAGGCTAACCCTGAAGTAGAATAGGATAATGGTAAAATAATTCTAGTGCTAGAAGGTTCCAAAACGTGTAAGGCAAGCAGTTTTTGAATGTTTCATGTGTGGAAACAAAAACTCATGGCAGCTGATCCTTGGAAGGAAGAGCAGGAGAACCCAGTTCGGTCCATGGCAGTAGGAGACAGCCCTAACCCCTCTTCAGGCTGAAATCCATATGTCTCAGAAATAACTGGAAACAAATGACTCATTGGGATCCCAGTGGAGCATGCAGCAATCTCAAATGGCAACCAGCCTCCCACAGTTTTACCCACTGATCTTGTCCTTTCCCAGGAGTAAATCCAGTTGCTCGTTTTTGTGCAGCTCACTTTCACATACACACTCACATACGCAGAGTAGACTAATATAAACTCTTATACATATTGTGAGTTCCTGAGCATTTTATGAAGATTCATATCAAAAAAGAAGTGTAAATGAAACATCAGAGGAAGGCCTTTGCTGTGGCAAGTGGAGAAGAGTGGCTGGGACCTCTGTTTGCCAGGCCTGAATGTTGAGCCCCAGAGAAAGCCTCTGCCTGTTTCACACTGCAAGGTGAGAGACAAATAATGTAAGTTCCTTTTGCCTTTCAAAAGAACCTTGCGATTGCTTTTTTTTGCTAGATTATTCCACAGTCTTTGTACTTGTAAGGATTGCTTTTCTAATGAGGTAAGAGAGGTCAAAAGAAATTAATAGCTAAGATAAAAGCTATCAGGCTGATATAAATTAAGCAGCTTATAACATTTGCAATGCGCCGCAATCTGCAACAGATAAGGGACTCTAAAGCCAAAGGAAGGTTCAAAAGGAAGCTGATATTGGGACTATCTATGCTCTCAGTTCTCTTTTTAAGAAGACAACTGGGCCACAGCTGCAGTTTTCTGCTGAAGCCTGTGTCACCACTGAAGCTCAGAGTGAGGACATCACTCACCTGGTACGGTGCAGTTACTCCTCCTGTTCAGTGGCCCCGGTGTGATCCCACAAGCCTACATGCATGTCCTCGTATGACAGGGACCGTTATCCTGTGACACCACAGCGTTAGAGAGAGCTACACTGCAAAGCTCTCCCTTGCCTGCACTGCTGCTCTCCTGTCCCTCCCAGGACCCTGTTGCGTCTTAACCTTGGAGCTACATTGTTAGTTGTCTGCCTGTCTAACTCTCTGGACACCTAGGCGCCTCTTTGGAGATAGTCCCAAAATGTCGAAGTGGCTCCTGCCTGTTTGTGACCCCAAAATAACGACTAGTTCTGCCTAAATTCCCTTGGGAGCCCGTTTCAGTAAGGTGCAGTAAGATATATGCCACACACGCAGCCACATGCACACTTTGGCCCCTTGGGAGATATCCCTGAAGCTACCTCTAAAGCAGCTGAAGGCAAGAGCCAAATCTCTGAAAGTGGTAAGTGTCAGGTGTGAGTCGTCTCTCAGCTCTTCCTGCTGATTAGGTGTTCCCCCAGGTGATGGGTTTTCATACTAATCATTGTAAGGATCCAAACATGAGTGTCATACATGTTTTAGGAGCTAAACTTTGCATTCCAAGTAAGGACCCAGACAACGAAAAACATTGTCACTACAGGACCTGATGTTGATGCTGCAGTTCCTCATGGGAGCTTGGTCTCACAACCCATGCAATAGTAAAAGGGCTCTTAATTGCCTGCGTCATTCCTATCGCTTGTATAAAGCCTTAGCTCTCCATTATTCCACGAGTTTTAAACCCATGTAGCACAATTGGCGGTGTATGTACACCAGCATAATTTTTGCTCTAGTTGGTTTATCTTGTTTCCATAAAGACATTTTATCTTTTGCAATCACATCTCTTTACTGACAGATTTTTTTCTACAGTAAGTCATTCATTCTCAGCTGCACACACTTCCAGGCTCCTGTTATGCATATTCTATTTTCTGGATTTTTTTTTTCTCATGTTTTGGTTGTGATCTTTAGGACTGCTGAATGTTTTCAGTGACCAAATGATATCTTTTTTTTTTTTTTAACAGATACTTTATTTGCAACAGTAGTGTGAGATACAGTAGAGCACAGGTGGGAACCAGAAAATCATATATTATTTCACAGTGTATTTTTCAGTAGATTATTCCAAATGTAACATAAGGAAATTTTAAGTCCTACAACATTAGTTCTGATGTCATGGTGACTAACATTACCACAATAAGCAGTCTTGTGGAAAAATCCTTGTGCATAGTTTGCTCTACCTCATTTGTCCTAAATTACAGAGACTGCATCAGTATGATTTAGATCATGTAAGTAACCGTGTAATAAGTAATTCAGTCTGAATTTGCATCACATCTGTTTGTTAAGTCCTTGAGAAACACAGATACACACAGGTCGATTTGAGACAAAGAAAATTTTGTATGGTATTCTCTCACCTTAGACAGGAAGGTTCACAATGTAAATTCTCACATATTTTATTTAGATTATAAATACTGGATGGTGTATAATATCCTTCATGTGTTACACAGACTGAAGATAAAATGTTGCAGGGCACAACAGCAACTGCTCTGTTGCCAAGCACTAGAAAGGTGGAAATCCTATTTGAAGGCTATTTAGCTTTTTATGCAGGTACCATGGCTAATTAATAATCAGAAATAAAACTCATTTTGAAAAACTCATATGTAAATACATGTGACAAGCCTAAATACTGCATACAAGATGTGTCTTGCTCCTGCTTCCACTGAATGAAAAAATACCATAAAAAATGATAATTCCATATACTTTAAGAACAGAAAGTTTATGACAACTCAAAATGCCGAAGGAATCTTTTTTTTTAATTTTTAATTTTTATTTTTGTCATTCTTTCATGATAATATTTCGAATTTGTCTGATAAACTTCTTGGAAATGGTGCAACCTGAAAGGTATTTGTGTGACTCAGTGTAACCACCTTTAGCTTTCGTCCTTTCTTTTCTGATGTCCAGTGATTAAATATTATGAATATATAACAATATTTAAACAACTGTGCCATCATGGAGGAGTAAGACTCATCCATATATTTTTAGGACCCTAAAATAATGGTGAAATGCCCATCAAACTTACTGTGGTATCTATCAACCAACATAAACCAATAAATACTTTATTTCCAATCCATGAAAAGATCATGCTAGTCTATTATTTAACAAAATTTTACTATTTTATGATGATGATACCACTGTGAAACAACTTAGAAAAGCACATATCCCTGCAGGTTAAAGCTAAGTCCTAATGGATGCTGAAGGACCCATCCCTTATGGAGGTTCCCTTACATAAATGGTGATCTCTTGTTGTGGGGTAGAACCAGCTTTGGTGGCAGCTACACCTAAGAGTTTACTTTCGGGTGGGTCATAAACCTCAAGTCAAATGCATCTCTTTCCAGATGTGACTATCTTGCTTAAAAGCTCTTATTTTGGAAAAACTACAGTGAAGTGCATGACAGAAGCCATCAGACCCCTAAATAGCTCAGGATCATTTCCATTGTACTTAACGACAAACCTATCCACGAATCTCATTCCATGGGAGCAGGAGCAGGCCTACCATATCTCGCTTTCCTACCAGTGTCCAATGCATGGCAACATCCTTTATGATCTAATGGTCTCTTTACTTCAGCTTCCCTTTTTTCCCTTGATCTTTTCAGGAGTCTCGGCATCTTATCTCCAGTACTCCTGTTGAGCGAGGTGCTCTCCCAGGACTGGTTCTGAGTGGTAGTCACACTTTGCTAATAAAGTGTATTCCAGGGAAAAAAATCCTCCTAATTGAGTTGGCTAGTGCCACGCTCTTGTTATGCTCACCTCAGCAGTAGAATCAGGCTGGGTGGAGAAAAGTATCATGCCATTTGTGTAAAGGACCCTCAAGCATAAAAGAAATCACAGCTTCTTATTTAAATAATACAGTACCATGCAAAATTCACTTATTATGAGCTTCTAAGGAGTGTCTTTAAATATGAAAATGCAAAAAAATTCTTAACAATCCACCAGTGCTATGAGTATTACTCTGTTCACTTTATCTGCTTAAGCCATGCAAAAGGTTTAATCAAAGTGTCCCTTTAACAAACACAGCATTTGAACAAAACAGAGCAAAACAAAATAAAACAAAGGAAAACAAAACAAGACAAGACAAAACAAGGAAGTCAGAACAAATGCCTACACACACAAAAAAAAGCGCACAAGTTTTAATCTTTCTGATTGAATCTATGTAGCATGATGTTTGCCTATCTGAGGAGACATATATATATATATATATATATATATATATATATATATATATGAGTCTAAACACCTGTGCCTTTCCCCAGGAGACTCAGTCCTTGCTGTGGCTTAGCTCCTTACCAGTGCTACTCAGCTCCTGCTTGGCTCTTATCTGTGATCTGACATTGTCTCTTCCAAGCAATTCCCTAACTGTACTCAAGCCCTTAAAGCGTGATGCTGTTGCTGTGTCAGAGGCACAGCTAAATATCAGCTGTTTTACCAGACTCCACACAGGTACATGACAGAGAGCGGGAGGACTCATGAGCACAGAGCAGGGCTGTTCCAGGGTCACCCAAGGAAGCCCTGACCTGCGCACGTGTGCCATGTGCTGTGTCCAGGGGGAGCAGAGGAAGATCTGTGGCCCAACTGCAATGCATGGAGGAGTCACAAATCTCACGCTCAATGCAGAGAGCCCGTACCACTCTCTAACATGTTTTTTAAGGCAAGAAAAGTGTGAAACTAGGAGAACAGTACTGCAGGTACTGCTGGGGCTACACGGTGCTGGTGAGCTGGGATAGTAGAATTGCCCTAGGATCAAAGTGCACAGACTTGAGTTTAGCAGTGGTTTATTATCTCACTAGAATCATCTCATTCCCTGTAATAAAAATTGCATGTAGAGTATGTCAAAGAGCCAAAGAGTCTATTACAGCCCATTGTCAGGACTAATGCTTTTTTTTTTTCCTCTTATTGCTAAGTAGGCAGGAGTAGCTTTTCAATTTCAAAATAAAACTATACAATTACAGTAATAATGTAATGCTCCTGACTGCTTGGCAGCTGCATATTGTAAAACTCAAAACCACTGATCAGTAGCAAAAGCAGTAAGTCAGTACAATCTTTATAAAATGTCCTGTTGGGGTGATTATGTCTATCAAAATACTTCTATGAGGGAAAGACTGATTACTGAAAATATTTCATTACCCTTTCCCCCTAAAAAAAACCTGCAAGTGCTTGCATGTTTTCCTAACAACAAATAAAGAAGCTGGTGAAGGTGCTGGAGGTTTAATTAAGACTGTATGAGCAGTGGAACAAGCAAAGATCTTGTTCAACTAGTTAGGCATCAGCTAAAACAGAAAAACAAAAGCAGTCGTATTTTTATCATCTGTTATAAAAAAATATTTCCCAATCAGTGTTTCAATACAGTTAAAAGTTAAAAACCCTCTACATTACTAATAAATTAAAAAAACCCAGATCTCCAACCATCTTGTAAGAAAGCAGGTAAGTAATTTAAACCTTTAGTTTACATAAATTAGCACAGAAATCTGTATTTGAACAAGTGCACTGAAAACAGATATGCCTTCTTTTCTTCTGATATCTCTTATTTGAGTTATTAAGTAACAGGAAAGCCTTTATATTCTTTGCATGACCTTGAGAGTCTGCTACCACTAAATGGTCAACAGTCAAACCCCAGGAGAATGTTTCACCAGACAGACAATGACATGGGCGAGCATGAAGTACAGTCAAATGCTTTGCAGCCTTATTACAGTAGACTTCAACATTCAATTTCAGCACTTTTACTCCTGGGAAGAGATGAAGGTAATATATTTATACAGGAAATCATATGAGTGAAATTTGATGGGTTGATAGAATTTTTTTCAAAACCTATTAAAATACCATTTTTTTTCCAGAGGTAGTTTGCAAGGCAATAGTGATGTATGTAAGTGGAAACAATACTCCTTTGCTTGACTTTGGATAGAACTCTTAAATTTTGTTGATGCTCTCCCTGAACCTTGCAGAGAAAGCTTAATGGATAAGATGTTCTAATGAGAGCTGACAACAGCCAATTAAGTGTCAGAAGAACAATCTGATAAGTAGGTCTTCATGTCTATAGGCATTTCCTGATATGTCTTAACTGTCAATCTGAATGTTAAACATCTCTATCTTCATCTCATTATTGACTGATTTATTAGAGGAGAATGCTTTCAACTCCTTTTTTTTTTTTTTTTTTTTTTTTTGACTTTGGGGTTATTCCAGAAAGAAGAGAATGAAAGTAGTAGAAACAACTCTTAATTTGGAATAATTCATGGGGAATCAGAATTATAGTGAAGGCTTAATATTCCAACTGAGCAGATGTATGGTTTGATGATGTCACTACCATGCAGCTGCCCACACCATACCTTTTAAGAAATGGTAGATGCTCAGTTTAGAGGAGATCTGTTTCTTTAATAGGTGGAAGGATATCTGTGGACATGCTAGCAGGCTGCTCTCTGCTTTCAGTGCTCCTTGCTAGTCATACAGAAGACAGCACCTCGCTGGACGGATCTCTTCCCTTCTTGTCCTCACCCCGGTCAATATCAATCACATGAACTATGCCAGGCTTCAGAATCAGGTCATCAGTCTCCACGTGGCTCCTGCTATCATCCACCTCTGTGTATTTCCCTTTGGATGGCTGGGTAGCCTTACTGAAGACATCTTTAAAACGGCGCTTGAGTTCAACATCTGGGCAATAGACATACTCATAAAGAGCACCAGCAAGGACTGCTCCTATTATTGGTCCCACCCAGTAAACCTACAAAGAGAGGTGGGAAAAACATAGGCATTAAGCTATACAGCAAAGAAAGAAGCCAGGATCTCAGAGGAAATCATGTCACTACAGACTTCACTCCGAAAACTTTATATGAAGTGCTCTAGCCCAATCATTTAAAACAACTCTGCTTTCCAGAAATGTATGGCCATATAGTTCACTGGATTTCATGGCCTGGGATGAAATCTGCCCACATACCAGATTATGAGGCAGAGAAGTGTTAGGTTCTAGTTAGGAGCACTGAGTTTCACAGATGGTGACCTGCAGCTCAACAGTGAAGTGAATTCTCTGAAGTGATGTATGAAATATGTCAAAAGGCAGTCTCTTAGGCAGTTAACAGCATTAGTTCCATGTAGCCTTTTTTCCCTCTCTGCCTCCTCCCTGTCTCTCTTCTCTCACAGGTATTTTGCCCACTTCAGCAATACTCCCTAGTATTTCTGCTTTTCTTTTAAACTAGCAAGAGTAAGGTGATTGAGAACCAAGCCCATAGCCTCAGAGATAAATGGTTTTGTCAACTTTTATTGATCCACCTCTTTCCAAGAAGCTTTCTCTAAATTTTCATTGTTTATTTTCCACCTGTAGATAATGCATTTGTGTTGTTTGCCAGATGACACACCAAATAAATACCAATGTAAAAAACATCTTCTTTCTGCAGTTTCACCCAAGATGATGATCAACGTGTAAGGAAACAAAACCTATCCTAATGCATATATACAAGCAGTTCTGTTTCAATATTTCAGACTCACATTTCCAAGAGTCCAAATTTGACTTCTGATCCTGCAGAACCCAACAGGCAGCCATCTATCTGATTATCTAATTTGTATAACCATATGCAAATGACACACACAACTTTGTAGGGTAGCTATTTCAGTACAACATGCAGCAATTCTGTAACACTAGTAGGTGAAGAGGCCCACTGACTTCTCTTAATGACATGCTAATGTCACCGCTCTGAAGGAGGAGAGAAAGGCCGTCTTTCCAAATGACCAGGACAGCAGCTAAGCTTCTCCTACAACTTTCTACATAGTACATTTGCTTACTGTTTACAGCTTTAGTGGTAAATTACAGGCTCCCTCAGAGAATGGATAATTAATCTCGTGAAAAACTATAGCAGTTTTTTGTATGAACAAGCCATTCACTGATAACTGGGTAGATCTGCCTCAATAGGATAACTCTTGGGAACAAAGTTACACATGGCATCGTGTTTGCAGAACTGGAGCCTCAGGGCCTGAAGACAATGCTATCTCTGTTGTTAGCTGCAGTGGGAGCAATGTGGGCTCCATACTTTAAAAATCAAGAAAATCCTTATATGCACTGTAATATGCAGATCTTATAGTTAGTACTGAAAGTGTCCCTGGAAGTGCTTTCCTTATCTTTAATTAGGGGAGGCTGAGCTGCAATCCATCTCTCCCTATAAAACATTAATTGTTTTTTGATAAGTTCAGTAGTGGGATGCTATAAAAATGGCTGTGTCACTCACAATCTGTTTATCAAGTTGTTTCCTGCACAAATACCTGTAGTTAAGGGGATGCTTTCTCATCAAAAATCAAAACAGGTAACATCTGGTCTAGTTTGTAAAGACCAGGTTGCAACTCCTTTGTCTCTCAGTGCGGGCATTTGCCGAGGCAGGTTCTCTCCCTGGAAAGAGATTGCAGAGGGTCTCTGCTCTCGTTGTATATGTCTGCCCCAATTTGCCGTGGAACCAGGCGAGACGTGAAGCCAACAGAATTACTTCCATAACTTCTCATCAGCATGACTGGGGGGGTTGCAATCTGCCTCGGAGGATTTTTTTATTTCTAGCAGTTCAATTCTTTCCGTCTCGCTGGATTGCTTTTTTTGTTTGGAAGTTTTTGTATGATTTCCTTTCTACCACAGCTACTACCTCCACAAAATGACCCCCGAATAGCAAAATGCTATTCTAGTGTGCTGTGTACCACACTACGGCCCCAGGGGAGCAGCAAGATTACTCTAAAGCATGTGGCAAGTCAGCACCTGTCTTCTTCAGTGATGCCTCTATGGGGTGTGCAAGGATAGACAACTAAAGGCAGATGATGTATGAAAAATCCTGATAGCTGTTTGTTGCTAAGGTGAAGGAAGCATGAAAGCAGAGTTACCCATTGGTTTTCCCATTTCCCCATGATGACAGCAGGTCCAAATGATCGAGCAGGGTTCATACTGGCACCGGTGTAATTGATCTAAAGTAGAGACAAAATGTTACCTGTTATTAGAGTCTCAAAGGTAGTTATTCAATTTCTTTTAGTCCTTGCACTATGGGACACCCTGGTTTTGTAAGACATCTAATCCTGACAGTAGGTATTGTCACTCTCCAGAGTCTTATCACAAAATTAACAAAGCCATCATAAGAACAGGCAGGAAATCTCTGATGCAGCAGCCCAAGAGGACCCTCCTGCTACTTCCAATGTTTTTTTGTCATGGACCTATAAAAACTACAACAGCTATACAGCTATAGCAGCTATAAAGTCTACAGAAGCTTCCATTTACGTCTGAAGTAGACATAACGGGACAAAGGCTCTATTTTTTTTAAAGAGAAGCCATTAACTTACAGCAAATAAATGTCCAATTGCAACAGAAAATCCAATTGCTAGAGCTACTGAACCAGTGACATCGTTTCGTTTTGAATCACAGCTGGCAAAAATAGTAAAAACCAGCTGGAATGTAATTATCAACTCCACCAGGAGTCCATGGCCAGCGGAAAGATCTCCATGTACCTGGAAGAAGAGAAAGAAACACCGGAGATGAAGCAAAAGCAATTTTGTAAATCAGAAAGCAACCACATGCATTGACTATATTTCAATGAATTATATTTTTGGTGACTTCCTAAATAGTACACAGTGAAAGACAACAATGAACTTTTGGAGGTGCAGATTCCCACCCTTCTTCTCCCCCCTTTTCCCATTTATTTATTTTTTTTAATTTGAGAGCCATGGAAAATTATAGCTGGACTGACAACAGACAGCTTGCCAGTAACATCCAACAAGAACTTCAAAGTTAGACTGCAGAAGTGTAGTTTATTTTTACACAGGGATTTGCAAATGCTGCACTTCCCCTTCACCATTTTTTTTCTTGGGAGCGCTGTAATTTACTATTCAATTATAAATTCATTAATTAGCCCTGACTTAATTAATTTAAATTTCAATTAAAAATTAAGCAGTGTGCGGCTCAAGTGCATTTTTAATAAGTCCTGCAACAGGGCTAACTGATGGCATTTCTTATTAGTTTAGAACAAAGCTGAAATCTAAGCCACAATCTATTTCAAAAGTATGTCATTTTAAATTGATGTTTTTTCAATCCCCATCATAATGGCATAGAATTAATTTCCCCTCCCCAGTCCATATGAAAATGGCATTTCATGCATATATTATTTAAATGTTGTATGTAAATTAACATTACCTGCTGTCATCAGATTTGGGGAAGTTCTAGAAAAGAGAACTTTTATAAAAAGAATAGCTATAGATATTGCGCTGCATAAAGCCATCCCAGGGAGAGCTTTAAACCCTGTCTGGATGTTGTAAATAAACCAACCAGCTCCTAAAATCTCTACTTGAGCTCTTTTTATTCTGTGTGACACTGATTATATTTTCTTAGGCTCCGAGTTAGTCTACTCCAGGAGCTGGAGCAGAAGTGATTACCATAGTGACTCCCAGGCCTCCCACCACACTTGGTGGTGTGATGAGGTAAAGGATGCCTGCCCCCACGATGGCTCCCAGGCACTGGGCGAGAATGTAGAAGACCGACTTGGCGAGGCTGATCTTCCTCGTGCAGACCATTGCCACGGTCACAGCAGGGTTGATGTGGCCACCGCTGATGTGCCCGAAGCACTGCACCATGGTTGCGATGCTGAGTCCAAAGCAGAGAGAGATAAGGACCATGTCTACAGGCAGGGGCTTCTCTGCTCCACCCCAGTTGATTGTGGAACCGAGGCTGAGAAGGACGAAAATTAACATGGCCAAAAATTCTGCTGAAACAGCCTTCCAGAAGGGCTGTGTCCAGACGCCTTTAAACGCTACCATGATGCTCTCACACTTGCACAGACGTCCACACTTACTGAAAAGGAAAACAAGTCTTCATCAGAAGTCAAGCAATAATGTTCTCCTATGTTCTCCTGTTGGAAGGTTGCTATCTGGCAGACTTTGGAGGGAAGGCTTCAAGGCTGAGTATCCTTGGACTGGGACAACCACGGATGTGTGCACTGTCAAAACAGACTGCCCTTAAAATACTGCCAGTGTTTGAGTATCTGCAGGTGTGATACACAGGGTAATTAGTCATACTCTGTGATAAATCTGTCCCTATAGCTTTGGTTCATGCAAAGAACCCCCCTATATTTTTTGAAATAAATGAGAATGAAAATAAGTGTAATCTTCTACACTAGCTGACTTCTGCCTAAGAGTCTGCAAAGCCCTACCACTTCCAGTGGCCTGTTAAGCATCATGCTCATTAAATCAGTGGGTATTCTCTTTTTCTAAGAAAATGTGTACTTTTCACAATGCAGGTACAATATTTCAGTAAAAAGTATCTTAGTCAAAACCAAATATTTTTTGTAAAAGAAAGTCTATTTGTTTGAACACTCACACAAACCAATACTTCAATTTATAGTTATGCAAAAATCTGTTTCTTCTCTGTGGACATAGAGTAAAATTTGAATCCAGCCAGGAGAATAGATGCAATCCTAAATTCTGACGTTTAAATCAATCATGCAGTCAATTAAGTCCTTTTTAGGGGCTAAGGGTGCAGAGTTAAGTAGTGGAATAGAAACATGTTTTCTGTACATTTGGTGTGTGCAACTGCATGTGGTAAAGAAAGGAACGTCTTGATTTTCCCCTGTCTGGAAATGCTATTCGTTAGTCTGTGCAGCCTTCCTGATGAGTTACAGTTTTGCTAGATGCTCAGATACCTATGAAAGTGGGTCACCAAAGAAAAGTTATTTGTGGTATTAATAAATTAGGAGAATAAGCCAAAAGGGAAGCATTTTAATGAGTTTCTAAGGAATGTTAACAAGATTCTTCTTTTAAAAACAAAAGCAAAAAAAAAACAACCCCTCCAAAAAAAAACAAAAAACAAAAACCCAGAAAACAAAAGAAAGAATATTCAGCTGTTACATTTGGGAACA
The DNA here is from genome assembly GCF_964211835.1 of Anser anser. Lineage (NCBI taxonomy): Eukaryota > Metazoa > Chordata > Aves > Anseriformes > Anatidae > Anser > Anser anser. Next base: position 48,077,147 of record NC_139721.1, on the reverse strand, counting down.
AAATTTCAAGTGGAAGATGGATGAATTTATGCTCAGTTATCTAAGGTAACTGAGCTACAATGCATATTTAATACCACTTACATCAGAAAGAAGCATAAAATGCATGTCTAGCTTTTTCAAGTTATTGCAAGAGGAATGGCCCATGAATTTCTTAACAGTTGCTGAGAGTTAGGGAAAGGCAATTTAATCCTGTGACTGGAGCAAATAATTTGTTTCCTTGTCTCATTTCTTATGCTAATTTACTGTGTACTTTGGGTAGGTCATTTGTACTCTATCTCAGTTCTCTAGACTCTCAGAAGAGAACAAGAATTACACTATTTCCTGCAAATGGCTGTGCTTGTGAAGTGATCTGACAGACTCTGAAGTTTGAGTGGGACTTGTAAGATCTCATACTAGCAGCCAGTTAATGACCAGCTACCTAGATCAGGCTTTTTTGTTCAAAATGGCTCCAAATTCACCACCTCCCCCAGTGCTAAAGTACACAGCTTTTTGGGGATCCTTGTCTTTGAACACTATGCCCAGATTCTCACTGCAACCTAAAGACTGTCTATAGCTTACCTCCAACAACCTTGCTACTCCCTTACTAACAACTTAATTCAGTGGCCTCAGGAGGACACAGGAACTGCATCTACACTGAGAAGGGGTCAGCGTCACAGGATTTGTCCTGGATGAACATTTCATACAGGGATGAGGCATATCCTGGTGTCCATGGAAAAGAAACCTGGATGCACAGGCAAGGAAAGTGGCACTCATACCCTTTCACACCCATCTCAGTTGAGATGCACCATGGGTTTCCCTGAGCTTTAGCTTGCGCCTGCTTTTTCTAAGCAAAACTCAAGCCCTGGTGTTATATTCTAGACTTTTGTAAAATTTCCTACCACTGAAGAGAGTGAGGGGACCGTAGGTTTTTGGAGAATGTGAGACAGGGGTATGGTGACTCCTGGCTTCGTTGTCCAAGAGTGCCCAACCCATCTCCTTCTGTATGCAGAGAACAGCGAGATGTGCAAATTAGCTACATCCCTTCATCTTGTAGGAGTGGAAAGAAAAAAGTGATTGTATTGGGTATTAAAACTGTGTAGTTAGCTTCCTTCCAGCTGGGGAAAGTCCCAGAACACAGCAAGAGTGAATGAGTGGTGCATGCACATGTGTGACAGAGGGAGGATCTGGTAGATCACAACTTCTGCTGACCTGCTGACGGGCCTGTCCAGGCTACCACTTAAGGAGGGCCCATGTCATACTGCTAGACCCTATGAGAACATGTACAATCAACTCAGTCAATATTATTTACAGCCCTGAAAATGCAGAAATGTTGGATATAAGTCAAAAGCATAACTCAATAGAATCATAGAATCATAGAATCAAAGAATCACAGAATCTTATCCTGAGTTGGGAGGAACCCATAAGGATCATCAAGTCTAAAAGCACAAAACCTTGTTCATCGAAATAAAGAAAGTTTCTATTTTTCTTAAATAGCACACTGCATGGAAAATATGAAAATGGTAGAACTGTACTGCCAGCCATACTTTGATAGTTAATGATCTAAACACCTATTCTGAATACAGAAATGTTTTTCTGAAGCAGTCTGTTTTTCTATGATTTCAACACCCAGCAAAACACCCAGCTGTCACAGCAAATTTTTTTCTTTCAAGCTGCGCACCTGCTAATAAAAGCTTAATACTGTGTTTTAGCCCTGAGCCCAGGTTTTCACTTAAATCCAAAAGCAACTTGGAAATCAACACCGCCTCCAACGTCCACTATTCTTTCTGCATGCAGTTAATTTAAAGCCTCGAGATGAGATGGTGATGGCTGCCAGCTCTAAAACTGAAAACGTGACTTTCCAGCCACTAAGATTTGCCATCAAAGTTGCAAAACAATTTTTGGAGTAGTTGCTGTTCATCGTTGCCGTACACAAATACAAAATAGAAAAGCAGAACAATGCTTTTGTGTTCCGGTCACACATTAAATTTGTATGGATTCACTTGAAATCCTCTGGTTTAGACCACACGGGAGACTGATAGGGTGCAGGGTGGGTTTCACAGCTCACGTTGCCATCAGGGCCAAAGGAGCCTGGGGTACGGACAGGACTCACTGGTGTCCAGGACATTGCCGGAGTGACTACAGCTCCGAAGCCATAGCAGCGTAAGCAGTAACGCTGTCATCCATATAAATGTCAAACGGCATTTACCAAATTCTTCCTCCCCTCACTACTATGGTTGCGGGGAGCAGGGCCAGCAGCTGGGGGGGCTTGCAGCGACCCTACCTGGGGTGCAAGCTCCGTGTGAGCATCAGCTTTTTGGGGGGCATCCGCGGCTCTTTGGGGGGCATCCGCGGCTCTTTGGGGGGCATCCGCGGGCCCCCCCGACCTGTGCCGGCCGTGTCCCGCCGGGACACCGGGCACCCGCTTGTGGGGAGGGGGGCGGCAGGGGAGGGGGGCAAGCGCACGATCGCGGCGAATAAAAGTTGTAGGGCGCGGAACAGCGCCGGCTTGCAGCCCTCCGGCACCTCCAGCCTCAAACCCCAAGGGCGACTGAAAGCTATCACCTTCAGGGAACAGGGCCGGGCTCCGTGCAAGCCCCCCACGATGCATACCCCCCCCTCCGCCCTCCTACCCCGCACCCTGGCACCGCAGAGAATCCCCACCGGGACTCCCCTTTTCCCCCTCGAAACTTTCCCCAAGCCCCCTCTCGAGCTTTATCTCCTCCCCCCCTCCCTCCACCCCTACCCCCCCCGTATTTTCCCCCCTCCGCACCCCGCGGAGGGCCGCGCACTCACCCGCGGCGCGCAGCGGCCGCCCGGTCGCTCATGCCTCCGCGCGGAGCTGCGGCGCCGGCCGGGGGGGGCGCGGGGCTCGGGGCGGGGGCCGGGGCCGGGGCCGGGGCCGGGACCGGGGGAGGACCCGGGGGGGGGACCGGGGGGGACCGGCGGGGGGGGCGCGGCTCCCAATCGCTCCCCTCCCTACCTGCTGCTGCTCCCCGACGGCCGGGAGGGGGCTCGAGGCGGAGAGGGGGCGCTTGCGGTCGTGGGAATAGGATTAATTAATTAGCGCGGGGGGGGGGGGGGGCTGCGCGGTTTGGGGATGATCGGTCCGAGTGGGAGATTTTGCGGTTTCTTCTCCCGCTGCGCGCTGGGTTCGCGGGAATCGAGTCCGGGGCGCTGTGAGGTGGGGAGATCTAGGTGTGTGAAACACCCCGCATACCTCAGCGGGACCCTGCTGGCTCCCAGGGGGGCGGAGGGGTTAATCTGCTGCCTTCAGCAAAGTTTTGCCTCGTGTGGGAAGCCGGCGGGGGCCGCTGAAAAGAGCTCTTGACACTAGACCCTGATGCCGGTGAGACAATTCAGGTGGTTCTCACCTTGAGAGGAACCCAACCCATCCATAGCATGAGAAAAATCTGACGAAAAAACAGCCCTTTAGGCTATACGAAAACAGACCATCAGTAAAGTTACCCAAGTTTCCAGGCAGGATTATTTTGTTAGAGACTGCACAGAACCTGACACTTGAAGAAGGCAGGCATGAATATCGAACAAAGTATCTATCTATAAAATCCCCTTTTCTTTTTTCTTTTTCTTTTTTTCTTTTTCTTTTTCTCTTTTTCTTTTTCTTTTTCTCTTTTTCTTTTTCTTTTTCTTTTTCTTTTTCTTTTTCTTTTATTTTTCTTTTTCTCTTTTTCTTTTTCTTTTTCTTTTTCTCTTTTTCTTTTTCTTTTTCTTTTTCTTTTTCTTTTTCTTTTTCTTTTTCTTTTTCTTTTTCTTTTTCTTTTTCTTTTTCTTTTTCTTTTTCTTTTTCTTTTTCTTTTTCTTTTTCTTTTTCTTTTTCTTTTTCTTTTTCTTTTTTTTCCAGGTGGCTTTGACCTTTGAATGCAGTAAAATAATCAGTGCATAAGTTACATAGAAAATGTTTTAAAGGACATGCTGTTCAGGGGTTAAACCAGGTTAAAACAGCATGCACAGAGAAACTACATCTATTGCCATACACCCATATGGCAACAGAGAAAGAATCAAAATTAGATGTAATAATCAACTGGCCGGTGCTATACCCACTGTGCCAGGCAATCTTTCTGCACATTAGAAAAGAGTGCAAGAGCTGAAGAACTACTTTGGATGTGGAAACCATGGAAAACCACGGATATCCTCTCTTAACTTCTGCTAGGAGATTGTAGGCAACAAGTTACATGGGCAAAAAGTGAGTCTAATGTGTAACGCTATCAGTTCAGGATACCCTAAACAAATTTGAACACCGAGCAATAAAGAACTCATGCCTATGTGTTAAATACAGATCGGAGTTAATGGTACGTACCAGGTGATCATAAAGTACAAATGTAGGTGTTTCTCTCACATTTGCCTGCAATTCCCTTCTTTAGAGCAGAGTCATAAAGGGGACCAAGAGGCATTCACAGTTTGATGACAAAGGAAAACAGCTGGCTGGATGTTTGACTTTCTTGTTTTCAAGCTTTGCCTCATTTGCTGCTGTCTTGCGCTCAGCCAAGAAGGGGTGCAGGCATCATCACACAGCTCTGCTCCTTCCTCTGGTGCATTTGGTTTCTCAGTCTTTTTCAGGCAGTTTCACAGCCTGTTACAGTGATTCCAGAAACTTCAATTCCTAATACTGTCATACGGGCACATAAGCCTGTCATATACTTCATATACTCACAGACAAGTTTTCACATTGAGGCTGCAGGAGTTGCTGCCCACAGTGAAAACACTTCAGTTAGGATGCTCCTCTGCATACGTGGTTTTTTTTTTTTCACCCCTATTGCCCTTTGAACAGGAATTACTGTACAAAAAACTTCTTTTTAGTGCTCTCTTTCAAACACCTGTGGATTCCCTTACTTGAATGTATCACACACATCTTTTACCACCTGCATTTAATGAATTAATTATTTGATTATTTCAGCCTTTTGTACCACAGATACTTCTAACATGTCCTTTTCTCTGTTGTTCCAAAGGCCACAAAAGGAGCACACAGAAATCTCAAATTTCTTCTGTCCTGGTTCCAGTTAGGACAGAGTTAAGTAGCTCATAGTAGCTGGTAGGGTGCTATGTTTTGGATTAGGATGAGAAGAGCGCTGATAACATGCTGATGTTTTAATTGTTGCAGAGCAGTGTTTACACCAGGCCAAGGACTTTTCGGCTTCTCGCTCTGTCCTGCCAGCGAGCAGGCTGGGGGTGCAGCAGGAGCTGGGAGGGGACAGACCCAGGACAGCTGACCCAAACTGGCCAAAGGGGTATTCCATACCATCTGACGTCATGCTAAACAATATATAGGGGTGGCTGGCCGGGGTGGGGGGGCCGGCTGCTCGGGAATAGGCTGGGCATCGGTCAGCGGGTGGTGAGCAATTGCATTGTGCATCACTTGTTTTCTTACACATTATTATTGTTAATACTATTACCATTATCACTATTATTATTATTATTGTTATTATTATTTTCCTGTCTTAATAAACTGTCTTTATCTCAACTCACAGGCTTCACTTTCCCGTTTCTCTCCCCCATCCCAGAGAGGGAGGGGGGAGGGTGAGCGAACGGCTGTGTGGTGTTTAGCTGCCAGCCGGGTTAAACCACAACACTTCCCAGTTTTGGAGCTGCCTGTTTCCAACCAGGGCTGAGGTTGCTTTCACAGCTTCGCCCTGACAGCACGCTTGTTCTTTGGCACCTTGCAGACTGGGCTCTCGTGGCCCATTAGTTTATTCGCAAACAAAATTCACTTAGCAAAACAAATAATTGTTTTTCCTTTTCTCGTGGACAGCACGTATCTGCTCTTTGTGATCGGCGGAGCAGATCCCTACCACACGGAGAAGCCAGAACGTTAATAGCTTCTGTCACTGCTACCATTCTCACTGCAATAGGTCTTCTGGAGAATTAGACAAAGGTTGTGGCCACATAAACAGAGAAAGGCAATGTTTTGGGCACAAACCTGGGGCAAACTGCACTGTGCCAGCCCTGATCAAACAGACTATGTTCTGTTGAAAACACAGAGGCAACGAAGACATCCCTTGAGGTGGCACTGAAAAACAGAGAAAAGCAACCCCAATTCATCCAGGGATAAATGTGTGATATATTTGCCATTCTTGAGAGCTGGGGGACCACATAGATTTTTTTTTTATTTTTTTTTCTTCCTCCCCTATCTATTTTCATCTCTTTAAAACCTGGCTCAACTTGGTTTGGACCTCTGCCCAAGGATGAAACATTCCAACATTCCTCCTGCTGCTGTGCTAAACACAATTAAGGAAATAACCCACAAATGAATATACATGACAATTTTTAAATTTGAGCTAACTTTCAATCCCTGTCTAAGGGGGGGGGGAATACGCAGCAGAAACTCACAGTGCCTCTGCTTCTCCTTCACTGAACATTACAGCTGACTTTCTATAGTTATTTTTAGGGCATCATGAATAAAAGATCTCCCTAGGAAAGTAAGCCATGGTGAGAAGATGTTGCAACACGTAAGGCACATCCACCTTCTGAACAAGGACTTCCCAGACAGTTGAAGCGTGCTGGGTCTGGGATTTTGGATTGGTCTGTCGTGGAGGAGTGGGCACTCTGCCGAGGTTGGAGAGGAATGTGCAAACAGATAATTCCGGCTAAAATAATACGAGGGAGAGAGGCAGAAAATCTCCCTGGAGTAGACTGTCACCTCGCTGAATTGCAGCGTGGGAAGAGTCCCTCCACTCCTATGGTGAGTCCCATGGATATCCATCCTGGGCAACTCCATCACATCTGCCTCAAGGGGGTTGTAGGCTGAAACAGAGAGAAGAAAATCCAGAACAACAGCAAAAAGGCATAATTCAGAAGCACTGTGTGCTTTGTCAGTGACCAAGGTCCTGTTTCACTTGTACCCAGAGGACCTGGACTGCTCTCCCTCATGCTGCTCTCGTTAAGCTCCTCAGCTTGCTGAGCTCCTCTCTCAGCACCACTTCAGGCTTTCTGTATCCAAAGGGAATGAAGCTTATCCAAATGTGCTCTCTCTTCTACCACCCTCTTTCTTTGGGTGTTCTTGCTCTTTCCAATGTGTTTTGAGCCCTCAGGCCAATCTCAGCTGCAGCTGAAGGAAGATCAGAGATCTCCAGGCTGCTCAGGTTCCTGCCAGCCTTGTGAGCATGAGCAGGCAGCAGGTAACCAGAGCGAAAGGGACACTTGCTGTCACTTGCAGGAGAGCCTCAAGAATGATTTTCAGAAGTGCCTGAAGTGATGGAGAGACTTAGCTGCCATTTCCACAGTGGCACAGGCTCCTAGGAGACTAAATTCCTGTGACCTTCCCTGGCTCCTGTTGACAAGAGCGCTTGAAAGCAGGCTGCAAGCCTTTCAAAAATGATTGGCGCTTGCAGAAACGCCGACTTTCTTTACCGCTGGACCGAACATTTCATTCTGTCGCCACTAATGACCCCCCACCCCCCTCGCCACTTTATGTTTTATAAGTTTGGGCTAAGCTTTGTCTACTAAAAGGATCTTACATAAAGCACCGCTTACTGAAATGTGATCTTTGCACATTTCTGAAGTTTTAATTTTCCTGTGGTGTAATCTTGTTACTTAGGTCATTCATTTTGTCACGCCTCGGTATCAGTCTGGTCCAGATCTGGCTGCAGGGCTATGTTCTCCTGACATTTAGAGCAAGAATTCACTGGGAAATCAGTCAAGAGATTTGACATTGCTGCTGGCCAAGCTCCAGAGGGTTTAGTTTTACTCTCCTTCTCTGTTTATTGTGGAATCCGTCTGTCCACAAGCTGCACATTGAGTCCCATGCTGGAGAAGGAGAACTGAAAGGGACAAAATGGCCATTCACTTGAGGGATTCATTCAGGCTTTTCATAAAGGTTTTACAAGAAGCTGTGCACTTGGATGACTGCTGCGCTTCCTTCATCCTGCTCCATTACCTTCCTGATGAGACGATTTGGATCGACTGCTTTTTCTTTGCTCCCCACCCCAGCTCAATAAGCAGCAATTACAGTTGGAAAAGCAAAACTGTGATCTAGGTAGTATAGGAACCACCTGGAGGCTTTCCATCTTTAGAAGTAGTTTAATTACAACATGGCACGGACAGGCCCTTTGCTGGGAATATGTAGGAATAGACACACAGCCACGGGTTGATGAGCTGGAGAGGAAAAGCAGCCCCGGGCACTCATGGGGGTGCAGCAGTGGGTGGGAAGCATCCCAGCGGGGTGACTGAAAATGCGGGAGAAGGAAGGAGGTAATGACCTGTGCTGGGAGGGAGAAAGAGCCCAAGGTGCTGATGGGCTGTGCGCTGAGGGTCATGTAGTTGCACCCAGTGGGGCCAAAGAGATTTGTCTAACTTTTCTAGGTGGGACGCTGAAATTTGTTTAAGCTCTCACAGGTTTTATCAGCCACAGAAAAAGTAGTATGACACTTTGTATACCCCACTGTTGCATGTTCTTTAGTATCCAGCCATGCTTTCCTGGCTGATCTGAGCTGCTCTCCTTCACAGTCCTGCTGCTGTTTATCAGCTCCTCATCTCCAAATGCTCAACCTCTTCCCTCAGCACCACTCCAGGCCCTTAATTTCCTTCAGAAATGAAGGTCATGACAGCTCTGTCTCTCTTTCCCTGTGCAGCTGTTATCCTCAATGATTTTTGATCCTATCAGCTACTGAGCCATGGTAGAAGTGACATCGTTTGTGTATTTGATTTTTTCTTTCACCTAGTGTTAAAAACAAAGAGTACTACTTAAAACAAAACAAAACAAAAAAAACAACAAAAAAAACCAAATACAGAAACAAACAAAAAAACCCCACACTCACAAAGTTATAACTAACCAGAAGACCTTTATCATAAAGACCTATATCATAAACCTTTATCGTAAAGACCTACATCATAAAGGCCTTTTATGACATGTAATTCCAGTATCTGTGAAACAAGAAGCACACTCAAGCAAGAATCTGGTTTCCAGGAGAGAAGTTTGCTTGCCAGCTGCAGAAGATGGTTTATTTGAAGGTGCTTTTTATCTTAGTTGTTATATTACTTCCATCTCTACCTGATGTGGCCACAACTAAAAGGTTCTGTTCACAAGAGTCAAAGAATCATGCAGTTTAAGACTAGACAGCAACACAACATTTTCTAGCTAATGTTATATACCATAGACCATCACGTTTCACCTCATAACACAGTTCAATAACTTACATTTGGTTAAATCCATTTTACAAAAAGCGTCTTTGCTTGATTTGAAAACTCACAGGATAGAAAATCTACCCATTCCCTTGGCAGTTTATTCCCCAGACTAATCATTTACATCACCAAAAATGGCCTTTCTCTCTAAAATGAGTTTGTATGAATTCATTCGCCATACAGTGGTTCCTCTTATGCTCTTCTCTCCCAGATTAAAAAGCCTCTTGTACTTCTACTTTGTTCCCATGAGGATAGTTATATAATGTGAGCAAGTCATCTCTTCATCATCCTTTTGAGAAACTAAGCAGGCTGAGCTCTCACTCTAAAGAAATTAACAGTTTTTTTTCAGGTCTTGATTTTGCTTTTACTACTTTTTCAACATGCTGTTTAAAATACTTTTTTTTTTCTGTTTAAATATTGGACTCCCAGCACTCATGTTTTGAAGTAAAAACACATCTTGTAGCACACCTACGAATTGTACGAGCCATTCTTACTGCAGCATCACACTGAGGAAGCCTTCTTCCTCACCCCTCCACAGAGCCCCCTCTGTCCTTCTCAGGACATAGATATCATTCTGCAGATAAGGCTTGTTTCACTCTGAGACATTAAATTTTGCATGTTCTTGTATTGGAAGACATCTTGTCTGACAGGGATAAAACTAGAAAACAATTCACTGTGCTCTGTTTGTCCATTCTTTTCTCAACATACTGATTTATGTTCAAACTAAATTGGCAGTGATTCTATATTTACCTTCAGATTTACTTACTGAGGAACCCCCTGAACCACATGAGGCCCTACAGCAATCCCTTCAGATCCCTGCCAACAGCTACCATTACACAGGTCCATTAAGTACTTTCAGGGATCTGTCGACTAGGTCTGAATCCATTTAATGCTCCATGGCTAATGTACAGCGGTAATGTTTTAAACAAATGTCACTCAGTATTGTGGTAAAGCCTCTAGAAATGCACAAACACACTGCTCAGTGCAGCTACCTCTGTCAACCAGTGTGTAATTTTAAAAATGAATTTATCCTGTGTTGACTTTTTTTTTCTTTTTTTTGGGGGGGTGGTGGTTGTGGAGGGAAATACCAAGACTTGGTGGCATTGGATAGCTGACATGTGCCCCACTGCTGGGAATTTGCTCTTTGCCCAAGCCATCTGCTATAATAATATAATGATAATACATACATAGCTTCATATTCATGGATTTATACACTTAGTGGAAATGTATGCCATGAATGGGTTTATGCAGCATGTTTTGAAAAAGACAATTTTGCTTCAGATCATTCAGGCTGTCTTTGCAGATTACAATAGTAACAGTCTTCTTAATATTATGTATTTTATACTGTTTTTTTTTCTTTTCTTTGTTTTTTTTTTTCTTTCTTCTTCTTCTTCCCTCTCAATAATAATAGCTTCTAAAAGCTACACCTCAGGACAAGTGAAGATGTTGATCTTTCCTCAATGCAAAGGTTCTTCTTTCATTGAACTATCTGAGGAGCAGGGTCTGACTATGAATATTTACAAGTTCAAGCTCTTTTGTCCATAAGCTTCTAAAGAAAATCTGACAGCATGTTTTTCTTGAAATCCTTTGTAGAACATTAGTTTCATTTCTGACAGTTTCTCACATTTCCAGCTTAAAAAAAATAATAATAAAAAATAGGGAAGCCTAATAACTTTTGATGCAGATGCTGCATTTTTAGTGGACTAACAGGTTTTTAAACTGAGGAATTGGATTTACTTAGTTTCTTTTATGACAGAAGCTGTACTGCTCTGAAGATTCTTGTGTTTAGCTGAATTACCAACAAAGATAATAGAGATACAGCTCAGTAAAATCTAAATAAATAAACACTTCTTGACACCACCTTCACCTTTACTGGTACCAGCTTATAGCCTCTGCATGGGTGCATGGTTGGTTGGCCAACATATGAAAACTGATCACTCAACAATATTCTGTCTTCAGCTGCTGAATTGCAGTGGATGTGCTCTGGAAGCACATGCAGACATAGCAAACCGTCTTTTGAGACCCAAAGCTCTAGCCCAGTGTTTGCATGTTTCCTGGCACCCCACAGGGGTGGAGGGAGAGTGGTGGATGCAATCTGCAAAGACTGGATGAAATCAAGCAGAGGGCCACAGGGCTTTCCTTGTATTTGTTTGCAAGAAACTCCTGTTACTTTCTAAACAATATTTTTCCAGTATAACTTCCACTACTGCCTTCTGTGGGCTCCTATAGAAGGACAAGCCAATTTTCAAGCCAACTGAGGAAAAAAGCAGTAAGCTGTGTAAATAATTAAAAACAGCACCAAAACACATTTTTTTTCCAGAAGACTTTGGGGATAATAAATATTTTGTTGATTTGTTTGCAGACATCAATACAGAACAGTTAGTCTGACACCATTCTGCAAGGCTTATTTCTCCATAATCATCAGTCATCTGTTTTCCTGCACCCATGCTTTGGCTAGCCTTTATAGCCCTGCTATAAACTGTTTGCAGGGAACTGTGTGAGGTTCGTGGAGAGAATTATTTTTGTGAAGGCAGGTATTGTATTAAATTAGTGTTTAAAAAGGAGGTAGAAATGTCTAGTCCTACCTCTTCAAGGATACATGCCAAAAAATATTTGTTAAAATTGTATCTATTTTTGTAAGAATGCATACAGAGAAGATATATATTTTAAGAATGCATTACTGAAATAGGAAATTCTGAGGGGTTAGTGGTTTCATATGTCCCCTTTTGAATACGTTTAACATCCTCCAAACCCATCTGATTTTCAGTTTCATCGTGCATACTTGACTGACACGAGCAGATTGTTCTTCCCAGCAGCGCGGCAGAACCAACACGCCAGTGAAAGGGATTCTTTTCAGCTACACGCCTCATCAGCACCATCATCGGTGAGACGCCAGCCCGCTCGTTCCTTGGGGTGTAAAAGGGGGCAGAAAACCACACCAACTGTTCCTCAGTCCTGCAGGGTGGAGTTTGCAGAAGGGGCTCTTAGAAAATGGTTTTAGACTTGTGAACTGAACGTATCTGTGTGAATGGCACAGCGAGGCACTTCCATGCAGTCTCACAATGCAGTTTTTGCTGTTCAGTTTTGGAAATTTGTAATTCATCCTTAAAAGGTTTAGCTCATCCTGATCCCAAATGCATTGTCGCAAAGTGCTGATAGCATAGCTGTGGAATTGTAGATGACTCAGTTTCCAACATCGCGAAAAGGCAGAATGTGTGTATGAAGTCCTAGAAGCCTGTAGCCAAGAAAGCCCTTTTATTTTTTACTTAAGTGTCAATGCTGAAATGGAACAAATATCGTCTCAGAGGGGAGAATAATTACTTGAGTTACACACGAGTGTCAAGAATTTAAACCACATGCAGAAAACAAAGTGAACATAAAAGCGATGAGGATCATAGTGTAGCCCAAATATCAAGCAATTAGAAAACGTGTCAGAGATTTCTTCAGTGATGTAGAGCAAGGAATTTGTTGTAGACAGGCTACTGTTCTGTTCAGATAATAAATAAAACAGAGATATTCCCCACTGTTTCTTTGTTCATTAGATATACCAAAAGACCTAGACCATTTCAGAAGTTTGGGCACACCATTGACTTGCCTGGGTTTTGTGATGAGGCCAGAAAGAAAAGAAAAAAAAAAAGAAAGAAAGAAAGAAAAAAAGAGCCTGGGAAACCCTATAATTGTCCAGTCTCAGTGGTTTTGTTATTGCTCCAAAGTAAGGGGTCAGGGCATAATAGCACTAGAAAAGCTTGGTTACTGTAGATTTTACATAACGAGTTCCCAGCTTCTCTCACTCCTCTCATTCAGCGTGTGCCCAGTTCTGCAACCAAGACAGCACAGAGAACAGATTTGAGCTATAAAGATGTCAGTGGGAGAGCTTGTTTTCCTTTGGTAAATTGCAATAAATTATAGAAATGCCCTAGTGCTTGAAGGAGGGGAAGAAAAAAAAAAAGCCAAACTGAAAATGCTAGAAAGAATCTCTCAAGTGTCCTGAATTATTCCCTCGCCTTTTCTATGGCTTGCTCAGAAAGTTATGGTTTTGACAAAGTAGCCTCTGCTGCTTCCAGTTAAAGTACATTTAGGGTTGTCTTTTCATACTGAACATTGCTACCCTGTCCGCAGCTGTTAGGCACGGTTACCTAAGAAGTGGGTTCTCCAGCCACACTTTGGGGGCTCCCCTAGGGGCACCTGCCTTTCAGAGGAGGCACCTGCAGCTCCTTGTGGTCTGTCTGGCAGCAGCACTCGCTCAGACCTGAAGAGATTTGCCTATAGCCTCCAACCGCTGGCTCGTGGATGGAGTAGCCTAATGTGCAATGGCTTAACCTGAAAAATTCAATCTTAGCAGCACTTTTAAGCAAGGCAGAAAGCCAGTTGTGAGTCAGGTTTTTGGCTGGTAGCAACGCTTCCATTCGGAGCCTCTGCATGCACAGGCAATGCGGGATCGTGGGCCCACCTGGTCCCTACCTGGTAGCCCCTTGTCTGAAGGCAGTCGGGAAGGTTCGGGGAGAAATGGGAGAAGAGCATCTGTTGGCAGCATGGCTGAGACACCGAACAGTTTTGTCTAACTGTGTTTGCATTTTCCCTGCTATTCAGGAGGACCTGCAGGGATCAGGATGATTTCTGGAAACATCATCCTCCCTCAGAGCTGAATGTTTGCTGTGCTGCACTCTTAGGGTACTTTCATCAGAGATACAAAAGCAAGGCAGCAAAATTTCTTATTGTGCACTGTCACCTCCAGCCACAATTAACATTTCCCCTTCTCATTAGAGGTTTTCCTTCTGTCCCTTTTCTTTTTTTCTCTCTCTTTTTTTAAACAATAGCAGAAGTCACAGAAAAGGTGACAACTGGTGTCTATGTCTCAGAGTACGTTATAGGTGATGCCACCAGAACACTCCTGAAAGCAGAAAGATGCTGATACTCCTGTCCACTTCCCCTCCTCCCAAGTTACCCACCAAAGGACCTCCCCCCAAAAACCTGTAGCCTTACCCACGATAAGAACCAGGTGCAGCTGCACAAACTGCAGTCCCTCAGACCTGGCAGCATCCTCTTCTGGGCAAGCTAAAGAAGTAAGAAGAAAACCTGTGCAAAAGGTAAACTTGCAGTCCCTGTGAATAGCTCAGGTTCATTTGGAATAACTTGGTGGCTCCACAACACACTATTAAAATGTTTTAATGCCTATACAGCATGCAATACCTTTGCATGTACAATGCTACCATATTCATTCTCTGCTATACTCAGAGATGGGAATAGAGTTAATCCAAATTCTGTCAGCACATCCCAAGCCAATAGATGGGAGCTCTTTTTCTTTACAGAGTGTATCTCTTAATACAGATTTAAGATCTTTAAGGTCAAACGCAGAACTGAAGCTAAATATCTTCCAATACTATCACTGAGAAGCATTTGGCTAAATGTTATGCCTCTCAAATATATACATTATGTGCGTGTTCACAAGCATTTATAAAATATATACATGCATTAATACACGCATGTGTGTAAGTTTGAAGGAAGGAAACTTTTCGATAGAGAACTCATCTGTCTGTACACACACACACAGCGTTTTCTGATGAATTATAACTCAATCCTAAAACTTAAAGATCTGCCTACATGAGCGCCTGTTTTTATTAAGAAAGAGATAATTCAATGGGCAGATGCTAGTCTGCCTACATCCAGTTTTTACACCCAAGTAACTAGCTTGGGAAAATTAAACCTTTAGCATTTAATATCCTAGTGACATGTATTTACAGTCCACTGAGTGCTAATTTACATCTCTATGTGATGCCTGGATAAAACTGCTCTGCTCCTACCCATCACTTCCCAGAATGTTGTTGAATGCAAATTTTATGGGACACTTCATTTGCAAATCTTGAAAAATGAGCAGAATTGGGAGGTTCCGTGGAAACTGTTTTCTGGAAAGAATTTGAGGAGAAAATCTGACATACATGGGAGGAATTTCTACATGAATAAGACCAAGACGGTTATGTGTGCACAGATGGTGACTGACAGTACCATACTCTCAGGCAGGCTTATTAGTGCAGCCTCAGTGCCACGGTAACATAGATGTGCTGGGCTGGAGCTGGCTTATGCTTGACAGCTGAGAGCGAACCAGCAATTGGTGCACCTGTTTGTGCTGACATACTTAAGAAGGCAGGAAACTGTGAGAAGGCAGAGGAAAGGCAGAAATAATTACATATTTATACTTATATATATATATACATACATGTGTAAGTGATGATAGTTATGATAGTTATGGTTTTTCTGTTTCACTTTGTAAGGAAAGGGGGCTCTTTCTCCTCTGTCAGGTTTGTGAATCACATCACTTTCTAAAGACAAAGCAACGTATTCTGTGTCGATACAGTCTCCACCTTATTAGTAGCCTCCACAGAGCCACAGGAAAAGTGGCTGTGCTAGTGGGAGGTAATCCTGAGAGTCTCTAGCAGCCAGGCAAACTGGAGGCTGTCTCAAGGGTTGCCAGAACCTCAGGGAGCTGGGGGAACGTGGCCCTGGGTGCAAGGTGATGCAGTGATAGCGTTTGGGAGAAGGAAGGAGCTTGCTTACATGTGTGGGATCCATCAATAAAGGCTGAGAGTGCTGAGGATGTTCAGCCTGGAGAAGAGAAGGCTCCAGGAAGACCTCATTGTGACCTTTCAGTACTTAAAGGGAGCTTATAAAAAAGATGGAGAAGGACTCTTTACTCGGGTAGATAATGATAGAACAAGGAGGAATGGTCTTAAACTAAAAGAGGGGTTATTTGGACTGGACATTAGGTGGAAATTCTTCACTGTAAGGGTGGTGAGGCACTGGTACGGGTTGCGCAGAGAAGCTGTGGATGCCCCATCCCTGGAGGTGCTCAAGGCCAGGCTGGGTGGGGCTTTGGGCAACCTGGTCTGGTGGGAGGTGTCCCTGCCCATGGCAGGGGGGTTGGAATGAGGTGAGCTTTGAGGTCCCTTCCAACCTGAGCCATTCTATGATTCTATGATTCTATGATTCTACGATTAATGTTGTTTACGGTGCTCACATATCTCCTCTGCTTCTGCAGAACCTCTAAGTTGAGCATCGCACTGTTTAGGGCTATTGCACCAGAATAAAATAACTTCTCTTAAACTGAGCTCAAAATAAAATGAGAAAGCAAGATTCTCAGCCTGTCTCTGTCTGCTCTCATCTGTACAAAAGGAACCGGAGGGGCACTTTCCTCTGGTCAGACAACCTGGCACTGGTTTTATGCTGAGGCAGTGCCTGGGCAGGCTTGACAGATGCACAGTGTTTTGAAACAGAGCTTGCATTCTTAAGGCTGCCAACTGCACAGAACGGAGCTGAATGATGCACTTCTTGGCTGGAACAAATCTGGGAAGTCCCTGGCTTCCTCCAGTCCACTGGGAAAAAAATGTAAAGAAAGGGCATGAACATCCTATGAGCTAAATTCCATACTAATACCTTACTTCAAAACACATCTGTTAAAGCACAGAGTTCAATACTTTTAGCAGAAGACTCATGGTGTAATTACCACCCATTTACAGGACCATTTTACCAATGGGGAAATTGAGGCAGAGAGCAGGTCAGGTTGCTCGACAAGTCCATGAAGCTACAGAAGTTGGAGGAGAATCCAGGTGTCTGAAGTCCAAGTTTGATACTGCAGCCACAAGCAGAGCTATACCTCAGGAATCTGATGAACTCCCTGCAATTAGCTACAGAGCCAAGAGCTTAGCAGTTCTCCCCCCAGATAAATATTTTTATGCCCACCCATTTTCACTGCAAACATTCTCATTAAACTAAGTAATATGACTGTTTCCTCCACCCACCCACGTACACACTTTTCAGAAGGCAAATCAGTCCCAAGTATCTGGGGCTATGGGCAGATTCCCTTTGCCAAGTCAGTTCCATCCCCCAGTACTCTGTCCCTGTCCTGTCCTCTGAACTGTAAATTAATTTCTTGATACAGGACAAGTACATCTATATTTATTTTTTTTTATGAAGTGTAACAATTTATGGCCTGATTTCAGACTTTAGGTTCCAAGGCCAGATTCATTTAGCTCTGAAAGCATCACAGCAGGTTACATGGCTGATAAACTGGTATTAACAGTACAGTTAAAAATACTTATCTGATGCATGGTTAGCCTGAAGGCACGTACAACAAAGACTTTTATATATAACCTACATACACAATACAGAGGTCTATTAAAATATTTTCCTCTCAGACTTCTGAAAAGTGTCATATTGTAATTTTCATTTAAATTTAAACTACATTTAAAATTAAAGTGGTGATCTCCAACGACCCATCACCGAGATAGAATAGCCCAAGGCAGGAGTAGCTCCAATAAATTTGGCCTTTTGGGGGAGTTACACCAGAGGACATTTCAGGAGGCTGTGTCATATTTGATTGCACTGTGGCTGCACACCTCTGACTGCCAGCGAGCAACAGCTTAGCTTTAGAAGAGATAGGGGTGATGGCTGTCTCAGCTTTGCAGGCCAAATCCTTCATGGAGAGAGGCAGCTGCCTCATGTGGGCAAAAACACCAAGAATTTGTGAATGCACATCTGTGAAGTTTCCTTTGTTTTCAAATTAACATGCATTCGTTTAAGAAGAAAGGCAAATACGGAATGCTACTTTCCCAAAATTAAGTTTTTGTTTCAGGAGGGAAGTACAACTGCGATGTTTGGAGCAGAGCAAACAGCCAAGGGAGCGCTCTCCTGCCGCTCCAGCCCTGCCATGGACTCGCTGTAATGCCTTTATGGAACATCTGACTTACGCTGACAACTGACCTGCATTACAGCAGTGCTTAGAGATCTGCAAATGAAGATATGTTCATAACTAAAAAGCATTTACTGTAATGGAGCCCTGTAAAACAGTCTCTGCAAGCTGCAGCTGATCTTTAGTATATATGCAATTGCACTGAATGAATGCTGTGGAGTGTGTTTTCATTCCTCTTCTGCATATGTTCTGTATCTTTTTTCTGAGCAAAACAAACATCTGTGCATCATTGTGGAGATGGGATTTTATGTAAGTTACAGTGGATGACCTTCAGCTTTTGTTTTTGCCTAGCAGTCATACAAAATATAAGCTAAACTAAAACTCAACTTCACACTTTGACCTTTTAAAATTTACTTTTAAAAATAGAGGTTATCTTTTATGCTGCAAATTATGCCTTCATCTCTTATAATCCCACAAGTCAGATATCACAGTCCCACTTCAATTATGCTAAACTCTTATGTTAATTTTAAATCATGTAACTTAATTCCTGGCAAAGCAGGCTGGTGATTTTCAAAATGTGGTTAATGAGGCAAAGTACAATCTAGATTCTGCTACTGAGATCATCTGAATCCCCTAGGTCACTGAAGATGACTGTGGAGAGGCTCTTCTTCACACAAGTCTGGGTTAGATTTTCAAAAAATGAATTTTTAAGTGCAGTTAGGGGCTATGAAATTTGAAGTTGAGCATACAAAAGAAGTTGAATTACTTTCACTAGAGCCATAGAACAACAGTGCAGCTCAAACAATTACACTTCTGTGCACATACACACTTTAAAGGCCTTAAGTAGTGTCCTCCCTTTCTAAATCACAAATACAAACCATACCAGATTTTCAAGATGACAACCCAGGGACCTGATGTCTATGTCCACGGATGCATGCAAATCAATGTCATTTTCTCTCTCATTTGCAGAAACCAAACATTTGCTAATAACATTTTTTTCACCCCCCTTGACTCAAACAATGGCTTTATCTAAGACCACTTAGTATATGAAATCTTATGAGACCATACATTTTTTTCAATACAATTACATTCCCCTCCTCATAATCTCTTTCATTCTCTGATCAGATAAGCTGAAGTTTGTCACTAAAGCAAGCTCAAGGTTAAACTCGAGTTCTTCAGAGACTTTGTAATGTATTACTATTTATTTCTCTGAATTAAAGAATTCATTCAAAACATACATGAATTCATCTCCATTCTTTATTAGGATGCTAAACTGTTTTATTTGCATATAGTCTGGGGAATATATTGATACATAAGCTTTTTTTTTTTTCTGTAAATTAACAATTAACAAACATCTGCAGCAGACAAGACAAAGCAAATATAAGGGTATCAAAATATTGGTGTATATTTATTTTTTATTTAACATCCCTGATGACCTGGAAGAAGTCCCTACATGGCAAGAGAGATTCATTCAGGATTTGAGGTGGGAATCAATATTTATAAAGAGCAGAGGATCTAGAGAGCATTGCTGTGTCAGTAGAAAAGATGCTTTGTACACCAAGGTCAAATCCAAGTGAAATCTAAAGGCAGTTTTCACATGAATTTGGAGGTTGGATGACACAAAATAAAAATTCTGTCAGGAACTGCTCTTAAATGTCTTAATGCAGGGTCCTGCTCAAGACAGTCATGAAAGTGCACGGCCAAAATATATTAAAAAAAAAAAAAAAGCAATTGTGCTCGGTAAAGATACATGGGAACTCAATGTTACTCAATAAGGGCTTTTCTGTAAAGGGTGGCTGGCGTGATGCAAGGGCACCTGGGCGGTAGCGTAATGATGCCCAGACCATCAGCCTGGCAAGGAACCGCATCTCCAGCATGGGCCCCTGGGCCGAGCCCTCAGCCGTACAGAAAAAACAGAGGGATTTCTATGGGAGAAGGTGGAATCAGACACCATCTTGAGTGTAAAGGGGGAGATTTAGGGACATGTTACTCACCTGAGGAAAGGCATGCATCAGGACGGTCCATTGGTCAGACATCCCATGCAAAACACTTCTGGTGTTAACATCTGTGGGTCCATCTGAGGCACAACGATGGCTCACACGAGTAACACCGTGTGCGTTTATCTCCCTGAGGCACCCATGGATGTCCTCGTTGGTGATGAACATCTGTACTTCTCCAAGCCTCACGCTGAAGATTTGCTCCACAGCCCCAGGGAATGGGCTGGCTTTGCTGCAGGTGTTGGTAGCCCCATACAGCACCACCTCTGCCTCTGGCTGCCAGGCCTGCTTTCACCTTCTGTCCTTAGCGCAGCTCATCCTGCCACGAGGAGAGATGAGAAGAGCCTGTGGGGCTATGTGCTGGCACTTTGGAGGCTGTAAGTGGCTTTCCTCCTCTTCTGAGAAGGAAATTGAGGCAGAAACAAGCAGTGGGAGTTATGTAGCAAATGGTCTCTCTCCCTGTGTGTCCCACAATTAATTCTGCAGAAGGACTGAAGCCATACATTTGCACAAGATGAGGGAAAGGACAGCAATAGTTCTGACCATGAACAGTTGTCGGGAACATAGGAGAAGGACATTTCACTTGCTTGTTTCCTGCCAAACTGCTTCTTTCTTCTACAGTTTGCTATATGAAGATGCTGGAGCAAAATGTTCCAAATCACTCCAGAAAACAAACAATAGGTGTCTTTATTATTTTTATTTTATTTTATTTTATTTTATTATTTTATTTTTATTATTTTATTTTATTTTATTTTATTTTATTTTATTTTATTTTATTTTATTTTATTTTATTTTATTTTATTTTATTTTATTTTTTTCTCCATTTGGAAGGGCATAGGGATTCCTCTCTATTCATTTTGCAGCGATTTCTCCTCCTAGGACATTCTGGCCACATTGAATGCAGCTGTGGACTGCAAGAATGACCACATGTGTTGGTCACACAGCACTTAAGGGAGGAGAGAGAGGAGGAGAATAGAAGATTTCATTTTATAACCAAGACTGTGGGACGCTGGACACAACTGCCTCTAGGACTAACCACCAATACACATCCACCATTTAACACTGCAGCATCCACCCCGCCCCTGGGGTTTGCTAGGTGCTGACAAGGCAGGAAGAACAGCAAAATGGTGACTTCAGGAAGCTCTGGGGTCAAAAAGCAGCCCATGGGGTTGGTAGGTGATGGGTATATGCACCCTCTGTGCAACAAATTGCTGGGACCTGGATGGATGATCGGACACTGGCAGACCAAGTGCAGTCACAGCAGTAGCAATGAAGTTGCTTTTTGGTACAGACATTATAATGTCTCACAGCCACCACCCTAAGACTTCGCCCCACCAGTAAAAATAAAGACTATCTTGAACACCAGGACCAGGGTATGCATCATGCAGTGGACTCCAGTGTAAAATTAAGATGTTAATTTTAATGTACATTTCAGTTTTCTGAAAGGAGGCTCGTGTGTGTTGTTTACAGAACATCAGTCAAAATGGGGTAGTGAACTGTGACTTCAGATGGCAGGCTTGCCCAAACTTACCGTGCTGAAAAGTTGAGTTGCTGTGTTATTTGTGGTTTTATGTATTTGTATTCAAAACCAGCCTTCAGTAAAAAAAAAAAAATCAGGTCTAAAAACAGCTACAGTCTAATGGTAGTCAAGCAACCAACTCTTACAACTGAGAACACTGCAAACATTTTAGAAAATTAGCCAATGATTCTTTATTAATAAGCAACAGAAAGTAAAAAATACATTCAAAAAATAGTTTCAAAAACAATTTCTAAAGCAGACACACCAAAAAAAAATCATGCTATTCTGAATGCTTTTTTCTTAAACCATTAAAAGAACATTAGGTAGGCTAATGCAACAGCTGGCTGCATTACCACTTCCACAATATAATCTGTAATGGTAAAAGCAGCTTTTTCAGGCATTTTAGTGCAATTTATGCTGTTTACAGGTCTTTTTTGTGCATTTTCCTATAACTTTATGTCAATTGATGTCACTGCAGTTTATAAAACCCCCAGTAAGTCAAGACGACTCCACTTAGCAGTTACTTTGTTTCCTTTCAGAGGTAATATCAAGGTAGTTGTTCTGAATCCCAAAATGACAAATATCTAATAGAAGCCTGAAGCTATTCTGGTGCTATACAATTGGTGATGTATAATTGAACATTAAGTAATCCAAGTAATAGAAGTCGTAGGTCAGCTGTCTCTCCTCCTTAGACAATTCCTTTAAGTATTGCCTCACTACCTCTGCACTTGTTCTCTCATCAGAGGAATGTCTATCTTTGAATTTGGGAAATTTTAGCTCAGCTGGAGCACCTACCAGCTGCAAAAAGTAATTGGCGTCTTCTTCCAGGGTTTCAAACTTTCCTATGAAATCATAGTTGATGAGGCAGGGATAGCAGAGTTTACTGACCTGCTCCCAGTGAATGTCCATTCCTACTGGACGATGGGAATCTAACAGATACTGGATAAACTCCTTGAACTTAACTCCTGATCCTGTTTTCAATGCCTCTTCATCTGCGTTATGTCTATACTTCTTAATTATTGCCTTCCCGAATACCGGATGGTAATAGCTGTTTGGATGTTCAAACTTATCCCTGAAGGCAGATACGAGTCTTTCCAAAGGATCACGTACAAATATAGTCTTGGTGTACGTGTTCAAACGTGTGTATATCCCCTTTAGGTCATAACTGTCCAGTTTCCTTAAATGCTTTCCATAGTGCACGTCGTCATGGGAAATGTTGCGCGCGGAAGTGGCGAGTCCGTTGAGCACCATGAGGACCCTTTTCCAATTGGAGCAGCCCGCTTTCGGCACTTCGCAGTACAGGACCTTGTGCCTGTCCTCCACGTAAATTCGTGACACCATGTGCACCAGGTGCGTCCGCAGCTTCTTCCTGCTGTTGTATTTCTTACAGAATTCATACAGGAAGGACCTGCGCTTTTCCTGGGTGCTACCCACATCCTTCCACTCATCACCCTTGACCAAAGTCTTGTTCAGAGGGCGTAGTGCAGGTGGTAAATACACTTCTCTGAACTGGCTGAGAGGTGGCTCGCTGATCTTCTGCTGGTCCGACAGTCTGCTCACCAAGGAGACAGCTACTGCACCAAAAGGGTCGGCCTTCCCCCGCCAGTGCCTGCTGCCCAAGATGGCCATCTCCTGCCTACTGAGGCCAGGAGGGACGTGCCCGTTTTGCACCACTTTCCTCTGCGTCCCTGGAGGTGAGAACGTGAAATCCTGCAAACATCAAAAGAAGCAGAGCTTACAATGCAGCAACAGCGCAGCCGAGCCCAGTCACATTGCAATCAGTACCGCAAATCCTTTCAAACCAGTTGATCGATACAACTAGTTTAGCAACAAGCTGGGCTAATTACTGAAATACATGCTTCTGAAGCTTTCCTGACAGTGCACAGTAGGTCTTCCTACAAAAATAAATAGCTTATACCAGACCTTTTAAGAAATCAGAAGACGTTCACACAGGGAGACTGATAGTCCAGGTAGGGGTGGCCAGGTGCTTTTCTATGCCTATTACATTTTCCCTCCATGACAGCACTGGTCGAATTTAATGTTGCCAACAGCTTTCCAAAGTGCATGGCACACCTGAGCTCACTGCTGGAACATATTCTGGGATCTGGAGCAGTCCTTGAGCCCCAGTGGCTCCAGGACCACTTGCTCCCCATGACCAAACTAGGGCTCCTAAATAGTTGGAGGAGGGTAGGTTTGAGTGGGGTGTAGGAACAGCCAAAATCCCTCTTCCAAAAACGTCCTCTTCCTTTCCCCCTACAGACCGATCATGGAAGTGGCATGCATTGGGTTGCATGCACATATTTGCCATACAGACGTCTGCACCTGAGCTAGCTGCTTTCACAGCCAATACGGCAAAATAGGTGCTTTTAGTGCTTATTCCATCTGGCTTATTTAAACATCAACATCAATGACATCAACTAACTAAACATCAGCTAGAGACCCTGCAAAGAATGTGAAAATATGAGACTTTCCTCCCAGACATCTCTTCTAATGTTCCCAGTTTCTGTGCTGTCCATGAGCTGCAGAAATGGCGAATCTCAAACCTGTGTTTTGTGGGCAAATTCTCCAAATTATCATGCAAGCTGACTGAACACCTTCTTGCAGTTTAGCTATTTCTGCTCTCTTATTCCTGGGTGTATTCTGCTGTGTCTGCTAAGGCTTGTACAGCTTTTCTCCTTTCAGCAGGCAAGTCTGCAGCCTTGGAACATTTATATACCTACTATTTTCACTATACTTCTGCAGAGAGGGGATGCTGGTCAATAGGTTTTTAAACATCCTATGGAAATACCATAGCCAAACAGTTAGATGGACACCCATACACAAACTGTCTGATTTCTTAAGTCTAACTTTTTTGGAAACTTGCACAAAAAGACTCTTCTGCCATAAACTGATTAAACATTTACTGGAAAGTTGATTTGTGGACTGGCAGACCCTAAGTGTGTATTTGGGAGGATGGGAAAGTTCATAGGCTGACTCAAATAAATAAGGCTGTTATCAATTTAGAGGAATAATGTAAAAAAAAAAAGTAATGCAGAGAACACAACTTGAATTCCAGTCTGAAATAAAGCCTACAGAAAAACAAGCAGTTCCAAGAAAAGTTAGCCTATCTTGCTGTGTAGTAATTTCCAATGACAAAAACAAACCCAGGGGATCAGGCCATTCAGTACTGCCAAAAACCACTGACTATCAGGTTTTTGCTTTCATTGAACTGAGTAAAATGATTTTTGCATTGGTGAAAGCAAATAAAAGAGGACAGCCATGCAGCACTAATACATCTAAGAGAGTGTGTATGTTGCTGTTACGAGAGCTGCAAAAGGATAATTGAATTCTTTCAACTTGGCCTGGTCTGTTTTTCTAATATCATCTAATTTTTAGTTTTGTTTTCTAATATTTCATTCTTTTAAACAGAAGAAACACGTGTGCCTAGAGATTTATCCATTCTGCTTTACGATGGAAAGAATTCAGAAGAATGGTCAGTGTATAATAACAGCAGGTAGTGCTAGTAGTAAAACAGGAGATGCCTATGAATCTAATGGTAATTTTAGCATCACAGTTAATGGCAACTTCAGGAGATATTTTGTGGAAAAGATGCTTAACCATCTGAATTTCTAATTAAAGCTTCAAAAATGAGCCATGCGCTCCAGAGCCATACACTTCCTGAATTCAGTCTGCCATCCTGAACCAGTGGAAGATGCCTTGGTTCCACCAGGAGAGCATGAAAGAAGAAAGACTGAAAGGTGTGTGGTCTTGATTTTATTCCATTTCAAACAGTCCACCTGGGATGCAGGACCAACCTCAGAGGATAACTGGAGGAGATACCAGAAGAGGACTGCATTTCAGTCTCGGAAACCATGACTGCAGCTGTAGGAACCACTACTGAAGGATTTTTCATGGGATTAAAAGACTTCAGAGAAGGATGGGCAGAACTATTCAGAGAAATCTCAGGTAACACCCTAAAGGAAGAACATATGCACAGTGGGAGTCACTTGAAAGGGGTTCCCTCCAAGCAAGACGAGGCAAAAGAAGAAATCTATCAGGAAAAAAAAAAGCCCCAAACAGAAGGGAAAAAAAAAAAAAGACCTAGGGGAAAAACAATGACACGGGAAGTTCTGAGGACAAAAAAATTATCTAAATATGTAAAATACTATTAGTTGCTTCCCCTCTCCACTTCCCCTTCTCATTGAGATACATATCCCGTAGTGAATACAACAGTAATGGCTAATAAATGTTATTATAAGCTCCACAAGGGATAGTGTGCTTGCAGTAAATGCTGGCTGTAACTTGCTGCTTCTAAGAATGGGAACAGATAGTGATAATTTTCAAAGGCATAAATGGCTGTCACATTGCCACAGTAGTTTTCCAACTGAAATAAATGAATAAATAAAAATTACCAAACCTGCCTATACACCAGCCTACGTAATGACATTAGTAGCTAATGAAGGTAAGAATAATGAAGGGATGAATCATGCTTTGCATTTGATGAGAGACATTTAACTAGAAAGTTTTCTTGAGAAACTAACTGTTTAACTAATTGTTGAATAAGTAGTGCCATATTTCTTAAACAAAATTGCCTAGCAGTCTGGCATATTTAACTGCTACTGCTCTTATATGGGTGAGAGAGCTGAAAGCCACATGCTGTGAAAGGACTTTAATGTTTTATGATACTAGCCTTACTCAAAACTAGGTGTCTTCTTTGGCTTCCTCTCGGTGCCAATGATTTTTCACATTTTTTGACACCTTAAAGGTCTGAACGTCTCCATGATCTGGTGACTGGTTTTTTTTTGGAATCAGGAATGGGAAGACTAGAAACTTGCAAAACCAGTAACAATTAAAATCCAAATAAGCAACAACAACAGCAAAACTAAAACAAACAAACAAAAACACAACATGTGGCCATTATACCTACATTCCTAACAGTTCAGTCCACGAGCTGCTGAGCACCATTATTTTGGAACATGCCTGAACATACACCAACAACGGGCAGCAAGCAGATAATCCTGTAGCAGTTACTAACTCTGGATCCAGACATTCCCACGCAAATAGTCCTACCAAACTCTTTCAGACAAGTGTCCAAACACAGGGATGGCCATTCATGCCTTTCTAAGGAGCAGCTATGTTTGGGAACTAGCTGCCTAGCATAGGAGAAAAACTCCATGGTCACCTTGGATAGAAGCGAGTCTGTCCTTGAGACATGCTGACAACCTGTACAGCAGGCTGTGCACATTTCATCCAAGAATTAAAAGCCAGTGAAGTGTTGCACCCTTGCCAGTAATTATGCGGAGTGCCTTTTTCTTCATTTGCATTAACACATTTGAAAGAAAGTTAAGAAATGGCCAAGAGTCTAATTTAGAAGAGTATGCATATAACCTCTGTCTCCTTTTAGCTAGACAGGATCAGAAGAGAGATTTAAAAATTAGTCTAAATACAAAGAAAAAAGGTATTTAACACAGTGTTAGTTTAGCATTTGGCTACTGGCAGACAATCCAGTTGAAACAAAAGGCATTTCTGAGGTCATTAATGAGTTCATGGATTTTTTCTGCCACTTTTATTGCTGGAGATTCCCTGCTCGTCCCCCATTCACGCAAGATTTTTTTCTCACTGTAGAAATTACTAGCCAATACCTATACCTTCTTTTACACATGTTGAAGCTGTCCTTTTCTTTAATACCTTCATAAGCTACTGGGTTAGAAGAGACTGACTACTGCCAAGAATAGTTAAGACTCACCCAATTATGCTTTGTGGTAGTTTTACAATGCACTGGTGGGATCTCGCCTAGACAGTTTGCAATTAGAGCATCCTGCCACTCCCTCCCGCCCCCCACCCCAAAAAAAAAAAAGGTGTATTGTAAAGGATGGTATTCCAGAGCTGATTTACCAAGATTTAATGGCCTACAGTGCAGACAGTGCTGTTTCCTAAACGTTTTACTGCTGGATCTTCATTTTTACTAAGAAGAATTATAAAATTAAGTGAGCCCAATAAAAAACATAGGGCAGAGAATAAAGGAGGAAAGAAATGGTCTATTCTATTGTGCTTTTCTGTGCTACTAAATACCTACATTGTGGGCATTCGTAATGTATGGGTTCTCAACATCTAGCAAATATCTCTTCTGTCCTAACACATGCTTGCTAAAATAGTCCTTTAAGATGCTTCTCAGGAGCAATGGCACAAATCACCTGGGAGCACACTGTACTTTGCTTTCCACTGTGGTTTGCACTTGGTTGCTGCGGATTTGCGTGTCCTCAGGACTCTCTCGGCAGTATTATACTGCACAGTTAATATGGGTGCTCTGCAAACACATACATATTCCAAGATGATAAAATCTCCATTCCTTAAGACAAAAGCAGGTTATAAGATTTTTTATTTCATTTATTTTTTTTTCCCTGATGAAATTTATGAAAAGCAATTGTTTAGAAGGACAGAGCATTTGTGTTTTCTGATCAACCCCAGGCAGGGGTTCTGCAGTACATACTTATAGAAACCTACCCATGAGAAGCAAAGCCTGCCCCCCGCAAAGATGAGACGAAAGGAGTATTAAGTACATGCTTGGAGTATTTACCACATCTCTGCTTACATCCCAGTCCTTTGGTACTAGATACGCTCAGGCAGTGTCGAAGTTCAGCATGGACTGAGAGCATTAAACATTTTATTTCACTGTTTATATCTTTATGGTGCCTCTTATGTGGGGATTATACTACAATGACAACCTAATTTCAGACCCTTACTTGTTTCTTTAGGATCCCTCTGTAGAAAACGGACACAGAAAGAGAGACATGGCTCGTTTTTTGATTAATTCTTTGACTCTTTACTGATCAGGGAGCGCAGGAAGATCAGTCTCTTAACTTAGGTCTTTAGATGCAGTCAGCTTCAATACTGAAGGACTTTAAAAGAAATATTCTCTTACTCAGATTGTAGGTAGGCGTGAGTCTTGAAAAGGTAATATATAGTTTTTTTTACTGCTTAATATATCAAGTTTTCCACATAATTGGGTACAGTTAGGAGGATTTCTTCACTAGAGGTCCATGATTGTGGTAGATGATTCAGAATTGTTATGTAGTTGAAATATGAGGAAAATTTTGCATGACTCCATCTCCAGCATGCCAGTGAAGCCTGCAGCTGTTAATACCTCACTTTAAGTGTAAAAACTTGTAGAACTATACTTATACATGAACGTGCAAGTTTTCTTAAGCCTGCCAAAAGAATGGAATATCCTTAACTTCTTTGTGTTAGAAGAGCATTTACAAAGTATAATTCATAATGGCCAGACTCCTCTGCTGCAGTGCTACCCCACCTAACCAGTAAATATGCCCACAACTTTCTCATAACATAGAAGCTGCATAGTTTAACATTGCTGAGGTAAGAAAAACCCTCCAGGAGCTCCCACTGGAGAAACTACCTAGGCTGGCCACAAGTGACATGAAATGCTGATGAGATGCTTTGCCTTCTGTGCAGTGCAGATAAACCTCTTGATTCATCACTTGTGCTTAGAACAGCTGCTCCAGAGACAGGCACCAGTAACTCCTCTCCCAGCGAAGTAATGAATTTATGGCTTATCTAATTTATTCCAGACAAATCATCACTGCTGCATTCCTCACGAGCCACAGGTGATATACGTATTCCTTGTGAACACTGAAAGTTCAGTGGAAGTCCTTCTGTCAGAGATGCATAATGTCACCTTATGGTTTATACACAGTTCCATTAGGGAAGAGGAAGAATGAAACAATTGTGCTTTGAACTTTCATAGTTCTTTCTGCCCCTGAAGTTCTCAAAAGGTCACAAAATAGCAGCAAGCTTAATGTTTCATCTGGATTAAGTTCTAGGAATATTTCTTACGTGGAGCCATCAGACACAAGCCTGACAGGCAAAACTTTAATAGACAGAATGTTTTCCTACGTTATATATATCCCTAAAACATACATACTTGTACCAATCACCTCTAAGATTACTGAAT
Source organism: Anser anser (assembly GCF_964211835.1). Taxonomy (NCBI): domain Eukaryota; kingdom Metazoa; phylum Chordata; class Aves; order Anseriformes; family Anatidae; genus Anser; species Anser anser. The sequence goes on along the minus strand of NC_139721.1, from coordinate 48,047,889 downwards.
GAGTTTTGGGGAAAGGAGAAAAGAGAAATGAGTACATGAGGTGATCAGCTTCCTGCAGAGACTAATGAAGAAGCAAACTTTGTATTTTGTAGTTGAAACACAATTAGGTTTAAAGGAGGTACTTGTGAACACTAAGCCAGATACAAATAAGAACAGCTTATCATAGTAACAAATACTGCAGTTAAGTTTTAATTAACAGATACCAGCCATTTTGGGAGCTGCTTTTCAAAACAGTTTTTTGAATCGGTGACTATTGCCCCTTGAATCCATTAGCAGAAAGCTAGGCATCTCACTGCAGGGTGACTCAGAGTTGTGGCAAGGGCACAGACAAAGTGAGTGAGGAAGAAAAGAGAAGAGGGTAATATTTTTTATTTATTTTTTTTAATGTGGTGTGGCCTGGTGTCAGGGAATGAGGTGGTGTGGAAAAAACTTAAAGAACACCACCAGACCAGAGCTGGTTTTGGAGAACAACTCATACCCACGGGTCATTGGGAAAGTGGAGAGGCCCAACATTATAAGATGAATAGCAATATTATCAAGACCACAGTAGTAGCCCTGTCCCCATTTAGTAAGGGAACAGGAGGAAACCATTTGTCTGTGCCCAGGACCCTCACAGATACACTACTGAAGGCTTTGCATTGGGCTCCCCTCCTCTCTGTGCCTCCTGTATCCAAGTACAGAAAGTACAACGTCACCCATGGTAATGAGGCAAGACAGTCTGCAACAGCCACTCCAGCAAGCTGATTCATATGGTCAGCAGCTTGGATGAAGGAAATTAATCTCTAATTTTACTTGCCAATTCTTGTTCAAATCTGGAATTAATTCCCTCCTGTTTCCATCCTCACAGTCAAAACATGTGGGTTCTCCAAAACATGCTCAAAATGGGATGGATAAGAAAGATCAAGGCACAGTTAATAAAAACAAAAAAAGTCCCAATTAAAATGCCATGGTTATCAGAAACTAACACAGCCATGTAAGTTTGTGTGACAGATTAAAGATTCACCAAGACAGCTGCAACCAAGTATTGAAGACAAAAATAAGCACTCACCCTTGTTACTAATAAAGATACCACTGTCAGGGTTGATCCATAGTTGTGATAAATTGGCCTCTGTATAGTGCAATGCTGATGCTACTACTATGACTTTCTGACAACAGTTTCATGGGGCTGGTTCTTCCCAGTGTAACTTTACAGAATTGTAAGCAAGCACAGAGACATTACAGCCCAGACAGCTTGTGGTTGGGCAGAGACTGCATCCAGTTTACACAGAGTGTTTGTCTCTAGATGTTTAGCTAAAATGGTCTGCTAGTAAAAGGCAAATTTCAGATCACAGACCATTTAACCTTGCTCATCTTTAGCCCTGCCTCATTCCTGTGCAGTCACACTCATTTTGGGAATAGGTAGCCCAGTGTGTTCCATCATTATTTATTTCTGAGCTCAGTCCTCCTCCTGTGTAGACTCTTAATAGAACCTATGTCAGCCACTTCAGTCAGTAACCAGAAATCTTCACTCAGCTCTCACTGATTTCTGTACAGAACAATGTCATAATAAAGCAGCTTAAATAACCTGAAATTCACAATGGACTCAAATTAAGATTATACTTGTTTTATGAAAAAGAACATTAGATAAAAGACTCTTGTGTTCCACTGACTGGTAGGCTTACTATTTGCATGTAGGAAGTTTAAATCTGAAAATGACAGGTAATCTCAAAATATTAAGTATTGTCTCTTATTTGAGTTCATTAAATAATGTTAGTGTGCCTACTTTCTCATAACTTAAAGCACAGAAGCAAATCGAATAATCTAAACAGTTTCTTTTGTTGACATGCAATTCTCAAAATCGTTATTTCCAAGTATGTGGTAAGTCACATACACAGTCATTTTATGAAGAGGAAAATAAATAGTTATTTTAAGCCAGACAGGCATTCTTAAGTATACTTCATATTTGAAACAACATCTATTTTCCTCCCTAATTTTCCTCCCTAAAGAAGAGGGCTCACACTTGAGGTTAGACACCAACATCTTTTTATGGCACTTGTTGACCAGCACCCACCCTGCACCAGGAAAACCTGGTTCCCTTTGGCACCATCCCCACGAGGAGATTCACCATCTATTCACCCAGAGAGTGATCTAACTGCTGGGCATTAACTCTGGAGATCTGCCAGATCTGCAAGCTTGGACTGAAACCCTGGCTCCAGGGAGTGCTGTAAGGTGCGTGAGCCTCTCTCCCTCGTTTACTTCTGCAGGATACAACACAGATTTTAGAGGCAGCAGAAGCTGTAGTCTTGAATCTCCTGTGGCAGAGGAAGAAAATTAACCATGGACTTCCTTATCTCAGGGACTGACTCAGTTTTCACAGATATCCCAGTGCCATTTTAAGATCTCCCAGCATACCTGTACCTTATGCAGCCCAATCTGGCAGGTGTGAGCTTTCCCAGCAAGATGGCCATTTGTGGGTTCCCACCACACCAAGAAAAGAAGTGACAAGGTTGGTTTAGTCTTGCCAACACTGTGGCACATCTGCACCCGCAGAGGAACAAAGGCTCAGCTGCCTCCACTGCGAGATGATGAATGAGCAGAGGTTATCACAGACCTGGACTTGGGTTGAATTTCAGTACTTCAGTGTCCTTCCTAACCTGCCCCCATGAACTACAGTGAAGATAGTAGCTACTTAAATAGTTGCTTAGATGTTTGTTCTGAGTAGGCAAATGTGGAGTCTGGATGCCCGTTAAGATACCTGGCATAAAAATGAGGCAAAGAGCATGTGCTATGTTGTGAAACAACGTGATTGTAAACCCAAAAGGCTTTGAGTTGGGTACCAAATCCTTTCCACCAATTACTTAAAGGAATTACTTCATCTACAGACATTAGGCTACAAACAAGCTGTTCAACAAGCCATTCTTACAGGCAGCAAGACAAGTGGTGGCCTAGTTTTGTGGGGGTTTCAGTCATATTTCCCTATCCTCTCCCAGGACAGCACTTCCAGTTCTTGCCTGTATCCAACCGCTGGCAGTGGTCAACATAAATGTGGTGGCTCACCACCTGCACTCCTTGCTGGCCAACCCTTTGCCCTCTCTTGAAATGGATACAGAACTGGGATGTGACCTTCTGCATTTCCCCCCAGCAAGGACAAAATTTCCCCTCTGACCAGCCAGCCCCCCTTCACACTGCTGAGCTCCTTTTGTAATCATGTTGAAATTGGCTAAAATTGGCCTTGGCATCAAACATTATCACAGGAGGACTAACAAGGAGATGACCTGGCAGTGTGACTGGACAGGTCTCCCCAGGGTGCCAACAGCATTTACATCTAGAGACATGTGAAAATGAAGATGAATAAAAAAAGGTATTCCCCCCCCCCAAAAAAAAAGACAAAAAAACCACCACCACCACAAAAATCCCTTTTGAGAAGAGAGGCCTGTAATGTAATGTTTTGCCTCTGCATACATGGCAATATTTCTCACATTAGTGGCTGTGGTAAGATCCATAGGGATTTTTTGCTGGTAAACCGAATCCGTTTCCATCTCGTCTGCAGATAAACACACTTATCTTCCAGAATAAACAAGACATCTTGCTCTTTTAGAAACAGTAAGAAAAGTTTCAAATGAAACTAGGTTAAGAAGAATATTAATGTATATTCAGGCATGAAGAATTCAATTTCCCCCAAATTGCTTTGGAAGAGACAGTAAAATCTCTAGAGGTCTCAAAGCATTTTCCCTTCAATCACAATTAGCATTTCATTCAAATTAGATGACTTTATTGGTAAATAAAAAATAAATATGTATGTATATTACACTCTAGGTTGGCAAATATCTCAAATTTGTGTTTGCCTACATTCATAATACTTTCAAATAAATTTATGTGTTCAATTTTACAAAAAAAAATATAATACTTGAGAATTGATTACATTCATGAATTAACATGGAATAAATAGGCTGTGAATTTACAAAGGGAATTATCTGCTGCATGCTCCTTCATACTAACTGGAATGTAACATCCTATTTTTACAGGAGGAAACTAGCTCATGTTTATCACAGGTAAGAGAAAAAACTCTGTGGAAGTTTTTTAGTCTAGCAGTCCTCTTGGTATGCATGCCATTAGTGTTACAGATGATCAGTGCACCATCCAAACACTAACTAGTGCAACCACTGTCCCTCTTTGAAGCAGAGGAATGAATAGAAAAGACTGCTATGGTTAAGGGCAGGTGCATGGGCCAGAACCACAGTGTTTGGTTTTGTAACTTTGAGAAAGTACTTTGACCTTCACACTTCATTTTTTCAATGTCTGCAAAACATGGCAAGATAATAATTGCCTACCCCATGTGAAAACTGTAATTCCTAATTTCTGATTAACATTAAAAAACCTTGCCATTTTACAGAGTGAGAAGGGACAGAGAGAAAACTCAGAGTCAGTCAGGATTGCAACTCAACTTCCCAGTCCTTTCTGACTTTCACTGCTCAAACCTCATGTCACTTCTTCATTACTTGTGCTCAGTGTCCAACCTTAGTCTTAGCCTGTTGCATTCTCTAATCCTTGCTTTTATCACAAGGATCACCCTCCACAAAACTGAGGATATTTTTATCTTCACACATTGCATTTATATTCCTGTGTATAGAGCCCAAGCAAGGTTTCTTCCAAAAGCATACTGAAAAGGTTCTCAAATAAAAGTGTCTGTTGTTCTTGTTTGAATAGTATGTACTCCCTCATGTTTCTGAGATTCACCATCTCAATACTATGTATTATTTCATAAGTGAAGGGATATTGTGTTATCTGAACTTGAAGAGCACTAAGAATGGTATCAGGAGCGGCCCTGATCAGCTTGGAAGGAAGAATACATTATGTGCAGGGCAAACCTGAACAATTCTTCCTGTCTGATTTTCCTATCAGATATCACCAGAAGGTTGTGCTGCTGTTCAGAGGGACCTTGACAGACTTGAGAAAGGGATAAACTAGAACCTCATGGAATTCAACAGAGGGAAATACAAAGTGCACCTCTTGGGGAAACACAACGCCATGCCCCAGTTCAAACTGGGAGATGGCCAGCTGGGAAGCAGCTTCAGAAAAGGCCCTGGGGGTCCTGGTCATGGATGTGCCTTCATGGCAAAGGTCAACAGCATCATGGGCAAAATTAGGCAAAGCATTGCTAGCGGACTGGGAGAGGTGATTCTTCCACTTTGTTCAGCCCTGGTGAGACATCTGGAGTGCGGTGTCCAGCTCTGTGCTCCCCAGCATAAAAGAGACATACTGGAATGAGTCCAGTAAGGGGTAACAAAGATATTTAAGGAATTGAAACATCTGACCTATAAGGAGTGGCTGAGAGAGCTGGTCTACTCAGTCTGGAGAAAAGAAGGTTCAGGGGCATCTTACCACTGTGTGGTAAGATAACTTATCACTTATTACCTGCTAGGGGGAGTAAAGAAGATAGAGCCAGGCTCCTCTCCGTGGTGCACAGTGACAGGACACAAGGCAGCAGGCAGTAACCAAAACACAGGAAACTCCATTTAAATATAAGATAACACTTTTCCTCTGAGGGTACTTAACACTTGAAAGAGGTTCCCAGAGAGGCTACGGAGTCTCCATTCTTGGACATACTCAAAACCCAACTGGACATGGTCCTGGGCAACCTGCTCTTGCTGCTCCTGCTTTGAATTACAGGGGTTGGACTAGATGATCTCCAGAGGCACCTTCCAACCTCAACTATTGTGTGATTCTATGAAGCATATAGAAGTGTTCCACTTGTTTGGTGGGCTAAATGCATCAGTTTTCTTGAAGATTTTCAAACTCTTAATTTTGTGGGAATGAAGTAACAGTGAGGAATATGACCCCAAAATGGGAAAACAGGAGCAAGGGGGACATACCTATTAGACAACCTCAAAATACCAGCATGTGGAAGCCAGCGTACACAGACTGAACTTTTGTTAGCTAGATTGTGTAAGAGGATGAAGGGGGTAGGGGAAAGTATTGACATAGACCACAGCACTGCACAAGGAAAATAAAGGAATTTGGACTGAACTGTGGAGTTTTTTGCTCATCTTGGCTTAAGTTTTTTACACCACATGGATACTTGAAGGAAGCAGAGGTCATTCCCCAACAAGGTCTGTGTAACAATCTTACACTATCATTTAACAGAGGTCTGTTTGACTTTTCTTTCACCTTTTCACTTCAGCAGATGTACTGAACAGGTACTCCTGGTTCACACCTAGCTTGAGCAGGTACATTGCTTCATCAAAGCCCTTTCTGCGTTACTGTGTCTCCCCATCCCAATGTGCAGAAAAGGAAATCCTCCCTGATGCTCAAAGACTAAGAGAAGGAGATGCCACTGCAAGAGAGCTTGCTTTGAGAGAGCTCCCCAGGGAGGAAAACAATGGGACATATTGCGGAGCATTCCCACCAGCCTCCTGACCCTATCAGCAACCTCACTGCAAAAGAGACAAACACAGAAGAGATTTTAACTTGCGACCATGCAAACACATTCAGATTCAAAATGCAAGTACGCATATTCTTGATAGTCCTTCAGAGCTTCTGGGAAGCACTGGGCAAAACCACATGTAGGAGTATGTATTAAGACCACAACACAGATCCATCTGAGTGGCAAGGATGAAACATAAAGGATTGCCTTCAGACACATTTTGACTGGCAGTCTGTAATGTTTTCTTAGCCAAGACAGTTACACAGTTAGAAGCACAAGGTCTGTTCTTGTTTCCTTACATTTCCCTTAGCAGTAGTTATGCTACAGCTAATCAGGCTGTAGATCAGTGCCAGCATTTACCCTGAAGTTGCAAAGGTAGCTAAAAACAGGTATTGAAAAGCCTGGATGACCCGGTTCAGGCAGAGTGGTAGCTGACCGCTGCTGTTAAACAAACATGCATGCTCATATACACAAACCTCAAAAGGGTGCTCAAGGAAAAATAGCAAATGCCTCATGATCAAAGCGAACAAGAGACGGTAAAAGTGGTAATTGTAGACTAGGGGTTTTGGAAGCATATACTACTGTGGTAATATATCTATGTTATATTTCACAAAACTTTGCTTAGACTTTAAAAGGAGCTAAGAACCACAAAGAGACAGCGGTCTTTAAGATGCCAGAGGTTCCACATCCCCACCAACAGTAAGGGGTTTACCTAGCAGGAGATCAGTAGGACAAGCAGCTTTATCTTTTCCCCATCCCTTCCCTGTTTCAGTCACCTCTCAACAAGACATTTCCTGTTCTTTGCCCCTTCGCACTACTGTTCCTGTCAAGTTGTAACATCATCCATCTTCTGCAGAACCTCTTCTCCCTCGCTAAAATTCTGGCAGCCAGTTTAACTCAGAGCTGTTGCACTGACTTAAAGAAAGCTACTGGATTTTACAGGGGTAAATATCTTATCCTGCATACAAAATTTCTGGTTCAGTATTGGGAATAAACAGAATCCTTCCAGGGGAGGTCCTCCATTAGGATCAACTTCTGTTTAAATCTATTTATTGAAGTAATATTACTTCAAATCATACATGCAGTGCCTCTGCAATGGCATCCTAAGTTGTGAACTTGAAAATAAAATTGGTTTCTAATTTAAAACACTTTTCCATTTTATTGGAGGCTCAAAGGAAGTTAGTTCAGAATTGGGCATCATCAGCTTCACTAGTATCCGTTTAAAAATGAGTGTCTACCATTCATCCCCAAATCAACTTTTCACAGCTTTATTTGGGTACACCCTTCACATATGAAAGCAATGAAATTTTACTGGAAAACATGTTCTTAAGCTAACTGTAGAGAGACAGAGCTTGTGAGCAGTTCGAGGAGAAGGCAATGGCATGCAGGAAAAGAGCCAGACCAGGTACATAAAGCATGGTACCAAATACACCTTTTGCAACTATGACAAATGTCCTTTTTATCACAGTACACCGTTCCTTAGTGAAGGGCAATGCCCTCCACTGAGCTGGGTCTGTCACAGGGAAAACGTGCAGAATTAGATCTCCAGTCAGCCATCCCCGTCAACGTAGCCTCAAGCTGTTTTAAAAATACAACTGCCCCCCCTTCTGGCCAATAATGACTCCCAAAAGTGTTTTTGCAAGACATTTCAGGCTAATTTTCAACTGTAATTTAGTTTATAGAAGTTAATTAGGCCTGTTTTAGGATATAAACTTTCAGCCAAAGCACAAAACTTCCAGTAAGTTTCAGAACACTTTTACGTTTATTTAGAAAATATATATATGTATTTCTTTGCTTGATGAAATGCTAAATTCAGGGCTAAATATGTTTGCGCATCAATTATCCAAGGTAACAGGAACAGCTCTGATGGAACAAACCAATGGTTACTATTTGATATCTCAGGACCAGGCTCCCTGTGACCTTCCAGACCTTCAGGGCCTGACTTGGTCAGGAGTGGTGCCAGCTCAAGGGACTGAAAGTGACAGTGACATCCATGCAGTGCTGTGCCATCAGAGGGGAATGCTGTTGGACCCAGACTGTGCACGACTGCCTTAGGTAGCCAGTCCCCATCTAGGTGGTCAGTTCACAGATAACGGCGAGGTATGACGCCATGCATCAGCTTAAGGCTTGGAAGGAAGAATAGTTAATGGAGGGAAATTGCTGGAATATAAACATTCTAATGACTGCTTTTTAAGTGACTTAGAAATAAATCTCACAAACAATACAAACACCCATTTATGTGCCATCCAGATAACAGCATTCAGTGTGAGGACAAGAAACTGTGAATAAGGAGTAACACAGCACTGCTGTACAAGTCCGGTCTTTCCATTCAGGAAGAGCATATTCTTTAGCAACCTATGCCTTTCCTCCTCTCTATCTGGTCAGGGGAAATTTTATTTCAGCATAATTCCTATATACTTTTCCTGATGCTGAGATAACGAATAGGAATGTGTAAAGGCTATTTTCTATATAATTACTTCCAACTGATGCAGTGATAAAGACAGGAGAGAAAACTCCTCCACAAGCATCTTCCCACTTTAGTGAAGCCGCATGAAAATACACAGCAGAACTGAAAACCTAAACAAGATTGAAATGTTTCATACCAGTATGCGATATGAAACATACGAAATGTTTCATACCAGTAGTTTCCTTTTTTATTCTATTTTATTTTATTTTATTTTATTTTATTTTAATTAATTAATTTATTTTTTAAGGAATACTAGCAAACGAGAAGTATCACTCACTTGGAAAAAAAAAAAAGTATAACATAACTGTGCTACAAAGTTTGATACCAGTGGACAAAGTATTGGCAGGCTCTGTCCTCACAATCAACAACTGCTAAGTAGATGCACTGAGTTGCTTAAATGGCATATCTGAGGATGGCTACTCATGTGAATTTGACACATCTGCAGAGCCAGGAAATTATCTGATCTGTGGCCCTTAACGTACCTGTATAGTTAATATTAGCCTGTCCTGTGAAGTTCTCCTCTTTGTAATTTCTATAGTTTCTCTACATGAAAAATTAAATAACAAAAAATGGAAGTGTGAAAGTACCTGATTAGTTATCTGTTGTTGCAATTTTTCTTCAGATGCTGAAAGAGAAAGAAAATAATTAGTTTGTACATATTTTAATGAATATGATAATGTACATACACAACAATCACTGTAAAGTCAGGAACAAAAAAAAATCAAACGTAATTAAGAAATAGTGTTTAACATGAACAAATGATTTGAAACTTATAAACAGAAATCCAAAGGAAAAGGAAAAAAACAAGCTCCTCTTAAGCAAAATACCATAAAAATAAGATTGAGATAGGTATCCAGTCTTACTAATCTGGTACCCCACAAGGAATTGCAACATACAAAATGAAGGCAACAAATTTCAAATACGTTCTACAAAGCTCTTAATTAATGTTGTGAGATGTACTGCTGCACATATACGTGCCTGAGAGACTGGTAGCATCCAGCTTAGGATTTGAGCATCAGAGGAGAAAAGCAGCTTCTGCTGTTAACCTGAGATAAAATTACGTGCCTGTGTCATGACTGAGGGTAGGCGCCAGCTGGCTCAAGGGAGAAATTCTATCCTGATAATATCCCCAAAGTGATGAGTTGAGTTACGGTCCCGCTCCCTCATCCTGGCCTTCTTCTGCAACGTCCTTGAGCGTACTCCTGAAGACATGATGAAAGCCTAGAAAGAACATTGCTTTCCTAGAGCCATCTGGGACCCTCACAGCAGTGCCATCTCAAACCTCTTCTTTCCTTTTAGATCAAACGGGACAGTAATTTTGCCTCATTTACCATTCCCATGCACTATCTGTCAAAAGGGCAGCTGGTATCAATTACCCTCCCTTTGCTACTGGAGACTATCCACACGTATCAGGGAAAATCAGGAATTTCGCACTGACCTATCCAGCTAGGCTACATGTACCCACAGTGTTTTTTAAGTAATAATGATAGGACACTGTTTATAACCTGTCAGTATCACTATTAACTGTCAGGGCAGCCTGTTTCTGCCTAGCACGGATGGCTGCCTCCTTCAGCACTAGAAATGATGCTCCATTTCAACTAAGTGTCTTTGCATTGATGTGTGTGGCACAAGATAGAAGTTTTAAAATCAGATGAAAATATTTTAAATGTTAGAACACACTAATAATTAAAGGAAAATGTTCTTCCCTACTGGTTGCTGAGAATTCTCCTATTTTCAAGGAAAGCATTATAGATAATTTAGATAAAGAAAATTACTTCAGGCTATATTATAAGATTGTCTCTTATGATAATTATTTCCTGCCTGCTTCTGTTGTGTTTTCATTTGCTAAATAAATAAATAAAAAAAAACATTTTTTTTCTTGCCTCAAAAAAAAAAATCACAAAAACCCCATATAATTTAGAGGAGAATTTTCAAAACGTATTCCCTTGTTCACTGAGATCATCTTTGGAATTAATGGAATTTTATCATGTAACTAATTTTTAACCAAATAGATTGTTGGTAATAGAAGATTAAAGGAATATGTGTTTTTAGCATTCTGTAATCATATACAAGTTGCTAGGAAAGCACAGTGTTTGAAATCTCTGGTTAGATCAACACTATTTTGCTCAAAGGTTTGTGGACTTTGAATACTGATGCTTTCCTGTTTCCCAGTACATTTGTTTTTAGGCTATTTTGATTCACTTTAAAGGAATTTTAATAACTTTCTGTTGACAGCATGGACAGCTGGTCTTGAGAATTAGTGAAAATTCACTTGCTGACTGAGGAAGGAAGTGACATCAATGAGTTTCTAAAGTCAGCCCAGAGGGAAAAGTGCGCTCCGTGAGAGTAGCCTTTCATGCCATTGTATTGCCAGTGATGCATCAAGATGCAAATTGCATTATCAATCAAACTTGTGGTTTCTACCTCAAGCAAATATAAAAATGGACACAAAGACTGGGAAAGACCTGTCTGGCTACTTCTGACATGGCTAAGGAAAAAGTGAAGATGAATTTGTGTAGCTCTTTCTTTGTTCATTCTTAGTTCTCTTTATTTATTTATTTATTTATTTATTTTTGTCAATTTAAATACAACAGTATCTAGGAGAAGGCAGTTGCCAAAGCGTCTGCATGATATACTGGTAATGATGACATGGGTTAAATAGGACAGAGATTGACTAGGCTGTTAAGGACAAGAAGGAGATCAAATTCAAGGTCAACAGCAAACTGACTACTGTGTTCTCCATTTACTCACTAGATGATCCTTGTCCTCATCACGAAACTACATGAATTTGGTATAGTCAGCAGTTATGCTCAGAAGAGGCCAAGATCTGTAATAACAGAGATGCTGCAAATTAGGGTGCAAATACATTGGCACCATTATTTCAGGAAGTCTGTGAAGTCCTGATGTGTACTGTACTTTTGTTTTAAGGTGAAAAGCTACAAAAAAGTGGAAAAAAACATGAATGCATGAAACAACACCTTCATTTTCCTTAGCATGAATAGAATAGCCTTTTATTTCCCCCTTCCTCACTGTAATAGATCATCATTAAGTTTAAAATGGGCATTCTTTCATTAACAGCAACTATTAAATAAAAATGTCCCTCCAGAATTCAGCTTAAAAAAATAAATATATATATATATGTTTAAAGGCACAACTTAGTAACACCTCTAGCACTGAAAGGTGTTCACGCTTTCAGCTGTCAGTTAACAGTAGGGCAGTAGAAGGCTTTGTCATTGAAATAACCAAAATTTTGTCTGTCCTGCTTTGTATTTTATTTTTATTTTAGAATGACTTTTAGAATGGCTAGTCACTAATCTGTGTTTTACTTTAGGCACCCATAATGTTGAGAAGGATGTTTCTGTTTAGGTGCTTTGTGATCACTTGTTATGACTGTCATCATTCTCTGGCCCCATTAGAGAGAAAGGTCCAAATTCAAAGGACACGAGGCAACGGGACACCAATTAGACCAGAACTGTCAGAACAGGCCAGTCAGTCCCAGAGGTAACACCTGCATTAGGCTCATGACATTCACATAATTCCTGAGCATTGCCAGATGTTTCATTACCCATAGACCTTCAACACTAAATTCAAAATTTACAACAGCTTTTCCTGAGCCACTGCAGTGAGACAGCAGCTCGTACAAGATGAATGGATGCATGAACATCAAACTAATTGGGGAATTTACTGCCATCTGGAAATTTGTAAGAAAGTTGCTCAGCTGGTAGTCAGTGTAGTCCAAGAGATGTCTTCTGCAATGTGAATGGGTTGTTCTTATCCTGTATTTCTCCTAAAACTTTTTTTCCCCCCTACATGTTACAAGGAAAACTGTTCCTACCTCAGCTGAGTAGTGCTATCTGACCAGCCTTGACAATGCAAGCATATCAGACGATCTCCATCATAGACAACTACACTCCACTGATGTTTTGCATCAGAAGACATGTATTTACCAGTACCAACTGGAATTCTTACTTGCTGAGACTCTGCTCTCCTGCCACTCTAACTGAAGCTAAACTGGTACAACTGAGACAAAACAATTGTTGAAACCCAGAAGTGGAGAAACAAACCTCCCAAAATAATTTTTAGTGATACTTTTTTTTTTTCTTTTTTTCTGTCTCTCCAATCACAAAAAGTGGAAAACACTACCTTTATGTGGTTTTGGATGATTGAGATAAATGGCTTTCTTGGGTTGACCTCAAGCTGTATTGTTTTAGAAAAAAATAAGAACCTTACAGCAAACTTTCTTTAAAAGATTTCTCTGTATTTCCATCCACTAATTAGTACACCGACTCCTGCTTCCAGAGCAAGGTGGGTTTTTCAATGTTTTGCTTACTTGTTCTTATGATATGGAAGATTACCTTACTGAAAGGAACAGTGTACATTTTCCAATGTAACTGACCACTGTAAGACACAAGAGCATGTCGTAATTGATGCTGTCACAAGGAACTGCAACACCAACTCCTCAGCCTTACTCACCCAACCTACACAGGGAACAACGCGTAATTATGCACACTGTGCCCTGCTTACCTCCACACAAAGGAATGTGATATTTGTGCAGGTTTACAGATTAATCTGCTGTAATTCCTTTTAATGTTAAACTACTTCCAGCTCAAATATAATTAACATCACCAGGTACAAAAGATTGATTAGAAATATGAGCACACTCCATCAGAACAAATAACAGCTTGATGCTGTTTCTTATGTTCAAATAGTTGGACACATTAGGAATTTTGACAGCACGTTTGTTCCCTAAGTATATAGCAAAAGAAAAAAAGGTTTCATTTCAAAAGGCAAAAGACTACTACTGCATTTAATTAGTGTAAAATCCCTTAAATACACAGATCTGCCAATTTATGTGACATGACTGCTACAAGTCCTAGCAACAAAGGATTTCTTTCTTTTTTTTTTTCCCCAAAATCAAATACTGATTTATTTTTTAAACAAGAGGGGGACCCTCTGCCTTGCCCTGAAACAGTCATATTCATAATCTGAAACAGCCATATTCACTTAGGTATGAGGGGAACAGCACTACAAGGAAATCAGTTTTGAGGAGAGAATTTGATATTCTAATATCAATTTAATTTTGTTTTTCCAGTTCGTGACAGAAACACTAACAGCTTTGGATTTTACATTATTTCTATAGACCTAAATAAACACATATGCAACCTATTTGGTTATGATCCATGCCACTTTCATTACTGGTTTCCTAACCTACCAGAACAGTGAAAGGAAACCAAACCACTCATTTCTGACAAATTTTTGCAGCAATTTCTAATGGTGCCAGAGCCTGAAGAAGAAACACTCAGATTTAGTTTCAGAGTTTTAACTGAGGAGGTGTGGCACTAACAGATTATCTTCTGAGAAAGCCTGTAACTTGGCATAGAAAGATTATAATATTTAGGACAAAAACATACATTTCCTATAAATTAACTGCAGAATCTCCAGGACTTGTAAGCTACGCAGTTCCTTCAGATACACATCATATTTTCCTCTGAATATGGAATTTGGAAAACTGAAACTTAAAGCATTGCCTTCAAAACCTAGTTTTGCTTATTTTTGCACCTCTGTGATAATTATGCAACTGAATATGATTATGGTGGCCTAAAATGTATTAATCACATCTTCATGGTCTTGCATAATCCTTCTCAGCTGTCACAATGCCAACTCATAAGTTGCCCTGGCAGTAGGAAACATAAAAAGAAACTCAAGTTGATACTGATTGAAGCAAATGAAGGAAAGTTGTCCATCTCAAAACACTGAAATTCTCACAGCATTCCAAGGTCTCCCCAGCTAATTTTTCATGATTACTTGTGATACGAAAACAGACCTTTAATTGTCAGTTTCTAATAAGGATGCAAAACTGTTCTCTTGGAGGTTCAAAGGACCCTGGGAAACTAAACATTTACGCAAGCTCCAGTAGTCAAAAGTCTTGTGTTGATTAACATACACCATTCAGTTTCCACCTAACAAATTCAAAACAAAAAGAAACCCCAAAGGAAAAAAAAAGGGGGAAAAAAAGTGTTCCTGGTCTGACAAAGAAACATTAATTTTAATAGGATTGAGGACCTTCATTCATTAATTCTGTGCATAAGAAAAGAGGGAAGGGTGCAATACAAATACATTCTTGGGCCAAATTCTGCATTGGTTAACACTGTGTATCTGTACTTATGGCAAGGAGACATTAGAAAATAAGTTAATTAAAGATTTGGAGTTTTACCTGCCTTCTCCCACATCAGCACTGACAAATATTTTCAAATGATAGAGAATTACCAGTATGCCCACTAACATAATTGGTAAACAGGCTTGTCCACCAGTTTTCTCCTATCTGGTTGTGCTTTGTATTTCTGGGAAAATGGAAAGTAAAGGTTTGTCACCTTGTTCCTTTAAGGATGGAAGATTGAGATAATGGAAACATGCCAGACAACGTATTTGGTTTTAAGATCAACACAATATTGATATCATGCTTTGGACGGTTTCCAGCTCAACATTGTATATTTATTTTGAATGCCTATTTGGCATTCATCCTGTATCCAGCAACAAGAACAGTTTGTTTCAATTTTGTTTTACAGCTCATTATGCAACTGCTTTGAAAAGCTTTCTTTTTTATCTAACTACTTCACAAGTTTTTCAGATTCCTGCTCTCCTAAGGAACCAAATGGAGCAAACCATGGAATCCTACTCATCTTCAATTAGGCAAGCAAAGATCAGTTAATTACGGCTTAGCAGATGCATTTCCTCAAACTCCATCACAGTGTTCCAAATCACAGGTAAAAACTGCCTCAGTTCTCACATTGCATGGGCCATTGCTTTTTCATTTTCATTGCTTTTTCAATCAGATGGACCACCAGACTCCACTTTCATATTGCTAGGTATGTACAGTGCTTTATATACTGATCGTCTAGAGCATCGATCACCATCTGTTAAAATGTCTCTCTGACTACACTCCAGTGTTGAGCTCAATTGCTTATGCGATCATCTTCCACAAAGTAGGTTTCTGGGCTTTGACACAAAACAATCTGTTTCCACCTGTCAGCTGGTCCATTGCAGCTTCCTATATTAAGTCTCTTTTTTTGTGTGTACTAAATGAGAGATGGTTCCCCTTGATTTCTTTCCACTGAAAGGAAACTATCTGGCGTTTACTATGTGAGCAGCAACCTAAGAGCTATCACGAAGGAAAAGACCATGAAGAGTAACTAGTGCATGCTTGTACATACTCATGTACCCCATGCAGAAATAGAGCTATGGACATACTGCTATATGTTTAACATATCCTGTTACAGCCTTAGGCAGCTGAAGCTTTGCATTGCACTGACAGTACGGCTAAAACTTTGCAGTAGTTTGGATTTGGTTTTGGTTCCTGCTTAGTTTCTGTTCACATTAAGAACATATGGCTGTCCCCACCCAGACAAGGAATGTGACCACAGTTGAAAATTTTAGTCAGATTAACTATTTTGAGGCAAAGCCATATGGACTCATGACGTCCAGTGTGGCATACATTAGAAAAGGTCAGCTGATGATCTTTCATTTGTAGTGAAAATGAGTGAAAGTCCAGCTGTGAAGCATACCATGCCCATCCAATCTTAATTAGAATGGTCTGGAAATGGTATATGAAGATGAAGGCAACAGTACCAAAGGCAAGCAGCACACAAAGTTCGACATGGTTATGCACACAGAGCCTCTTTTTTTCTTTTTTTTCCTTTTTTTCTTGACTCACCTGCTGGGACCATTGCACCACAAACATCAGAGCTACAAAGCTTCTTTGGTTTGAATCAGAAGCAGTGGCATGCAAGATGAGCATGCAGCAAGCCCAAACAGGGGTAGAAAAATCCAGCTTCTTGGCACTAATTACAAAGTAGAGTCCCACAGCAAAGTCTCCATGGGAAGTTTTAGTCTACAGTTTCTGTATTTCAGAAATAAAAAGGATATGAATTGTCTATGCAACATAAGGCCAGGAAGTGACCAGTGGTGATGAGAGCAAATATTCTTTCAATTTACTACTCATTCTGAGTTATGCCTACATAAACAAACTGTACTTGTTTGAATCTGCCATGTTTCTTTGTTTAAGGTCTAAATATGTCATTCTAAGGCACGCTCTTAGCACATTGGCCTCAAATAACTTCACTGAAATTATTCCATTTCAAAGCAAAATATTCCCCAATGAGAATGTGACACTTAAAGAAAGACAGTGCTCACATTTGTAAGGAAAATTACGTGCATGAGAATTTGCAATTAATCCATGAGTAAAGAACAGGGGGGGAAAGGAAAAGGTGAAATAGGAGCCCTTTGAAATAGAACCTCAACAACTGGAAAACTAAAAAATTATCTACAGGATGATTTTATAGTTAGAGAAAACTAGGAGGAGAAAAGTGAAAAGAAATAAACCTCAAATATAACCTTTCCTAATGCACAGCTCTGCATTTAGATTGGTCAGATTCAAAACAAAAACCTGCAGCAATCAGTTGCTGCAGGGAGTACAAATTTATCTATGTTTTGTATAACTAGAATATGACCTTTCACGACCAACTCTAAAGCTTGAATTCAACTATAGTTATAGGAAGCCATTTGTTAAAGGTCACCCATGACTGAGAATATAATATGAATCTAAGATGCACACAGGTTCAGGTTTGTGCTAGTCATAAGAAGTTGGGGAGAGAGGAGGGTGAGAAGCTCAACCACTGCTGCAGATTTGATTCTCAAACGGATTTGGATAGTTTGACAACACTGTTTAATCAAAGTAGTTGATTTCTGATACATGAATTATTAAGAGAATACACGGTTTTAACATTTGCCATTTGTGACTACATTACTGAAATATTACCAAATAAGGTTATATTACCAAGTAAGACTACTTATTTTTTTATTGTAATTTGAGTCAACTCTTGGTAACTAGAGCACTGTAAAACCCCCTCTTCCCACAGTTTCTCCATCCTTTGAAAAGATCATGCAAGCTCAGTTATTACTGTTATAAAGAAGTAAGATTCTCAGGTTAACATAGGAGTACAGAGCTAAATTAAACAGCTATACCAGTCTTTCTTCAGAGGCAGCTTTAGTTTTATTTTATTTTATTTTATTTTATTTTATTTTATTTTATTTTTTTAAGATAGTGGATGGGTTATATTTTAAGGAGCTCCTTGAAAGAAGAGCCCATAATGATGTACAAAAAAACCTCAACAGGAAAATTTCCATAGACATATAAAAACATTTCAGCCATGTTCTCTGAACATGTTCTTCAAACATGAAAATTCAAACTGTATCCTCCGTATTGGAAAGATAGTGGACTAGGAAAAAAGTTATATAATAATCTATGTGTAGAGGTCAAACAAAATTCCCATGAGAGAGCTATTTAATCAGAATCTTATGAGATGACCTCCCCCAAAGTCCGAAATCAACTCTGAAGCCCAGTCTGCAAAGGATATAATACTGCTACATGAGACCATATTTTGGCTTTTGAAAAAAAAAAAACAAAAAAACAACCCCAAAACCAAAAACAAACAATCAAAAACCTTGTATGATTAATGTGTTTAAAGATAAACCTGCAGCTCAAGCTTGTAATATGCCCTAGCACTAACTTTCTCTAGCCAAGTAGCAACTGAGCATATATTGTATGTACTGTAGGTGATTGCAACCACCTCCTTTCCCGCAGGTGAAATACCCTGATGCTCCAAGCCTTACAAACAGCACCATACCCTGCTTTGGCAGGAGGCTTTTGCTTACTTTAGAAATCCCCACTGTGACTCCCTCTAGGTGCCATCCTTGCTGTGCCAATTCTGGTATTGGCAGTGCTCAAAAGTGGGAAGTGGCAGGGGTGATGAAGCGAGTTCAGCTGGAGAAATAATTATAAGAACTGATCTCACATATGTCACCGAAAACATGCTTAGATGTTTTCCTTTAATTAAACAGAGACTAAAAATAACTGCAGTAAGGTAATATCCAGTGCCCAGAAACTGTGAGGTACCCCAATAGCGACAGCCTGAATGATGCACTGTATCAATTTGATCACTCAGGCAGAGGCTAAGGAGTTGTTCTCAGGTAGAGCGCACCTTTTTCACACACACAAGGGAAACTCTCAAGTGGGCTTTAAAACCACACCTGCACGTTTTGCACACACGCATTTTCTGCCCCCCCAGAATAATACTGCTGCTTGCAAAGGACCATATGCACGTACCTAAAAGCTGGTACCTTGGTACAATTTGCATCCATAAAAGGTGCAGGTGCAGCTTTATGGAGACCTACGAGAAGAACGTGACCATGCAGCATACTATTTACATAGCAGCCCTCAGAAAACAAACTAAGTAATCTTCCCATTCGTCACTGTAGGATGTAATGTGCGTAACAAGGGGAGGTAGAATTTTACAACTAAAATCACAATAGCTGACGGACTACTTTAAGAGACAAGTCTACACAGTCCTGGTTTGCAGACCATGGGTGTGCATTATTACTGACAGCAGTGACAGTAACCCAAAGTGAGGGCAAGATTAATGCATCTTCTGCAAAGATGAGAAAGTGTAAAGAGCTCTTTGAGAATTCCTAAGTAATTAAATTAAAAAATATTTTTATGAATGAAAAAGCTCACCACTTTTACGTTTCACATCTCCCCAGTGAACTGTATTCTTTTTCAGGCATTAAAAAAAAAATCCTGTGTGCCTGACATGAATCAGCAATATGAATTACTGACCAAGTAAGCTTCAGCAAGTGCTAAGTGACATATTCATAATATGGTACCATTATTCACATGTGAATTACTACTTTCTACTGAACTGAGCACTCAGGATGAGACATTTCTCTTTCCTTCTGGCAGGGGAACTCAGTCAATATTGTGTCTGATTATCAACAAAACTTAACATATTATTGGCTTACTGCTAACTGCAGGGGCAAGGTTTTCCTGTATTTCCACAGATTAAGGAAAAAAGGCATATTTCTATTCAGCTTATTATTACTTTTTATATAACTGAACATTTCTTTTTATAAAATCTAATTAAAGAATGTGAATAGAAACAAAAAGGCAATGTGGAAAAATTCTCTTCAGATTAGAAAGTATATTGGACTAAAGCCGCTCCAATTGATATTACTTAAATATTTAGTGAACAGTAAAATACCCAATTTTACAGGGCTGAATTTCCTATCTTCTAGGGGATCTAAAAAAGAAAATGTGATAACTGAGCATTCCACACACACCCCAATAACTTTTGGGCATCACAAACATATTGACCTTTTGCTATAATTAAAGTGATTTGTATACTTGGGATTGTTTACAGTATAAAGGCTAAGTGCAAGTATTGCAGGTATAATGAGAAACAAATCTTCAGAAAAATTAATTTTGTGTCCTTATGTTGCTAGCAGGGAGTTCGAGGAGTGAGCAGCATTTTTAAATAGATAGTTAATTAGGTATATAGGTGGAAACTTTGGAATAGCAGAGCTGCAAGCAACTCAGAGTTTCAGATTTCTTCTGTTCATACAAACATATCAGTAATGTCCATACTTTCAACAGCCCACACTTTTCACCCCCTTGGATTACACACAACTACCTCACAGAATCACAGAAGAAAAATACAGATGCCTATGGTTCCTACTGCATAGCCTGAAAGTTAAGCCCAGTATAGTAAAAATTACAACAGTCACAGTCACTGGAATAATAGAAGCTGGGATCAATTCCATTAATGCCAAGTTATTTGCTGGAAAAGGAAAAACAAATAGCATCACACAACCACCTCCTAGTATTCAATATACAAATGATCTTAGTAAAATCACCCCTTGAGACAAACTACAGACCCACAACTTTTCTTAGTGTTTGGTTTCATGACTGGTCTAAACTGCTTCAAGCCTGGCAAAAATGGAGAGCGCTTTTGCCACAGTGATGTGCTTTTCCTCCTCCATTATGACAGCACTAGTGCCCTTGCATTGTGTGGTCAAGACGTATCACAGACCCAACTCAGCTAAAAATCCTCATCTTGCTTAATAGGCTGATTTTTAATCACATCAGCTCAGAAAAGCCACATGGGCTGTACGGATGGAGATGCGTGGCTGGGGATAACAGAGGGGGCAAGGAGAAGTCCCCTTCTGAGGAAGCTCACACGTGGATCAGCATAAACCTGCTGTAAATCCACATCGTCAGAGTCCTCATCTGTTCAGCTGCTACTGAACCATCAGCACCAGAATACCAATATTTGTCACAAATGACTGAACAGTTCAGATGAGCAACAATAACAAGTCTCTTGACTGCCTGCTATTTTCCTTCAGGGCTTGCATCGTATGGGACGCCTTTTTTTTTTTTTTTTTTCCTTCTCTACTCAGACACACTGTCTATTTGGATTTCCAAAAGGTATTTGATAATCTCTCACACAAGATTTCTTAAGGTAACCTAACAGGCACAGAATTAGAGAGAATATTTTTGCATGAATTTGGAAAATATTTAAAAGATAGCAAATAGAGCATAGGAATTAAAGGTCATTTCTCACTATGGAAGAAAGTCAGAAGCAGAATCCGGCAGGAGGCTGAGAAAGGACCAAAGATGTTCAGTATGTTCTTAAAAATCACCTGACAAAGGGACTGAACAGGGAGATGACCACAGCTGCTGTTGATATTATTTCTACACCTGAGTAAGGTGTAGAAATGACAGAGGCTAAAGAACTTTGGACAAGAGTAAGTAAGTAATCCAGTGACATGTGAAGTGCAATTTCTGCAAATTGATGCAAGGCAGAGAAAAACATTTTTACTTTAAAGAGTGGTGGATGATGCGCTGAGTTCAGAACTCTTTGCTACTCAGGAATGAGATACTGGGGTGGCTAGACTTCTACACAAATGTCAGCTATGTGCTCACAAGTTAGAGAAAGCAAATTGAAGACTACAGGAAAAACAAAGGAACTGTTGTGTTAGCGTATAGACACACCTGTGTCTTAAATATTACATGCAATTGTGGTCCTTCAACTCCTATAAAGGATGAGACAGAAATGGCATAGAAAAAAGAGGGTAAGATGGTGGACTGAAAGCATAGAGTGGCTTACAAGGAGCAACGCTATGAAACCTGGAAAAACAATGATCCAGAGGAGATATGATAGAGATCTGCAAAATCATAAGTGACATGGAAGGGGTGAATCAGAACTGACTGTTCGCTGCCTCTTCTAACACAAGGCCAGGGGCATCGGATGAAGCAGGCAGATGGCAGGTTCAAAACAAACACGAGGAAGCAGCTCTCCACGCAACTGGGAAAGGAAACTCGGGAACTCTTCACCAGGGGATGTTACGGCTGCTAAAACTTTACATGGATTCAGGGGACAAGCGAACAAGCTGAGAGACGGGAAATCCTTTGGGGGCTGATAAGCAAACAGAAACCACCTCTGGCGCAGGAAGTCCCTGAAACACAAACTGCTGGAGTTTGGGAAAGTAATGTGAGGAGGTTTCATTGCTGTCAGGATATTGAGCAAGACAGAGACCAGGTCTGACCTAGTATTGCTGTTTTCATGTGCAACAACACAAGGCCAAAAAAAAAAAAGGCCCCAGTTTAAACTACTTCAGAGTTTGGAGACCTTCAATTGGCAGGTCCAACATAGCTTAGTGACATGCCCAGGTGGTGGCAGGCAGGGAAGACATGAGTGAAGTCAAGTTCGTATCTCATACAGCTCTCAACAGTGGGGTATACCAGACAAGTGAAATCATGTTCAGTTCTTGATCCCTATGCAGGTGAAGCCCTTTTACTATGCTGTTTTCGCTTACACTCTGTCAGTGCTGAGCAGTAAAGCAGCGTGGAAATACCAAAGTTCCTCTAGATGCCACAAACAAAACATCCCTTCTCTGCTTGTTCTGCTTTCAGGTACCAAGATCTCAGCACAAGGTCTCAGCACAAGGCTCTTTTTTGATCCTACAGTTTTGTTAAAGCACACATGGGAGACCTTAAATGTGGAAGAGCTTACACCCTTCCTTTTTGGAAAGGGCACAGTGATGGCCTCCTGCTCTGAGGAAATGCCCTACCACCAGGCTCTCCTCACGCAGGATGGTGTTGACCTCTCTCACTGAGCTGAGTGCTTAAATGAATTTCCAAGGAAAAGGAAGGAAAGACAAACTGAGTATTAAAAGTATTATGCTCTGTGTGCAAAGCTTAGGGATAAACAAACACAGACTTCCAAAGTGACTTCCAAAGTTACACAGAAAGCATACTGAGAGCACGGGGTTGAACTGCAGTATCCTAAGCCACATGCTAACACCAGACCATTCTCCCAGGTCACACACTGGAAACGTCGTGTTTAGGAGGCATTACAGGTATATATTTACCACCTGTCAATTTGGTGTTTTTTGGGTTCTGCTCCCCTGGAACTCGACAAAAATCACTAGGGAAAAACTTATGAGACTTCTTTTTTTTTTTTTTTAATAACTGAGCTGTTGTGGATTTTTGTTCATAAAACAGACATCAATTTAAAGAATACAAATAGCCCAACAGTAATCATAACAACTCTTAAACACTGCCTCTAATTATACTGCATTGATTAAATACAATTATATTTTAATTAAGCTTTGTTCATACAGTACAGCTCCTATGGCTTTCCTCCTTCTACAGGATGAAAACTCTCTAGAGTTCCATTTTCATGACAAATAATGCCTCTCTCTTCATTTATTTTCAAAATGAAAAACAAAATCCACACAAAACAATAAATGTCTCAGTTGTCGAAGCCAGGTGTCAGCTCTAAACTTCACTTGCATGGACAACCCCCAAATCAATGGCTGTAGTATTCTCACACTGAAGTCCTAGCAGGAGGCCTGCTTTTAGCAGTTTAAGATGTTACAGCTCCAACTGCTGAGTTGTGTTAATGGATTGTGTGAGTGTTCCCAGATTATTCCAATGTAAAAATCAGGCTACCTACAATCACAGCTGAAGACCAGCAAAGTGATTTGTCCAGGACCAGTACAATGGAGCAGATAGCCCGAATGTTAGCACCTAGTGCCCTCTACCTGCTTTGCTTAAAACGCATGAGAAGCAAAAAACATACAGAACTTCACTTTCTGATTTTTTTAAATTCTCTCAGCCTCACAATTAAGCTGGTCATAATCTATTTTGTAAATTACTAGAATCAGAAGTGCTATTCCCTTCTAGGCTGTAAGCTACACAAGGGAATGCCATTACAAGTGGTGCAGATATTTTACGAAACCTAATTTTCAGCTTCCCTTAATAACATTCAATCATTGGGACTGTGAATTCAGGTGTCCACCTTATCTTTCCAGGAAATGCAGCAGGAGCTATGCTGCAGTGAAGTTCATCATGACACACAGAGAAAAAGGAATTTCAGCCCATAAATCCTGGTCCTGTAATACAATCCCAGCACGGAAACACTTACGTGGGCCATCCAAGCACCTGGCACATACTACAGATGGGCAGATCCTGATGCTTGCACAGATAAGATTGAACCATAAAAGACAAAGTTTTAATGAGTATATAGCCAGCACCATGAATGGAGTTCCAGGAAAAGTTTGTCTCAATAGCCTTGACTCGTCGCCCAGCCTAAACAACATTACAATAATCCACTGTTATCATGGCTGACTTGCATTTTTAATTCCAAATTGTGCTCAAGATAATTGTTTGAATTTCCTTAGCTATTGAGAATCTACAGGATATCTATTTTCTCACTTTTTGTTAGAGGGTACACATATTCAGTAACCTCTGGATTTTCATGCTGCTTCCCTCTGAACTACAGAATAGAAAGTGTGAGCATGTCTAATTGTGGAGGGACAAAACCCCTGCAGAAAGACCTGATTACAAATCCATGGAAGCAAAGGCAGTGTAGTAGCTTTGGGTATGCACGTCCCTTAATCATAGGCAATGGTTCTAAAATACATGGTCACGGTTTCCTGTGTCTTTCCTACCTGTTGGAACATTAATGTCCCACCTGGGGGTCTTCCAAAATGTACTACAGTAGCATTCCCTCAAAGGAGACAGGAGATACAGGGAAACATAAATGCCCACATAGATATTTAGCTACCTATTTTTGAAACCATCTGAATTTCAAAGCTTTGTTGGAAACATGTTTCCAAAGACTTCATGTGAGGCAATTCAGCGCAAAATAAAATAAATAAACCATGCTTCCAGCACGGTAGGTCCTTGTCACTGCTTCTCCCCCTCCCCAGAGCCCTGTCACCAGTGGTCTGGCATTACTGTCCCCTCCTGCTCCTGGTCTCATTCAGGTTCGCATATATGGCATATTCATTCACCCCTGACACCCCTCTCGCTACAGCAGATTCATTTGACAACTCAACTTGTCAGCCTGCCAATAGCAGCTAAAATAAAAACAGGTAACACCAGACCAAGGCCTTCTATAGCAAGCTTTGGCGAGGAGCTGAGGACAACGCTGACAAACAAGCCCTACAACACAGAAGCACAGCAATACGACTGCATGCCGTGCCCGCTGAAAGCATGCGTAAGTTAATACTTGCATTCTGCACGCCTTAACATTACACTGGCCTGGCAGATAGGGTCCCCGAGTGCCTTCTTCATTCTCTGTGATTGGCAGTAACAGCCAGGAAAGAGTACAGCAAAGCCACAGGCTTGGGACACCCCTTGGGGCACTTTCCAGCCCTCTGTGATTGTTTACCCATCAGAGGGGTATGGGGAAAAGAAGTCCTGTGGCAAATTCTCACAGGCATGCAGCTGGTAGGTAAAACATAGCATTTCTTGACACAAAGACAACTTACTGGTATACAGTGAGCTGCCAATGTGCCTTCGTATGGCCAGGCCTCCAATGCATATTAACCATCACATCAGGAGCCGACTTCGGTAGAGTGGGGTCCAACAACACAAACCACTGACACACAGTGAATCCAGATGGGACACACCATGAAGCACCAAGTATTTAAAACCCTTGTGCACTCCAGTGGGCGTCCCAGGTGCTTCCTGATGGGTATGTGTGAATAAAGGCTCTGTGGTTTTTGTTGTTGTTGTTGATTTTCAACAAAAGGAGGTTTTGCCTTTTTAAAACTATAGCAGAGAGGTTTTAGTACTCAAAAGAAATGTAACTGTGTTTGTGATTATTTTCTCCCCTGCTGCTAAATACGATCATTTGCTCCACTTCGTTTTTTATTAATTAAATTAATACTAATTGAGCAGCCTTTTAGTATATTTTTAGCCTGAGTGTATTATGTGCTAAATCCTGCAGACTGTAGCCTCTCCTTTGCCTTACCCTTTATCCCCTATCCCAGAGGAAATGTTTAACTGCAGATCACTGTCCTGAAACTCTTCTGTATTAGCAGATATTTATATGTTCATACTCTTGAATCAGTAGAAAAATCAACAGATTTTTTAAAAGGTATTTTGAAGAAACTTTTACAAAACAGAAACAAAACCAAACACCTACAGCTAATTTTGTGTGACTAACTGCCCCCTAGTGACAATGTCCAATTACGAATAACTTCACAGACACTTCCAAGCCTATCTCAAACATTGGTTTTTTAAAGAAAACGAAGCAAAACAGTCAAGCATAAAAAAATAAACAAACAAAATTGTTAGCTTAAAAGCAGACTTATTTATTCAAAACATGATTCCAAATGCTTCAATTAGTCATTTCCTGCATAGGTAGCATCAAAGCCAATGTAATTCCTATAACTCAATGTATTCCTATAACTCAAAAAAGTGGTGAGTCAAATTACAATAGCCAATGAACTGATACACTTCTATGAGCTGTCTGTCACTGAGTGGTGATGCTGCATAAGTAGAAAGAAGAATTAACTCTGAGCTAGCCCTGCAATGCCTGCCTCTCAAAAAATACCTCACCCCCACATTCAAGCCTAGCTGAGACCAGTCATAGAATCACAGAATCACAGAACGCCTTGGGTTGGAACGGACCTTAAAGACCACCTAGGTCCTACCCCCTGCCATGGCAGGGATGCCACCCACTAGACCAGGCTGCTCAAAGCCCCAAGCAAAAAAGTTGCTCTCCATCTTTTTTATAAGCTCCCTTTAAGTACTGAAAAGCTGCAATGAGGTCTTCCTGGAGCCTTCTCTTCTTCAGGCTGAACAGCCCCAGCTCTTTCGGCCTTTCTTCACAGAAGTGCTCCAGCCCCTTCATCATCTTCGTGGCCCTCCTCTGGACCTGTTCTAACAGGTGCACACCTTTCTTGTGCTGGGGGCCCCAGACCTGGATGCAACACTCCAAGTGGGGCCTCACAAGGGCAGAGTAGAGGAGGACAATCACCACCCTCGCCCTGCTGGCCACCCCTCTTTTGATGCAGCCCAGGACGCAGTTGGCCTTCTGGGCTGCAAGCACACACTGCTGGCTCATGTCAAGCTTTTCATCCACCAGAACCCCAAGTCCTTCTCTGCAGGGCTGCTCTCAGTGAGTTCTTCTCCTGGTCTGTGCTCATGTCTGGGATTGCCCTGACCCAGACGCAGCACCTTACACTTGGACTTGTTGAACCTCATTAGGTTCACATGGGCCCACTTCTCAAGCTTGTCCAGGTCCCGTTGGATGGCGTCTCTTCCTTCTGTTGTATCGACTGCACTAGTCAGCTCGGTGTCATCTGCAAACTTGCTGAGGGGGCACTTGATCCTATTGTCTATATCATTGATAAGGATATTAAACAGCACCAGTACTAAGACAGACCCCTGAGGGAAACGGTTTCCCCATAACAGCCACCCACATGTGGAACAAAGATGTCTGCAAGGTGGGCACACCAATGGCTTCATTTTGTACTGCTACTCGTTAAGGTGAAAGCTGAAGGTTCACAAACTGTTCTTAATATAGAATTAAAACTGGGTGTACACACACATGCACACACACCATGCACACTCTATACACAGGTGACCAGATCTGAAGATGTTGCTTCAAAGCTATTCATTGCTGTTTTGTAAATAGGAATTCTCCCATTTTATCAAATGTAGCCTTTGGTGGCTTTTTATTTTTATTTTTATTTATTTATTTATTTATGTGGAGAATCTCACTGCAACAATTACACTTCAGTTTGTAAAACAGCTCTGGGCAATTTTTGAACAGATCACCAACAACTACTTTAAATAATACTGTTTTCTGGTATGCTTTTTAATTTTTTAATTTTTTATTTTTTAAGAGGATGTAACTTCTGTGAAAACATTTTTTCCCCTCCACACTTAATGAGCATGAAATACATTTTTCTGTTTTTTCTAATGAAGTAATAACCTTACCACATTAATTTGGTTTGCTGCACTCACTGTCTTTGCATTCATAATCAATGATGTTAGCTAAAAAAGCAGTTCTCCTGTGTGCTCACAAGTTACTGTAATATTGGGGTTTTAGTCAAAAAATACTCCTATATTCTTCTGGAACATTAAATTGCAGCCTTAAAATACAGCCTTTTAGTAAGCAATTTCTAACAGAATAAAAAGAACAGCTCATAAAGCTAAAAAGACATGGCAAAAGAGACAAATTGTTCAAATGCAGACAACATAAAAATGTACTGAAGCAAGTTCAAAACTCCTAAGGAAATTTTGCTTACTTAAAAACAACAGAAACCAGTTATAAGATGCTCTAAATTACAATTTAACCTTTTACATTTCCATCAAAAAAAGGGAATGTTTTTATCGTTAGTACCTATTCTCACGTTTTATTTTTTTTTTATTCTCAGAGTGCTTACATTGTTATTTCTTCATATTTGACACTGGCTAATATGGATAGTATAGACAATATAATACATGGACTGTAAGTGCAGACTAGCAGCCTATTCAGGGAAAGGAATAAATCACCCTTTAGTATTTTTTCAATCATGCTAGAAAAATCCAGTGCCTTCTTAAAGCTAATAAAAGCAGACAAGAAACATGCTACTCTTACACTTTCATGAGACATAAAGCTCTCCAATTCAGCGGCTGTGGAAATTTCTTCTGAACATATTAAAATGATCTTAGGTCTCTACAGAAACCCTGCTCATAAAACAAAAAAGCTGGGATAGTTAAAATTAATACATCATAAATTAAACATGCATTTCAGTATATATTAAGTGACAGGTCTCAGAAACTCCACTGCCATGCACACGCTCACAAAGCAGCAAGAACACACGCAATTCATTAAACCCACTCAAGTGTGCTAGTTCTTCCTGGCATTATTCATAATTGAAACATTTCAATTTTAGTTAACAGAAAAAAAAAACTAATTTAAAAGTAAAACAAGGAAATTAGTTCTGTGTTTCTGGATTATAATCCCATAGTGCCTTCAACTAGACATATTTAGCCTTGGGGGGTTTAATTAAAAAAGTTGTTTTTTTTTGTTTTTCTTTTTTAAAAGAGGAGGCAACATTGTCCATTCAAACTGAAATCTTTGCAGACACAGATCTCCTAAATATTTTTTCCACTATGCCATACAGAAGAAAGAAAAAAAAAAACCAATAAAAAGATCTCAACTTGTATTTTAACCGTATGCCTTGAAAATGTACTTCCTGCTGTTAAACAGGCATAAAGAACAGACTCTCCCTCTAATGGGCTTCAGCCTGGTCCTCAGAGGGAAATCCACTGCTTGAAGCAAGAAGCATAGCAAGAGCAGTGCACTCTGCAGGGCAGACTGCTGGGGTGGCAGGATGGAGTGACGGACAACCCCCCCCCCCCCCCATTCACACTGGGCAAATGCAAGTTATCTGAAAAACCTTCACCAGTTCTGACCCACTAAAGCTCCCTGCCAAGCACCTCCACAGCCATTACGTGGCTAGAACACCTCCCAGCCTTTGGGCAGTCCACATGAAAGGTGACAAAGCACCCTGAAGGAAATCAATTATTTCATTATATCGTAAATGAAAGGGCTGAGATTCAGATCTTACATCTCAGGCTCTGTGTTCACAAGTCAGAGGTGTCATCACAGGTCCCTGACCTAGGTCCCCCGTTACTCCAATTTTAATTTGAATCAATTTTGTTTGCAGAAATGAGCATGGACAAAGGGCATTTCCCTGCTCCTGACATGTTTCAGTGACTCACTGGGGCTTTACTCCTGACACACATCCACCCTTTGAAATGAAAAAATCAAACCAATACAAACAAGACCCCCTTGGAAACACATGGGCACCCTGCAAGTCTAGGCTCTATGTTATAGGGGCCAATTCACTGTATGGGCTATATGGCTGTCTAGAGCATGTGTGCGTTACACGCACAGCCACCCACACCTTTCCTAAAGCCGTGCTTTAGGGGCTCCTCAATTTTGCCCTCCAAAGAACAAGGATAATTTTTTTAATTAATTTTGAAATCGCCTTACAGTATTACCTAAGTGAAAGTGGGAGAGAACTGGGGGACAGGACCACAAGCCCTTGTGTTTTTTTTTCTCCCATTCTTCCCTTGCAATCTGCTTTTGAGTAGCTGCTGAAGACCAGATAACTGTACTCAACAGATTTTCTGTCTGACCTTTTATTATTTAAAGGCCACGTGGCCTTTTATTGTTGGACAAACAAGCAACCAAATTACATCCTGCTTATATAAAATCACGTGAAAGTTATTCTAGCACAACACCAGATACAAGAGTAGAACATCGTTCTGGGCTGCAGCAGATGAATTTCTGAAACATAGTGCTGCTCTGTTTCTGTTACCTTTACGCAAGTTATTTCAAAATAAATAAATAAATAAGTTCATGGTGAAATCCGTTTCCCTAAAAACCTAGTCTAACTTTTATACCACCTCTTCTCTGTAAACTATGGTTCATTGTTTTCACAGCGAGGCGAAACAACCATGTGGACTTTTCTATTTGCATGTCAAAAAATTGAGTTTACCTCAAAGTGGGGTCACAGTAATAGTTAATCTGCATCAGTCAAATGGGGCCACGAAAAAAATGGTACTATGTTTAAAAAAAAAAAAAATCCATCTATTAAGTCTTGGAAAACTAATTACTATTATTATCCCTTAACACAATATCAGTAAATATTTACCAAAATTTCTACAGGCCTTTTCAATTTTTCATTCAGGGGAACAAATTGTTTTTCAAAACAAACCAGCTAAAATAGTTATCATGCCATTACTTAAATAGTTTCAGCTGCAAGAAAAATATGTTGACAAGTTTACACATGCCCGAGGTCCATGAGTGCGTAAAATCAAAAACAAGTGAAATTCATTCTATTCACTTATTAGTCACATGGTATAAGAAAAGAGACAGAAACTTTTATTCTTAAATGTTGTTCTATATCTCCATAAAATCATCGTAATCTATTCAACTAGCAAGCAGTTTACCGCTGGAAAGCCAGATATTTAAGTGCCATTACTACCATACACCAGCAAGGGGAGTAGTAACATTTTGAGAACTTCCCTCTGCAATAGCAAACTATCCATAAACGCAATAATGTACAGAATATTGATGCTGCCCTGCATACGCAGTGGAAAGGACGTTTGTTCTACGGAAAGATAGAGAAATTTTAAAAACCTGAGTCTTTAAAGGCTATTTGTTTTTGAAAAGAAGATGGAAGCACACATACACACACATACAGCCTGGTATCAGCCCAATTTACACCCCAACCCTCCCCCCCCCAAAAAAAACCAACACCACACTCAAATTTGAAACTTATTTCTTATATATTTTCTCTTTTTAAACAGCAATGACTACATATTTCCATGGGAAGGAGAGACACTAATTTCCTAAGAAAGCAAACACGTGGAACTGCTGGAGCCAGTAGGCAGGAGGGCTAAGAAGTTCTCAAGCCTGAATTGTAGCCATTGCTAAGGAAAGCAAAAGATGGAGTTTTAAAACAGGCTTTCACTTCTGGATTTTGTAGTTAAGAGCTAATCTGGCACTTTCATAAAGCAGTACATTTCATAAGTGCCAGCACACTGGTCTTTTAAACTCTGCCACCTGCTAACGCAGACCTTTCCATGCTGCGGTACAAGAGGAAGAGCCGTGGCATCCCCAGAGCTCCCACAGCAACAGATGAATGAGCACTCATGCTTCCTCTTTGCTGTATCATGCCCACTCTTCCTTTTCAATCCTATACTACCATAAAGTATAGATACCTCTGAGCATTGCCCAACACAGCCGTAGTCCAGCCACTGCAGAGCAGAGGACCTCAGGTACCAAGGGGGGGATATGCTGCACCAGATATTCAAAGTTGAGAAGAAAAGCTGCTGGCTGCATTGGTTCCCCGGTTCATCATTGCAGTCAAGGTTCCCATGTTCTTACCTTTCCTACAGCACTGTGAGATTATTAGAAAGAAACATGAACCCCTCTCTCTCCAAAATCCTGTAAGTTTAAAAAAACTGCTACCCAAGTAGGTAACCAAAGTATTTAATCAACTTGTAAATATCCAAGTGTGAAGGCATCTTAGGTACTAATCATGAAATTATTATGCATGACAAAACTCTGAACAGTGTTTTGCTGTAATTGTGCATAATTTAACTCAGAAAAGCAAGAGGAGTTATATTTAGATACAGTAGAAAGTAGAAAGAGGTCAATTTGATGAGGGGGAAAAATCCTGTCATTCTTACTAGTCTGATAAAGAAATTCTTCATCCAATGTTAAGAATTTTAGGATGTTCCTTCTCCAATGTGATACCAGGGGCAACACATCAACAAGGGGTATCCACTGCAAGATCTGATATTCCAGGGCCATGTTTTTAACAGAAATATTCAGCTTTGTTACCTTAGAGTACACCTATAAACTACTGTGTGTATTAGCCATTAGAGGCAGAGATCAGTATTTTATAAGCCCAGAGTACAGCTATTACAATAAAGTGACAGAAAATTTTCCTTCCTTCTGGTAAGAAGGAATGGAAATATTAAATCACCCTCCCCCCCCCCCAAAAAAAAATAAATCTAAGCAAAACAAACAAACAAAAAAACCAGATGATCTCAGCAACTTCCTAACAGAGTTTATAAGTGAATGTTGATGGGGTCAACTCCAGGCCTGGTTTGAACGGTTTCTTGGTTTTGTCTAAGGGAAAAGATGTGAGACACAGGGTGGCACCCATCCTTGACAAACCACTACTGATACAGGAGAGGCTATATGACCTGCCTAGAGCCTCCAGCAAGGGTTTTGAGCTACCCAAACATGGATCCTTTTGTGGCCAAGGGACTGTTCAGCTAAGCACGACTGTTTGAATTGCCAAGACCATATGAAGAGATGTGTGGGCCTGTAGGTCTGCCGTTTCCCACCACTGGATCACCCTATATCCTCCTGAACTCTTATTAACTGGGCAGCAGCCACGGAAGAGTCATGGGCCTCCACATGGCATGGGACCAAGACTCTAACCAATGTTCTCTGATGCTAGCCTGAGAGCATCATTTCTTGAGGCATAATTTTGGGGCCACAAGTAGAAGTAGTATCAGAAATTTATGTCTTAATATCAGGAATGAATGCCTTTTTCAAGTAACTGTCCTCAAAAATGGTGCAAAGATCAGAGAAGCTGCTTTAAGAAACTGTCTTGATGCTAATGCAAATGGTCTCGGTTTCTTTCAGACCAGCTCTAGCACTTGACCTTTACTGCAAAACTTTTCAGTAAAGTATTCTTCTTATACCACAACCAAAATTCCTTTAACTATTTTAAAAAAGTAAATCGCATTAGCAGAAAAACATCTCCATCTTAAGAGGCAGACTCCATGAATGCACATGGATTACAAAAATAGAGGATGGCCTTAAAGACCAGTTTTCAAACTTGCCTAGATTCTGTCTGGGTTGGCAACACTTCTGAAAGAAGTCAAATAAGTGTATTTTTCCACCAAAGGTGTGCACCTTCTCAGCTTTTGGAGACTAAAAACCTGATTAATTAATTTTGATGTTGTCTGGAATAATAACCCATATTGGTTTATCTGGGAAACGTAGTATCATGGTACCATTTCAACAAAACATGGTTTGCTTTTTCCCTGAAAGAATGACAGCTTTAGACTTGTACTAAGTGATTTCACCTGCATATCATGAGCCCTACCACAGACAATCCAGTTCCTTTTGCAAATGCCATTGTGGACCCCTATGGCCATGGACCTTGCTCAGTCAGACAGCATAGAAAAGCCCAGGCAACCCCAAATACCTGGCTGGGAAATGCAGGACACGACTCCAGGTCCAAATCTGCCAATCCTTTCTGCCCATTTCCCTCTTCCAAAAGTTTAGTCTTTGTATGATAAACAGACTCATGGTGACCTAGTTTTCTCTTCTTCCTTATGTAAGCAAGCCTAAAAGCATAATTAAATTTGTAAAAACAGAATAAATACCCAAAACCGTTAAAAAAAAAAAAAAAAAAAAGATGGTGGACAGTACATAAGAAGTAGAAAGACCCCTCACTTTCTGAGCCTCCTTGCCCTGGAGTTCGCATATACATGACACAGATGCCTCCTTCTTTTTTAAGGTAGCAGAAAATTTTGTCTCAAAATCCCTTCTCATCTGCTAGACAAAAATCCAGATTAAACTTCTTCATGTATTTCAAATATACATTATCAAGAATCTTCCTACTTTTCAGTTGCCTTGAGAGCTAAGTAGAAAACACTTTTCATATTGGGGGAAAATATTTTGGGTTTTTCAAACTTTTCTCCTCCAAATCAGGAAGGGATTAAGATACAATGATTTTATAACTAAAGGGCACTTTTTGCAAATAATTTCAAAACATTTTAGCCCTTTTCTTAGGCTGTGGACTCTGACAAATTCAGAATAACTAAAAAAGGATTCTTTTATTCAGAAGATGTCAAAACAGTAATGTCAACACAGTTCTCCAAAGAAATGAATTTAAATAGAAAATTCATTTGAAACCTTGTTTCCCACACACAGTTTTACAGTTACACTGGATCAGCATTTCTTTCCAAAGGAGAATATTCTGTCAGAAAGATCTCTGACTTGCTCTAGGGCTCTACATTTACTTGTATTTTAGCAACAAGAGAATTGAAGCCTGAGAAGATGTTTTTTCTACCCTGAGTACTGCAACCCTCTTCCTTGGGGTCCAGCTGCCTGTGATCCCAGGCCCAGCACTGAAACCACACATCTGTGTTACCTTGGCTCAGACTTCTGAGAAAACCACTGAGTTGTGAGAAGGGGATGTGAGAAAGCACAGGCTAAAACCATTCCAGATAAGAATGGCAAAACTGCAGACACAGGTAAGGCTGTTGAGCTGGGGATGGCTGCCCCTACAGGATTCAAGAAAAAAAACGCACAACACTGACATGAAAAAGATAAAGCACTTACAGGTTCGAAAAAATTACTGTATCTTACCTCTTTCTTTTTGTTCTTCAATTTCTTTAACTAATGGGCATTTAAAAAGGCAATGCACAAAATAGAAAAGTGAACTGATTGCAATGGAAGCTTAATTGTAATCTAAAGTATTTGCTCATCCGTATAATCTTAACTGCTTTCCCATTGCTAAAGCAAATATTCACTATATATGAATGTACAAAACAGTATTTAGTATTGCCCTCAAATAATCTTTCAGTATCATACTTAGTTGGTGTTTTTTGTTGTTTTGGCTTCATGCTTTTATGTATCAAGGGTCTAATCTGATCTGATTATTCCCATTTTACTGCATGATCTATCCTATATCCTCATTTCATTGCTTGGAATGAATTATGCTAAGTCTGTACATCTAGTGGCTGCCTGACATACACATTTTCAATATTATTTTTAAGCCCTTACAATACAGCGTGGCTAGGGGCACTATGTGACAGATGCAGTGGAATCACTGAACATTTGAAGATTACTGCATTAATTTCATAAGAAGTGTTACATGCAGCTGCATGGGCTTGCTAGTGACTGTGTTGCTGCCTAAATGGCTGGAGGAGATGAGTTACCGCAGAAACAAGTGATCAGTAGAGGCTGGGGATACTGCCACCAGAAAAGGCAGGTTTTCTACCATAGCCAACAGAGTTGTCTACAATGAGGACATACATTATTTAATGTGTTAATTAATTCTCCCACTGTGAAAGACAGGTGACTGGCTCTTGTATTTTATTTACAGGACTTCTGTTGAAAGCTTCTTTTCTGAATAAAATCTCTTTTGCTTTAAGGAAGCCAACTAGCCACCAGTTAAACCAGTCAATTTAGTATCGGGGAAAATGGGGCAGGACAGACAAATGGCTTGATTATCACCACACAATCCAAGTCACAGAGGCACCTAGAGGTAGTTGGGAGCGCTCAGTTTGTAGGGTCGAGTTGGCAATGCTGTCCCTGGATGGGGAAGGAGCTACTTGGAGGGTGTCCAGGGAAAAAAGTGCCTTCCAGATGACCGAAGGCGGATCAGGGGAAAGATGTACATGGGTCATGACACTTTTCAGGACTGTGGCCCTTAGCTAGGCTCAGCTCTACACTAACATAAAACACGATTTCATATGCTCACA
This sequence comes from Anser anser, assembly GCF_964211835.1. Taxonomy (NCBI): domain Eukaryota; kingdom Metazoa; phylum Chordata; class Aves; order Anseriformes; family Anatidae; genus Anser; species Anser anser. The sequence continues at coordinate 48,011,808 of NC_139721.1, read as the reverse complement.
TAGCTTATTTCAAGGAAGAGGATTGTTCTCCTCTTGAATGTTGTGACCTCTCATTTAATAGCCATGACCAAAATAAACCCAGCCAGTACTTTTTACGTAAAACTGAAATGGAAGAACTTTTTCCAAAGCGCTTTCAAGACAGGTTGTCAACACTGACCATCAGCGTCTGTATGCTAGAACTCCAGCTGATCATGAACAGCATCTCATTCAGAAGCCTCTTCAGCCTTAGAGAGGTGAAGAACTAGTCTATGCATTAATATATGCTTCAGTCCCTTCAGAAACTAGAAAGGCAGAACTTTGCTGAACGGCATCACAGACAACACAATGCAGTACCAAATTCATAAGACATGGTAGTCATTTCCTACAGAATTCAGACAGATGCAAGGGTTGGATATAGAACAGGACCACACCAGTTACACTACTGTTGGTGTAACAGTAGATGATAACTGGCTTAATATCTGTGAAAAATAAAACTGAATGTTCACGCTAATTTACTGGATTAGACACCACTTTGTTCGCATCACAAAGTCATCAAACAACAGTTTCTAACGGTGCCAATGTAAATTATCACAAACAAATTGTTTCACAACTGAAATTGTAGATGTGTATAGTACTACCAGATATACTCCGAATACAAAATAGTTGTCACTGTCTGCCAGTCTTTCAAACTAATTATTTATTTTCCTTGTGGCATTACAGTGATGCATAATCTATATGCAATTCCCATCTTTTACTATTCTAATTGTATTTTCTTCCTTTTTTTTTTTTCCATAAATTCAAGCTACACACAAAATTAGAGCTCTGTTTTCACATCTGATTAATTTCATAATCATTTGTATTAAATCTGCTCCAGCTCAACCTAAAAGATAAGCAAGAAAACAGTTCGTTTTTCTTTTGGCTTAGATTTAGATTTAAGAAGACAAGCAGCAGCAGTGTGAGACATATATAATAGGGCTTAATTACATCTCATACAGACCTAATTACAAGAAGTGGCAGAAAGAACCTGCAACATTTCCTCACTGAAGAAAAATTATTAACCATGTTTGCCAAACTTTCAGTATTGAAATGCTATTAATTGCTTACTGCCTGCATACAGGATGCAATATTTTCTATTTAGGCTGATATGTATATTACAACTGCCACAAGAAACGAATAGCAAAATTAGTCTGAAGAATTTTGTAATAATATATCTATAATTTGCTCAAGATGCTTAGGGAATTCAGATTTCTGCCTCAACTGGCTCACCATTTTTTTCTGTCTTCATTTCAAGATAAAATATTGCTATTGCCATGTCCTTTTATGTCTTTTTTATTTCCCAATACGTAGACAAGATATTCTATATGCCCACTTACCTAAAACAGTCATTTCAGGTCTGGTTGATACATAAATCATTTAATCTACAGAGGAAACTTTAAATAAGCTCATTTCTAGGCACTGAAATTTGAGAAATCAAAAATTTTTCCACAATATCCTCTATGAAAATGTTAAGAAAAATTTTATTGCCAACTTCAGTTTTCCATTATTTCTTGGCAAATCATTTGCAGTTGTACACATTTATTTATGTGCAATTGATAACCTTCTGTTACAATCCAAGAGGGACAGATTTATGTTGGGGAAAAAAAAAAATCGGTATTATTTTAATTATTGTATCATTGACAGATTCACACAGGATTTTTTTCTAAATCACTTTTAACACACTAGTATGCATTCACCTCACGTTATGCACTCACTACGTGATTTATAAGTGAATTATTAGTTTACCTACTAATATTTTGAAGATACAAACAAATTCCAGAAAAAATGGAATAATTATTTCAACACTCAGTGACAACCTATCAAGAAAAAAAAAGTTCTTCCAGGAGTGCTGATTTTAACAAGAAAGGCACTTTTCACTGAAAATATCCTGACAAAAGAATTCTGAGCAGGCCTAATTCATGCCTGCCTGCTTTGATAGCATTTAGTATGGGATCATCATAGACATACTGCTTCATTAGTGTTAACATCTCCGAGCAACAGCTCTCCAGTGCTAGTTATTCAGCCTAAGCTCTTTCCTGGTCATTCCTCATAACACTGCTGAGCACTTTTCCTGTGTTGCAGAGAATGCGTATAAAATGCTAACTGCATGCTGACATTTCCCCTCTAATTGCAAGTCCTCAGGGAAGTAGGTGTAGACACCAGAAGACCACCTGGAGGTGCTGTAGGGTGGCATACCTACTGGCATCAGAGCTGCCAGGGAGGCCAGGACTGTATGGGGTGGGAGCAGCACGTGCTATATAGGGCTCTGTCAACCAGGTGTCTAGGGGCTAGACCTGTAGACGAAGACTACAGAGACAGAAGTAATGCAGACTACCTTCTATCACTCGGCACATTTTATTGTTTTTTTCCACTGCAACAAGGCATGTCTCTGGCAGCAAGGCTTTAAGTAATTTTCTTTAGGAAGGTGTTCAGTAACATGCTACACAACTCTGACAGAAAACTAAACTCCCTTCAATTTAAGTATTCCTGGCACCCAGCTGCTGCTACTCCTCAGTCATTCAGTCGTTTAATCCACTATTCACTACAGCTTTCTGTGGCGATAAGCATTAGTAGCAAGTTCATTCTCTCTTCTTAAAATAAATTGGGGGGAAAAAAAAGGAAAGTGTTATTTAGCCTCCTTACTTCTGAGGTCTGAGTATTTCCAACATACACTTGAATTTGTGCTCTGCCTAGGACTAATCCCAGTAGGTGCCAACATTTTGCTTCTCTGCCTTGCTGGCATTTTTGACAAGGGTCAGGGGGGTATAAACAGCATGCTGAAAAGATGCTGTAATAAAGATGTTAAAGATTAAAACTTGGGCTTAAATCCTGACTCCTGCAGAGTCTCATTAGTGCAATTCATCCCGACTCAATTCATCATTGCTCATTATTTGCGGTCCTTCAACTATTCTCGAGTCCATATGCCCATGTTTCTATCCAAGCCAACATGTATTAGTTATTCATATATATTTTGCTGAGATGGTATCAAAAGGTTTACTAAAATGCACATATTATATCACTTGCCTTTCATCTGCTTATTTCATAATCTTATCAAAAAGTAAAAAAGCAATCTGGCTAGATCTATCCTTTCTAAGCCTATCTGCCTTATTGCTTATGGTTCCATTATTAAATCTGAGGAAAATAATCTTCTTTAGTCCACCTCTCTGTGCATCTACCATTTGGTGTCTTTTTATGGTTCCAATTTCACTAACTCTTCCACTTTGTCACAGAACACTCTCAAAAAATGAACCCTGCTATGGGAAAAGAAATGTCTGCACCACGGGGATAAAGCTCATGGAAAGAAGCCCAGAAAGGGAAGACAAGGTGTAGCAAATTTTCTTCTTAAATCTGCCTCTTCTGACCTTACTATATTGCATGTGCTAAAACTCAATTCTGCAGCAAGGAGCACAAATCAACCAACCAGAGCACTTCAGCACTCCCTTTAACTTTAATCACACGAAAAGTCCCTCTTGACTTCAGGGTCTACTGAAGTGTCACAAGCTAAGCACAAGTTTCACAGAAGGAAAAAATCAACTACAACAATTCACAAACCTCATTTGTTAGCTCTGAGATCCTACCTCCTGCAGATGGAGGAGGCAAGAACACCACTGACATGGAGCTCTGAGGTCCATGCCTGACTCTGCACAAGCCAGTTCTTCTCATGCCTTTTTCTGTTATGCCTCTTGACCAGAACTCATTCATATTCCTTATTCTCTTTATTATTTGTTGTTGAGTTCCTTAGATTTGGTTTTGCCATTCCCTGGGAGGATGACCTCTTGTGTGACCTCCCTTTCATACTCTTCCCTGACTACTAAGTTTATAAGCACATAACCCCCCCTGCACCTGCAAATGTCATAAATTATTTGAGATGTTATTCTCTATATTGCAGACCAAGTAGAGGTTCTTCAGTCACCAAAAAAGATCAAAAGCAGAAGAACTGGAGGCCTCTGTTAGTTTTAAATAGGCATGTCAACTTTGTCCGCTGAATCTTTACTCACTCAAATAAGACTGACAGCTGAGAACTGTATTTTTATGGCATTTTGAAAGTTCCACCAGACTTTGAGACTTACTGAGTACAGCTAGCACATTTTTTCCTTAAGCATATTCTCCTTGAGTCAAAATAACTCTCCCCAGCAAAAAAAAACCGCTCTCAAAAAAAAAAAAAAAAACCCTGCTAAAAACCCCATATCACCCAATAGTCCAGGACAACACCAACCCACCATTATCATACTTTGGTAACATGCTGCTGCTGCTCAAATGGCCAAGGAACAACACAGATAATTAATTAGTTTTTATCTGCCAATTCAGCTACATGTGAAACTATTTAAAGAGCTTCTTCTGTTGGCAGCGGAAGGATGATGTTGTCATATGCCAGTTACATTGTCTGAACAAGAGATGGATTGTCAACACCAAGAACAAATGATTGGAAGTGTTCAGCAAATTAAATATATGACCACTGCTGAGGAGGGAAGAGGAGAAAGACTGAAGAGATGAAGTCAGAAGCGATCTGGCTCTCAATATTAAGACAAAAAGAAATCATAATATTAAAAGCAAACATAATAAAGATAGGCTGATCTAGAGAAAAATACACCCAAACAAAAGGGAGCATGGTACAGCTGAAATTCAGCAAATGCTGATGTGACGAAAGAGGAACAACAGTGTTCTGCCTGAATTGCAAACAGACGCAATCTGAATCACTGTATTTACCTCCTCTCTTTCTCCTTTTTTTTTTTTTTTTTAATTTATTGTATTAAATAAGACACTTCTATTTAGTCCAAGGAAAAAGAAAGAAATATTTAACATTACAGACACCCAGGAAACTGAAAATTCTGCAAGGCCATACACCAACACTATACATATGCTGAATGGGGTTCAATGAATAAAATGGATTTGCTCAGACTTGTGTGAATGTCACCGATCTCCACAAGAATGAAAATATTAAGATTAATGATTGCATTGTAAGTGTTACACCACCAGTGGACCCTCGAACAGATATTAGGGAGGTAAGCTGCTCTAATTCTGTCTCCTGCTACTTGAGACAGAAGGAACGTGGGAGTCATGCTACCCAGTAACAAGCAATTTAGAAAGTGGATCTCCTCGCTGATGCAATAGCTTCTCAACAACATAGGATCCTGAGGGCATTCTGCAACACAGCGGTCAAATTTACAATTGGAACATGGGGACACCTGTTTTAGTGATGGAAGTATGAAGCACTTCAGTGCAAGTCAGAGATGGATGCTAAAGCATTTTGGCAGCTGAGGTAGAGAGCAGAGGGGGCAAAAGACACACTCTGCATACACTCTGAAAATGAAAAAAAATACTCATCATTCCCCCTACATTTTTCAGAGAAACAGATTTCCTCACCCCTTGGAATTCTGAAAGAAAAAAGACCCACAGCTATGCTTTACATTAAAGCCAGAACAGATTCAGCATTACACACTTACTTTTTTTGACTCAAATTCAGGGAAGATTTACAGTACTTTCAAGAGGAGGTTCCTACACAGGGTTCAGCTGAGTTACAATAGATTGACTGAGACATTCCAGGTCACAAATGACATTTGAAAATTTAGACAGGTAACATGCAAAAAACCCCATGTACTTACTCTTTCATTAGTAATTACTCAGGGGACACAGAACTTTATTACTGTCTATTTCATTGAGAACTATTGCATCCACCTCTTCAAATACTATGAGCTATGGAAAAGTACTGCATGGGAAGATTTTCATATCTGGCTTTATTTGATGTGAAGCTTTATTATCTTTCCCCCTCCCCCCCAACACTGGCCATTTCTCATTCCAAAACTGTTTTTCTTGCATAACCATACTATATTCCAGAGCTGAATTATACAACAAAATCTTACGCATTTGTAAAATTGTAGTGCACAGCTGTTTTGTTACTAATACTCCATCTTAAAATTGACTGGTTGGAAAATGAAGTTTGTCTGAAAACAATCACTTTTGATCTCATCTAAGTTTACATACCCCAAATAAAGATCTCTTCCATGAGCTGAAAATGTAATTTTACACATACAGTCCAACTGTAGTTTCACTCTTTTCTTGTTTTGCGGTTTTCAACCAAAATCCTACAAATGTAATTAAGGACAGAAGACCCAAGCAAAGACAGCTAACTCAATCTAGAAGGTAAATAGAACTGTGAAACAGCTACATGAATAGCCTTCAGCAAGCAGAAGCTGTAATTCTCTCAGAATAAATAATCAGCTGAGATACAAGTCAAACTAGTTCCGTGGACAGCCTTTGCTATTTCAGAGAAGTGAAAGTAACGGAAGTTATTTGCATAACCACAGTTAGGCTAGATTACAAGCAGACATCCAAAGAGATTTCATTCAACAGAACTAGAGAAAATAGGCCGTCATCTTATCTCAGGTTAATTAGTGGCACAGCTTACAGTAATTTCAAAAAGAGGAGTCTCAGACTTGAAGATTAAGGATGGTATTTTTTTCTTGATCAGGAATTCTTCTTTCCACTAATACTAGAGAGACATGCTAGAGAACCCCTCAGAATGACAGGTTTGGGTGTTGTTTAAATGAAGAAAGCAAAACACAGGACTTGAGTTCACATTTGCATCATCAGCGTGCTGCCAGCCCACAGTACGCTACAATGAATACCAGGCAAGAAAATGAATGCCTACTGTGTGATAGGTAGCTGCAGATAATTGATGAAAGGATCAATGGTTTCCAGTTTCATATCCAAGAAAACATGAGGAGTGATACAATGCAGCACTTAATAACCTTTTGTCCCATAATTTAGTCCTGTCATGTAAATTGACAGTTATCAGCTGCAAGCCTGATGGTGACAAGCCCAAGGTGATCAGACCTACTCTTCCACAACAGTCCCATCAACGCCCCGACTGTGATGGATGCAGAGACACCAAGTGACATGTTCACAAGAGGGGGGGTGAGGAAATGCAGCAGGTGCTACAGGACGGGCTAAAGCTGTTGGCCTTGGCTGAGACCGAGAGTAATTCAGGTGAAGACTAAAAGTTGAAAGAAGGAACACTGGTTAACCAAGGCCATAGCTGGTTCTGGGGGGAAAGCCTTACAGTAGTAAAGTTTTCCAGCGGGGGACACTATTGGCTCTAACAGATAACAAATACCGGGTCCTGGCACATTGTAGGAGGGCATTTCAGCTCACAATGGTTAGGGCAACCCTCTGAGGTACGAGGCAGAGACCCATCTCTCAAACACCATAACACACCTACACCGACATCTTTGCACAGTAAGTGGTGGTGGCAGCTATTGCAGGCATTGGCAGCAACTTTTCTCAGAAAAGAGAGTCAGAACTTCATAAATAGACTTGCTTCCTAATTCAAAAGGATGCTCATACTTTTACAGTAGGCTACCAGATATGAACAAAAAAGGAAATTCCCAATTAAATGCAGGAAACCTTCTCCTTCTGTTTCAGAAAAAAAAAAAAAACAACTGGAATCCCGCCAGACAGCAAAGAATTAAGCTTTGTAAAGAAAAAAAATAAGTGAAGACTGAAATGATTGCAGATGGATGTTAGCCCATGAAAAATGCATCAAGACAGTTGCAAGGAGTATTATAAGCAGTTAACTTTCCATAATATTTCCTCTAAAATTCTGTAACAGATGGAAAGGTTCGCTGTGTCATTGAACAGAAAATATAAATACATACTATCCTATGAACTGGAAAGAACGGCTCTACTGATTTCACACAGAAGATAGTGTACGATCGGTATAATTAAGTAATTTGAAAATAGAAAAAGCAGGTTATGCAGGTTTTGTAGTACAGGACAAAAATTCGTGCTTCCGCATCGTAAGAGGTTATTTCTTCTCTAAAGGCAAATGTTTATGATTTTATGCCAGTCCATGGGATTGTCTCAAGATAACTAGATCTTCTACATTCAGCATATAAATAAATGTATTACTTCATTTTACTCCTATACAAATAGCAATTTCCCGCTATTACAAAATGAGCTTTAAATGAATCCATATTCACTGTACTCCCACAGTGTCCCTTCTTTATACAGAATGAATATAAAATGGGAATGAATTGCGTGTGGCCAACTCAGATTCTGACACATTTTGAGCACATGAAAAGTATCTCTAATTTTATATATATGTGTGTGTGTGTGTATATATATATACACATACAAAAGAAGGAATTTGGGTTTTTGTTAAAAAAAAATATGGAAGGCTAAATAATGCACTGCCATTTAACACAATGTCCATAGCAACTCTTCCTCCTTTCCTCTGCAATAAATTTTTCATTATAAACTTAATGCTATGTCCAAAGTTTTGTGTGTGTATATATACATAAACATACATTTTAAAGTACCGCACTGAGTACAAATAACCATTTCAGGTCTAAAAGCACTGGTATGATACTATAAAGTCATTAACCGTATATTAAATTATACTACATTTCATTTATACTACATTTCATTTTAGCGGTGATGGCCTAGTAATTACTACTGATTGTTTCTGATCTCTCACATATGAAAAACATGGCTGGTAAATTAGTGATGATAACCAGTAATGAGAAGCAAGGGCATTCATACTTTCTCTTAGTGTACCATTTAATTGTTAGAAAGAAAAAATTAAAAAGCCGTTTTGCTCTGTATTTTGCTCCTTAAGGAAGATCTGAACCATTAAATATATCTATTATTTTCTCTCCTTGTATTTTTAACAAAGATCACACAATATTATCACATTTTACCTTTTCTCTCTCACTGCACTACCAGGTTCTGGCCAACCAATTCTGAATTTGCTTTCACTTTCAGACATTTATCTGCATACAGTTAGGTGAAAGGTATTATTAATCATATCCTGTTGCTAGGCTACCTGGAGATGTTCATTTAAGCTTAATGTTTCTCTTTGTTAAAAAGTGCCATGAGGAACACACAGACTTGAGACAAGAAAACTACCTTGCAATAGCTGCATTAAAAAAAACAAAACAAAACAAAACCACAAGACTCTCATAACAGAATATGGATTAGCAAGAAATAAATAAGAAAAAACAGCACAGTCTATGGTTTGCACAGTACAGCTTCATTTGGAACACGTACCTTTTGTATAACAGAGATGTGCAATAAGAATTAAAATCAAGGTTAAATGTTCAGCCTCATAGCTACTGGAAGAGTTATTAAGATACCAATTTTCTTCATTAGAAATAGTTCAACTATGGGAGCGAGCATTAGCTAACATTCAGAGAAATAAACAAAGATGTATTTATTATATAACATTTGAAAAAAAATATTGTATATGCCTAAGTAAATCAGCATACTGTTTATGCTTACTGGTATAAGCTTATGTGAAGATTTACATTTCTACATAAAAATTCATACTCATTCTATGCCTTTACTAGATCACACCACAAGATATTCATTTCATAAACGCATTTCATCAAATAAAACAACTCACTCACACCTGCCTGCCCACTTCACATTCACCCATTGAGGGTTATCGTGTAAACATAGCCACTCATTTCCATAGACATCCCACTCTGTCACATCTATGAAGATTTATTAATGTCTTGAAGGGTATTTAAGTTACATATTACAAAGTCCTATGTAACAGAAGAGGTGAAGGAGCCCCATTAATGGAATGCAACTTAAATGGCTCTTTTTACCTAATGAGTATCAGTAGTAGTTCAGCTGAACTGGAAAACATGAAACACAGTCCTCGCACAAACAAGGCAATACATCATTATTTTACTCCAAGACAGCAGGATGAAATTCTCCAATTGTCTTACAGTATTTAACAGGGCCTGCTGCCTCATCTAAAAAAACTGCAAAAGGTCTCATCTATGCTACAGCTTAAGTCGTGTTAGCTAACATGAAGAAAGACAGTCCATTTTCCCCTCCACTCTGCCTCTGCTTGTCTACACAGAATTAATTAACAGCAAATTTAACTTCCGCTGTGAAGCTGATATACATAGCTGAAATATACCACTCTTACTGAGTGGATTTTCCATTGCAATATAAGGATTCCATCTGACTATGAGGAAAAACTTCTTTACTGTGGGTGTGACAGAGCACTGGCACAGGTTGCCCAGACAGGTTGTGGAGTCTCCTTCTCTGGAGATATTCAAAACCCAGACAGGTTGTGGAGTCTCTTTCTCTGAAGATATTCTGGGCGTGATCCTGTGCGATGTGCTCTAGGTGCCACTGCTTGAGCAGGGAATTGGACCAGATGATCTCCAGAGGTCCCTTCTAACCTCAACCGTTCTGTGATTGTGACTGGCTTACAGAAAAGAGCTACTTGGATAAATTCCCAAGAATTCTGGAGTGCTGATACTCCCTGTAATTCAACTGGATGTGAATAAACTCCATCCCTGTAAGGACCCTTTTGCGTCCATGAAGACAGAATGATCAGTTTTGACAGAATCAGTATATGCATCTGGAAATTTGGGTTGTAGCCCTTAAATCACTCAAGAAGCAACACTGGGAACTCCAAACATCATAATTCATGCGTTCTGCTGAAATGACAAAATTTTGAATGTCAGAGTAGACCTGCAAATCTTCTCTGTTTCTAATGAAAATAAGCCTTTGCCTGTGAAGTTTTGGCCTAAACGTGAACATAGAAATTTGACAAAGTGACAGTAACCAGTGCTATGGAATTTTCAGTGCAGATTTCTGGCTTAGATACTACTATTATCATTATCACAGGGAACACACATGGATGCAAACACTACCATCAATGTCATAATAAGAGTAGTCTTCATCTTTTACAGAATCATTTAAAAAGAAAGAAAAAAAAATACCTTCAGAGACCAACAGTGACACTTCCTCACTCCTGCTTTGGTACCCTCCAGGTTATAAATGCAAGCCCTTATCAATTTTTTATGTGAAAAAAATGGATGCTGAATACTTCTAGAAGATATTACTGTATATACATTTACAGGCGTAGAGAAGCTTGCCTTCAGCATTTTCAGAAGTGCTAAACACTGAATTCTTGAATGACGAAACAGAGATTTTTAAAAAGTGGGCTATATGTGATATTGGGGTTTTGAAGTGTCCACCAGCTAGTCTGAAACAAAAGTAGAGCTTGTTTCCATCGATGTTCAGTTCTATTTATTCTTAATATAAAGCACCAAGAAAATATTGCCCAAAACAAAAGTAACAGCCTGTCAGCATGTTTCTGGCACCAGTTCTGGTCTAAGATTCCTAAGTCATGCTTTCCTGTGAGAAGGCTGAGATGAAGCCAAATAGGCAAAGCTGGGGACTAAGCTAGTGCCAGCAGTGTCATCAAGAGAATTTTGTTTGCTTGATCAAGCAATAATGACTTCATGCCTTTAAGTTCATCAACTGAGAACTCACCATAGCAGGAGCATTCTCCCACTTGTATTTGGGGAGGTCCAAGGTATGACTGTAGAATATGCAGAAACATGTCCTGAACATGACAGCATAAGCACTTTTAGAAGCTTCAGAAACTGCTAGTAACTTACAGGCACCCAAATTCAGCATCAACAGCAAGAAGTTGGAGTTTTGTTCACAGCACCTCATCTTGACTTCAGCTATGTTTGGTGCCTACAGTTGAAGCAACATTCACCTCATTTCATGGTCAAATTCTCATATGCAAATAGTATGAAAAACACAGAAAGAGGTAGTACTTTTTACTTTGGATAGTGACAACATTTGAAACATTGAGTGAAAACATTCAAGGTCTGCACAAAGCTGCCTGGCTGCCTGTAAACACAGTAAGGAACTGCTTTCCCTCCCAGGCTCCATCCCTTCCATGTTGCAGAAGTGACCAGAAGGAACGAAGCCATGACTGTTTAGCGGAGAAGACCAAATGATGCCCTGTAAAATTCTGGTTCGTTGGTTTTATTTATTTTATTAGGGAAAGATGAAGAGGATGCAATATAGTCTTAGTAGCTTATGACACATTGGTTGTCTTGAACTGGGAAAAAAAAATCTGGCTGCTCAAAAATTCTTGTGTTTGATAAACACAGAGATGGAGCAGCAATTTCAAAGGACTGAAAGATTACAAGAGAATTGAATTATGTCTACCACATGATCTGGGAAGTAGCGTACATCATGAGCCCTAAATTACTATGAAATAATGATGCTGCAGCAAGACTACTACTTACACACAAATTACCTAGCTTGAAGTTAGCCCAGGGCGTCTCCAACACAGTGAAGTCACTATTTGTGAATACAATTTAGAGCACATTGTGGTTGCCAAGTATCTAGGTCCAAACAACCTTGTTGCTGCTTTGCACCCTTCATACGTATTTAAATAAGATTTGCAGCCTGAAGGTACTTAAGTGTATACAAAATCAAACAAGTGACTTTCCCCAAATAAAAGCTGTTTTATATACTAGTATATCAAGGTATCACTAATTAAAGTTTAAATAAAATAAAAATAATAAATAAGTTCAATGTTTTTAAGGCTAGAAATTGCTAACTTTAGAATGCTTTATTAATCAAAAATTTATACGTAAGTAATCCCTGATACTGTACTAAAAGTCATATTTGATGATGACCTGTACCTCTGGCATTGGTCTTTGGGTAACTTAGGGGTACCAGATAGCTATTCCATCAATGAAGATCTATTTGGTTTGAAATCTTGCACATATATTGTAATGACATTACAATGGGTTTTTTTTGAAATTCATTTAAGGAAGCAGAGGTTCAGTTTCATTTAGAAGATCAAACATTTCTGCAGAGAGAAAAAACTAGATCAAACCTGGCACTCCTTTAAGTTTACAGGACAGTGCTTTCCAGTTTGGTAGTTCTGCTTTAATATTAATATTTTGTAGCAGTACTAACTCCACGTTGAAGTCCAAGTTACTTTTCCCTTATACTTTAGATTTCAGGTGGGTTGGGGAGAATAAAAAGACCATCATTCTTCAGATGAGATACAGTAAGATAAGAGCTTTCATCTTTAACTCATAACAGTCAGTTTTAATACAGGAAAAGTATACCAAACTATCTGACTTCTGGGATTTAAAAAGAATCGCCGTGAATGCAAAATATAGTTTTAGTTTTGAATCCGGTAATGCATTCTGGTAATTACATCTCATGAGAAGTAGGGGGAAAAAAAACAACAAACCTTGCCATGCCTGGTGGTCTGGCAGTCATATCTGCCACCCTTATCATGTGAAATATACTCTCCACATGTCCTGGTGCCTTAATCAAGAGCATAAATAAATATTTTGCTACAAGATGACAAAAGCAGCATTGATGTTCTAGGGTAAGAAAGGCATATAATAATGCAATAGTGGACTAATATTGCCTGACGTTATTCAGGCAAAATAAAAGATATTTTCATTTAAGACTACCACAATGAAATATGAGAACTAAGACACCATCCCACACCTGTTCTAGTAGCATTTAACAGAAGCAAGTATTGCATGTTTCTGTACAACACAGAGAAACCCTTAGAGTATAGATAATCTGTTTCATTTCACATTCTTTTCACAGGTTTCCAGTCTTACCTTGTCCTTAGTGAAGACTACTTGATAGCTCACCCCTCTTTTTACCCTCTCCTTCCCTTCCCATTTACCTCACCCATTGACCCCACTAGATTATACCAGATAGATCAGCAGAGCCCACCAGATTGTGCTGGATAGGTCAGCTGAGCCTTAAAAAAAGCCAAAGAACCATTCAGTCTCCTTGTCAGTACAGTGGACAATTAGCCTGTATCCAGGCTAAAATGTTGCAAAATTTTAAAATGCTGTTAGTGGCTACTCACACAGAGTAGCACTGTGCTTAATGGGTGGGAAGAGCTAAACATAGCTTTTACTGGGAAGGGCTTACTTCTTTACAGAAAGACAACCTTATATTTCCCATACAGATTTTTTATCTTTAACTCATCCACTAAAATACTGGTTTCCTGCTATCATACTTTTGTATAGTGTTGTTAGCTGTCTCACCAATAAAACAGAGTGGCAGAGACTGAGAAGACTTCAAAGAGGAGGTGTGGTGATATACCCAAACTGTTTTCCCAAGAAGCAGTAGTTTGTCGATACTCAGCACGCTCAAAGGGGGAAGGCAACTGAGCAGACAAAAGACCTGAATCCTGTTGTGTCAATACACTGCTGGGTTGTGCAGACACCACCTTCCACACCATCGTGTGAGGAGAACATTGTCCTAGAAGAAGGAATAATGCAATTCACTTTTGAAGAATTACTTCACCTTGTTCCAAGTTGTTTTCAGGGTCTTGGAGGAAGGTTCTCTGAATTGAAAGTTTTATCTCCTTATACACTTTCTGTTATTTTAGACAGAGAACACAACACATACACACACACAAAAGTGATACACATTTTGCTACTGCCCAACAGAACCGTAATTGTTATAAAATGAAATTATTTTCAAATTCAAATTTTTATTTAGAGACTTGATGTAATTTTATAAATCAGTTTGTTCCTGCATTTCCTGCTCTAACATGCAAGTCTCAGTGTGTCTCTAGTACTAGAAGTCAACACTGCAGTTAAGTCTGCCACAATAGAGGTATTTTGTAAATATTAAGACCAGTTCTCAAATTATTATACCTCTCTGCTAATACACTGCTGTTCTGTACTAATTCTTTCTTCTTCCCGCTCAGTCACTAATCCTGCTGATATGCAAGGCTATCTCACTCCAGTATTCTTACCTAATTTCTTTTAGCTGTTCTATTACCTTCAGCCAGTTCTGTGGAAATTTGCTGTTTTATCTCACAGCTGGGAATTCTTCACAGGCTTACAACAGAATAAATTTCTCTTGTTTCTGAAGGTCCCAATAGCTTAAAAAAGTCCAAAACAATTATCATCTAGTTTGGTGGTTTGTTTGCTTTTTTTTTCCCTCCTATTATTTACACGACAGTATTTACAACTGTGGTAGTATTTTAAGGTAGCACCCTGTTATAAGGAACCAACTAAAGCATGCAGGGCAAATTCAGTAAAGAAGACATTTGCTCCAGCCTCAGAAGCTCTAAATAAAATAGAGAGAAAATAGTAGATCCTTTCCTCCCCATTCAGAAGAAAACTTCTTTAAATACCACAGTCCCTGACATGGGAACCAAACCAGTGAAATGCTGCTGCAGGCAGTTAGACAGATTTTTCTGCACCCCATGAACATTACAGTAACTTATACAGCCCCATAAAACTGCTCCATTTATGGGCAACAGCAACTCAAAAAAGTATTCTGCAATGATGTCTGCAAAGGTAATTTAAAGCTAACAAATATAATTTCTCTCCTGATGAGTCTCAGTTCTTCAAAAACCTAAATAGACCTCACCTACTATTTCACCTAATGAGATGACTCAACTATTCTGATTAGTGAATGTACTAGTTTACATGGCGAGGGTTTGGTAGCAGGGGGCTGCGGGGGTGGCCTCTGTGAGCAGAGCCCAGCAGCTGCCCCAAGTCAGATCAGAGCCAGCTCCAAAAGGGACCTGCTGCTGGCCAGAGCCGAGTCAGAGAGTGACACTGGTAGGGCCTCCGGAATTTAAGAAAGAGAAAAAACTGCTCTGCAACAGCAGCTAGGAGAGGTGAGTGAGAACCAGCCCTGCAGACCCCAAGGTCAGTATACCAGGAGGGCAGGAGGTGCTCCAGGCACACAGCACCAGTTCCCCTGCGGCCTGTGCAGAGGCCCCTGGTGGAGCAGGCTGTCCCCCTGCAGCCCATGGGTCCCACACGGAGCAGATCTCCACGCTGCAGCCCGTGGAGGAGCCCCCGGTGGAGCAGGTGGATGTGGCCTGGAGGAGGCTGCGGCCCATGGAGAGCCCCCGCAGGAGCAGGCCCCGGGCCGGAGCTGCAGCCCGTGGAGAGGAGCCCACGCAGGAGCAGGGGTCTGGGGGGAGCTGCCGCCCGTGGGGGACCCGTGCTGGAGCAGTTTGCTCCTGGGGGATGGACCCCGTGGTAGGGAGCCGTGTGGGAGCAGTTCTTGAAGAGCTGCTGCCTGTGGGCAGCCCCCGCAGGCTCAGTTCGGGAAGGACGGCATCCCGTGGGAGGGACCCCACGGGGAGCAGGGGCAGAGAGCGACCGTGAACAGGCAGCGGGGATGAAGCATTAGGGACTGACCGCAGCCCCCATTCCCCATTCCCCTGTGCCTCCCGGGGGGGATGAGGTGGAAGAAGGTGGATAGGGGGAAGGTGTTTTTAGTTTGCTTGTAGCTTCTCACTGCTCTAGTCTGTTAGTAATAGGCAATAAATTATATCGATCTTCCTATGCTGAGTCTGTTTTGTCTGTGATGATAATTGTTGAGTGTTCTCCCTGTCTTTATCTCAACCCCTGAGCCCTTTCCATTGAATTTTCTCCCCCTCCTCAGAGGAGGAGGGGTAGTGAGAGAGTGGCTATGATGGAGTTCAGCCACCCTGCAGGGCAAAACCATCACAGAGTATTTTGTGGTGATACCTAATGCATTGAGGTTCTCCACATAAGTAACAATGTCTTATTTTCATTACACTTCTGGCCTTACACTCAATTCTCTGCCATTCAGCTGAAACTCTAAGTTGCCCTTTTCTAAGGGGCAAGAAGAGCTTTTGTTTCACAGACACTACCAAGATATGTCTGACTTCATTGCTCTTCACACTCCTCATTTAACAAGTCAAACAAAATCAGTTTCCTGCAACAAGGGATGCACTGAGATCTTTTCTTTGTGCGTATGTTTTGCCGATGAGATTCCTGTTTCTGCTGTTGCACACTTCAAGTTCATTCCTTTCACTATTTGCTTGGACATACAGAGGGGCCTCCAATTGTGCCCATCTTGCTAGCTCTGCATGCAACTCAATGTATCCCAAGAATTACCAGTTCTCTGCAACAGGTGCAAGATTTTAGGTAATACTTCCAGTGTATTTTCCAGAGCTACAATCTATGATCTTTCTACAGCAAAACCCAGAACTCTTGGCATACTCCGAGTTTGGAAAGTTGAGCTTTTCTTCTACCTTAATTGGTAAGGATTTCTCTCAGACAGTTAGTTTGTCCTTCTCGGCCTTTTTTACCTTCATGCCTCACAAAATATGTCTTCTCATTCGGAAAACACTCCATTTGAACTCCATTCCAGTTCTACCTCACAGCATCCCTCGGTGCTTTTTGTCCAAAGAACCCCTGTTCCACTGGCTCCAGAGATCTGGCCTCAATATGCTGTATTTGGGATCTGATTGCCATACACTGTTCATATGAGAATAACTGCAGTCTGAGCTGACAATCATAATTTAAGCTACAAACATATTTGATATCAAGAGGCAAAGGACTCTAAGAGAACTGTGCCACAGAGTAAAATAAATGCAAAAAGTTTTTTATTATTATTTTATTTTTATATATATCTAGAGTACAGTACAAGCATACAAGCATACAGATCTTGGGGTATACTTTGAATCACACTTTAGATTCAGTTATTGTTAATTGCAAACATGAAGGTCATGGTATGGTCTATACATCTTCAAAATTTTTATTAAAGTAGCACAGATCACTAATTTAATTAGTCATATCTGCAGTGTTATTTTTCTCCCACTACCCTCCCTCTCTATAGCATTTCAGATTCACAGTACTTCCCCCCCCCCCCCCCCCCCCGTAGCAATTCTATAATTCATTCAGAGAAATAACAAGGTAAAAAGAACAAAAGTTGTCATTTTTTTCTAGGAAGTACCATATCATAACATCCAACCATCACCATACCTACTAAATGAAAAACACCAAAATAGGACCCAGCCTGATTACCAGTACCTTTCAAAGCAAATTTCAAGAATCAACATCCATGTTGCTAATACCTGCCTTAAGGTAATGTTTGAAACTGCTGAAAGTCAAAGATGCCAAGTGTAGGAAGATGCTATTATCAAACTCCCACAATGTCCAGCAGTTTTTTCCAAGCCAAGAATTTTTACTGCTGCTCATGAAAACAAAAGGAACAAACAACTCTGAAGAATAAAATACTGCAAAAAAAAAATACAACTGCAAGATCGTAAAAATCAGAATCAAATTATTCAATATGGTTAGTCCCCAACAAACTATCAAAGTCATACCAGTGAGTAAGATGCAGGGGAGGGAAACACTAACTGAACATCAACAAAGACACATTTTATACTTTGGCTTAGATGTTTCCCCAAAATGGAAAGGAATATACCACCATCTTCTTTCTAAGGGCAAGGGAAGGGAAGGCTTAAAAACCCACTTGTAATCAGAGGTTCCAACATCCAGTGAGGAATTTAGAAATCTAACAATTTTACATTCCATGTATAGGAAAATATGAACTTGGTTGGATTTTGCTTCTCAGGTTTCTTTTAAACACAGGGATAAGTTTTAAACTAATTTAGAAAGCCCTTATGTGTTATGGAAAGCTTGAATTACTGCTAAGATGTTTTATACAAATTATATATTTTCAAGATCCCAAAATACTGAATGCATAAACTACTTATGTTTAGAGACCCGAGGAACAAGAATAGCATTTTAATTGCTTTGCTTCTATACACCCTCATGCTCCTATGAATTTACAGAGAAGCTCAGTAACCCATAAAAAAATGTAATATAACAAAGCAACTATGGTTAAATGCTTCTCCATTTTTTTTTGCTGTCTGGTTTTGTTAGGAATAACAAAAGCACTTTAAACTTCATTATTTCTGTAACACCTATGAGCAAAGAGTACTATTTTTATTTATTTTTTTTAATCAGACAACCAACCACCAACCAACCAGAAGTTTAAAATTAAACTCATGCTGATCTTCACTCCATTCACCACCGTTATCTGGGCCCGGCCGTCCAGCCAGTTTTTATCCCAGCAAGGAGTGTACCTGTCCAAGCCGTGGGCTGCCAGCTTCTCCAGGAGAATACTGTGGGAGACCATGTCAAAGGCCTTGCTGAAGTCTAGGTAGACTACATCAACAGCCTTTCCCTCATCCACCAGGCGGGTCACCCGGTCATAGAAGGAGATGAGGTTGGTCAGACAGGACTTGCCTTTCATGAACCCATGCAGGCTGGGCCTGATCCCATGACTGTCTTGCATATGCTGTGTGATTGCACTCAAGAAGATCTTTTCCATAAACTTCCCTAGGTCAGGGTAAACCAAGGTCAGGCTGGCAGACCTGTGGTTCCCCAGATCTTCCTTATCACCCTTCTTATAGATGGGTGTCACATTAGTAAGTCTCCAGTCACCTGGGACCTCTCCAGTTGAGCATGACTATTTACAGATGACAGAAAGCAGATCGGCAATCACATCTGCCAGCTCCCTCAGCACTTGGCCCCATGGACTTGTGACAGTCCAGGTGGAGCAGATGTAGACAGATGTAGGAAGGCATTAAGAACCTCAGCCTTTTCCTTATCTTCAGTAGTCATGTTCCCCACTGCGTCCAGTAAGGGATGGAGATTCTCACTGGTCCTCCTCTTACTGTTAATATATTTGTACAAACATATATATATATTTATCGTTTACCACAGTGGCCAGGTTGAGCTCATGCTGGGCTTTAACCTTTCTGATTTTTTCCCTGTATATGCTAGCAACTTTTTTGTACTTTCCCTGAGTTGCCTGCCCCTTCTTCCACTGGACATAAACTCTCTTTTTCTCCTGGAGACTCAGCAGAAGTTCTCCATTCAGCCAAGCTGGTCTTCTTCCCTGCCAGCTCATCTTATGGCACGCAGGGACAGACTGCTCCTGTGCCTTGAAGACGTCCTTCTTGAGGAGTGTCCAGTCTTCCTGGACTCCTCTGCCCTTAAGGACTGACTCCCAAGGGACCCTCTGTACCAGTGTCCCGAACAATTCAAAGTCTGCCCTCTGGAAGTCCAAGGCAGCAGTTTTACTGACCCCCTCCTGACTTCACCAAGAATAGAGAACTTTACAATTTCATGGTTACTCTGCCCAAGACAGCTCCCAACCACCACATCTCCCACCAGTCCTTCTCTGTTCATGAACAGCAGGTCTAATGGGGCACCTCCCAAGTAGGCTAACTAGCTCTGTTCTCTTCCCAATGTTCCAAGATCCTACTGCATTTACAGGTTTAAAGGGACAAGAAACTATGCATAAAATAATAGTATGCACATATGTGTATCTATCTGTCTGTATGTCTTGATACCAAACAAAAGAGCAGTGAAACATAGCCCAGCTGTTTCAAACAGTTAATGTAAATCTCTTAGCCAAAATTAACTGCTGTTGCTGTTTGCCCATTTTGAGTTAGGACAGTTAGCTTTCCTTCTGCTTTGTACTGGGGACTCAACATGTGCAAGAAAGGCCTGGGATTTGTTTGGGGGGGGGGCACCCTGCCCATCTCTCACCACATTTTATTTCCACATTGCGAGGTGCAGGGATTACCTGCAGAAAATGCAGAGCTGCAGGGATTACCTGCAGAAAATGCAGAGCTATTAAGTTCTTCTTGAACAATCAAAAGACCTGGTTTTGTAGAAATGACTTCTCCACTTTGCCTACATGAGATGGAATCATTTGCTAGGCTCCTAGTGTCTTTCTGTACTGCTACCCACTTGGGAGGACAACGCAGACCTTCAAAATTATAAAATAGTTGCACACCTCTCAGATACCTTAAGCCATGCATGAAATGGCTTGCATTAGAAAGAAAGTAGAATAACATTCAAGGCAGAATGTTACTCCTAATCAAGATCCGTGTATGCAAATCCTCTGCATCATTTCAGATTTTATGTTCTGTAACTTCGTAAGTAAATTTATCTTGATAATGGTTTCTAGGTACAGATTTCCCAGAAACTTCAGTGCCCATGGACAGAGGGCATTAAAATCTATAGTTTCAGCCAGCAAGAAACCAAAAGCCTTAAAAAAGACCTTCCACCTTATATCACTAAGCCAGATACCAGAACTAGCAACCAAAGCCACAAACAGGAAAATGCCTCCAGAGGCCAAATACCATTTATTTTTAATTTAAACTCAGAATTAATTGTCCTGTTCAAACAGAATTGCTGCTGCAAGAAGTATGGTATTTCTGACTACGGTATTTATGCCCTTTCAGGGCAGCACAAGAGGACACGTACAAATAGCCATGCTTTGTATTTTTGATTAATAGTAAGAATGCCTTTTTTTCCCTACTTTCCCTACTTTAATTACCTTTTATAACCGGACTCCTTTTTCACTTTAGTTTGCATTGTAAACATTTTCTTTTAAAGAATTTTTGGTACAAAATAATATCCTAGTAGTAAAATATTAACACACTTACATAAAAGTAGAAGTTCATTTGAGGCTCTTGGGTGCAGATAAGAAAAGCAGAAGCAGCGAACACACTTAAGTTAACTCACTCGTCTTTATTAATTAGTGTCTGTTGGTTCTGAATATTTTTTCTTCTCCTACTTTAAGATATCTTATTATACATAGCTGTCAAAATGAAAATTATTTAAAAAAAAAAACCACCAAAAACATTCTGCCTCAGGGATTGAAGAGGAATGGGAGAATGAAAAGAATCTGTCAAACAGATAAAAATAATACTCAAAGAATTATGGGTGGTACTTTGGATATTGCATAGAGAATTTAACAGCTTTGTCTTGAAGAATCCACAGCAATTATCCAACTGTGCTATTAAACAATACAAATGATCATCTATACCACTGCAAGGTTTTCCACGATCTTTGCTCTGCTCTTTGCCCCTTTAGAACAATCCTTCAATCCAGTTACCAGTTTACATATAAAATGTGTAGAAGACACAAACAAGACCATATATTTTTCTCTATTAGGATCAAAATCATCAAAAATATATCTACTTCACTTTTGAGCAACAAAAAGGGAAATAGAACAGGGTAAAAACTTGTTATATGCAGAAGTATTCAGACACTATGAGGACAATCTACCTGATCCGAAGTGCTTAAATATTAGTATCACACCACCCTCCCAAAAAACTAAACATACAATATAGATCTATGACATGTAAAGAAGAATATTTAAGGCTTATGAAACAACCCTGTTAGACCACTGTGATTAGCATTAATACCTTTAACATAAACAGCATTGAAACATCAGTCTTTCAGAGGCAGATGATGCTGGAATACAAGACTATAAGCTTTCCAGCTTAAATGGCTAGGGAACAATAAATTGTATTTTTCTCCTTTTGGTTCTTAAATACATTAATACTCTAGTTAAAGGCAAGTGGCTTACAGATACTGACATAACATTTATTGAACGTCTATTTGAAAATTTATTAGACATTTTTTGTGTGTGTGTGTTTTAATATTTTAAAATCATGCAATGCAAAGTAAGTTTGTTTATTATTATTATTAATAGGCTTTATTGGGTTAAATATGCAAGGACATATAGAACCAGGAAATTTGAGATGGTGAAAAGAATTGGCTTCTAAATTCAGTAAAATAAATATTCATATTGGCATAGCAATGGCTGGCAGTTCTTAAACTAGATTAAACAAGAAAATATGTATACGTTACATCTTATGGACCACCTGTCAGCTTTGCAACCAGAGCTACTGTACACTGGCCATTATAATTCACAAGAAATCATTTTTATCTGACTAGACATTTTGATAAGATAAATGAATTGGTTATAAGAACTTTGTAAATAATGAAAGCAGAGCATAAACCGTGAAGAACAGCAAAATATCATATCTTAGGATTTCATTCAAAATTACTCTGGATTTTCATAGTTACCAAAAAGAAATGGGAAAAAGGAAATATAATTAATCTGTGAAGAAGTTCTCTTGCCTTTGTAAGCAAGGGCTGCAAAGAACAAACAAAGAAACCTCCCTTGAACCTAAGATGGTATGTCCCAGTTAGCATGAGATCCAAATACCACAGGAATCCTGTAAAGTAGGAACTGGTGTCGATCCCACTTTGTAGACAGTGAATTGTGGCACAGAAGATTTTTGAAGGTTTTGAAGGTAGAAGGTTTTGTAGGAAATCTAGGCTAAGTTCAGACAATGTATTATCACCCACCTTATTAAGGTCCTCGGTTAAGAGGTCACCCTTCCTCGAACAATGAGAGGAGGTAAAAGCGTTTGATGTTGTAAATCTCTTGATTTACTGTTTACCAGGTAAGCTCACTGCACATCAGACGAAAATCGCACACCTTCGTGAAACACAAAGAAACTTCCTGAGTGCTTAATGGCTGAAAGAGGATGCAGCATACTATATATTCCCTCTCACAGTATTTCATGTATCAGATCTAATTTGCATTATTTTTCCCCCACTATTCACAGAGAAACATTTGCATTTTTTTGCTCAGTTCTTGAGCTGGCATTTGAAAATGATCTTAAAAAACATAAACTTGAACTACAGACCATATAAAGGGTTAAATAAGCTGTGTAACCACGGAAGAACCTGGCAAACCTTTGCAGTTTTATATAACCAAGCAACATGAAACCTCCTTTCTATTTTTGGCTAGATTTCCTTTGCACACCCTCTTTAAAATGTTTATACAGAGAACACACAAACTGTAGTATCTCTGGGGGGTATTCACAAGCCTAATTTTAGGCAGAAGAAACCAGTCTCTTTCTAGACTCTCTCTAAAGCCATTGGAAAGACAGTGGCTCCAAAGGAGATGTTCAGAAAAGGATAATTTTTAATTGCAAGCAGTAATCCATCAGATGAAAAACAAACCAAACCAAAACCAGAACAACAACAAAACAACCACACAATGTTATTTTGAAACTTTAAGCTAGTAACTCACCTGCCTCTGTATCTGCCTGCTCTCAGCCCATTTTCAGCCTTACCCAGAGGACTCTTCCTGATCCTCCCAGTTGCTCATACTGCAAACAAGAACTACCAACTCTCTGGCACAGCCTTAGTCCAAACCAGTATGTAACACCAGCCTCACTGGCAATTCACTGCAGAAGAGCCCAAACCCCAAATTATCTTGCAGGGTAAAAGGAAGCGTACTTCTCTCCACCAATCACAGCAGTCAGCAAAATTACCCTATCGACCCCCAAGTTTCTTTTAGAAATGTTCTCCTACACATCTTGTCTCTAGCTTTCTCCTATAAGTCATGACAGATGTGACTACACTTAATGTGAAAGTCATGATTTGAAACCTCTTTACATCTTTCTTGATTAAGCTCCATGATCAATTTACAACACCCTCCCCAAGACCCCCTAGACCTATAAAAAACTTTTCCTTTATTCAGGGGTCACAACCATGTTTTTTGTTTTTTTTTAAACAGAGTACAGCAAATCTTATTTTGATCTTCTCCAACTAAACCAGGATCAAATGACTCTAGCCATGAGCTACTGACGTCCCGGGCTAAAAAGCTGAAGAAAGTCTCCCTTTTTATTTTTTAACTTAGGACATATAGGAGGATCAGTACCTACCTGAGCAGATACAGGAGAGCAGCATCATTCATTACAGGACTATTTACACCCAAAGGCACCCAGAGATGCTCATCTGGGGATTCTACAATCTACAAAGGGCTGAGAGCAGTCACGTGTCTTAGTGGCAACAGACATGTCATGCTCAGACCACATGGGAAATGTGTTACAATACTTTACTACTCAAATCCAAAACACCTCAAACTTTTCAGACCACAAATGAGCTATGAAAGTGGTCTTATTTGCCTAAAGCATGAAAAGCATAACACTGAAGTAAGCTGACATTACCCTCATTTCCATAAACCACGGCTACTACTGACTGACGTTATGCAATTTAAAGGATAGAGGAGTCCAAATTTATACTGGCATTTCTACTGTCAGGCAAAAAAGTATGAAGCATGCATAAACCTGCAGTTCCATCTACTGCTTGTCACTGTATCAATGCAAAGCAACTGCATATGTCATTTTCTCCTATCCATTTGCATTACACATAAGAGAAGACATGATGCTCCGTGTCTTCTGAAATGCTATTTTATATTCAATGGTGAGCCATTACCATTTCAGTATATTATCCACTAGATAGTTTCTAACAGACAGCCTATCAGGTTAGAAGTGATCCTCAAAACAGTTGCCTCGTGCTATGAGGAAAGCTAGATTTTTACACACATATATATTTACACTAAACGAAATGTTTGAGCTTCTTTAGCAGAGATTCAACAATCAAATGCATATTCTTGCATCTCTTAATCAGACAGTTACTGAAAAATGACTTCAGGGACTGCTTCCAAAAGAAAATTAATTCTTGAAGAAGGATATATTTTGTTATAAGTACAAGGTTTCTCCAAACCAAAATCGCATAAATGAAAAGGAAGGCTTATATTACTTTCTAAAAGCTTCAAAATATTTGATCAGCTCTGCTTTGGAGATTATTTCATCTGTGACTGAATGTTGCCTTCTTCTTACTTTTAGGAATTGAATTTAGAAGGAATGCAACCTTTATCTAACAGCTCCAACAGCATACACTGTATAGTTTCTATCAGAAAATTTAACTTTGTAGAATTAAAAAACAACAACACAAGTTTAACGATGAACAAAAGGAGTATCTATCAGATTCTCCAGCTAATGCCTCAATAAACTGTACAGACAGACTTTACTCATGAAATTCTGAGGTCTCATCATCTTAAATGAAAACTTAGTAGACTGCTGTTGCAAGGTCTCCTTACATTAAGTCATACTTTAGGAGACAAACAGCAAAATATTTGCTAATGTCTCTGAAGTACTGTAGCTAATTAAACAAAGTTCATTTGTCAAAGAAATTAAGTGATGTATTATCCTTCTCACTCTTAAATTCAAATTATACAGTATCTCCTATATACCCTAATGCATTTTAGGGATTTTGTTACAAAAGGTATTTGTGTAAAAACCTCAATTACTGTTTTGAAGGAAACTTCAACATTGTAGTTATTTCATCTTTAACAGGATGTGGAAGTTTATCTACACATCGTATCTTGCTCTCAATCAAAAGGTTTCTTAAAAGGCAAACTCAGAGATTAAATAATTAAATTTGTATTTTTATTACATTTTTCTTTGAAGTAAGACATGAAAGAATCTATATTTTTTATTTATATTTAGTTCCTACTTTGATAAAATTATATTTTCCAGCAAAAAGTATTCTGAAAGATTTTCAGGCAACCTTAACCTTAATTTACTCATTATTCTTCTGTGATGCAACAAAAATCATTTGCTTTAAAAAAAAAAAAAAGTCTGCAATTTAAGTAATTTCAAAATTACTCTAAAAAATTAACAGGAAAAATAAGTGAAAACTTCTATGAAAATTAGTTACTCGCATCTATTCAGTGTTAAGCATAATCTCTTAGAGCCCTTCTTTGCCCCATCCAGGTTTGTGGTTTTTTTTTTTTCCCCTCCAAAAATTTGTTTGTTATCAGTGCTTAACTACATTGCTTCAAATTAAAGTTATTTTTCCATTCATGCATTTTCACGTCTCAAAAGTTCATTCAGAGGCCATTTGACATTACTGCCATCTTCCTCATTAATTGTCAGATAAGACAGGAAAATTCAGTTTTCATCTGTTAAAGTTTAATGTTTAGGCAGCAGTTTCATCCTAAAATACCCTAGCTGCTGTCAGACACTCAGTTTCTCTAAGATGAAGAAGTGAAGTGGCATACCTATACCCACTAATGACAGCTCTTCTGAGATGAAATGGCAGCAGGTCAGTTCCTCCAAGCAGTGGAAAAGGTGGTGGCAGTAGCTCCACAAACAGTTTAATCATAATTCTGTTTCTAAAGGTGTTGCATCTGATTGATACACTACAGTTTCATTCTAGATGGTGTCAAAAAATGAAAGCAAGCTATGCTGCTATTCTATTTGTTATCCAGATCCAGCAAATGGTTTGCCTGACTTGGACTGTCATCTCTGTTTCTAATTGCTGTATGAGCAACATTAAACAAATGCAGCATTTAGAATACTTTATGTTTTATATTTAAAAAAATCCTCACGTTTCTCTCCCTCTCAATCTTAGGCACTAAAATACGAATGTTTTGTTAAAAGCATGGAAAAAAGTATCCATCTAATTAAAAACTAATCATTATTTGAGTTACTGATCCCACTAGCAGAGAAGTATAGTTCTATCTATTATTCATATTGAAGAAATGCTAATCATCATCTTATGGAAGAAGTGCTTTACACTCAACCCCCCACCCAAATGTCTATCAGATCTGTGTCCTGTGCAACGTGCTCCAGGTGACCCTGCTTGGAAAGGATGTTGGACTGGATGATCTCAAGGGGTCCCTTCCAACCTCAACCATTCTGTGATTCTGTAACCTGTTCTTATATAAGTCTCTCTTTGAAAAACAGTTTATTTACACATATGGGAACTCAATCCTGGAACAGCCAGGAGTACACGTAATTAGGTATCTCCCCCCCCCCCCCCCCCCTTAAAATAGAGAACAACGTTCTACAAATTATTGTTAATTCTTTGATAGGTACAAATCCAACGTGAAACAGCCAACCATTCCTGACTCACTGCTTCTGCTAGAGAAAAATATTGAAAATTAACAAGGAAGTAAAAAAGTAGCCAGGATGTTTTGCTGAGCCAGTCACCCATGAGTCACTTTAACATTTTAAGATTAGTAAACCACATTCATACTGGGTGGAAAATTTTTTAGTAATCCAATGATATCATGCTCTGGTAAATATTTCCATAGGATTAATCAGCATCATATAAAAAATGCTACTAGGATTTCCCAACACATTCAAGCTGGGCACTCTTCAGCACAGGAATCACAGGGGAAAGGCATCAGTCAAGATAGCACTGTACAAATTCATGGAAGAAAGCATAATACAGGGCTACTTAACACATCTCCAATCCAGGAAGTCTCCAAGTAATAAATCAGAAAGGTCAAAGAAAATTCTCTGAATTATCATTATAAACTTGCCTTATTTATATAGTCTGCTCTAGGCACTGTAGTAGAGACAATATGCTAACATAGACAGACCTCTGGGCCTCAGCTAGTTTAGGTTTTCTTCTTATCTGCCAAATCAAATTGGTTTTATCATGTCCCTACTTGAGGTACTTGAAGTTACACATGACGTGGTATGCCTGACATGGTGGAGGATGATCACCTTGCTACTCTGCCACCCTATGCTTATCTCAAGTAACATTTCTTTTTGAAACTTGGTGCTTTCAGGTTTGCAGCTGCCTAAATGTCTCCCCTCAGTATCTCTGGTATTCATAACTGCACAATATTTTAAGACCAAGTTATGGTGCCCCACAAACATTCCTCATTATAATGATTATTTATGAGCCCCTGGATTAAACTGTCCTGTTCTGAAAACAAAATTTATGGGAATCAGATTTGGGCTTTTTTGCTTGTCTTTGACCTGCCTAGTTTGTCAGTCTCAGGTATTTTTTCCCCAAGGACTGAGTGACACACCACCAAACCTATTTTAACTTTTCAGGCTCTGCCTTCCCTCCCTTTCAGCACTCCTCTTTCCCCAGCTCACAGTACCATTACGAGGTAGTGCCTCCACACATAAATCCTTATCGTTAGCTTCTATTAGATGTTTCAGTATCAGATTAGGTCTCCATCCCCCACAACAAATATTTTATTAATAGCTGGAAAACATTCATTGATGGTGCAGTTTCAAATGAACATTTCTGATTCCATAGAGTATTTGGCATTATATTAAATACAAACATGTTTATTTGCTGTTTTACTGCTATTTATTTAAGGACAAAATGTGACCGATATATAGCAATATGTGACTGGCAATATGTGCTAGTATTGCTATGTGACTAGCAATATGTGCTAGCAAATATGTGAATATAGCAATATAGCAAGATGTGACTGTTATATAGCAATATAACTACCCCATAACATCAACTCCATGCCACAAACATTCGGTACATGTGTATTATCACATCAGAAGAAAACAACAGAAGCCAAAGAAAAAACACTATTTAGAATGCAAGCTAGGGACTTCGCAGGAGCAGACAGTTTAGCGCTTATAATTGGTCAAACTTCAGCATTGCTTTTACCAAAAATTTTTTTGTTGATTTTACTGATCATACAAATTATCAGTACAAGTAGCACCATTTAATATTTAATAAGTAGCACCATTCTCTGAAGCACAGACCTTTTTGGCACAGCGTGATCTTAACATGAGGAAGACATTAGTTCTCACCATAAAAAATACTATACTCCTACATATTCTCCACTGTATACCTTCATAAACTGCAGCTGCATTAGTTTCTTCTAGGTATTTGGAAGGCAGGAAAAAGCTGAAAAAAACTGCAATATCAGAAGTTTTCTCAAGGCAAATACACAGTTTTGACCAGGTTATTCATAAGGCACCTGCAATATTAATTCTGCATTTCCCACCCCCCATTATGACTGTGTGATGACGGCCTTTTTTAATGAAGTCACTGAAGTATGATTTAATAATAGAGAATTTAACAATGACTGATGAATGAGAAAGAACATAATTGAGGCCAAAAATATCTTAGTGATAAGAAATGCCAAGAAATAGCTGAACCAAAGTAATATATAATCATGAAAACATTAACATGTACAATAAAAATGTAATGGTTTAAAACAAGTTTAGCATACCTCTTATGATAAAAGTTGCAATAGAATTTAGAATAAATAAACTTTTGTATCTGGCTTACCTTCATTTCCTATCATTGAATAGAAGAAACCATTCACTTTTCACTGCCATTTTTGGAATCTCCCTCATTTTTCTAATTGTATATTCCTATTTTTTTCCCAATTCCTGTATTCCTGTTTTTCCCATTTACCATGGACAGTAAAAAGTATTAAAACACACTTGTTAGCGAATGTCAAATTAAAGTAACTTATTGAACAGGATGAACTAGTCTTTTTGATCATTTCTTGGATCTTTGGTCCTTGCAGTTTTTTTATTCTTCCTTCTTGCAGCACTCAATGATAGCAGAAGATAGGGAGTCAATGATTGTTCTTGAAAGAAAACAGAGGAGAAGAGGTCAGAGTGAAAGTGCTGTGCTATCAGCTCTGGAGTTAGATATTCTGGCAGTACTAGTACCCAGAGAAAATACTTGGTCTTCAGGAACAAAAGAATGCTGAAAGGATAGCAAAAGTTTCCAAAATAAACAGATGACTGCCCCAGTAATTAACATGAATGTCTTATGTGGCTACTGGCCTATGAGGATTACCCCACTTAAAATACCAAGATTAACCACTAGCTTTCAAGAAAGGCAACTATTTGCAATATGGTCATTACAAAATAGTTTTTGCTTAAATTGACTCCTAACTGTGATCTAAATTAAGTTTCATTTACAACCTATTAATGCCAGCCACATAGTATGTGTAGTTTGGTATCCAGAGAGACAAGGCTGACTCAACTTGCCTGGAGTACCTTGAACCCACGCATCAGTCACAGCATCTGGCAACTTTATCTGCGCTATATTTATATGTACATCAGTCCTAAACCTGATGCCAATAGAGTTTCATTATACCGCATGATCAATCATAACTTAAGAGGGAGCGCACCTCAGCTATTTGCAGATTAATTCTACCAGAAAGGAATTTCAGCTCAAAGGTTAAATAAACCATGAAGTATTTATACTTCACTGCAACTACCTCAGACTACATAAACCCAGTCTCATCTGCCTGTTTATCTTCAAAATAGGCACACTGAAGTGCAAAATTAGAACAGAAAATCTGTAAGAGCAAAATAAATTAAAAATCCAAAATGTAAATCATATTGTCGTCATTATTTCTTTTATTTCACATACACTTGGGGCCTTTACCCCCTCCCTCCTGTAATGAAACTAATGTGAAAGTCAGGAGCAAGAACATTTTTTTGTTGGCTTTCATTTTTTGTTTTGAGACATTTATGATCTCCTTCTCTCTGCCACCACTCTCAAGTAAGCAAAACTCTGACATGAGATCAAAGAGATAAAAGAAAACACCAAAATTCTCGTACAAAAACATCTGTTTTACATTTTGTTGCTTCACTGGATATCAGTTAATCAGGGGCCAGTCAGCCAACTCTCACCCTAATGATTTTGCTCCTACAAGTAATTTCTTTAGTGATTAGGACTCTATTATTGCATCAATAATTCAGCAGCTCCCACAGCAACAGTAAAAAAAAAAAAAAATAAAGGAAGCACACAAGTAAATTCTAGTCCCTCTCCCAACCATCCTGCCCTGTGTCCTTCCCTCCCATCACAGAACATGACAGAGATTTGTTTCTTTCCCAGTGTCAGCATTTTACATACTCTTAGGGGACTGGTAGGAGGCAGAGAAGGTTAGATATCTTGAGGATCTTATACTCCTATTCAAAGTTTAGTTTCTGAGAAAAACAAGTTTCTGTTGCTTTCATTAATAACTGTTTTGCAGAACTACTCAGCTTGAGCATGTCTAAGTGGCTAATAAATCAAGCAGAAGTTCATGGAAAGTCTTGGTTCTTTGGCCCTACATCAAGAACAGAGTAGCAGAGCTTCCTGGAAAACATACTGTAATTCTTGACCACAATTGCAGAGTCATCTTAAAACCATTACATTTAATGAATTATGTACATAATATGTTTAAAGTAACAGACTACATTTTACACATAATTCAAGTGCTATGACAAGTGTCAACAGTTTGTAAACCATTAGATCTCAGTAGTGGACAAGGCATACAATACATCAATGCATCAGGAGAGGTAGCGAGAAAGAGACAAAGAAAAACAAAAACAATACTAATGCACCAATGTGCACTTCCTTCATGTACTTTACCATGCTTCATTTCAAAAGTGTACTCTAATTCTTTAATAGACTGCAGTAGGTATTGAGACTATAGTAATATTTTTGCAACATAGTTTACCCTGCACTGTTTGGCGACTAAAAGGTTTTTTTTTCAGGAATAAGGAAATAATTTTGTTTATATTAGTGTAGAAAGAAGAGTGAAATTCTATTGACTCCACTTCTGTAAAGCCTCTCTTTCAGCTGCCACCATTGTGAGGTCAAGATTGAGAAGAATAAATTTGATAAGTAACAGGGCTCATGGATATTAGTGGTGGGAGCTCTTACTTTCATCCACCAAGTAGCCATCCTTTAACAAAAGAGCTATAATTTTTCTTACTCTGCTGCCTCCAAAGCCCTCTACAAAGAGGGTGGCCTTTCCCCAGCCAATCCGCATCAACAACAGCTGTTTGGCACTCAGCTAACTCTGCGTGCCCTTCAAGAGACTGTACCTGATGTAGTGCCCCTTCCAGCGGAGTAGCTGACCCTCCCACACAGCTTGCATCGCGCACACGCTGCTCTATTTTCAGCCTTACTGAAAGGCTGCCAAGAACAACCAGCTTCCCAAGTGAACCAGGATGGTGGGAATTGCACCATGACTCACAGCTATGCAGAGAAAACACCACTCGCATGCCACAGCAAGCAGGTCTCTGTACCAGGAGAGACAAGATTCCTATCCTAACCCAAGAAAGTGAGATGCTTGTTCACATGAAGGCTTGCCAGCTCAAACGCAATTGTATTTGGGAACAATCAGCAGCTGCGTGAGAGCGGGAATGATGGAAAAGATAGAGAAACT
The DNA here is from genome assembly GCF_964211835.1 of Anser anser. Lineage (NCBI taxonomy): Eukaryota > Metazoa > Chordata > Aves > Anseriformes > Anatidae > Anser > Anser anser. The sequence goes on along the minus strand of NC_139721.1, from coordinate 47,979,555 downwards.
ATGAGATTTTGACAACAGAAAAAACATTCAGGAACAACTGCATGTCTGTCTGCTCCCTTTGAAAGTTTAAACAAGAACATCAAATACAACTAAATTCAAAGATAAAACTGTCTTTGTGCACACTGCTTACTATATGTATTACTTCTTATCAAATGAATTTTCTTTCCTTAACAGAGGTATTTTGTGAATTAATGGTGATGTATCAGGCACTGATATTTCCCTGTTTCTACCTAATACAAACGAGTGTTTCCAGCCGCAGCTAACAGAGCTCACGCACATCTCTCTGGCTGATCATAATCAAAAGCAAGAACCCCCAACGCTCTTTTCTATTGCAAATTTACCAAGAGGCAACATGCACAAACCTAGGGCACAGCTGCAGGACTCGAGATAATCACAGTTCACTTGAGCTGTTTCTAAGAACTGAGATTATAATATATCTATAGTGGAAAGTATTACAAACCCTTATCAGCTTCTTCATCTATGCCCTTACACATATAGAGCTGGACAAGTTCTTTTGTTGCTAGATTGTAATGGGTACTGAAATGACCTGGTCCCTTCCAATCACATTAAGTATAAAATCATTTAACACCTCCTCTTCTTTCACCTGGCATTTGCTCACAGTAAAATTTAATACTTGTTCAAATTATTGTTAACCTTAGGCTGCTGATCTTTAGATACATTTCTGCATATTTCCCAGTGTCCATGACATGCAGAAGCAGTCCCCTGAGGTGCATGTCAAATGTTGTGGCTATTAGGCCATCATCCATTACATTCTAGGGTAATGAATGCCTTTGCCAGGAGACAAGCATCTCCACTTCTCATGAAGAAATTTCCTAAGCCTGTGAATTTCTTGGACATATATACATAAAAATTAAAACAGTTATTACTAAGGCAGAAAGTGAAAATATTTTATTTTTGTTATCGAGCACACAATGTAAAGACAAAATTCCTAGAACAAACATCAGAATCACCTTTGATGGCCAAGTTCAGTTGCACCACTATAGGACACCAAAGGAGGACTGGGTAAAGAGAGAAGAAAACAAATCAGTCTCCGCAGCCTGTTGAAGTGATGTTTGAGTGTTACTCTGGGGAGGTGGGGGGGTACAGGACACACCACAAGCAAATGACACAGTTGTCTTTGACCTACTACAGCAAACCTTGAAAGGAAAAAGAACATTGATGGAATGTTTAATCCAGCATCTAAGAGAAGTCCAGAGACCCTACTGGATTTTTCTTAAGCCTGCTGATGGATCTGTACCTGTCACCATTTACATCCATCTGGTCCAGGGAAAGTCAGAAGAATCAACCTCACTGGTTCATAGCTTTTGTGGGCAATGTCTAGGCATGGAATGACAACACTTGCTGGAACAAGACAGGTCAGAGTTGAGATCTTGCTGGAGGGGTGAATTTCACCTTCTGTGCCATTAGATGAAACATCATCAACAGATAAGACACACAGTCATACCTATCCATATAAGCGAATGCACTTTTAACAGGGAATGGAGGACGGTAGGTTTTTAGTTCTCTCTCTCCTCCCCACCCCACCACCCTGTTTACTGAGCTCACTGCAGGTTTTGCACACACAAACTAAACTGTATACAACCATAGCCTCCATTGACCCCATATCCCATGTCATAGATATGAGCTTCTAAAAGCTGCAGCATCCCAGAGCCAAATTAAATAAATAAAATAAATAAATAAACAAATAAGAGAGAAAGAGTGTGACACAGTAAATTTAAACCATTTAAATTTAAATCATTTGTCTCTACATCACTTTCCACTATTATTAGCTTGGAAATGTCTAGCTTTGACTACCTCTCCTGGCTTTTTTCTCTTAAAAGTATTACAAACCTTTAAAAAGGAAAATTAAATAGATGTGAAATCTTGAATATACTTTGCTTAGCATCCTTATTGATCTCACAAACTTCCAAGATCTCTACCATCCCTCAGAAATGTTGATAGCTGTCCTGTCATTGTCCCTTGCAGATGGTGTTAAGTGGGCTTATAGGAAGCTGAAGGATTAAGAGAAAACTGCCTATTCAGCCTGATTTTGCTAGAGCTGTGCACTGTGAATTTCAGCCAGGATCATGTGATGGAAAGCTTTACAGTCAGTATCAACACAAAATCATCTGAAACAACAAAGGAGCGAGGGACAAATTGTCTTTGCTAGCAGGTATCACACAGGTTTGCTTAGAGGTCAATGACACACTTGGACTTTGTTACCATGGGGAGGCTTAGAGTGTGCATGGTAAGGAACAATCATTTTTGCTGGGTATGAGTTGGAGTGGAAGGAGTGGGAGTTCCTAAAGACCTACTGTAACAGATAATGTTTTCTGAGTTGCAAAATACTGTTGCCACTTGCTGCGAGCAAAGGCTTTCCAGGCAGTACAGGATGCTGCTGCACATCTTCACCAAATTGGGACCAAACCAGTCAAAGTCCAGACCAAATGGATGTGCCCAAGATCGTACTCCCTGTCAAGTGAAGCTGATGAGTGCCTGAGAACAGCTTCATCTATATACAGGGTAACACTTTAAATACTGCGTATTTTGCAGTCCCCTTAATTAATGAATATTTACAATTTTAAAAAGAGAGCCTTTAAGCTGATTTGCTCCCTGACACTGATTTTGAATAGAAAAGAACAAACTTTGGAGTTTTTGTAGGTGCAGTTTGTTCCTTTTTTTTGTTGTCAGTGGTGGTTGTTTTAAACATAACATTTGGTAGTATCTCACACACTCTCCTGTGTGCCTAAAGACAGCAGCATTCAATCCCACAGATAAAGCCATAAGGCTCAAGGTTGGATGAGCTGAGAAGAAAAATACTACATGCAGATGTAACATGAATCTTCCAGGTTTCAAACTGATAGTTATAAAATGCCTTCCATAGAAATACTGTAGAAATGTAGAAACGTTATTTCTTTGAATATGCCACTAACACAAATGCAGTAAAAATACAAAAAATATGTGAGACAGTTGTCTGAGGCAGCAGGGACCCAAACCTGAAAGCCTAATTGATCACCATGCTGCCTTGCCGTGATGATTGCTCTTAAAAATATAAAAGAACCAAAAATAAAACCATTTTTTCCTTTTCTTTAAAGAAAAAAACAACAAAAAAGGAGTTTTTTTTCTTTCTTCATGTGATATGTAGGTCATTAATCCCTTGTACACTGAAATGGCTCCCTGATATTTAAATGCTTATTTCTGACAGATGCTGCTAGATTATCAACAATTACCCCTAACTTATAGAAATAACCTGTTTACAGTAACACCATAAATAAAATTGAAGCAAAAAGACAGAAACAAGGGCTCTCAAGACTGAACTTCAAAACAATTCTGATCCCAGCACATCCCAAATATCTGACTATGCTGAGAAGATTTTTGTCTAAATTATGTCTCCTGTCAACAGTCTCTAATCCCAAACAAATACGGGAAATAAAGAGCATATTGAAAGTAAATATACAAACATATATGTACACACACACTTAAAAATATCAGAATTTCTAATTTTACTTTGTTAAGAAACGAAAGGTTTCCCTTGCAGTTTTACAGAGACCAGATCACGTGCTCTAACAGGGCTGTTTGTAATCAAGAGACAAATCAAAGCTGTTCAACATGAGACAGAGATAAGGAGCCTTAAATGTACTGATGGCAACCACTTACTATTATGAAAGTGTGCAGCACACTTCAGAAAAACAGAAAGGTCAGGAACAGGAAAAAATCTCTCAAACTTTCACTAAAAAATTCTCTCTCCAGCCTTCTTGATTTGTAAGGTTATAAGTGTATCTTGAATTGTATTGCATCATACAATCAGTGCACTGAAGAGACAAGACTCCATTGCTTCATTTCCTGAATAATCACGTTTTAAGAAAAGGGCTTTCTGGAAATGGAAGCTATTATAAACAGCCACAACTGTGGACAATAACTGAAAACTTTAGTCAGTAACAGAAAATCTGTTAGACAACTACACAGAAATTGAATAATGTGTAAAAAAGAAAAAAACAGCATAGTTACGTAACAAAAACAATGATTGCTAAGGACTCCATGAAAAACCACATCTAGTTATTCTGTTCCAAGGATTTGAATAACTGGAAAACAGTGCGAAGATCACCTACGTTTTTGAGATCCAATATGCATATATTGAGATATTTAGCCTTCCTATGAAAGGGGACATCCTATTTTATTTGCATTCCAATCTCAAACCCCCAAGCCCCTCTCAGCAATAGTTATAGCACAAATTCTGAAGTGAGTTCAATTACATACCTACAAACAGAAGATGATTACACAAAGCTCTCAACACACAAGTGCTTGAGAACAGTTAAGAAAGAATACTTCAAGGTGTTCTCAGTACCATTAAGATACTAGCCACACATTGTTAGAAGTAGACTTCTGTGGGCTAGGTACTAATGAGTACGGGTGGGTTGTCAAAAGCTTATACACAGTGAGTAAAATGTCATCAGCTTCTGCTCAACCATGTTATTGAACATACAACTGAGAGGAGGCCCAAAAAACTCATCCTGTTTAGTTTCTTTCATGCCACTGAAACAGGGAAGCTAAATACTAAAGGATTAAAACTTACCACCAATTCAAAAATTTCTTCCATGACACCCTCAAGAAAAAAAAAATCACAGCAGGGATTTCTTTTAAGGAAGCATGATGTATAAAACTAGATGGTACTTAGCTATAGGAATGATAAAAGTAAAATGAACTGACCCACAATGCTGAGGGCTACTAAACAGCCAGACTTAGGAAGAACATCCTCACAAAAAGATAAACACGGTCTCAAATGTTATATGCTGCAACGTGAAATTTTAATTTCTTTTTCTTAAAACTTCTCTGTTTTGCTGCTGCTGAAGATAGGGTGAGATGTCATAATCACTAACTCTGAAAACCATGATTTCTGATATTTAGCTTTTACTTGTATATTTAGATCACAATGGTATGACGAAGTATCAGTTCCCCCACAAAAGAGAATTGTTTTCTCTATATAGCTTAAACCCATTTAAGGAGGTAGGGAACAATGACAACTCTTAGGCTATACAGTGAAAATTCACCTACTAAAATTTTGTATTTCTGGGACTTCAGGAACAATAAAACCACTCACCAAGAAGCATCTTTCTTTTGTGCTTCAAGACAGTAATGATGGGGGGGGAGGGGGAGGTGAAACACAAAGAGAAGACCATATATTCTGATGAGAAGAGTAAAGCCTGAACACACCCAGCCTTATTAGAACAGCCTCACTGATAGTTAGGCATTGTAAACCAGGAAGAATTGCTTTCCCATTTTGGTGGCATTCTTCAACTGTCAGCAAGCCTCAGGCAAACTACCCTAGACTTCTGTAACAGAAATATTTCAGTTACTAAAACAACTAGATTACTCATGATTAATATCTGTTACTGATCAGAGTCCTTTCCTTCCATTTACAACCATTGTAGTATATTGTATTTACTGAGGACCCTCTGGCAAAACTATGACTTCCAAGTAAACAGTTGCCTCTGCAATTCATTAGGTATGAACTATCCTGTAAGCCACATCAATGTTGCTCCATTTAGGCAAGGTTTAAATTTATATATATATAAATCCACACAAACAGCAAAGACTAAATATTACCATATGTTGCACGCATACACTTGCTACTTTGAGTGTCAAGATAAGGAAGAAGCTCGACGGACTCAAAGTATCTCACTGAGTTAACCAAATGACCCAAGATATCACATGGATTACCAAGTCAAGAAAAGTAGGGAAGAAAGCCCATCCTCTTATGCCAAATAATACATATAGAGCTTGGATAGCTACCAACAGCAGACTGAACTGAGAAAGCTCATGTTGCTTTATGGAATGTCAAATGTTTCTTAAAATGGGATTGTTAAAGACAATTTGAGTGAACTTTCTTCAGATTGTTCACAGAAATAAAAGCTGTGGCCTAAGGAATGGGGTCTCCTTGAAGCTACTCAGGAGCTCAAAGGACAAAACTTTCCTGCATCAGTAAAGCACACAGGCTGCAGAAAGCTGATTGGGCACCCACAGAGTGCTGCAAAGATCCTGAGCAAAATCGAAAGAAAAACAACCACACTTGCACCCTGCAAAGGGAGCAGAAAGCATGCACAGGAAAACTAGTATCCCTAAGGTGAAACACAGCTGCTGGGAAAAAGAAGAGACAGATTTTCCCACACTCAGGAACTAGAAATCTATGGGACGATAGGGGCAATGCAGCCTTTTTCAGATGAATTATCAGTCATACTGCACTTCATGAAACACTGAAGTAGTTCCTGGTCATCCTAGAGTTAATATGCACACTTCGCAACAATTAATTACATGAAATTTACTAAGAGGAGAAAAAAAGAAAACCACAAAACACAGCAGACAGGTCTAATTGCCGAATATTTTTGTGATTATTTTGTAGTAATCAGCCATGGCAAATCACATCAGCTGCCCAAAAAAGTTCTGAAGTACGTCTGAATGCCTAACTTAGAAGACTAATTCACATCTCTAACGTAGAAGGATTAAAATGCAAGTGTGCTTTGCACACTCACACACCCTAATTCAAGTGATTCATGATATAAAACTCAACACCAACTCTGGAAGACCCATAAATTTGCCTCCCCTGTATGAGATTAATACTGCTGGAAATTATTAAACATGCAATAAATGGCAATTGCTTTTTCATCAATGCCACAGTGTTTAATGCTCTTAGTGAACAATGTACAACGGTATGGGAAACTGTCTAGTAAAGCTGTAAGATTTAATTGAATTCATACCAATTTCATTTTTATATTTGAACATATATAAATAAATATATTTACATATATGCTGTAGGCAGAACATAAATGTATGTTACATTATCAACTTTGATGTCTGTGAAGTTTTCAACCAAATAAAGTCTGTACGTGATGACAGCCATGTCTCAAACCGCTCTTGAGAAGTCTATTCGCTATTACTCCGTTGAGGTGAACTGAAGATGCCCAACAAAAGAACTCTGCAACATCCAAGTAAGGTTATATCTTCCTGTCTTTATATGCTCCATGCACAGTACCAAACCAAGGAACTCGGCTGTTCTCTCAGTTTGCTAATCTCTGTAAAAAGCCATCAGAAAGGACCACCATGTAACTAAGAGGTGCTTCTTATGCATCTACAAATGCAAGATATGTTTTTTTGTTTGTTTGTTTGTTTTTTAGAAAGGGTAGAGATGGTGACTGTGACCAGAATTAACCTGAAGAGCCCAAGCACAGCAGGAAGGAGCAGAAGATATGGCTGTGCTGAGCCTACAGGTACATCTGAAGTAGATGGACAGGATGGAAGATTCATAGGTTGGGTAAAAGTGAGTGATGAGGGAAGTTTGCAGAAGTAAATCAGGAAAACAAACAAACAAACAAACAAAAACACTTGCTTAGAGAAGACCAGATCTACAAGGACATAAGACAAAAAGTGGAATCAAATCATAGCAGAGGTCTTAGACATGTGAACAGCAAGTTGAAAGAAGACGAACAAAAGGAGAGAAAGAAGTTAAACTATAAAAAAATAGTGGCATGAGGTCCAGTGTGAAAAATCATGAATAGATAGAAAGACAAAAGGTAGTGACACAAATGGTGAGTGTGAAAGCAAATTGATTAATACAATAGTAAGAACACTAATGAGGAACAGCATATTACTGTACAATTTTCTGATTCCCCACAAAATCTATATCTGACTGGGAATTACATCACAACTAGGAGAACCTAAGAAATAAGTATGAACATTATAAACAGTAATCAATTAAATTCTAGCATCTCTTCCAATGATTTTGATTTATAAAGTCAGACATTCATAGGAATAAGTGGTAAGCAACAGCAACTCACTGGTGCAAAACTCATACATTCCTAAACTCAAAGGTAGCCAGCTTTCCATGCTTCAACAACCAAACGCAAACATGACTGTTATTGGTCTTGAGCATGGAAAACAAAAATAGCTACGCTTACAACAAAGACTTGTCTCTACAGTCTTATGGCGTGGCAGTTGAGAAACACAAGACGCACTTTCCACTTCTTAGTAGAACATCAAATCAAACACTCAGCCACTTGCAGATTAAAACTGTCTTACAGCTGTACAACTAGCAATTCATAGAAGAGGACATAAAATTCTTATAAAGATGCTTGTAAATTTGGGATTCTCCAGACACAGCTCATCCGCAAAAAAGCTACAGTGTACAACACATGGCAATATGAAAAACGCAGCAGAAAAGGAGAGTGCCCGCAAACTAAGGTATATTGTGAATATGCAAATATGCTTTATTTCATAGAAACTCTTAAAGCAGCATCCAGGAAAGGGGGAGAAAAATCATGAGAGAATTGAGCTGCAGAATGTTTAGAGGAGATACAGGTGTTTGAAATAAAAAAAGAATGTCTCTCTACATTTTAAATTGGAAGATGAGCACGCAAGAGCAGACACCAAAGAATGATTTTTCTCCATGCTCTTTCTGATGTGTATGATCTAGCCACTGCCAAGAGTGCCAAAATTCATTTTTTGAATCCTCATGAAGTGCTGTCAAAAGCAGTCCAGTGAGATAAAAGGGTACTCAAAACTGAAGTCACATTTTAAGCTCACTAACCCTTTCTGTTGTTCTCTGATAGTTTCTATTTGGTTATGGAAATATTTTCACATGGAAATGATGTATGTATACAAGGAAAACCTCTCTCCTGATGAAGATTATGGCAATACATCAAAGAGAAGTCCCCAAAGAAAGCATCTGATTGCCTAAAAGAACATGGTATCTTCTAATTTTCCCTTTGTTTTTCACTTTTTCTTTTTAATAGTACACACATATAGAGAAAATGAAAATGGAGAGAGAAAGGAAGGGAAGAAGGGGAACAGTGAGAAATGGTAACAAGGAGCACTGCATGGAAGGAAAGGTTAATTACAGGACAAAAGATGCAAGGAATGTAAAGAATGTCAGCAAGTAAATAAATCAATAATCTACAGTCATCATCTACATTCCTAAACTACCTTGAAAGCAAGGATATCTGCCCTTAACATACCCAACAACAGCAGAAATTTTTCAAGGCAGACTCCCACTGCAAGCTCTGTTTCTGTCAACAACCTCCTGTCAACACGTGATTACATGGGAACCTTTCCAATGCCAGTCAATTTAACTCTTTTAACAGTTTTGTTAATATAAGCTTGTAAATACACTATTACTTGCAACAGGGATCCATTTTGGGGCCGGTTCTATTCAGAGTTTTCATAAATGACTTGGATGCAGGACTTGAAGGTATACTAAGTAAGTTCGCAGACCACACTAAATTGGGGAGATCTATCGACTCCCTTCAGGGTAGAGAGGCCTTGCAGAGAGATCTTGTCAAATTAGAGGGCTGGACAATCATCAACTGCTGCATGAAGTTCAACAACAGCAAGGTCTGGATTCTGCACCTGGGACAGGGCAACCCTGGCTGTACGTACAGACTGGGGGATGAAAGGCTGGAAAGCAGTTCCATGGAAAGGGATCTGGGGGTTCTGGTTGACATCAAGTTGATTGTGAGCCAGCAGTGTGCCCACGAAGCCAAAAGGGCCAACCGTACCGTGGGGTGCATCAGGCACGGCATTGCTAACCATCAAGAGAAGGGATTGTCCAGCTCTTATCTGTGCCAGTGAAGCCTCTCCTCAAGTACTGTGTGCAGTTTTGGACACCACAATATAAGAAGGACATAAAACTATCAGAGAGCATCCCAAGGAGGGCTACTAAGATGACGAAGGGTCTAGAGGGCAAGACATATGAGGAGCAGCTGAGGTCCCTTGGTCTGTTCAGCCCAGAGAAGAGGAGACTGAGAGGAAGCCTCATGGCGGACTGCAGCTTCCTCATGAGGGGAGCTGAGGGACAGATGCTGATCTCCATCCTTTACTAGATGCAGGGAGTGGACATGACTACTGAGGATACGGGAAAGGCTGAGATTCTTAATGCCTTCTTTACATCTGTCTTCACTAGAGGGACCACTTATCCTCTGGGTACTCAGCCTCTCGACCTGGAAATCTGGGACGAGGAGCAGAGGAAACCCCTCACAGGTCAGGTGGAAACAGAGACCTGCTGCTCCACGGGGATTGTCACAGGTCTATGGGGCCAGATGGAAATCCACCCAAGGGTGCTGAGGTAGTTGGCAGATGTGATTGCTTTCCATCATCTATCAGCAGTCATGGTCATACAGAGAGGTCCCAGATGACTGGAGACTTGCTAACGTGATGCCCATCTACAAAAAGGGTCATAAGGAGAACCTGGGGAACTGCAGGCCTGTTAGCCTGACCTCGGTGCCAGAAAAGGTGATAGAACAGGTCATATTGAATTAAACCACACAGCATATGCAAGACAACCAGGGGACCAGACCCAGTCAGCATGGGCTCACAAAAGGCAAGTCCTGCCTGACCAACCTCATCTCCTTCTATGACCAGGTGACCCACCTGGTAGATGAGGGAAAGGCTGTTGATATAGTCTACCTAGACTTCAGCAAAGCCTTTGACATGGTGTCCCACAGTATTCTTCTGGAAAAGCTGGCAGCCCATGGCTTGGACAGGAACACTCTTTGCTGGGTTAAAAACTGGTTAGTTGGCCAGACCCAGAGAGTGGTGATGAATGGAGTGAAATCCAGCTGGTGACCAGTCATGAGTCATGTTCCCCAGGGGTTGGTATTGGAGCCCATCCTCTTTACTGTCTTCATTGTTGACTTGGATGAGGAAATTGAGTGCACCCTCAGTAAGTTCGCAGACGACAGCAAGTCTGGGGGGAAGTGTCAATCTGCTGGAGCGTGGGAAGGCCCTGCAGAGGGACCTGGACAGGTTGGATTGATGGGCAGAGGCCCATGGGATGAGGTTCAACATGGCTAAGTGCCAGCTCCTGCACTTTGGTCACAACAGCCCCATGCAGCACTACAGGCTTGGGGCAGAGTGGCTGGAAAACTGTGTGGAGGAAAAGGATCTGGGGGTGCTGATTGATGCTCGCCTGAACACGAGCTGGCAGTGCGTCCAGGTGGCCAGGAAGGCCAATGGCATCCTGGCTTGTATCAGGAATAGTGAAGCCAGCAGGACTAGGGAGGTGATCATCCCCCTGCTGAGGCCTCACCTCGAGGACTGTGCTTAGTTTTGGGCCCCTCACTGCCAGAAAGTCATTGAGGCCCTGGAGCACGTCCAGAGAAGGGCTATGAAGCTGGTGAATGGCCTGAAACACAAGTCCTGTGAGGAACGGCTGAGGGAACTGGGGTTGTTTAGTCTGGAGAGGAGGAGGCTCGGGGAGACGTTATTGCTCTCTACAGCTACCTGAAAGGAAGGCGTGGGGAGCTGGGGGTTAGCCCCTTCTCACAGGTAACCAGCGACAGAACTAGAGGGAACAAACTCAAGTTGTGGCAGGGAAGGTTTAGGTTGGAAATGGGGAGATATTTCTTCTCAGTAAGAGTTGTCAGGCATTGAAACGGGGTGCCCAGGGAGGCGGTGGAGTCACTGTCCCTGGGGGTGTTTAAGGAAAGGTTGGACATGGTGCTTAGGGACATGGTCTAGGTGGTGATAGTGGTGGTAGAGGGACAGTTGGACAAGGTGATCTTGGAGGTCTTCTCCAACATCAATGATTCTATGATCTCTGGTCTGTGGTGACTGCAACAGAACCTGAGGGAACAGTATGGAGCTGCGAGAGGGGAGGGTCAGGCTGGGTGTTAGGAAAAAGTTCTTCACCAAGAGGGTGGTTGGGCACTGGAAGAGGCTTCCCCAGGGAAGCAGTCATGGGATTGAGCCTGCTGGAGTTCAAGAAGCATTTGGACAGTGCTCTCAGACACAGTCTGATTTTTGGGTGGTCCTGTGTGGAGCCAGGAGTTGCACTCCATGATCTTTGTGGGTCCCATCCAATTCTGGATATTGCATGGTTCTATGATCAGTCGAGAAACATTAACAAGCTGATATGAACACTGTGAACACTGCACTTAGTTAAAAAAAATAAAGTCAAGATCAGCATCAAATAATTGCAGGAATAATGCACTAGAACCTCATCACCACCACCCTTCCCTGCTCTAAAACAGAGCCTAGCAGCTCATGCAGAATAAAAACATAGATCAATAAAACCAAAAGACTAATGTTGTTTTATAAATGTATTTCTTCACAATGGCATCAGTATATTATGAAGTTAAGAGTTTTACAGAGGTAATAGAAGTTGAGCAATAGAGACAAGAGGACATAAAAGTCAGTACTTCTTAACAAGCTGGGATCATTCCATATTTTGGGGGGAGTGTGTGTGTGTGAGGGGAGGGTAGGGGGTTGAAGAAAGACTGCAAAACAAGTACAGAACTATAACCAAGGATAGGCCATGAAATAGGGTGGCACAACAGAAATAGATCTGCAGAGCAAAACTGTGTGTGTTGACGATATTACAGATATTCACCCAACACACATTTCATAGAGGTTTACGTCAGACTAACTATGGACTGGTCCTGTCAACTGAGCATCCAGTGGGGCCTGATGTGAATCATCTGTTCTCATTTCATTCAAAAAGGGATCTAGATCATCCCGTGGGGCAAACTAAAGCATGGTAGATTGCCACAATGGTAACTCAGCTCAGAAGTGTAACCCTTATTCAATGCTAATAAATACTTGCCTGAAGTTGCAATGTGCCTCTGATGCTACATATAAAAAGTTCGTAAATCCAGTATCTAACCATCTTTAACAGCAACACCACCACCACCACGAGACTGGGTTAGAATGATTCTGTATGAGTGTTGCTACCTAGAAGCCCACTTTTATCTACAAGACATTACAATAATTCTTCAAAAATTGTTTTGCCACACAACATAAAATGGGTAAAAAAGCACAGGAAAAAAAAATCAGCATCTAGAATTATTTCAGAAGTGGACTTGCTTGGACACAGTATGTTTTTGCAACACTTATTTTTGCAAATGAAGTTGATAGCACGATTAGGCACCTGGGGTCATCTTTCCAAGAGATTCAAGTTACTTCTTAATGCATACATGAAGTATAGCTATTAAAACAAGTCTGTCAATCATTTTTCAAGCCATGGATACAATTACTTTAACCAGGAGGAAAAAAAAGCAGCCACCCCTGCTCCTCCCCACCCCCATAAAAAAAAAAAACACATAAGAAAACCAAAATCCTACTGTACCTGTATGCTGTCCTTCAATCCAGGCTTGCAGATACATGAAGAGGAGTAGACCAGCTACTCCAAACATCAGTAGCGACACAAAGACTTGCCTTAGGTTCATGACCCTATCAGAGGGCTACTTCTCAGCTTTCAGAAGGATGCATGGCTCACTTTTATGAAGTCTTCAGTGTATCTGCATCTTCTTCAATATGTGAACTTTTTCCCCTGAGACTCTGACCTGGAATAATAACAGATGCATCTAGTTCTTATGTTACATTCTTATTCTCCACCAAAGACTCTGTAAACAGTGTATTGTATGCAAGCTGTAGCTCTTACATGCTATTACTTCCCATGCTGAAATTTCTGTTGACAATCTTGATGATGTCAACACAGGACTTAAGCAAATCCTCTGGACGGGAATTAAGCAAATCTCTTGAAGTGGCTACAGATACCAGTCCACCTCCACACCACTGGACATCACCCACTGCCATAATGGAGAGAGGTTAATGCCCCCACATGAGATGCTTGGGGAATTAGTTGATCAGCATTTTATCCAGCTATGTTGTGGTAAAGACTTGTCAAGAACCTGATTCTTCCCACTAACTTCATTGTAAACATGATCTTGCCAAAATGACTACTATCTTGAAGAGCAGAGAGCCTAGAAGGAAGTAATTTAGTTAACACCCTACATCTGACATAAACGGACCATAAAACTCAGTTTATAACAGCATATAGAAGACACTGCAGAGCATAAAAAAAGCCAACTTGTTAACCTGAATCAGGACACGTTTGGTTTGAAAGCAATTTACTAGAAGCTGAAGAACAGCTGTTAAAGCTAGCCTGCACATCAAGAGGAAAAAAAAAACACTGAAATTCGACACAATTGGACACTCCTGTAAGTGAGCATCTGATAGAGGTGTCTGGTAAACTACAACAAAGAACACAATGAAAAAGTCAAGCTTTTAAAGGAAGATAGCATATTAAAAAAAATATTTGAAAGAGAAATACATTAAAAGAACAGAATGGAAGTACACGTGCATTCAAGTAAACAGAAAACTAAAATGCAGACACTTAACAGTTATTCTGAAATCTAAGAGTATGGCATGTTCCACGTGAAAAATTTGTATTTTTAAATAACTCAGCACTGTCATATCTATAATTGTCGAATTTCTAAAAATACACATACGGCTTAGCAGGGAATCCCATTAAAATAACTGCTGAATGAACAGAGGAACTAGCTTTTCTAAGAGACAAAAGATTTCAAGACCAACAAAGAAGCACCTGAAACTTTACGGAACTTTTTTCCCCCTCTGCCATTAAAATTACACATTTTTTGTGAAGCATGAACTAGCCTGAAGACAGTGTAAAACTGAGCTACAAGAATTTATCACTTTTTATATGTGATTTTACTGCAGAAGATAGATACCCAGACATTAAGAGAATATAAATGCTCTGTATGAAGTCTGTGTTTTTTTTGTTTTGTTAGTTTTTTTGCTATGGGTAATGAAGTATCTGGTTTGAACCTCAAGCACTGCAGGCAGGTGAAGAGGAGCTTTATCCCATACAGTTTTCTGCCTTCCTTCTCCCGAGATAGGATTTCCTACACATTACATACATGTACTTGTTTGCTCTTACTGTGATGCACAGAATTGGAAGGGAGCAGGGAAAATTGGACAAAAGCAAGGTAAATGATTGGGGAATTCTCTGTAAAATACCTTTTGCAAGGGTGGGGGTAGTGGAGCCTCCTTCTTCCAGCCAGCTCTTCCTTGGCTGTTACCACCTGAACCTCTTCCTGCAATAACCTCAGAATTCTCAGACTTTCAATCTTCCTTATCTAGGCTAAAAGGTTTACTCAGGTCTTTGTTCTCAGTCTTTGCACCTCACCTTAGTCCTGTAGCAAATACACTGCTTGCATGTCTTCAGAAATCATTCTGAAGATGAGGCAGCAGCTTTCCAGCATAAGCAATGCTTTAAGAACCTTTAGTCAAAGGACCAAGAATTTCAAATCCCTTCTGTTTTTCCCCAGACAAAAAGCTATGTTGTTCATGTAACAGAACACTGACAACATCTGGATTAGGAAAAAAGGCCAGATAAGTAAGACATGCAGGTTTGAAAGAAAAATTAAATTGCAGGTACTAGAAAATGGAAATGAGTTTGTTTTGTGAAAGCTGTTTGGGAGCCATAACTTTCTCTCTTACAGCAAAAAACAGGTGACCCAGACACCCATAGTGAATACTGGAATACTTCCAAACAAATCCACTTTTGTGATTTTGTCACTTCTGTTTTCATCTCTGACTACATGTGATTCTCACCTGAATTTTCAGCTCTATTTTAAACGCTGGTGTCCTTGGGTGTGCAAGAAATGCTTTCTCAGGCCATGTGGACAATAGTTTGCTTTCAGCATCTCACACAGCTCCATAAACATTCCCAACATGCGTAGGCTGGCACTGCAGCTCTTGCCAGCCACTTGCTCTCATCAACCCAGACTGCCCTGCCCCTTCTGCCAGCACCAGGGCTTACACATCCGCACAGAAACATCCAGAAAGTTCATCCAGCTAAAAATTGTTCCACAAAGCAATGGAATGGAAACTTTACTGACAAATGAAGTGGGAAAGCACTGGTTTAACCAAACTACAGCCCTACCCAGGTGCCTACAGTTTTTCTGTTAGCAGTACCACCCATTATATGCATCTGTGACACGTGCTGGCACAGGATATATAGCTGACCTTGCCCAAACACCATCATGACTGCATGCAGCACCACCTGCAAGCCCTGCATTATCATCTTTTGGATGCACAGTAAAAATCAGGAGCAGTAGCAAGCCATTTAATCTGTTAATATGAAAAATAGATGTTTTTCTACTAGGATAGTTTGTTTTGAGGGGATAGAAGTTTAAAAAAATTGTTTTAATACTTCTTTAATCTACAAAAGAACACTAAGAAGAAAAAACATCCTACTCCACCATCAGCCATTACATTTATCTTTGTATCAAGTTTTCATGTTTCTTGCAATTAGTTTAATTTAATTTACATGAAACTATTATTTATGCATTGGCTGTGTTTTAAGATTCGCTTTAAATAAGAACACCTACTTCAGCACTGGTTAGACTCTAAATAGATCAAACCCACCCAGAATGTGAACCTATTCTGCTACCTTATAATATTTTTAAAGGCTTTTCAGCTTGAATAAGTAGTTTAATTTATTTAATACAGTGATTTGTAACCCACATATGAAAAAAATGATAGCCGCATTAAAAAAGTCTGAGTCTAACAATCTTCTAGTAGAACTTGAAAAATGGCCACACAACGCTGACAAATTTGCTCTTTCAGCATTAAAAAGCAACGGTCTTGGAAAACACTCCCGGCATCCTGGCAAAGCGGAAATATCTGCAAATATTCTTTAATCAAGATGAATGCTCCTTTGTGGCTGCGAGGGAAGAGCAAACAATCAATTGCTTTCAACCTAAGTATTTTCAGAGGAGATCTATCCTATCCACATGGAAGCCCAGCATCCCAGTTAAGCTGTAGATCTTTCTTTGCCCTCGGTCCTGGTCAAGATGGCTCTACTGGGCAATAGTTTGACATGCTGGATAGGATGGTTACTTCAGGAAAGCTAATACAGCCTAACTGCAATGACTCTCTCAGCTATGCTGAAATCAAGTTTTTCTTTAGCTTAACCATCTCTTTGGAAGTATGGACCCCAATGTGCCATTCCAACTTAAGTTTGCAAAGGGAACATCTTAGGGATGCTTACACCCTAAAATTTCAAGTCCTTTCAACTTTTTGAGAGAGATTGCTACGTACTGTTCCTATCATGCATGGAGAGAGAACAGCAGACAAAAACAGTACATGCTTTAGTTGGCAACACAAAGCTCTTTGCAGCAAAAATTAGAAACTTGACAAGTTTACAGTTATTCACTTCTGAGGCTAAATTGCTTAACTCCACTGTCAAATTTAAGAGATTCAGGAATCCACATTCCACTAATGTAAAACCCCTGCATTTTTCCCTTTCACGTTTTGGGTTCTGTTCAAAGGTGCGAATTCTTGCACAGGGCCAACACAAGTAAATGAAACAGCATAGCCACCCAAAAAAGGGGAAGAGTTCATCTCCTGCTTTTGGCATGCTTCTTTATTTCAATACACCATTCACCCTTCTCTACCCGGCAAGCAAATACACCTGCAGCTGAGGAGGTGCATCTCTAGCACTCAAACACCACTCCTGGCTTCCTGTTATTCCAGACCACACAAAACCAGTGGCTCTTGGTTGCAGTATATTTGGCTAACTTAATATTTCCTTGACACTATTCCCCTTGCCATCATGTAGTTCTAAAATCAAAGACAGAAGGGTTTCTAAGTAGTTTGAGGCAATGTATTATTTCTCTTTTAATTCCCCTCCATCCTTTTTCCTTCACCTGAAAAAGGATGATCATGATTAGTGGTTAGCCAGCAGTGAATAAATAGATGCTCCTTATAATGGTCAAAGCATTCATATTACTGTGGGTTACCACAAATTCCTACTCACTCAGCATCTCCGTAGACACACCTGAGTTAATAAAAGGAAAATGAGAAAAAGCACACTAAGCTACTGCAACCCTTCACAGCCCACACACATTTTTTTTCTTCCTTCTTTTCTTTTTACTCCCAAGAAGCAACACATTTCCTGATGCCTCCACAGGAGTATCATGGCAGGATAATTTTGCACCAAGGAATGTCCTGCTGGACACTCGCCCAGGCTACTTTCAGCAGAGTCAGCGAAAGGATACAATGCTATCTTCTCACTTCACCACTCCCCCTCCTCCCTCACTTCTCATCTGTTAGCTTGTGTCCTACTTCACGCATATCCTCCCGGATCACCTTTCCACTCCTCACACCTCAACTCTCTGGCTTCACAACAACATGAAGTACAGCCCTAGCTCTTAACAATGCTTGCACAGTTCCTCATATCAGGCAGTGCTACTCTTTGTTCTGGTTTACCCCAGTGGTTGCTAGGAATAAATATACAATATTTGCTCTTTTCTCTCTCCAGCAAGTTATGCAGAGTATAGTGGTTGGGTGAAGTCAAAGTTTTAGAGAAATTTGGATTAAATGCATAATCAAATCAAGGTAACCAAACAGTCCTGCTGAGCAAATTTGCAGGAGTGAGGAGGGGAAAAAAAAAAAAAAAAGAAAATTTCATAATGTTGCCCTTTTAATCCATAGGAATCTATTTGGGGGTCAAAAAGGTTAGAAGTCTGTCAGACTTCACTACAAGGGCTAAGTAGAGGGCAGCGCAGTGATGAGTTTCTCTCCCACCTCATGACAGCCAGTATATCAGTACCTGGTAGCTCAAAGGGAGATAACCAGTGTCTCCCTTTGTGATGTAACAGTCAGGCCACTGATGCATCAGCCCTGCCTCCATACCTCTGCAACTCCTCAACCTCCAGAGCCACTTAAAAGAAGGCTGTATCCAAGTGTAACTGAAGACACCATCTGGCCTGCATAACTTTTACCACTGGCAATAACAGATTACTACTTACCAGCCTTGCAAATCAGGTTAAGAGAATTTTGTTAGAGTTCTGTAAGAAAAATAATGAAATCTGCTGCATGAAATACGTATCTGAAATATATATATTTATATAAAATGAAGTCTTCTGTATGAAGATATGTACAGACTTCTTTGAAAAGAAGAAAACTGCTTAAAGTAAGCATCCTTCCCTCACCCACTGAAAATCCTGAAACAATAAAGCCCCTTCAAAAAGAAAAAAAAAAAATCTTAAAATTAAAGTTTCGAGAATAATCAGGAAATTCCAAACATCAACATCACCAGAGCAGCTTCCCACCAGTCAAGTTGCACATATTTAGCATTTTTCTACTTCACTCTCCCTTGTTACACAGCAAACCTCAATGCTGTTAAAGCAATTATGTTTCGTTATTAATGTACTTTACAGCATACAATATGTTATACAAAACGAATAATATGGCACAGTAAATATGTTTTGCTTTCAATTTGGCCACTTTAATATATTAAAGCCAGTTTCTTATTACCCTGTCGATATTTTTCCAAAGAAAAAACTCTTAATGAAGTAATATATAAAAACAAGACTTGTTTTACTAACAGAGCATGTATTGGTTTCTGATGCCATTAAACATTTCCATAAGATTCGTATCAGGTGACTGAAACCAGTCCATAGTACCTGCGTTACTTCTGAGATCATGCAGAAATATGGACGTTTACCTGGTCCTACCTGTCAACCTTAAATCCTCTCGAACTTCTGACCATATTAGTTTAATCCACACAGTAACTGTCCAGTTAATTAGCTTGCAGTTAATATAAAGCTGCAGTTCTAATAATTTTATTTTACACAAGAAACAAAAGCTGTGCTCACGTTACCAACAGATAAATGCAGAGCTGTCCTACACACAATTATGTAGGTTAACGTATCAGCTTTGTGAAAAGTTTTGCTTGCTTAAAGAGAACAAAACCACTCCAGTATTAGTGAAAATTACAGGTTTAGAAATTTACCAGTTTACCAAAACACTCAATACCAATGATTTTGTTCTGCAGACCAGGACACCTTCTCACTTCAAAAAGAAAAAAAGGCTTTATCATTTTCCACAATAGCTCCCAGTCATGACTGCACCTACTGTACTTGAGCACACAAAGATGTCTTCGGCATGCTTAGCTCTCACTCGCCTGAAGGACAGCTTGAATTCAGCAAGTAGTCCTGTGAAAGTCACCTGGATTATGTAAAGTTAGACAGAAACAGAGCTTGCGAAACAGCAACTTGATGTCTCTGAATCTTCTAAGTAGGGTTGGAGATGGACTCCCCCCCCATCTTCCCCCTTAAGATTGGGTAGTTTAAAAAAAAAAATGGTTTCAACAGTCTTTTTTCTTTTTTTCCTTCATGTAATGAAACTATAAGACCTTGTTTATTGACCGCAGGGAAACAAAGTGTTATCAGCATGCTAGTCTAGCAGTCTGCCTGCCCTAATCACTCATGTTACTGCTTGAAAACGCACAGACAATACTACTAATTTTTTTATTATTATTATTTATTTAATAGATATGCCCTGAATTCCCGATTTCTCTTGTGTGATGATTGCGAAGGGGGGAAGGGAAGAAGAGTAGTCAGCAGAAAAGTTGTTTCTTTTGCGGAGCGCTCCCTCGCACAGTACCGCGGCAGGGGAGTAATGGGTTTCCACTGAACTTCTGGGGGACGCTCGGGAGCGCCGGGCTCCTACAACAACCCGCAACCCTCCCTCTCCGTAGGGAGCCAGCCCTTGGCGGCCGGTCCCGTGAGTGGGAGCCCCTTACCACCAAGGCGGCCCCGGGAAGGCGAGGCGCCCCGGTAGACCCGGAGCAGACGAAGCAAGCTCTCGCCCCGGGCCACCCCCATCCCCCAGGGTGAAAACATACCGAGGCGGCCGCGATCCGTCTGCTGCCTCCTCCCGCTACTAAAACACCCGGCACCCCAGGGCTGGGCGGCAGCAGGGCGCCGCGCTCAGAAACAGGCTGCTTGCAGGGTCAGGAAGCAACCCCCCAGACAAGCCCACCCGCCCCGCCGACCGGGGCGGAGGCCGCCGCCGCGCCCCGCCCCGCCGCGCCCCGCCCGGCCCGGCGGCCCCCGCGCCATCCCCTTTACCTGCCCGCCTCGGTGCGCTGCGCTCCTGCCGCCGCGGACGGGTAGGCGTTCCCGTAGCGGCGGGGAGGCACAAACTTTCACCGCAAAACTTTGGGGATGGGGAGGCTGGGGCGGGGCTCCCGCCTGAAGGGGGAACCCCACTGGTGCCTTGGGGGTGAATCTCTGCGGGGGCAGGTGAATGCGGCGGTTGCTTACCCGCTTGCCCCCTCCCCCGCCGGTGTGTCTGCAAAACCTGTGTCATTAAACGAAGAGCTTCTCGCCGTTCCTGCCTCAGAACGCCCCTGAGATTAAGCGCTTGGCTAACAGGTTTTGTTTGCTGTTACATATCCAGAGGTAGGCTCTCCCAAAGCCAGCAAATAAACGCGTCTAAGCTGCCAGGTGGAGGCAAGTCATAGCTGGAGTTAGCTACCGAACAGGTAGTATTCCAAAGTAAAAACTTTGTTATCTGTGGGAGACACTGTGATAGATAAAAATATTTAACTAGTGTTTATTAACACTTCATATGTGCTTTGCAAACATTATCAGCTTATTGTGACAATAGTCCAGCCGTGCAGACAAATGATACTGTCTCTCTTTAACAGGCACGTTGCTTCACTTATGTTTTTTCAAGGACATGCTCTAGTTCCTGCTTGTAATGGGGTAAACACAGAGGAGCTCTGATTTTCCAGAGCTATTCTCAAGCCACTTTTATACATCTCACCCCTTCAGGCATTTCACTTCATTGCTAGACTGCATGTTCCTAGAATTACTTGAGCATTTGCTTTTCAAATACTCTCTGTATTACTGACCCATTGCTCGCTTACAGCACAAGCCCTTTCTTGGTATAACAGTAATATATCTTCACATTTTTACACAACATCTTTTATCTTAAAAGCTATCAAACCATCTCATGTGCTGTTACAGCTAGTACACAGGGATCACTTCTCCAATCAGCCAAGCACAACCACCTTTGACGTGAAGATGAACATCACCAACCAGCTCAAGACAGTGGTTCAGAGCTGGTAATAAAGAGCTGTGTGCTGCTCTGATTTCCAGTGGGGGTTAACTAAGCAGAGTGTAATTACCCCAACCAGAGCTTAGACCTTGGGGATAACACATGTTCACAGAAAAGTGCTTCAGGGTCTGAAGCAACCAAAGGCAGCCAAGACCTGTGCACAGCGTTGTTCTTTATGGGTTTGCAGTCCAGACACTAAGCCAGCCTGCTCCTGCTTAGTCTGAGTTGTGTGAGTACATATTGCCTCACCCACAGTACTGTAAATTTTATCTCTTATCTCACTTAAGGACCTCCCTAGTCACAGTTCATTATAGAGGCTAGCAGCTCAGAGCAAATCCAGAGAGCAAAGATGTTTCCTCCTTATCCTTTAAAGCTAGCCATGGATCCACTTTTAAAGTTCTGGTAAGTAAAGGCAGTCCCTTGCACTGCCACACCTGCAGCTTGCCTGGTTCCCTGGTACAAATAAACAGAGGGGGAGGAGGGATGGAAATTGGTTCAATAGCAGAATGTGCCAATTTTTTGCAATTTCACAAGAGTTGAGCATGTTTCCCCTTTTAGGCAACCTGACAGGTGTACAATGCTATGATAACCATCTGCCCTAACAAAAAATGCATTCTCACTTTTAAATTCTATACCTTTTAGTCACTCACGGCCAGTGAGATTTTAGAGAAAAACAACATGCCTCCTGAATTTTAGATTCCCAAGGTATTACACTCTGAAAATTGTAATGAAGGTCATTGAAGCTTCTAATAAGGGTATACAGATTAACCTTAGGAGTGTTGTAGATTTAATTTCACTCAATAAGTACATGCTGCAAGCGTATTTCTTCAGATTGATCTACTCACAGGCTGTACCCATCAACTGATTAAAGTTATATATAACACTGAAAAGATCAGATGTCTTGATTTTTTTTTGTTCAGTTAAAGGAATAAATTAACCGCTTTGGGATAAATCCAAACCTCATTTTACAATTCAATAAAAAAGAAGTACTTTTAGTTTATATATACTTGTTCCACTACAGGTTCTTTCAGTGCAGAGGACATATTCCAACTATGTATTTAAGAACCTTTACAAGATTAAAAATTCAACATGCAGGTGAAATTAGACACTGAATTAGGAAGCTTATTAACTGCATAAATGTAATCAGCACCTTCTGAAGCCTGACAAATAGAAAAAAAAGAAATTAATTACAAAAGGGTGGCGTCAGTCTGTCTGAGTCAGCTGGACTGCTACAGAGCCAGTGACTGCTTCATAAAACGTATTCTACTCAGGTTTCTGCATGTTTCTTCTATACGTGTTTCCTGCAGACGGCAGCTCAACGGTTAAAGTAACAAAATAATCATCTAATGGGAGTGGGACAGTGGTTGGGTGGTGATGCCTACTCACAGTAATATGAGTAGTCAGTGCAGTTACAGAAGAAAGATAACAGGTTCTGAACTGAAAATGAAACCTCCCCAAAATTACAGGTCATGTTGCTGAACTAAATACATCCTTACAGTAAAACCAAGTAGACTCTTTAAGCATGTTTTCTATGTTTTCATAAAAATAATCATGTTATCATAATGAAGGTGATTTAAAGCATTTTATCATAACAAAGGTGTCTTTTACTTGAGGGCATAAACCGTTTTCTATGTTTTCATAGAAAACATAGTGCTCAACAGGGACAGCCACGGAGGAAAGTTTGGCGTGGGATCAGGTCAGAGTTACCCACATTCGCTAGTTCTTTTTGGGCTGCTGGTGCATACCGTGTTAGCCCCCATATTCCCTGTGGGTGTTTGGACCATTCCCCCATAAGACGTGAGACAGAAACCATGTGTGCCATTGTTGTGAACTGCCAGGAAATCCCTTGCTCTAACTTAACTTTCCATGCAGCTCAGGTTTCCAGTTCACATTTTTCAAAGTTTTTAGCAAAGCTAGCTCAGCCACCTACACAAGTATACAAATTTTAAAGAGTCAGAATTCATGAATTTTTATTTTTAAGAAAACTTTAATGTAAAGTGCATGACTCAGGTATCAGATGTGAAAAAACTGTGTGTTTGGCCTGATCCCCTTTTCCAAAGGGGAAGGATTAGACCTTCAGATACTTCTAGTTTAGGCAAATTCATTCCAAGTGCCACTATCATTTACCTCACTGAATTTCAGGATGGGCCACACCAGTACTGCATGTTTCAGCGATGTGTGCTGTATATCGATATAGAGCCGATTATAGAAACCTTTGGTGATTAAAAGCATTTTATCATAATGAAGGTGTCTTTTACTCGAGGGCATAAACCATTCAGCAAGTAGTTCTATTTTAATTCCTCGAGCTTTTTTAATTTTCAGGTAATTAGCTAGAAATACACCACCTACAACATTCTCCTTTTCTCAGTTAGGAGGCAAAAATTTGCCTCTAGTAAGCATTGCTATGGGGCATTTGCTTGTTTATTTAAAATGAAAAAAAAAAAAACCCTGCTAGAAACTTGGTATAAAATTCATTTGCTCAGTAACTGCTATGCTGGGGTAATTAACAAAGCCTTTCAAAGCAAGTTGTGTACTCATTCAAAAATATTAAGCAATTCAAATTTCCTGTTCTTCAGCTATTAAAAAGTTTCATTTTTAAGAAGTATCTTAAAAAAAAAGAAAGAAAGAAAAAACAACAATAAAAACACACATAATTTGACTTAAATACTTCAGTGAGTTAACTGGGAAGCTATTTAAGTCTAACGGGCTCCTGTCTCAAAGGAAGGCCAAAAGAGAACAGTAGTTGCAATCTTTTTACTGAAGGCTAGTGCGTTATCTTACCCTAATTCTAAAATGTTCTTCAGATGGCAGCTACTATCATGTCAAGTGCTGCACTGCTGGAAAATGCCTTAGGATGTCCTGAAAATTGATTTTTTGAAAAAAGGGAATCCATTCTGTATTTAAAAGGATGGCGAGGTCGTCCAGGCACAGGTGTGTCCAGGAAGGTTAAGAGTATCTCCTGCTCTCTTCATCCCCTTGTGCTAGCACTGGTGAGCAGGGAGTTTTCTATATTCTCATGTTATTATATGATACATGTACAATTTAGATCGAATATATCAGTTTTCTAGTCTCTATCCTTGGAGATTTTCAACATAAGACTAAATAAAACCCTAAGCAACCTGGTCTGATCCCATAGCCTTTTGCTGGAGGTTGGATTACAGATCTCCTGTGGTACCATCCTACCCATGTTATCCTATGCAGTCTTCCTGGACAGACCATCTGAAAACCAGGAGGTCACAGTTTCACCAAAAATTAGTTCTCTCACTCCAAAAATGAGATGTGATGATTGCTACCCTACTACTGAATCACAGACAACAAATGAATGAATGAATGAATGAGGTCCTTACCAAGCATCAGAAGGCTGGTTTTCTATTGAAATGAGGTTTGTGACAGAAGGACATTCCACTGAAAGCCTTCATGATGTTCATGAGAAAATTCCAAGAAAGAACTGTTTTTCCAGGTCTTTTGAACAGTGATTGTAAAAGCTATGCAACATCATAATTTTTGTTCTGCCTACTTCTAGAAAAAGGGGGGTGTTTATCTTTGTTCTCTGAAATAATGCTCGATTGTGGTACCTCCTAGAGAATAATAGCTTATTGTTAGAGTGTCTAACTGGGAGACAGTCTCTTTGGTGTTTCAGTTATGGGTATTGTGGTGTTCACACAAAATTAATTGGGAATTTCTTAACTGTCTGATTTTAATGCCTTTGTAAAGATCTTAAAGGATGCATTCTATATGTTGTTTTTTTTTAATCTTTTTTTTTTATTTTTATTTTTACTGGTAGAACATTAACAAATAGTCTCTATCTTCACTGTAGAATCTGTATTTCTCAGCTACAACTGATTGCTCTTAGGCATTATGCAGTTTTAAAAAATGTCATAGGGCAATTTTATTGTCTTTTATATAATTACTTAGAGAAGAAAAATCTGAGTATTATGCTTTGGTCACTACACATTCCGTAAATGTGATACAAACAAAATCCTCTTTCTCCCAACAGCTGTCTTGGTAGAAGAAAGTTCTGCACTGATTCAACATCTGTTGACAAGCTGTCTATATAAATCGACAGAGAAACAAACTGATACATGCAACTGAGTGTGCCTCCAAAGTGATTCACAATCTGTTGAAACAAGACACCATAACATTAAATATGTCATTCCAGTGTTATGGTTCCTCTTCCATCCTAAAATACCTGAAATAAAGAGCAGAAATATGGTGACATGACAATCTGGCAGCTGAAGCACAGATAAAGGAAAATTGAATGAAATGAAACACTACACAGTTAGCTTTACCAGTGTTAGCATTGTACTACATGTTGAATGTTTACATTGCTTATTAGGACCAAAGGATATATTTTGAATCCATTCTGACAGCCTGGATTCAAACACTGAGCAAACTATGACATTACAGTATTCATATATGTCAGGAAAAAAAGTCACTGAGTAATTTTTGGGCAAAGGAGGGTGGAAAATAAAGACTAGGCAGATTGACATCCAGACACTGTACAGGAGAGAGACCAAAAGAAAACTACAGAATTTATTTATTTATTTATTTTAATCTAGTGTCATATTCGTCTGAAATGTTTGGTCATTGTGTAATGATTCATATGTGGCCAAGTGTCTGTACTGTACTATGCCTTTGCACCTCCTCAAGGTATTATTACAGAGGCAGTCTAAGGAAAACTAAGGTAAATACACCATACTGGATGTAGGATGCATGCTAGTTAGCCTAAGATTTGGAAGCAATTTAATTACTCATCACACACTTCCCTTTAGCTAGAAGTTGGGATATATATAAAACAAAGAAAAAAAATGGTTTTGAGGGGGCATAAGCAAGAGGGGCCTATTATTGCCTGAATTCTGCCAAAGAAATATTCTCACAGCTGGGTTTTTAGATGGAGATATTACACTGAGACAATGGTGATTGCTCTGGTGGGCCATCTTCTTTTAGCTATAAACTTTTAGACTAATTACTATGCTAATGTTGCTAGTTCTGTTGGCAGTATTTGATGGAATTGACCATCATGTGGTGCTGAATAAAGCTGCATGTCTCATGCTCTTATCCCTCTTCCTAGCGAGATCATTGTTTAGAATTATGTGTGCTCCTGGTTCTGTGAACACCCTCACATATTAAAACCTCAGGACTGGGAGACTGGATAGATAGGAGGGTCAGCAGCATGCATGGACAATTAAACTCTGTATCTTCATAACAGTTTAATCAAGACTTCCATTACTTTATGCACTAAAAGGAATAGTAGCCAGGGAAAACTAAATATGTCTCTAATCTTGGAGTGTTTGAAGCAGAGGAGATTTGGAAAGAGCTGTTTCAGCTCAGACTGGGAACTAAGCTTGGAGCTATTCTGGAAGCACGAGTGATGGCAGAAAATTTTCTAACCTAAGGGATTTCCATCCTGTCACACACACACAGCCATATTTCCTGCCTTCAGGCTCCACTATTGCAAAATGCTGTAGAAGAAAGCGCAAGTGAAAACCAAGGTGATGCCCCAGGATCATAAAGTCTTAGCAAATCTCACAGGTTTCCTGGTAATTTCCCTTGGCTCTGCTCAGTTCAATAAATCATGCTCTCCAGGATTTAGCTTATTTTCTCTCTACTAATTAGGTTCCTCAGAAAGGTTTTTTTTATTATTATTATTATTTTTTATTTATTTATTTTTAGGAAACTTCTTGCAACCAAATCTAAATTTTCCCCTTACTGATTTCATGCCCTTTTCTTCTCATTCTGTCCCCAGAAAGGATACAGAACAGCTCACTGCCTTCTTTGTGGTAACCTATTACATGGTGAAGCATTATTTCCTACTAAGGAAACTTTGAATTCTGCAGTGAATTTCTCTTATTCATGAATTCAGTGTAAGCAATGTTCTTTCTTTATCTCCTTGTTACCTATAGAACAAATGTGGTTTCCTCAAAGATGCTTTGAATGACCCATTCCCCTTGTCAGTTCTTTCTTCCAAATTTTGACTACTGAACTTACCTTTTCCAGACAGTATCACAGTTTTCCATCTTGCCATCCTTGAAATTAAAATTTAAGAATACATGATAATTAACTTGGGACAAATTACAACCTTCCACAAGTGCACTCATGCAGTGTTTCCTTTGCTACAGACTGTTATTCCATATCTGGAAAGGGAAATATGATCTAATATCTCATTCATGAGAGAATATAAAATAATTTTAGCATTCATCTTCATATTGGAAAAATACCCATGTGCACAATTAAACACTTGCTAACTACCATTGGAACTATAGAATATTCTTGGGTGAATTTCCTAGTACACACCAGATCTGAATGGAATGATTGTTTTTATTTATTTTAGCTTGGCATTATTATTATTTACTTTAGCTTGGCTTTTTATTTATTTATTTAAATGTGCTTGGGAACTTCACTGATTTTGGAAATGGAAGAGCTTAAGTGTTTTTGTTGTTTTGTAATTTTCAGGATTATCGTAATTACTATGAGAAAACAGTTAAAGAATAAACAAAACAGCTTATTCTTTTGTTTGTTTTACAAATAAATGCTCTGCATCATAATTATCCCTTTAAAGCTAAATGCTTAGGTACAAAATATATTGTTTAGGAAAGCTTTACAAACATAGTGGCAACTATTTGACAGTACTTGTAGAACTAAAACACAGATACCATTATTTATTGTATTGTTTATAAACTGCAAAGTTCTTAGTCAGCAGGGATTGAAGATTTTTGACTTGCATGTTAGACAAGAAGAAACCAGAAGAAATGTGGTCGCTGTACACTCTTAGCATCTTCAACTGAATATTTGTGAATCACTATTGGCCACATTTTCCAACTGCATCTATCTTAAACCTATTTTTAATCATATATATTAAGACCAACATGTTTGTCCACACACATACATGCTGTTGTATACTCTTTTGACTTATTTGTGTTTGTTTGTTCATTTGTTTTGAATTTGCAGGTCAACCCAAAAGAACTGAGATTACAACACCAATTTAAACTTCCACGAGTGAATAAAAGTATCAGGAATGTTTGTTTATTTTCTTTAATCTGTCTCACTGACATCAGATTCATGTTAGGTACCCACCTGCTGTTTGTGTCAATGTAATAAAACTGACTGCCAAGCTGAGTGTTCAAAAACAAACAAATGGAAATAGTCAGGATTTTCATAATTGTCTGCTGTAAAAAATCCCATATGATGGGTAGCTCACAGAAAAAAAGCATTATTAGCAAATCCCATTGGCACCTTGCTGCCAGAGAGTCCATGCACCACACAGAGCCAAATGCATTCTGTTTTGTAGTTTGGATTTATTAATCTGATAGTCCACAGCTCCATAACATGGAACTTGGCACCTATTGTGTCTGCAGCCCAGGCCACCCTAGAGTTTGCACCTGTGATTGCTCCTTTCGTAGCCTAGGACTTGTGGAAAGTTATTGCCACATTCTTTCTTCCAGGTGGAACAACTAGCCAGCTGCTAGCTGCCAGCTGTGAAATAACAGAGGGCTCCCCCAAAACCATCACCAGGGACTAACAAGAGAGAACAATTCAGGCTCCCACTGAATCACCAGCCTCACTAGCACTAACTGCCAATTTGCATGGGGGTGGTGGTAGGGGGACAGATGCTTTATTAAAGGAATTAAGCGATAGTAAATGAGATAGAGGGCAGTATGTCTTCATCTTTTCTTTCTGACTGCCTGCAAACATACTTTTGACATATGGTTTTGAATATAAGGTAAGATATCTCCTATAGGAGGCTGGAGCAAAAGAGGTCTTGTCCCCAGCAAGTGTATGTGCTGTGCTGCAATGCTGTTCTGGGGCTGCAAGCTGTAGATTAGGTTTCCTTTCTGCCACGCTACCAGCAAAATGGGGCATCTCATTTAGCTATATCAGATCTTGGTTTGCAATGGATGGATCGACTTCAAAAACATGTATGAAATTCACCTTATGACATAAATGTATCTTGTATTCAGCTCCTGCCTTCATTACACTGTATTCTCTGGCAGCTGCCTGTAAAGATTACATTATATAGAAAAAGAGACCTCTAAGCTGTCAGAGAGGACTGAATGCAATCTTTTAAGAAGATGATGGTAGTATGAAACCTGGTTATTTTCAATAAATGAGTTACAACACCTTTCAGGTGTTACACTTGCCCCTGAGCATCCTTTTTCATTTCTGCATTGTTACAATCACACTTTCTGCTTCAGTAAGGTCTTTTTTCTTTTTTTTTTTTTTTCCCCAGTCTTATTGTTAGAAAGCCAGAATTGCCACCATTACCTCTACCATCACCACCACCAAAAGATGGGATAATTTGACAGGAAAAGCTGCAACAACTACAGGCAATTTAATATCTTGAAGTGTACAGATAAAATGAGTTCTCCATCCTTTTCATGTACAGTACCTTTGGGTGTAAGTGTATTCAGACAGGATTGCTTTCTCCTAGTCAACAGGCCCACAAAGACTGATGCTTCATAATGTGAAATTTTCCTCTAAATGAGACAGGTAATAACCTGTATTCCAGGAAAACCGATATGCACATTTGAATTTGAGGTGTTAATCACATACCAGAGTGGGTCAACAAATTTCACATTTCTGATTTCCATTGTAAATCAGTGTAAATATTTGCAAGTATACAGCTACTGCAAAACATGGGGAACACATGTCATGGGAGAGTAAGATACTCTTACCAACTAACAGCTGCTAATGGGCACTGGTAATGTACTTTGTTCTGGCATGTACAGGCTCTCCTGCATTAGTGTGAGTAACTCTCATGTTAATGCTGCCAAAAACTTTGGACTGAGAGTCGTGAAACTATTGGTGGCTGTGGCTCATTCTCACTATCCCAGCCAACACCCTTGTCCATATTCATAGAGGATGAGTCACATTATTTCCACAGAGTCTGACAGCCACTGCTTTCTCCACTTCAGGCCTGTCTAGATCTCTATCTATTTCTTCCAGGACTGTTTCTCAGGGAGAGTATAAGTCCTGGTGATGCTATGATTATTTAGAAATACCCTTTTGCTCTTGTCAGTCCCTTGCTCAAGTAGCAAAAAGTCTCTCTCTAGGGAACAGTACCTGTCCAGGAAGCCAGCGTTAGGAATCCAGAGTTTCCCATTACATGTTAGCAGACCCCGATTGAGTACTACATACTTGGAGGAACTGCAAGGGCAAGGGTATTTTATTTGTAAATAGCTAGGGGGCCAACCCCACATCTAGCCATGCTTGTATATATCTGCAGGGACTCTGCTGAAGCTGATGGGGCAGCAATAGGGTCATCGTATTTAGCAGAGCCCCACCTAAGAATCTGGTGTATGCTCAGGAGGATGGTGGTTCTATCAAAAGGCCAAGGCACGCAAAGGCATTTCAGGAGCTTGAGGAAGAAAATTAGTGTGTGAACATGAAAACCTGAGGAAGGAATGAAGAAATTAATTATCAGACCAGGGGAAAAACAAAGAAGCATGCAGAAAAACAATTAGTAGTTTAAAATGCTCTTGAGTCCAGTAACCTTGGAGAATGCATTGAGCTAGTAACGGTGGTTGCCGTCACTTAAGGCAATTATTGGATATCATATAAACCTTTTTTTTCAAACCAGGACAGAATTGTTTATGTTTTAGGAAGCAGCCATCAATAGCGAAATTAAATATTTGAATGAATGCAGGAACATGTTCTAATAAAACGTG
The DNA here is from genome assembly GCF_964211835.1 of Anser anser. Taxonomy (NCBI): domain Eukaryota; kingdom Metazoa; phylum Chordata; class Aves; order Anseriformes; family Anatidae; genus Anser; species Anser anser. The sequence goes on along the minus strand of NC_139721.1, from coordinate 47,948,185 downwards.
AAGGAAGTAATCAGGGAAGATTATCAGTCTTGTCAGCCTGATATTTAGCAGTGATAAAAAAAGAAAGTCTGGTGCCAATGTACCTTCCTTTTTGCAACCTGAGCCTGTCTACCGTAATATTAAATGGCAGAGACTCATAAGGAGTTTAAGAGCTTCTCTGCAGGATGAAGCTGAAGACATACACAAGTCTGAGATTCACACTAGATTATTAAAATGCTTTACTCTTAATGCCAAATCAGGGTATCCTGGGACCAGCAATAACTCCCCATGATTCCACAGACCAGCATCTAGTCACACAGCTGACCTGAATAGGAGCCTGATGAGCTGGAAAGAAGCAATGGTCAATACTCTGGCCTAAAGAAAAGCAAGACTTGGACCAGCCCAGGACAGAAACACAGTTCCCGCTTGTAACCCACTACTCTTTTTCCCCTGTCCCTAGGGAGCGAAGGAAAGATGGCAGTCCCCAGCTATAAAATGTCTCACTCTGGGTGTCCCTGCTACAAATCCCCATGCAGGCTGCTGGAAAGGAGGTCACTGCGTGCAGTTATAACCTTACACCGTACCCAGGATACAAGTAACACCCAGCGGTAGAGTACAGCCTCTGCCTGCTACTATAGCTCAACAGATGGACTAGCTGCTAAGCTCAGTTTGCAGGATTGAGAAATTGGTATTTTGCTCTGTAACCAAGACCGTGTGCAGATGAACTGAGGATCGCCTACAGATCACTTAAATAAAATCTATTATTTGTCATTTTTTAGGTCACTCTCCTCTCTTTCCTGCTTTTTTTTTTTTTTTCCCAGAAAGTTTTTTGCTTGCTTTTCATTTTCTCTCATGCTCCAGAGCTGAATTTCAGCAACTAGAATTGGTGGGCCTTGCTAAGAAAGCATCCTAAAATTATTAATGCACATCTTTGATGAGATGGCTAAAGACATGTAACACAAATTATTTCCATATGATTTCACTTTTTTTTTTTCCTATGCTTTTATTACAATTGTTAATGCTCATTGTTGAAGAGGTGGCTCAAGGCAGGTAGTAGAATATGCTTGCACATAAATTCACATTTTTTTCTGGTGCTTTTAAGGGGAATTTGTATTAAAAAAAAAAAAAAAAAGACAAAATTTTGTGTCAAATCTGCACTGTGACATCTGGTTCTCAACTTGTTCTCCCTGAAATCTCAGAAGGCCATTTTAACAGTTTTGGAAGTTGCATACTTTGTACTTAAATACTAATCTCTTTCTTTCAAAACATTTAAATTTCTACCATGAGGTGCTAGCCATTTTAGATACTCCACACCACTACACCCATTATAGTACCTTATGCAGTTTTAGTATAGACCGGGCTCCAAGTTCCTGAAATACCAACAGAACAAGTTTTGTGAGATGATATCTTCAGAATAAATCTTTGTATTTACTTTAACGATTAATATAAATATTAGAGCAATCTGCCTGAGTGAATTTTCACTTTGCGTGAAGAAATCTGTCTCCATCTCTGCCTCTTTGTTTTAAACTGACATTTTCCCAAAACTGATCAGAACATAAAAATTGCTTATCATGAGCTAAATTTCCACGATTAATGTAAAAAACACAATTAAAGAGCTATGGAGAGCTGTGTGTGCTGGGTAGAGACCCAAAGAGGGAGTGTGAATGAAAGATGTAATTAATTGATAATCTTAAAGGAATAAAACAGGTCGCCTTCTAATTTTACAGAATGTAGCCATTACAATTTATGATTTCTGCCAAACTATATATTGATTTCTCTCTTTTAGGAATCAGCAGCTTTCCCTGCCAATTGAATTCTAATTGCTCACTCCATAATTACATTGATTTTAACAGACTTCTGGACAATTTTGTACCAGGCTGGTTTCAAATTACACTTAATGAATCCATCATGACTATCGATATAAAAACTTCCATCCTACAGCATCCTGAAATAGACAGAAATTGTTTTTCCTTCCTACTGCACAAGCTGTGCTTGCCCTCAGCTCATATTGCACTCACTCAGAGCAGCAGCTGGCCTTGGGCTCCACTTTGTGACATCTCTGCGGAGGACAGGCAGAAAAGTACAGTTGGTTTTGTTATTTTAAACCCAATGGTGAGTATGTCTGTAGCAAGCTGTGATAAAATCCATTAACCAAGTTAGTATTTTAAAACAAAAATTCAATTGTTTCTGTGTATTACACCAAAGTCAAGAAAATCCTGCATCTGCCCTCTCCAAAATACATGTAATACATGCCAAGGACAGGTAAGTCATATCGGTGCTGGCTAAATAAACCACCAAAATGGGGCAAAATACCTCACCAATAAGTAGGCAGTTCATTTCTAGTGATACTACACACAGCTGTGATGCCCTGTCTGAAAACCCAAGGCTGTTGTTGAAGCTCTCTGCCTGTTCCCGGAGTTGTGTTCACCATTATTTGTCTTCGTTTCTGCCTTATACAAACATAGGCATTTGCATAAATCAATACTGCAGCCTGACTGGCTTACAATTAGCTTTAGGGAATCCTGTTTGGCCTCATGGTTTTATTTCCATTTATTTTGGGCAATGGCTTCCCACTCTTTTGAGTTATTGCTATATAAAGGAGCATTCAATATCCAGTCAGGCTGAAAGCTGCTGATTATGTTCATCAGCTTAAACAAGATATGTTATCAGGCCTTATTTTCTTGAATTATCTATAGATCAAAGATATGATCAATGGCAGACTTTAAATATTTCCATGCCAATATTTTCAGAGATCTTTTCATTCAAAAGGGCCTGGAGGAGTTTTGGAACATGCAGGCCTTCTTTAGGCTTCATTTTCTTCCCTCTAAAGTTTGATATTTTGAGTGTAGCAGTTCTGGTACTAAATTTGATTGAAGTGACAAGGTCTCTACAGGTCCAGGTCATATCTGATGCTTTTATTATTATGGCTATTTCTAAATTACTGGACACAGTAGTAGCCTGTTCAGGGACACAACTCTCCTGCGTTTCTAGCCCATGTCAGGGTGAGACATGGGCATGGTCCTGTCCTCTCCCACCACCGTCATTTCCATGGGAGGGAACCAGCGTGTGCAGAACCCAGCTGTGATGTGCATCCACTGCTCTGTCCTTCCACTGTGACACAGAGACACACAGCTCTCCCTTGCACTTCTGGACCACCAAGGCAGGTTTGTATCTGCTCTCTGGTAGAAGGGATGCAGCTTCAGAGTATAATTTTCAGTGTAAATGGTAGAATGGTAGGTGTGCAAGAGCAAAAAGAAGAAAAAAAAAACAGTTTAAAATCAGAACGTGATTTCACAGAATATGCCTACTGTGCATTCAAAATCACCTGCTTAATACATACACCCACTCTGGAAGTGGCATGCAAAAGTTTTGCTGCAACAACAGGTTGTTTTCTTTTCTAATAAAGAAATGAACAATGAGTTATCCTCCTTTATCTTTGCATTTGTAAAGAACAGTTCCAGTAGACAAAAAAAGTTAGGTGATTTTAGATGTTATTTTCTAAATTATAAAGCTTTCCATGGAGATAAATTTCCTTGCAGTCTCTGGCAAATTGGCTGGTGATTACTCTGCTGAGAGTAGTAAATAATCTACGTATATATACATCACCTTTTGAAGGAGAAATCAAATTAAAAGAGTTATTTAAACCTGAAAGCTGAGTGGTTTGTTCCCTGTTAGGATAAACATTTCAAGATAAGGTTTATTCTGGACAGCCTAAAAGAAAACAATCTGCATAAATAGATGAAATTTTATCGAACAATGAATAAAAGATTCAAACAGAAACTTGTTTTACTTGAGTTTCTATGTGAACAAAATTACTGGACTATTTCTTTCCTCTTAAATTCTTTTTTCTTTACCTTTTTTTTTTTTTTTTGATAATGGTGAAAATATGATTCCTTCAAACTTCACTTGCAATGAATTCAAGACAAGACAATATCATCATCCATCTTCTTGATGAACCTCTCATCATCTTATCTTCAGTCTGAATCCAGGAGAAAAACTGAACAAGCCATGCATCTACACATCTCTTCATATAAAAATTACTGCTGAAGGTTAGAAAATATTTAAGGTCAAACTTCTAAGCTGCCATCTGGAGCTCATTTAACAATTGCCAAGAACATCTGCCACTACCACACATGCCTAAGACAAAACTTAGACAACATTACCTTTTATTTTAAGTACAAAGTCTTAGAGTCACGTGAACATTGTCTGAGATACTTTGCTGCCAGCCATGAGAACCCAGTGCAAATTTAGTGCAGTTTGGCAGCTACTGCAAGTGTTATTAGATAAAAATTGTTTGTAAAAGCACAGTGTTCACAGTCTAAAACCTCCATCTCACAAATAATAGTGTCATTAACAGCTTTGCAAGACAAATCAAAATTGAGGCGGGGGACAGGGGTTGTTGCACATGGTATCTCCTGAAGGCTGAGGACTGAAATGCATTTGTGGAGTACTCAAAGCAAACTTCCCATTACTGCTGTTGTGGCCACCACTCTGCTGTGGCTGCAAAGAAAACTTCAGCTTTCATATAGCTGAAGGCAATATTTTTCAAAAGCTCTACAAGTGAAATATGAATGTAGACACTTAAGAGCTAAACAAAACGTCCTCAGAGGTAGGTATAATATTCTCTGAACTTTTATGATAAAAATGAAAGATATAAAAATCAGAGAAACACATGGCTTACAAGATCTAATTCCACATAAAAAAGCCCTGCATCTTTATTCATATTTTAAGATTTAACAAATCCCATTAGTTATTCATTCCTTACTTTGGGGAAGACATTTAGAGTTTAAAAATACTTTAAGGTTGCTACTCTTTACTCATATGCATGAATTCCTAATAGCAAGAAGTAGATTATGTGAGATGAAGACCTCTATTACTAAATTACTAAATACAGGAGATATGTTTTCTTTTTTCTTTTTCTTTTTCTTTCTTTTTTTTTTCATGGCTTGGATGGAAATTATCCTCTCCAAATGATGGACATGACATATAAAATGTCTATTAGAATATGATGAAAATTTTAACTAGGAGAAGATGTTTTACATGATTGCATCCTTAATTTAGTGATTTGATCAGACAGGGGAGATGCTTCCAGACATGCTTATTGTGTCAAATTTCTGTAGTTTGGTAAATGTCAGGTATAAGATTATTTTCTATCAGTGGAAAAGTAATACAATATATTATATATTTAGTGATTCATTTATACTACATAATAACCAATATGTGCAATTCAAGATAAATCATATGTATATTAATAGGTATAATAAATAATTTGATTCCATTTACAGAACACTGAATCTGTATTTTAATGATGTTTAGATAGCAGAGAAAATTGAAATGATTGTTTTCATTCAATTGACAAGCTGTGAATGTGACTAAACCCCCCACATTGATTATAGATAAATTTACTTTTGAAACTGAAAAACACGAGTTAAGCTCCATGCCTTGTTCTTTATGAGTTTTTTTAAACCACATTACATTTTGTATTTTAACAGATGGCAGAATTTAATCTTCATCTGAGGGACAGGAGTTATATACAAGTTGATAGTTGTCTCATGGTGTGAAGAAGATTCATGAAGAGTATTATGTTCATTTATTTATTTATTTATTTATTATAGATAAAGATATATATGCTAAAATATTATCACCAAATCATTTTTGTTAAAGAATCTTTGTGCCTGTATGGAAATGAAGATAAAGGTGCTTGTGGCCAAACCTCCAATCAAGTAACTATTTACTTTTCAAAATTCAGAGCAATGTTATCAAATCCACTTCATAAAAGACATTGAATGTGATCTCACCAGGGCTTATCTTTCCAATTCTGTTCAAGAATTGTAACCTATTGAGGAATCTGTTACTTTGAATGTGTTTTTACATTTTTTTCTTAAAGCCTAGAAATTGTTTACCTTCAGTGGAATCTATTTTTTTTTCTTTTGAAATGCCTCTAGACTAAAAAATCTGCTCACAGCTGAAACAGAATTTATAAGCAGGCTGGCTATCGTGATGTGCTCAGAAAACACTTCCTTGCTTGATCCAAATTAATTTAGACTGTCACTGAATCCTCAGACTGCTGAATCTTCCTGGAGTAACTTTTCTACGTTATTAAAATTTAAAAAGACCTTCTGCTTTTGAGAATGAATCAACAGGTGGGAAAAGTGATGGGTCTTCACAAAATACCTGCAGATTGAAAGCAAAATGTCTCCAAGACTTTAATTAGAGTAAAAGAACAGAGAATGTTGAGATTAATGGTAAACTAGGTTTATGAGATCCAATATTTAATGGTTAGAAAGGCCTAGAAGTTAAGGTTGATAGGCAAAGTTTACAAGAGCTTGTTGCACAACATGTATATTTTAAAGTAGAAAAGAAAAATCATGTTTTATGTTTATCATGGAGAAACAGAACAAGTCTGAGCAGAAGCCTGCATGGGAGTTGTGTATAAGAATTTGGTCAGTCTTTTGAACAGAATTGGAGCTTTTTACAGAGTTATTTTAATTATTATTTTTTATTTTGTAAATAATTCCATAACTAACAAAACTACAGGAATGGCTAAAGTTATGCTTTGTTTATTTGTTTGTAGTTAGCAAGTGTGCGTAGTTGCTGAACACATCTGCTCAGCTATGTTTGCTTGTATTGTTGCAGATGTAAAAAATAGTGACAATTTAGTGTATTAATGCATGTCCAATATCAGCCAGTGTCACAAGCTAATGCACAATACCTTCTTTGTCCCTTTGCAAAATGGGGATGAAAATACTGTTTACATTTACTTTATCTCAGTGCAGTATCATAGTCCTTAATCATGTCCTACCAAGCACGCACACTTAAGCATTGGAAGTCCTTGAGAAAAAAAAAAAAGGCAGAGGAAAAGCAAGGCAATGTGAAATTAAATTATATTGGAGGGTGGGGGAACTTTAAACCTGGCGCAAACTAGGGTCAGTTGGTTGTTTTTGAAAGAAAAACATTGTGTGGCTAATATTTTCCCTTTGTTTTTATGGAAGATATTTATAGTTTTTAATAACTGCAAAGACTCGCACTCAGCATCTAATGTTGCATGCTCTGTCATGGTTATAATGCTGATAATGCCATAAAAACAGCATTATGATACCTCAGTAGGAACACATCTTTGTATGCTGCACATCAGGTAGGAGGTGCCCCCCCAGCCAAGGGCCTGGTCTAGTCCTCTGTCACCCCACGTCCCTTGGCTGCCTGACAGCCATGCAGAGCTGCTCAACAAGTGACAAAATCATCTTCCTTTTTCACTCTGCTTCTTGCCAGCCCAGATACAGCATCTGTTGCCACCAAGGGCAGATAGACATTTAGATAAGGATGATGGAAATCAAGGAGGAGATGAAAAGACATGCTCCCAGCTGCTGAGAGCTGATGTTTCAGGGCATTCTTCTCCTTTGCTAGGGAGAGGCTACTGGGGATATAACGCTGCTTGTGGGTGAGTTTCAGATGGTCTGGGGAAAGAGAGACTGGAAAGGAAAAGCATGGGAAAGGGATCAGGGAGTAATGGGCAAGGAGGGAAAGGTCAGAAGGAGAGTGGAGATTGCAAGAAATAAAGGGAAAATGGAAAATTAAGAGACTAAAAAGTAGGCTAAAGTCTCTGAGAAAAGGAGTTGGGAGGAAGGGAAGAGAAAAGAAAGGAAGTACTGAAGGTTAGTTTGAAGAATTTGCTGACACTGTCAAAAAAATATGTAGTATCAGGAATTCCCCAGAACTCCCCAACTCTACAAAAAGGAGATGATATGCAATGGCTGAAAGAGCTGGTCTCACTTTAATTAAATGTTTATTTAAGTCTAACATATTTGAAAATTATAATTAGTTTCCCCCAGCAATGCCCTTAACCAAGCCCCTTTCACAAAGATATTTGAAAAGCAGACATGTCATGAAAAATCCCAATTGGCAACCCTTTTTTTCCTGAAAAAGAAGTTTACCGAAATCTTCAAAGGCCAGAATCTGGCATAGTTTTCTCCTGAGTAAAGTTAAGTCTGCAAGTTAAAGCCCTGCCAGGCAGCATGACGTACTCCAAGTTTGGTCCCAGACTGATAAGCAGCAGTGATCGAACTTACTGCCCATCTGGTTGAAGGTTTGACCAATCCAGAGGTTCTGTATAACCCATCCCTGCTCATGGACCATTAAGTGTCCACACATGGCACTACAGGGTACAGTGAATCAGCGGGGGATATCCCCACAGCAAGAACAAAATAAATGATTTTGCATAGAGTTTCATTATGCAAGGGCTTCCACTGCCCCTCAGTGTTAATGGAGATGTCCTGTGCTAGCAGATGAGACAACACGCAGTAAACATATATCTGAGTAGGCTGTTGTCATTCCAATACCACATAGCTAAGATCTAGCTTAAATGATTATTTATTGGACAAATAGACTTCTTTTCTGCTGACTGTGATCAGTTTTAATGTGTAAGAACAAATTTTGCAGAAGAAGGAATCTCACATTCTTGTCGCTGTTGAATTTAAATCCACGATGTTATTTAGAGAAAATTAAGATTCATGCCCTTTCTGTAACAGCTGTAAAAAAGTATGGAGTAACTAATGTCCAAAAGCTCAAATGGACAGCAAAAATTCTGCACATTCCAGATGCTGGGAAACCATGGACCTGATGTTCTGAAAATCACACTCTATATATGTACTAGATGGGACACTGTAATACTCGCATCACATGGACTTTGTAATTTTGACATTGGATCAGACAGAAAAAAAAGTCAACAGAACAAAAACAACACAAAGCCAATAACGTTGAAGAAAAATGTGTATCTAGTCATGTCTTCAGCAGATACACTGTGGAGCTGGCTGAGAATGTTTAGAGGAAGCCATTTTTAAAATAGAAAAATCAGTTTGCGAAAGAAAGCTCTCAATAATAGTGTATATACAGTTTCAATGTGGAAAGAATTTCTGGTCAGAATACATGTACAAACAATTACCCACTGGCTACAGCCCCTGCTGACAGGGTGGAGTAGGAAGGCTTAAGTCCTCGCTGTACCTCATCTCATCAAGGGACCTGAGGCTCCAGCTCACAGAGGGGTGCCCAGACTGCTGTGAATCACTTTGACGGGAATATTTAGAGTGGGACAGTGCCTTCCTCCAGCTCCTCTGCTTCATGCTCCCTTCTTGTCCTCCCGTCTACACCAAACAAAGCCAGGTGATTATGGCACTTTTCTGGGATATGCATGGGAATCTAAAATGGGATGTCTCCCATGCTGTGGGCATCTGATGAAAACCCAGAAGAGCCACCCTACGTGAAGCCTCTAGGTTAGAAGCCTCGGGCTTTATCACTCTCAGTGGTTTTTAACAGTAGAGGAGTTCATAAGAGGAAATTGAGTTTTCCATTTCTGAAGAAAATCAAATGACTTACTTCTGAGTCCAGGACCTAGGCAGATACAAATCAAGTATAATTTTGTGATATCAATTTAATTGCATATTTCTTTCAAACTATATGACCACCTGGATGCAGTCATAACAATAACAGCAGCAAATCAATGTTTGTGAGGAAATGCAGTTAAGTACTAAGATCTAATAATATGCTCTCTTGGAAGCAGCTGTAAAATTCTTTGTTTCCCTTTGCAAACAGAGTGTTAAGAATGCCAAGAACCAACAAGTGTCTAATATTATTCTTCCCCAGATGAAATGAAAAGATATTGATTTCTACCAAATAGATGCCCTAATATGTAAACACATTATTCTAAGACTTAGAAGAATCATATACTTTTATTTCTGTTCTCTTTTGAAAATACTTGAAGGAAATGTTTTATCAAAATAATAAAATAAAATGTTGTGTATGCTTTTTGAAAAAAGCTACCAAATATATAAACCATTTTTCACATAGTAGACATATACGTTCCTAACTTTACGTTATATTTACTTGAAGAAAAGGCATCTCAGAACACTAAAAGACATGGGTATGCAAGGTTACGCCACTGTGATTACGTCATGTGTGGTTGTAAAGCTACATTTCAAAAGCAGATTTCCTTCTTAATTCCTATAAAGTCTACAGAGGTGCTACCCATTCAAAACAGTGACTCTATTAATTTACACCAGCACAATTGCCACAGTAGAGATGGGGAATAGGGATTAATTGGGAATGATTAACCTCCTTTCACTAGAGTGTTTTTGTAACTGATACCTAGGGATTTCTCATTAAGTCAATCATTCCTTTAATTTCCTTCAAAACTGAAACATTTTCAAAGATTTCAGAATTTTATTACCAGTCTTTCAGTCATCTATTTGATCCTGTTAATGAGACAAGAAGCTGAAATGCCCCAAATACCCCAGAAAAAGGATGATACTGATATGTTTCCAGCCTATCTGTGTACAGAAACTGTCAATCATAGAGTCAAAGAACCACAGAATATCCCAGGTTGGAAGAGACCCACAAGGATCATTGAGTGCAACTCCTGGCTCCACACAGGACCACACAAAAATCAGACTGTGTGTCTGAGAGTGGTGTCCAAACACCCCTTGAACTCCATCAGGCTCGGTGCCGTGACCACTGCCCTGGGGAGCCTGTCCCAGTGCCCGACCACCCTCTGGGTGCAGAACCTTTCCCCAACACCCAGCCTGACCCTCCCCTGTCCCAGCCCCATGCCATTCCCTCGGGTCCTGTCGCTGTCCCCAGAGAGCAGAGCTCAGCGCCTGCCCCTCTTCTCCCCCTCGTGAGGGAGCTGCAGGCCGCCATGAGGCCTCCCCTCAGCCTGCTCTGCTCGGGGCTGAGCAAACCAAGGGGCCTCAGCCGCTCCTCATATGTCTTGCCCTCTAGACCCTTCACCATCTTTGTAGCCCTTCTCTGGATGCTAATAGTTTTATGTCCTTCTAATATTGTGGTGTCCAAAACTGCACACAGCACTCGAGGTGAGGCCACACCAGCACAGAGAAGAGTGGGAAAATCCCCTCCATTGAAGTGTCAACCCGCTCGGTAACATTCTGAAATATTTTTCTAAGTGCAATCAACCATTTGAACCTTTGGACTACTTCTCAGTACTTCTCAGTATGGACTACTTGCCCATATGCTAAGCATGACAGAAAATCTATGACTGTATTTAGCTATTTCTATATACATAGACTGAGAGAAACTCTCAGGCTTAAATGTTTTAGATTTTAGAAATATCTTTTACTCCTCTGTTGTTGTGTTTGTTTTTTTGTTGTTGGTGGTGTTTTTTTTTTCTCCTATCTTTTCCTCACTATGAAATGCTATAGTTCCTGTTTAAGTGAGGTACAGGCTGTTCTAACTCATCAACTGAATACCCTTGTTCAAGAGGCTTGTCCGCGGAGACTACTCTTTCATAAATATTTTCCATTTCCCAGCAGCTTTGCCTTGTCTCGAGCACATGCATAATGGAAAAGGAAAGGCCCAAGTTACCAACTGCTCAGTAAAAAAACAAAGAACATTTCTGTATCTGTCAGGGAGCTATACAAAAAGAGCAAAGAGAAACAGGTGTTATATTTACGGTTAACCAGGACAGCATAAGGAGAAGGCAGCTCTGAGATTAACAGAAAAAAATGATCTGATTTGTGATGGCCACACTAGGTAGATGGGAAAAAACATATACTACAATTCATGTTAAATAAAAGCCTGTTTCTGCCTAATACTTTGGAGAATTTGTCCATGAGCACTTCATTATTAAACAGCATTCCTGTGCTACAGCCAAGTTTAGAAAGGATTTATTTAACATGCCATTACAGCAATTAGCCCCAGGGAAAGTTCAGCTTGCATACCCAGCTTCTAAATATGTCTTAAATTTGTATTTATCAACCAAGTTTCCTCCCCCTCCCCGCTACTGAGTATAAACTTTCCCTTTTTGTTTCACCTCACAGTCCCTATGAAGATTTCAACCTGAGCTCTTTTCTCACCACCCAGAACGTCAGAGCCCTGTCCCACCTTTCCTCCTGTGTACACCAGCACAATATCAGTCCTCAGGAAGGTAGACCTGTCAGGACCCGTGTGTCAGTTTTAATCACTACTGCAGAAGTAAGTGGATGATGTTGCTGCAAGACAGGTTGTTTAAGACACAGAAAGGAGACTGAGGACATTGAGGTTTAATTTCTAGCTCTGCTGTGACTCGAGGCAAGCCATTCAGTCATTACCTGTATTTCAGCTCTCCAAGTTTGCACGAGGGTAGTAATAGTTTTTCTCCATCTTGTTTATTCAGTCCATACTTCATGAACTATCACTTGCAATGTTTATTTACAGCAACAACGCATTTAGGGTCCAATCTTTCTTTAGGACTCCAGACACAACTGTTCCTCAGAAGACTCTCTGAACCCTAGGGCTTTGATCAGCTCCTCATGACAAAGAGTGACACACAGGAATTGAATTCTGGTACCTGAAAAAAAAATGATTTTGAGTTTGCAAAGACATCTATTATCTTAAAACACACATAAATTTTTATTCTTCAGGTTTTGACTGCATGTCAGAAGAATAAAGAAACACATAAATATTGTGTGTTTACACTAATGCTGATGTGACAGCTATCACTATGCAGTAACCACCAAGAAACTGTTAGATAAGTTGAATCTCAAGTTGCTCATCTCCTGAAACCAAAACAAGGCTTCTGTTTCCCATACCTCTGTCTGGAGCAGACAACATGGAGCAGAAGCAGCACTGGTCTCCATCATTACAGGTAATTCTGAGCCTCTTTTTTTTTTTTTTTTTTTTCCTTTCCTACTGTCCAAGGCAGCAACTCTCCAGGTTCCCTAGGGAACAGGAAAGGGAAGAGATTTTTTTACAGGTTTCACCTAAATGCAGCATGTGTAACCAGCACCCACTGCAATAATCCCACTTCTTCCATTGGCTGGTATGCATGTTGCAGTGCACATACAGTACAGTTTTCACTGTATGCCCTGCACACTGTCTCCGAAATAGAGGGGGACCAATTTCTGCTACGTTTTCAGAAGGAATTTCCACCACATTCAATTCACAGAACAGACTTGCAAGGAAGCAAAATTAAAGTTGCCTAAGCAACTGTAAATCTACTGTTTTTTAACTCTTCAATTGAAGTTACTTTTTTTTTTAACAATATTTGTTGGGTATGCATTTTATAGTCATAACAAATTGTGACTGTTGCAAAATAAAAACATGTCAGAGCCACTGCTTGCAGTACATATTAACAACGAAAATCTTAGGGAATATCACTGCCTGAGTTAAAAGACTAATATTGCTTTGGCTTTTGCAATATATATGAAAAATTAACCTTTTTTCACTGTATATACTCTTTCTGTGCACCATGCTGAACATACATTCATTATACATTAACTCTGAACAAAGCACAGTGAAGTCCTCTACAGTGATACCAATGAAACTTTTATCTCAAACAGCAACAGGAGTGGCCAAACTTATTTGCTGGAGACAAAAAATAAAAAAGCATCTAGTTTTATTTTCTGACACTTACGCTGTCTCTGTCATAAAAATGAAGCCAAGTGAAACCAATAATGTTTCTAGCAAATGACTCAATCTACAAAACCATAGTTCCCTGACAATTTCAACCACCAGATTTTTTTTCTTTTTTTTCTTTTTTTTTTCCAATATTTTGACCCTTCTACTGCAATAGTCTCAATAAATTAAAATCTGAATATTTTCCAATCTATTTCTCAGCATTATCTCATTAGTATTACGTTTGAACTGTTCAGGATGAATGGCTGCAGCTAGAAAAACTAAGAGGAATTTCAAGGCCTCCATGAACACTACCCAATATACCGCTGCAGTCTAAGATTAACTGACATCAGCTTGACCTCATACTTGCCTAAAGGAAAATGGTCATATAGCATTTGGTAAAGTTTATGAGATGCCAGTTTCTACTGTGGTGCGTGCAGGTCTTTAATTTGTTGTAATTTATGTTGGGAAGGCTCCCTTAGGTGTATTGCTTTGTTGCAAAAATGACAGAGAATCAAACTTCAAGCCGGTGATCTCTTTTTTTACCGTTCCACAGTAACATTTGGGATGAAAGGAATGTGATACAGAGAGAACAGCACAGATGTGACGGATGGTCTTCATGGGGCAATCAAGAACAGAATAGAAATGGATTAGATAAGAGAAAATATATGCAATTGCTTGCAACTTTCTTACTTGCATGGAGCTTAGTAGAAAGCATGATTTAATTTCATTTTCATATTCTTTTCAATTTAACTGTATTAATTTTTAAAGAAAAATTATTCTGTGCAAAACAGTTTGGAAGAAACAGAAATTCTGCTCCCTGATTGTAAATCTTAAAGGTCTATGCCACATCTGAAACACTTATTTTAACAAATGTAATGAAGAAATACAGATAAAAAGTTATCCTGGAAAAACAAATTAATACAATCTTTTAAACCCCAGCTAGCTTTGATCAAGAGCAAACTTCTATGCAATTTTAGGAAACCACTCATATATTTTAGTGGTAAAAGCCGTCTGTTTGTACAGAAACAATCACATCTGTTTTTCCCTCACTGAATTCCTGAAATTAACAGGGAATGGCACAGTGGCTGTGAGCATTTCAATTTCTGGGGTAGAGAAAGAAGGGAATATTTCTCACTGATTTCTACTGACCCCCTGTGGTAAACTAAATTGAATAGCATTGCTGAAGGCTTTGGCATCTTCATTGAAGGGACAATGTCCACCATGGCCAGGAAAAGTCTAAGGAGTTGAGTCTGACCATCTCAATGATCATGACATTTTAGGCTGTTCAGAGCCCAGAAGATGGTCAACATTCCAAAGTTGCTCTTAGTCCATGAAAAGGTACCAGACTGTGAGCAACAGTATGCCCTTCTCAGTATACAACAAGGCTGTAAATCTATCGGACATGTCGCAGTGATATCCTAATTCGTAAACTGAAATTAAGTAATTTACTTCAGTCACCAAAAACATATGATGAAATTAGAGGTTAATTCATGTACTTTTCAGATTGCAGTGATGGGGAATATAATTGTCTATATAAACATCTTTCCAGACTAAGCTCAGCACTGAGGTGGACAATTATTCAAAGGAAGGTGCTGCCAGTGTATTGTAATTTAGTTTAGATTTCAGCCTGAAGAGAGACAAGACAAGCTATATGAGGGATGGCTTCAGATATTTCAACTTTTAGCTTTTCTAAAATACATATTAAGTCTGGCTATAGGACCAGAAGTTTAAAAAAACATATACTGGAAAAAGGATTTATTAAAATTTATGCTCACTCTCAAGTACTTACAAATGCTTCATAAATTGCATATTCACTACACAAACATTCCTTCAATTGGGAGCAAGCCAAGGGTCTCACTACTTCCATTTGTCCTAGAAATAAGCCACTTGCAGAAGAAAAACAAGCTAATGAGAATACTAAAGAGTGTATAGCAAAACTTTTACATAGAGAAGTAATCTGGATCTCACACAATTCATATACGTAGGGATTGTACTCTACAGATTTGATCAGCTGTCAAAACACAGAATGAATAGCTGAAACATAGTTATTGTTTATTGATGAAGGCAAAAAAAAAAAAGCAAAAACTATAAGCAGTTCCAAATCTCATATTTCTCTAACATTGGCAAAAATTAGAGTGCTGCTTCCTTATCTGACATGCCTTTGTTACAGTTGGTGGTTAGTTACATTAGTTGGTAATCTGTTCCTGATTATTTAACACACATGGAACCAATTCCATGGACCTATCAGTATTGCTGCCATTCTTCCCCTCCTCATGAAAAAATGAAAGAAATAGTTGGAACTAGGAATAAACCTTAAGTATGTTGCCAAGCAGACAATGTACTATATACATAAACTCCCTTCTCATGTGTTTTCACTTGTTTCATGTTCTTCCTGTAAAATTGCTTTGGCAATGTCCTTGAAAAGTAAGGGGGAAAACTTTCCATTAATATATTTGGTCTCTTAAAAAAACAAACTAAAAAGACAATAAAAATAACCTTGGATGAAAAAAAAAAAAAAGTTAGTTATAAAGTTTGTTTGAGAGTGGTTAATGGAACTTTCAAACTTTGAACAAAATAACTGGGCAGCAAATTTTGCAAAAGCACCTAGGAAAAATATTTACTTTATATCTAAATGAATCTGACTCAAACCAAATCTCCCTGTCTCTCCGTAATAAGGAATGTACTTTTGAGAAATAACTTTCAGTTTAACTTCTGGACATGGGAGTAATACATGCCATAGTCATGCCTGAAGGACCACACACAGCATGCAGCATGGAACTTTGACAATGGAAGAAATAGTGAAATTAGGTCCACTGGATTCTTCCCCCTCAGTTGTAGCAGAAATATGATTACAAATCTGAGAAAATCATTCTGAGCAAAGTTTAATCAGTCTTGGGATAGTGCCCTGAACAATTTCAGTTCTGACTTTTCCAATTAAGAGAAAAAAAAAAGAAAAAAAGAAAAAAGTTCATTTGGAATATTCCCAATAGTTCCATGCATTCGGAAAAACCAGCAAGCCATTCAAGAGGTATATGAGCTATAAGCTTGGGATGTAATTTTTTCCTATTTAACCCAGGCTTCAGAAACAATCAATAAATATATTTATTGAAATAATAAAATCTATGGTTATGATTTCTACATTTTCATAAGTTTATCTTTAAAATATTGTTCTAATATGAGATTCATCATCCCCTTTTCCTCTTTATGTGTTTCATGGACCAATCCTACTTTAATATGCTTCTGGGCATTTTAGGGAGGGGTGAGTTTTCTTTTCAGAACAGTTTAGATATCTGAACAGATGTAAAATTAGCCAACGTTGCAAATTGTAACCAGTTGTATACTGCAGACACACTCATCTCAAAATTCTAATATGATATTTATCAGCTTTTAAATGAGAACACAACCATCAACTTCGACTCAATCTAGGATAATGTAATGTTTACAGCTGAAGAATGACTGAATGCTTATACTTACAGAGGTGTTTGCTTTTAATGGCCACATTTTTCCAGTCCCATGGTACAACAGCAAGAAAAAATCTTTTTTTCTCTCACATATGCTAAGTTATAGCAACAATTATTATGATTTTTATATCTATACAATAGTGCCTACAAAATATTTAATACCTAAGCAGCTGGTGCATTGTGGCTGGTGCTTACTAAAAGAATAAATGTTTTGTCTTGTGCTTCCCCCGTGTATTTGCATCCATCTGGTGTCTTGTGTCATTTTTGATTGAGGCCTAGAGGCAATACCACAAAACAAATAACGTTAATTTTGCTTTCATTACTGGGGGCCCAAGAACCCTACTTCCAGGCTGAGAGCACTTTGGTGCTTGGTGCTGCACAAAAAACAATACAAAGAGATGCTTTTGCATAGACACAATAAAAAGCCATGCATTAAGACGTGCAAAAGTTTGCATGAGAAGTTTAAATTGGTATTCATTACAGGACAAATAATTTCATCAAGCATGCACTCTGAGTGAAAGCAGATTTACAAAGCTGGCAGAGGAAACAGTAGTTCCCCCTTATGAGCACTGTAAAGTGAAGCGTGTTCTCCAGGTCAAATGACAGGCAAGCATCTGTTTCACTTCCCAGCTGCCCCGTTCTCGCTGTGCATGCAACCTGCCTTCTTCCCAGACAGGAGCTCACAGATTCCCGTGCAGAGACCACTAGGATCACGGCGTGCTTGTGCTTAACCTCAGTTGTGCTGCACTGGCTGTGCCTCCTTGCTGCTGGGGGGCAATCACTCTGCGCAGCTCCAATGCAGGGCCATGCAGCTGGCCTCCATAAGTCTGTGTGAATACAGAGGAATTAACATAAAGGTAGTTCTCATCTGCAGAGCTATTCCAAACAGCTGTACTGGGGATGGGGATGGCTTCTCTTGGGGATGGCTTCTCATTTTCATTGACTACAGTGGGAAACTGCCTGACTTCCTCAGTCAGTTAATTCATGTGCTTTAAGTTGGCACCCCAAAAATCTTTAAATGTTTCAAGACCGCTATCAGGTCAGAATCAAACCATAAGTTTTTAGGACTTGCCAGCTCGGCCCTGGCATTACATGAATACCGGGATATAGTGGTGCGCTTACACACCCATACAACCATATACACTCACAGTTATCTACACAGTCATTCTATTCTTGTATAACTCATAGAAATGTGTCAGTGAGGGTAGGGGTGTTAGTCTGCAGGAAGAAAGGGTTTCTGCTGACTGTGGAATATCCAGAACAATTCGGTACCTTAGAGTGAACCTCTTGAAACCTGACCTGTCTGAAAGCAAACACTCCTCTTTTCCTTTGAGACAAGAAAGTGATGGAGTTGCAGAAAGAGCAAGAATGAGAAGGACTGAGAAGCACAGCTGGTGGTTACTAATATACAGGAGCCTGTGATCCAACGTGTTTGGATATCACACTTGGTCTGCGTGAGAGATCCAGCGTTGGCCCTCTGCTTGGGCAACACTTTCTAAATCTTAGTCTTGCTCACACTACCTAAGTAAGTCAAAAGAATGATTCAGGAAAAGGCGAGTGGGATTTCATCCCAAATGGGAGTATTCTAGGACAGGTCTGTACCCAATCTCATAGACTGTGAGTTCAGTTTTTTCAAGAAACATCTTGGAGTTGTCTGTCTCTGCTGAGCGAACGGCTTCAGGGACAAAGAGCTGCATTCTGAACTGAATGAAGTAAATTGACCTTGACACCTTTGTCAGGACAAGTGTTTCTCAAGAGGAAGACATGATCTCTTTCTCTTGGAATCGCATAAGAAATCAGTAAGGCCATATTTGACAACTAAAACAAATACAGCTGTATTTGAGAACTTCAGTCAAGTAACTCGGTATCACAGCATTTTTTTGGCATGCAATTGGAGCTAATGACCCATTTTCCATTTTCTTAAATTCCACAAAAAGCATATTAAATATTCATGCCCTATCAGTTTGAGAGTGTATCTGTGAATTTAGAAGACCATTCCTCCTGGGAAGTAGAAAAGGGAGAAGGGGGAATTCCCTCATATATTCAGAAGATTTATTCAGTTTTGTATGATTGCAGGCCTGAGAACAATCTTTCCCCTCAGAAATGGCTGCAAGTCAGATGTAGCCAAGTGATCTGAAGTACTAAACTCAATTGAGTAAGACAGACACAGCCCAGCATGGAAATAATGTGGGAGAAGCTGATCAAACATTTTCTTGATCACCTCTGTTCCCTTCCTTCTAACAGAGCATGAGGTCATGCAATGGACCTCACGTCTAACTAACTCTTATTATTGAGATAGGGTAATCTCTGTGAAGAGATTTTGTTTTTTCCTAGTTCTGTTTTTATTGAGATGGTGGTAGAGACATTGGCTGCTGACCATTAGACATTACATTGATACTAATTTAATGTATGGCAAAGACTCCTGGAGTTATTTATGGTTTCTCTCTCTCTCTCTCTTTTTTTTTTCTTTTTTTTTTTTTTTTTTTACTACTCTAAGTAAATGAATAAATAAATGATTGATTAGCCAATGTAGCAGAGGTGCTCCTCTGAGCTCTTCTTCCATCACTTGGAATGAGTGAGCCAAAGCCTGATGGTGAGGCCAGACCCTAATCCCTGAGATTATTATTATTGCTTCAGTAGCATCCACCCCAATTAGAATCAGAGCCCCAGTGTTCCAGGCACTGCATACTACACCATAAGAGATATTTGCTGTCCCCCAGAGCCTTCAGCCTAATATGAATAACAAATGAAGCCAAAGGCCGTTCTACCATTCATCAGGGAAACAGATTGAGCAGTTGTGCTCTTTGGATTTTGTGTGAGAAGTGTCTTCCTGCATTGACAGAAAGGCCTGCATTGCTGGCCTTTGTCTGATCCCCAGAGCATGACTAAGAAAAGGGGAAAAAAGGTAGGAAGATGAAGGTAAAGTCAGTTACAAAGTTGTATATTTGATAGAAAGCTACATGGGGAGTAAAAACAAAATTATAACATGGCAGGACACAAATGCAGTGGGAGTTGGGGAAAGATGAAAGAAGGAAGGAAATTGGATAACAATAGTGATCAGAAAGAATAAAGGCAAAGACAAATAATGACAAGCAAGAAAGAAAGAGGATTAGAGATGAATGATGAAAGCTATGGAAATAAGGATGGTAGCTGCTATCAGAATTACAGGAAGTTATTTTATTTAAGATGTCATTGTTAGGAGCCTGAAAATACGTTTTTTTTTAAACATAGACAATCCTGAGAAGAGGAAAATTTCAAGGCAAAAGAGACTTAGGGGAAATGTACAAAAGCAACTGAGAATATGTTTACATGGCACTCGCTGCTTCTGGAGTTAGTTCAGAATTGCCTAGATCAGTGTACTGGAAATAGTACAGCTTATGTTAGCACAAACTTTCATACAACCTAAGCATCCCTGTTAAAAAGTAGGGGATTATAAAACGATATTTGAAAGTACTCTTAGGTGTTTTTGAAAATTTCATCTGAACAGAATTCACCGTCATGATTTGCTACTTTTCTTTCAATTATTTAATAACGTCAATTTCTGTACAGTGAAAAAAAATCACACAACATTGTCAAGAATATTCACAGACTTCCTTATGAATAGTTGATGCATGTAGAATAACACAGGTTTTGGAGTTTGTTTTACAGGCACAATTTTGGCTGACTC
This sequence comes from Anser anser, assembly GCF_964211835.1. Taxonomy (NCBI): domain Eukaryota; kingdom Metazoa; phylum Chordata; class Aves; order Anseriformes; family Anatidae; genus Anser; species Anser anser. The sequence goes on along the minus strand of NC_139721.1, from coordinate 47,927,695 downwards.
CCAGGAGCCCAAGCCTGAATGCATGCCAGTGTCTACAGTCTACCAAGCCCTTCACCTGAGACATCTCTGTCTCTTTTTCTCCTGATCCTTTCTGCCTAGCCCATATCTTAAATGGACATCCACAATGCTCTTGCTGATATGCTATACTTATTTTATATAACACTGAATGTGTTTTTTAGGGAGCAAGCACTTGAAAGGCCATTTGCCATATAGGTGGGACAAGGAGAGGGAGAACACAGAGAGCCAAACGTGTCAGTGGGGCCCCTGCAAGGGCAGGCACAGAGGAACCTCAGGGCAAAGTTGTGATGGAGCTGGTACGCTGGCTGGGCACGTGGTCCCCCCATGGCCGAGCCATTCTCAGCAGTCCTCTGTCCAGGGGGTGATGGGTGCTTGAGATCCTGGTATTATTCTGGATCTACTTCCAGCTGCCACGCTTAACAACATCTGTGCAAGTTTCGCAGCACCCACGTTTTATGGCTGCTAAAGAGAATTGCCAAATTCACCACCAGAAAGGATTAACTAAAGAGGTATGAATCACAGTCGATGTACCAGCCGTACTAATTTAGAGAAATCCTACCAAATGTTACTTTTATATCCTACTGCTGAGTTCAGTAAAAAAAAGCATTTATCTCATTCCTTATAATAGCTCTTTGTTGTCCCTGGAGAAGGATCCTCCTTTTACTTAATAGCAGTACATGTGTAGTTAATAGCTAGAGTTTGTAAAGCTTGTAACACCTCTCTGTGCTTCCCTGAATGCCAAGGTACATTGAGTTTCTAAGTGGGATTGGCTTACCATGGTACCTTGTAGTCAGGCTAGTCAAAGTAAGCTTAATTTCTCTAGGGATTATTCTTCATAAAATTCCTCATCATTCAGGCTATTTAAGTGCCACTGATGTATTAGGAAATTCTGAAGGCCTGACTTATACAAAAGTGGTGTTAGGGATTTGGTAAATCAGGGGTCTTATGGCTCAGGACAGCCATAAATTTCTCTGACTAAAATGACACAGTAGCATAGAGAATATCTACAGACTTTTTTCAGCCAAAGCTCTTGCCTAGATCAGCTTATGGAGTGAGGGATATCTTGCTGCAAAGATATCCATAAACAGTAACTATCAGAGTCGGGTGGAAAAAAGATAATTCCAGCTCGGGGAGGACTTCAATATTTGATGACCACTTTCATGCTAATTGACAATGAAAGCTCAAAATGTCAAAGTTCAGCTAAGCTAGACTCCAAGCTCAGTTTCAAATCCTGTGCAGATGCAAACTACTCCTGAAGCACTACAACTTCTGAAATACAAACCCTGCTGATTATTTAATCTTTCATGAGGAAGGTTTTCCCACCAGGAAGGAGAGGATTTCTGAAGCCAGGCTCTTTGAAGAACGGGGCAGGCAGCCTGGCATGCACAGCTGGTGGCCAGCAGTGAAGACTCTGCTGTCACAAAAGTTTCTGCTAGTGAACCCCAAGCTTCCTTAAGCTGGCTTGAGGATGACCCTGCCTCTGATAAAAGAAGCCTCTGTAAGCCATCATTATTCAGAAGGAGCCATCTAGAAACTATGTTGCTTTCCATTCAGAATCCAAAACGGGTACAGAGAGTGCCATGTTTCATCAGCATAAATAACTAACTGCAGAAGGACATGCAATATTCATAGCTGAAAATCATTAAACAAAATAGGCTAGGAAAAAAAATCTTAAACATGAAGCAATATTAATCATTTAGGCACAGATTCAGTTTAGCGCTTCTCTTTTGTTTAACTTAATTATTATTTTTTTAAAATCTATTCAAGGGCAGATGTTGCTCCACAAACCCACACAACTAATTCCCACATGTGAAGCAGTCAGCCTGAGGTTTAGCCTCTTGCAGTTTTAATTAACATCATGAGGCACTGTTAAAGTTAGTGGACAAAGTCAAAATGAAGAATTTTCTGTGCTTGGTGAAATGGGAATAAAAAATGGATCAAAAGAGCAGCGCTTTTCAAACTGCATTGTCTTCTCAGCTGTATTGTATGCTCACAAATATTTTAGTTTATGAAAGGTGAAAAAGCTCTCTAGGTTTTCTGTATCTCTAAGCCTGCACAATGGGCGTCTCTCAGAACAGAGGTGTTTAAAAGCAAAAAGGACCCTGGCAGCTCCATTAGGATTTCCTAGCAGGAAGACAAGAAAGTGCTTCCATGTAAGAGACCAAATCATCTCAGCCAGCAGGGACTTCCAGAGCTACACTGCTCCTCTCACTGAAGAGGTGATGTCAGGGCAAACCCTACAAGCTGGCATTGTTCAGCTCATAGCCTGGAGAACCATCACAGACAAATTAGCTGTGTCACATCTCACTAAAGGTCTCATTGTCCTCCTGTCTTTCTGACATTCCTCCTTTCTTTAGCCTTCCCCTCCCCCTAAAACAGAGCAGGCTCAGCCTGAAACTAGATTCTTTGTGAAATGACTACGTATTTGACATTTAGGAAGATAATCTAGAATTAAGAGTAAAAAGTGTGGAGATTGGTCAGAAAAATCTCCACTGGCTGAAGGAAGGGGAAGGACTATCTGCTCCTCTGGGGTCTGCGGGCTGCTATACATCAGGAAGCTATACAGGGCCTGAGCTTAAAGGAGAGTTTTTTTGTTGTTGTTGTTGTTGTTTTTTTTTTAAATTTCTCTCTCTCTCTCTCTCTCTTTGTGGTTACTTTTGGTTTCTGGAAGAACTGCAATGATCCAACATGCCATTTGTGCTGCACTGTGTTTGAAGCTGTTCTGAAATGTTGTGTTCGTATCACTCATCCCTGCAGTTCTGAGGAGCCCGTGCAGAGTGAGAAGACCCTGCACACCTGAGTTTTGAAGTGTAACCTTCTCAAGGAGGAAGAGATTATTCTCTTAAAACATGATTGAATGCCGCAGCCCTTTAAAGTACAGACATAAAGCGCTTCTAAGCCATACTTACCAGCGTGCTTCACATACATAGTCTGGAGCTACAGACAGATCTTGAACCTTGCACAAGCCCCTTCACAAGCCTGCTGATACAAGTAAAGTGACTTAAAGCTATTCTGCTGGGGTAGATGCATGTTGCCCTGGGCACTGAATGTGGTCAAACATTTGTCAAGCATGCGATGAGCCTAGGGGATCTTACAGTCCCTTTTCCTTTATTACATGTATGCTCTGGAAAGCAGGTGTAAAATCTATACAGTGACAATTCTCCATTCACTCCCACTTCACAGTTATGTTTTATTTTTATTTACAGGCACTTCAAAAGACTGGAGGGGACTGCACCAAAGCAAAATAAGGGCTTATGCACTTGCAGGTCATATACAGTTCTTTCATGAAAGGTGCAATCATACAAAACACCTACAGCTCATATTTTTTTTCTAGCAAATTGCCTGTGACAGTGAAGTGAGATATCTTTTTTCATTAGCTAGCCAAACATCATGTCCTGATGTTGAATATTTTATACTTCCATAAGGGAGTTACAGACACATATATGCTTTTCTGTTTCATCTGCAAGGTTATTCAATCTTTAAAAACAAACAAGAAAAATTTGATTATCGTAGGATGGTTTACTGTACTATGTTGGGACATAATCATTAAATTGTATGGAAAAAGATTTTTGTTCTCTTTCAAATGAAAATCATAATACAGCCTTAATTATGCAGAGGCCACCAGTGTCTCCATGGCAATTCTCAGATGTGTAAGCAGGTAGTCAATGAAAATTTCTGGTGGAATAATTTTGTTGTAACTTCATCATTTTCTTTCCCCGTTTTTCCATTTGTTTGTCCGACTTCCTGCCCTGAGCTGCACTCTCACCCGAGCTGTGAGGTCTCCAGGGCATGCTGCGTGTGTGCACAGCGCCCAGTGTGATGTGCACTTAGCAGTATTCTTAGCTCTCACCTAGAATAAATAGGTCAGCGAGTATGCCATGTTCATGACAAGATGGTGACCACTGAAACCTCGGTGTTGTTTTGCAGCTACAGTATGATTTTGGGGCAATATTCCTACTAGTAAGTGATATAAAATGTGAGAGAAAAATACTTTTCCTCAGTGGGAATAAGAAGGATGGGGTAGAATTGTGAGTAGCAGCACATCTTGTAGGCACAGAACAAGTGGGCAGAAATAGATAGATCAAATCTATGTGTGCTAAGAACAAATCAATTAATCTGGCAAGAATCTGGCTCTCTATTTCTACTATCAAGATCTGAGGACGTAATTTCGTGAGCCACAGCACTTGTAAGGATGTTCAACCAAGTCATGAATTTATTAGGAAACAGGGCAAACACATTTGCATACTGAGTTCATATTTCTAGAGGAAGAAATCTACATTCTATGCCAAAAATAAGAATTTAAATGATCCAATAAAAATTGTGAAATGTTATGAATGATTTAATAACATCATCGGCATTAGCACAGATGGCTCACCATGTCAGTATATCACTCTGCCTTGTATGATACGAATGATTGAGAAATGCCACACATCTCTATTACACAGTATTATCTTGGTTGCCAGCACAGTGTTCCACTGAAAAAGTTCCAGTGCCAGAGCATGAAAGTTATCAGTTACATTTCCACTGCAGAACAGACTTGTAGATTCATACACCCACTGAGTGCTTCAGAAGAGGACAGAAATGATCTTTGATCTTCTCTGGGAGTCATATATTCTATAAAATGAAACAAAGCAGTGTTTCAAACTGAGTGTTATTGCTTAAAAAAGATTTCTTCCTAAAGAGGTGAAAAATTTTTCAACAAAATTCTCTGAAGCTACTAGGTTACACAGCAGCCTAACCCCCGAAAGTGAATAGTGTTTGGGTGCATTGCTACCTTCAGTCTGAGTGTAAGAAAAGTCCATTTTTCTCTTTGAAGGAAACAGGTTTTTCAAATGACAGGACACGTACTGAAATTTCTGATATTTGCAATTACTAGCAATTGATGAGATGAGAACCAGTGTGTATTAAAAAAAATGTTATGCTTAAATCTCTGGTTTGATTAAACATGCAGTCTTACAGAGCATCATGCCTTGTGATTTGGAGAATAGGTGGGAGAAGCAGGAATGGGGATTGATCACAGGTGCAAAGTTATGAAGGCTGCTTGAGCTAGAACTGCCACCAAAATAAAAGTATGTTAAATTATATGCCTAAAGTCTGCTTGATAGAAGTCTTGGTAAGCCATAGGAGTCATTTAAGAACCACTATTTTCTTACAAGAGTTGTAGCAAAGATTTGGCATTCTCTGATAGGGTACTAGTTGGTCTTAGCAGTAAGCACTTACTTTTTAGAAATTTAAATGTATCATAGTTGGCATATGGCAAAGTTCAGAAAATCTTTCCACAAAACTTGGGAGCAGGCAGATGACCTTCCTGTTTCAATCTGCATTCCAGATTGTCTAAACAAGCAGATAATTATTCTTATTTTAATATTTTATTCAACACTGCCTCTTCTGGTTTCATTAAAACAGAGAATTATCATAAAAAGCAAAAGAACAAGAAGAAAACTCCGATTTCGCTTTTCCTGACAAAACTGTCATTGACTTCAAGAGGAAAGAGATCAGATCTTTTTCTGCAGTGCTAATCTAAATCCTTGCAAAACAGACGTATTTAAATTTTGCACTAGGACACATCTAGCACTATCAAACCTCCTTTGAAACAGCAATATTTCAACTGCTATTACTCCGAGCAATGGCAATTACAGGCTTGTTTCTTACATCTGTGTATGTTTCAAGGCTGAGCTAAAGTGGATCTTGGTTAAACACTATTCGAGGCACCAGGGTTACCTTGCATATGACAGCTACCATCTCCACTTTCGTGTCCCCCTGAGAGCATCCTCTTTGATGGCTTTCAGCAGAATGAGTGGTCCCAACACCTTTCCACATAGACTACACAGCGAACCCCAGAGCAGTGAACCAGAGGGAAAAATCGCTTTCTGTAAGAGTTTCTCTCTGTCAGAGGGCATGGCTGGAAATATTTTAGAAAGTATGTCAGGAGAAGCCACTTCCATCCCAAAAGCACTGTTGCTTGGCGGGGACTTAGGACTGGTTTGACAAGTATAGGTAAGACACAGAATTGTAGATTGTTGTAGTTAGGAAGTTAACAGAAGAGGTAATTTAATGTGGTTTAAAGACAGTATTTGACCTGCTTTCAAAGGTAGCAAGTGTTGTCTTTTAGCATACGGGGTCTTTGGAAGTTGGACAGCTTTTATCTTAGTGTCATGGATGGTGGTGGATGTGTTGTCTCCACCCAACAAATGTAAAAAGCAGCAACAGTCTATTGAAGAATTCTCCCTGAAATCTAATGATCCGTTATTTATCACTGTTTATAAGTGCCCTTACTGTATATCTGCTGTGCTGTCATGGAAACAGTCTTTCAGACAGCCAATTAAGTGCAAATTAAAGTGACGCTGTCAAGACAAGCATATGTTAGAAATGATTTTCTTACCTGTTCCCACCAAAATAAAAATAAAAATAAAAAATCCCCCAAATATTTTTGATTCATAAGAATCTTATTTGTAATAATTTTTTTTTTGGAAAAATAAAGACAGATCTGCCATAAATACACAAACCAAGAAAAAACTATGTGAAGTCTGTGCCTTCATGCAACCTGTATACAATGGATACTGAGTGACTTTATAAGTGCATTTAATAGGATTACTTCGTGTTACTTTGCTTTGAATGCTTCTCAGATCTCACATATGAGCAGTAGATTATACCTAGGGCTGGATGCTCTTTTCTTATATGACAAAAAGGCATGGTAGTGTCTGCATTATGCCGTCCCAACTCTACATTCTGCCCAAAATAGTCATGAGACTTGTCAGTAGCTTCGCCATGGGTGTGGTTTCATAGCAGCTTTGAGGTGCTACAGCCCGGTCTTCCTTTCTTTTCTCATGCCCTCTCCAGCTGCACCCCTCTGCACTCCCTTGCACTGACATAGATGTGCATTTCACCTCCCAGTGACATGAAGAAGAAGCACCAGCAGGGATAATTTTCCTCCTGAACCTGGTCAGATGAGTACCAACACCACTGCATAGCAAACAGGGAGAATAAGTTACCTGGAACAGCATCCTCAACTTAGGATGTGGCTCCACAAGATAAGTGCAAGGACAAGAGGGACTTCAAGATCAAGTTTCATGCAGTTCAATCTTTCTCAACTGTTTAACTCTTGAAAAAAAAAAAAAAAAAGAAAAAAAAAGTGTTACGCCCTTCACCAGAAAATTGTTCTGTTCCATAACCTTCAGTGCAGTTCCTTAAGAGATGCAGTCTTCTCTGCCACATCTCCAGTGTGTCCTCTCTTGGCATTGAGGTATATTCTTTCCATTATCCACATGGAAGCATTCAGAAGTGCAGTGCTGGAGCCAAGTTGTGCACACTTTCCTATCCTAGGGGATTCTCTGCTAGCACTTTGTGGTCCTATTAGAGCTTCTTGTTGCTGTCTTAGCAGTGCAAAAAGCTATGCTGCACAAGGGAATCTAGCCAACAGACCCTTACAAAAATGTTGCTCACATGAAGACAATGCAAAAGCCATCCCCAAAGTCACTAGAGTCAGACTCTAAAGTTACACAGAAAATAAGAAAAATAAGAAAAAAAATCAAAGCCTGTAAACTCTTCCTGTACTATTCTTACATCAAGTGAAGAAGGTGAAACAGTAAATCAGTGTTAATATGCGTGAAGACCTAGAGTGTGCAGCTTCTTTCTCCAATGATATATGGTCAAGAAAACAGCTAATGAAAGTAATTATTTACAGCAAGCATAAAAGCATTGCTAGTTAGAACACAATAGGTGTCATCATCACTTTAACTAAAGCTTTTGAGAGTGATGCCAAGTTGGTGGTGCCTTACAGTGACTGGCTTGAACTGCAGAGAACTGCAATTTTGTTTCAGATATCTGAAAATTAGATATTCAGAAAATTATCAGAGTAACAGCAGTAATCAAAATGAGGGAACTCTACAAAAATATAATAACTATAGACCTGTCAGCATCTTTATCCTTTCTGTTCCAGTTGATCCCAAAGAAGAGCATACTGAATAAGGATCCATTATGGCTATTAAGCACAGAACAGAACCAGTGAAAATTTCTACCTATTCTAATTTTCACCTGGGAGTACCTAACAGAATTGAGAGGATATCTCTGGAAATACAGTCATTCAAAAAATAACACTTTTTGAAATATCACTTGGTTTTATGACCAACATTTATGGATGCATTTTGGTTTTGCTTATGCTATTACTGAAATTCAATGTCCATAATAGCCACCCAGTCAGCATAGACAATGTTGGCTTAATTCTGTATCCATACTATATCTTAATTCTTGCAGTGGCTTGTTTTCCTCTCCATCTGAATGAGTAGTATTCTGGAATATACTTTACTTATGCCCTTTCAATTTCAAGTACACACTTCCATTAAACTTGCCTTAACTCATGATGAGCAGTTTTCCAGCAGCAATCTAAACTAAAATATTACACTGATACAACAACATTGCTTTACTTCAGGAACAGATGCTATGTCCCTCAAACAAGGTTTTTCTCAGGTCCCGGTGTACCTCCTAGGATCATCATAGTCATTTCATGTTGTGTCCTGTGATGTTCTTCAAATGACCTCCACTGACGATCCCCACCTTCAGAAGCTCCAGACATCTATGTCACTCTTTTATCAAACAACACAGATGCTGAATTTATTCCAAAAGGTAATTCAGGAAGTCTCTAGTGACTTTATATGACTTTCAAAGCGCTAAACATATTAGGTTCATCTAATGTAAGACACCAGATCTACAGCTTGCCTCTGATTCAGAAACGCTTTGCATCTCTGAAGCCTTGAAGTAATCTAATCATATATGGATGCGTTCAAGTCTGCGGGAGCCACAACAGCCTTAAACTTTGGTCTGGATCCTTCGTAATGAACCAGCCTGTGAGCTTGTCCATTTTGCTACTTTTACAGTAATTTTTTCACTCAGTCTAATTTTACTACTACCTTTTTTTTTCTTTTCTTTTTTTTTTTTTTAATTGAATTTGGTAAATATCTAAAGGGATAGAAATGTCAAACATCTGTGTATAGTTCAAGCAGATATTCTATTTCTACCAGCAACATTACAGTATTTTTATATTAATCATGTCTTGAGATACTTGCAGTGGTGATTAGTTATTCATATGCTAACTTCTTTAACTGTTGCACAACATTAAGCATACATCCGTTTTTATACAGTTTATGATCTCACAACCCATTTTATCCTTATTTTTAGAAACAGGAATTTTAACAAACCAAACATTAAAAAAAAATCTGCAAGAGCTGCTTGACTGCCAGGGTTACTTGTAGGAACACTGAATTCATCAGCTTACAACTGTTGTTGCTATGTGATATTGAATGCCCTTGGAATATTCTTCCCCTTTCCCTTGAATCTGGGCAGTGTGTCACCAGTTTTGAGCTCCTTGATGAGCCAGAATTTTATTTCAGAATTTATTGTATCCTGTTTTCAGAGACTGTCTTTTCTTCCTTGTTAAAATTAAGCTACAGTGCATCACCTCTCATACCCTTCCCACTGCAATTAGTTTAGAAACGTGTACACGGAGATGGTATCAGTTACCAGATTGCATTTTGGTGCATGCACAACAGTACAAAGTCAAAATATTCTGCTGCTTTGTTAGCTAGCAAAGCTCAGACAAGAACGGAGGATGCAAACGGAGAGGAACACAAGGCTGCCATCACCCTGCGATCACCCCTGCAACGCTTCTCGTTCGCTCTCTGGGGCGATTGATTCCCAAACACTTTCTCTGTTCGAGCAGATAGGCTGGGAGACGTTTTGGGGTGGGCCAGGGAAGCAGAGAGGCTGTCCGGACCTGCTGCCCCCTGCTCCTTGTCCCCACGTCCCCAGGGCCGGGAGGTGACCCCTCAGCACCAGCCTCGCTACCTGCCGCCCGCAGCTCTGCGAGGGAACCCGCCGGGCTCGTTGGCGTTTTTGTGTGCCTCGTTTCAAACGCTAGGTGTCACTGGCGTCCTCCTAACGCAGCCTGCTGAAAAAGTCGCTCCTCTCCGCTTGTTCGGTGCGGTACCCAAACGCAGCAGGCTCTCTTCAGTGCCTTCAGGAGCCCGGCAAATCCTGCTCAGCTCAGGTATGAAGGTGTTTGCAAAGCACGCACAGCGCAGGGTGGGTGCCTGAAACATGTGTGTGCTTGGGAAGCTGCAGGAGCAAGTATGTTCACAAGTGCAATTTGCTTTGCTTTTGTGCATTGTCAGGCAGCCACATGGCTACAGAAAGAAAATCTTACCCAGGGAGAAAGGATTAATCATCTCTGTTATCACACCAGTAGGCAAAAGGCTGCTGTGCATGGTCTTGTCCCTTCGCTGCAGGAGAATAGCTGTCCAGCACAGTGATCACGTCATCCCTGCTTATGCGTACTATGGAAAACACAAAGGAGAGCTTTGCAATGCATGAAGCAAGGAAGAGCCATAAACAGGAGTGAAATTTTAGCTCTAGTATAATCAAATTCAAATATTGCCAGAGGTTTTACAAAAAAACGATCGTGATCATGAAACAAGGTCTGAATAAATGATCTGGAATATTTTTCTACCCTTTGGGTACATTTTAACAAGTTCTTTGTACCGAGGTTTATATAACATGCTCCAGTGTCATTATACAAGTTCAACTTCTACACAGGCTTTTTCCATTCTCTTCAGCAAGTCTGTGGCTGGTAAGAGCAGTGAGGAGTCCTGGCATGAGTAAGGGAAACAAGCGATGCTCGATGGTGCACTAGAAAGTACCTTTCAGTTTTGATGACAGCCTTTGGAAGGAACTGAGGCATCCTCTTCTCAGGACCTACTGCTGTGCAGGGTGAAATGCAGACTGGCATCAGGCAGCACAGCAGCTGTCCCTCAGCCCAAAAGTCAAGGAGAACTAGAAGTGGCCTGACATGGATGAAAGTCTGTCTAAGAACAGGCAAGACCTTTCCCTGCCTGTTGTTTTGTTGCTGTTGTTGTTGTTTTTGTTGTTGTTTTTGTTGTTTGGTTTGGGGTGTGTGTGGGTGAGAGAGAGAGAGAGAGAGAGACCAGGTAGCTGGAGATTTGCCCTCAGTTTTTTAAAACATTCAAAATGGTACACAAATGGGTGAGATGCAGTCTGACCTGCAGTATATGTGCTGCATATACCTGCACTATATGTTCTATATATACTGTGCTAAGGATGGTCTCATTTAATGGCTTCAGAAAGTCTGAAGAGCAATTACAAATGCTAAGGTTAGCACTAAGGTGCTATTTATGCCTATACGGGGCTAATCACGTCCAGCTTCAATTCAAGACACATCCAGCATCCATCTTCACAAGTTACATCTACCCAGGCAGGAAGCCCTGAGGCTCGTCTCCATCCTCACACAAGACATCCAGTGGAGGTTTCCTGCTCATTCCAGACAATTTTGGGCATCTTATCTGGGGCAGGAAAACAACATAAGTTTCACTTCATCTTTTAAAGTATCCTCCACTCCTTTACTTTAAGGAGCACAAAAACAACCTCATGAAGAATCAGCCATGTTAAGCCAAATGGCAGTGATTAAAAACCTCAAGAATTGCTTCCTTCCAAAAATAAAGATACACCCAAGTCCCCTTTTCCCTCCATCCCCACCTCCCTCTCCACGATTCAAAATGCTGACTAAGGAACTGTGTTTCATTCTGTGCTCTAAAGACCCAGCACGTCTGGCCCCAATCTAAAAACTTGTTACCCAGGGACCAGCAGCCTATCTGTGCTGCAGGCTTGGGGCTGTCAGTAAAAGCATAAAGGCAGAGACCAATCTGTCTCATTCTGGCTAGGCATGAAATGAAAATGAGTAGAAAACAAATGATGCTGTTTGAGATAAAACTATCCAAGGATGAAATCTGTAATAAATCCTGTATTTCTGAATTGTTCACTCTTTCTTTATGCTTTCATTGTGAATAAAGTTTCCATATCAAAATCAGAATTGATTTACAAATAAATCAAACAAGCAAAATTGTTAAAATATATTACAAATTTATATAAGGGATTATTATATACAATCTTTTTTTTTTCAAATTCTATCAATTTTGTATATTCAAATGTGTTCCATTTAGAAGGCAAACTAAGCTTTGTTTTTCTCCCAGAACTAGCCCAGCTTTCTAATCAAAGGAAATACACTGATATTCAAAATTTTGCCAAGCTCTTTGTTCCCTCTTCCTAATGTAGAGATTCTCTCTAACGACTTTTTCAGACTGCCAAGCAAAATGATACATTTGAAAATCTAATGCAGCTTTTAAGGATGATAATGCTCATGTGTGCATACTTCAGAAAGTCATTTGTTTACTTGTCTTGAAGAGCTTATCTGGTCCTCACGGCACTGTGCCACACACACTCAGCAACACTGATGTCCTTCTGTCTTACACAAGAAAGAGATATTAGCTTAAATTGGCGGAGAGAAAATTTCCATTGAAACCCCAATGGCAAGGAAGTTTCAAAGTATGAATATCTTTCCTAATCCCATCTCCCCACATTGCCTTAAATTTGTTTCAACAACTTTCAGATGTCCTTTCAGTAGCAGCACAATCAGAAGAATACTGTCAGCATTGTATTTATATTAACTACAGTAAGCATGTAATTATTTTTGTCCTAAATATTTCAATATTTTAAGTCTCAACTGAAGCGCTGATTCACCAGTGATGCATATTGCATAAAGTTTATGTTGCATATAAACTTCATCTACTTACTCAGAAGTTTAATAAGACAAATTATGAAACAACTAACCATTATTTTATTTGATATATTTTGACATTATCCATGAAATGGATACATTACCTTACTCTTTTAATAAGATTTCTTAATAACAATTTTTCATCAAAATTTTTTCATTCATTCTTCAGCAGAGAAACATGCCCCAAATGTGTAATTCATGTAGTAACTAATCTAAGTAGGTGAATAAACAGTTGCTAGTTTGGTGTTGGACAGCTTCAACTGTGCACTGGATAGCAACAGTAGCAATAGTAGCAATTCAGGTTATGTCGAGTAATCTACACTAAGTTCTGCTGCTTAGAGGAAAAGAGCGTGTGTTAAATTTCCAAGCCTGTCAAGCCATTTATTCAGGATTTCTTTCCGCACCTTAGGGCTATGCCGGTTCTCTGAAAGATGTTACAGCCTCTTTTGTCCTTCCCATCACCTTCTGCATAGTCTGCCCAATAAATCTTTTAGGCTTCGCACTTACAAACAGCTTAGATGATTTAGCTTCTGTGCCACGCAAACTACTAGACACAGGCTTCTATTATTTTCAGTTATCAAACTACAAACCTTAATTCATCCTTCCTCACAGTCTGGGTTATTAGCACACCCGTCTTTGTGGTGCACCAGTCTGTGTGATTAGCACACCTGTCTGCTTCAAATCTGTCAATTTTCTACAGACCAAAGCCCACTCGACTATGGCTATTAACACCTTTCAGCACAAGAATATAATTCAAAATATAGTTCGGCTGAGATTTTGGGGGGAGAGTGAGGACGGCACTAAAAATTTGTTTAGGATGACCATTCTCTCAGGGAAAGTCCAGGTGCTTAAATGCTCTTGGAAGGCGAGTACAGAAGGGTTGCAGTGCAATAGGATCTGGAGCCCATTTCTGTGGCTGCTTATTCAAATCTTCCAAGAAACAAAAGGGAGAGGCTGGCAGCATTTTACATTTGTCTTCTGTTCCAGCTCCATGGGCACAAACAGTATGGGCACAAACAGTATTCTGCTTGGGTGTAAAGCCTTGTGCTTTAAACCCACCCTCCTTTTTCAGTCCCTCTCAGGACTTCACGTAGCTGAACTTCCCTGTTTGTTAAACATGGCAAAAAGTTGCTCTTTTCAAGAGAGTAAAGTGATCACATTGGCTGTCAGCCTCTACTGTTTTAGTTTAGGAATGATTTAATGCAAATAATAAAGAGTTTTCTGTCCCTTTATTCTTCACGACAGCTACATATTAACATTTTTAAGAGCAAGTTAACTATTTCATTGCTTTTTAAAGTCAGATATATTGATTGCATAATTTTCTATTTGAATCTCCTTGGTAAAGTTCTTTTTACAAAGAAACACTATATCACAGAAATGTTGGCTGAAGTGAATCCAAGCTCAGTATGCAACACAGTGCCCAAGTAAGAGGATAAATCTTTTTGGGCTATCATCGTTTTGTTCTCACATTTCATTGAAATACGTTACCCACTGTGAGGGAGGAAAAGCCTCAAGGGCTCTTGGTATTTCTCAACTGTGAATTTCCAGATACTTGCTATATTTATGGCTACATTATCAGTCTTCATCAGGATGCAGTAAATACCTTTGCAGAGGTCAGTATCTTGGATTTAGTTCAATTGTTATTTTCAGTGGTGATAGAAACTTGACTTAAATCACTCCTGTCATGTACTTGAGACACTCAGCTTGTTCCAGCATCTCGCTCTCCCTCTCAAACGAAGGACAGATCCCCTGCCTGGAACCGCTGAGAATAAGAAACCCTGCCCTGCTGTCCTGCTAGCTCTCCTTTTGGGCTTCTTATTCCCCAGCACTGTTCTGATCCTTCAGAGACCACAGATAATCCACTAATTTCCTGGAATAAAAGCCATCTCCTTATGGCTTTCAGTGACTCTGTCTACAATATTATACTTCTTTTATTTAATTTCACTTTGTTTTACGACTCCATCCTCTCACATGACCAGCACCCCTGAATCCCTTTTCTTTTCAGCTCCCCCTTCCTGTTTCTGTATTATCATCTTTTCCACTTCCTTACTTCACTGTCCTCAGCTCTAAAAATATTGCCAAAGGCCATTTCCAAAAGACCTTGAAATACTAGAAAGAAATACACATCTCTGGAAATCCATCCCCTCCCATGTATGTCTGAAGTCTTATATTCAAGCAAAACCATTGTTTTTCCATGGTTCAGTCTACCTCAGGCTTAATACCGAGCACCTTAGCACCCAGCTGTGCAAGATTTCTGTAGCACCCAGGTTTTCAGATTCTTTATTGCCCAGATTCCTGTCATTTGCTTCTGACTGAAAACTAATGCTGCTTACAAGGACTTTTCCCTGATCTTTTCATGCCTACGCCTTCTACCCACCTCCACATGCTTCACTCCTGTATTTGACACAGACCTCTAATTAGCCTAATTAAATCAGATCAGTGTGTCCCCTTTATAGGAATAAATTATGTATTTTTTAAGAAGAATAGATTGGGCTGAAATATAACCCCCTGGAACATTCTTGCTCAGAGCAGGTGTCATTTGTAAAAATGTGCTAGCAGCCTGCCTGCCTGAGACACAAATCTTCCTCCCTTCCTCCCTCTCAAACTCTTACCTCTGCTGTTTCTTAGTCACTTGTTGCAATAGTTTCAAACTCTAACCCAAAGTCCTCATTAATCTCCACCTAGGAGAAATACATCCATAACCCTCATTCCCTCAGTGAGCTGATTTCCCCTGCTCTTTGTCATATTGCCTCACTTTCACTTGTTCTCAGCTCCTCTCAGTGATCTAGCCATTTCCCATCAGCCTTAGACAAGGGTTTGCGTTACTTGCCCTAAAAATAGCAACATTTTATAACTGTATATCCATCTTTCTCTTTGCCATTGTCTCTGACATCTTTTTCAGAACCTCTACTCTGTTGCAGAGAGAATCACGTTGCTTCTATGCCCCAAATCCCTCTTCTCTAGGGACTGGTGGTCCAGACAAGTGTAGAGCTCTTCTGGCTCTGCTTGAGCTCTCAGGGCACAGTGTACATCTGTTACCTTCACAGGGTCAGTCATTTCAACTTACACCTGTTTAAATACCAACCCTGGCCTGCAAGCATAGAAACTGTCAGACTCCTTCCCCCCAACTTTCAGCTTCCAGCCCTCTGCCTGAGAGAGCTAACAGAATATCACCTCTCCTAATCACATTTTGGGGTTCAATAACAAACATTGGATTTATCAAGATTCCCTTTTCAATATCCAGTCAAGCACTTCACACTCCTATCAACCATACAAGCTCAAAAAGTTAATGTCTCTTCTCTTTATGCTTGTCTCCTACCCTCTTCTGCATTCTTCAAATTGTGTTTCTTTTTCCTTAGCCTGCAAACCCCATCCTTTTCCCTTCTTCTGGCCATTTGGCTAAATAAAATTCACTGGAAAAGAGGGGTGATATCTCCCTCTGCTGCTTCTTCAGTCACAGCACTCCCATGTGTAAAACTTTGCACCAATTGCAAGACAAAAGGAACCAGTATGTGCACCTACTGCGAGCTCTGGTACTTCAAAAGCATGGGACAATGAAATATGCCTGTATTTCAGAGCATATTTTTTAGAAGAAGATCTGGGCTTAATTTTTAATCTTTCTATTAATATAGAATCCACAAGCAAACATAGGTAAATTGATTCATTATAATTTAGAGAGATTTTTTACTTCTTGCTTCCAACTACTAGACCTTCCTATGCTTTTTGCTGAAGAGCAAAGAGCCTTCTGTCCTCCAAGGACAATTCCCACATTAGTCTTTCCTTAAAATAAATCACCTGAGAACCCTGAACTATGAGTCATGCTTTCTAGTGCTTTAATAATCCCCAGAACTCTCTCCCAAACCACAACTGTCTGGGCACAGACACAGTTTTCTAGCATAGGTTGCACAGTGCCAAATAATAAAACTTCCCCACTCAGTGTATCCATGTTGCTTGTACTGCAATTTAACTACCAGGATCCCCAGACTTTCCAGTATTAGAAAGACAAACTTGCTAAAAGCCCTATTCCTGTGTATAGAATAAATAAATAAATAAATAAATTTACGTTTCTGTATAGGTTTTCTAATACAAATACATTTTCTCTGGATTGCAGAAATCCACAAAGACCTTGACATTAGTCCCTCATTCAATTTCTTTTTCACCTGGATACTTTTGAAAGACTTTGTGCATGTGTTCTCAGAAATCCAGGCTCTCCCTTGATCTGCACATGGCCTGTTTTCAGAATTGGCCAGAAAATGGCCACTGGAACCCATGGGAGATTCCTGTCAGTAGGTTCCCTTCCCAGCTGGCCATGAGATGATCAAAATTGCTCACCAGCCAGAATTGCTCAACATCAAACAAATATTTATTTACCAGTCTCATGGGTAAAACCAGGTTTCTTGCTGTGGCATTTCGTTAGCATAGACGCTCCTACAACATTGACAGACATCTTCAAATAGTTCCTGATATTTCTTTCTCTCAACTGCGTTTCAGAGATTCTTAATGGAAGCAGGGAACAGATGAGAACCAGAATAATACTGTGTTATACAGTTAACTTTCAATAGAAGTAACAAGGTACAAAATTAAATGGATGAATTGTTTCATACAGCATTTAAAAACTTACACCATACAATATTTCCAGAGCTTTTCACGTAGAAAAATAGTAGCAATTCAGCTCTGCAGGGTCAGAAAACTTCTTGGATACCCATCTCTTTCTACACTCTCAGATGCAAGATACCTAGTCCTGCCAATTAATTACTTCTATCTGCCATTTAACCTTAGTTGCTGTTAGAATTGAAAATATTTTGTGCTCGTATGTGACTGCATCACCTGGATGTTTCCCCAAATGCAGAGAAATATAATTATTTTTAGTCTTTTTTGTTCTAATTCTAACAAATTCTTCTAGTAATGAGGTCATGCCATTGTCACAAAGATCATGAAGAATTGTGTACAGGAATTTTGTCTTCATTCTGTTGCTAAAATTTTGCCATTTGACTTTTCTTTCCACTTTTCTGTAATACTCCATTTCTGACGTATACATGACACTGCATAACTAGAAAAAATAAATTTGACAGAGGTTTTTTTTTTTTTTCGGTTGATTGTTTTCCCCTCTAGGCAGCATACTCCCTTATTTTCAGGACTGTTTTTCCTATATGTGGTAGAACATTCTTGAATGTTCCCAGATAATACTTATGTTTTAATGAACATTTTGTGAGTTTTATTTTTTAAAGCTAAAAATTCAAATGTGTTTATTACCAGTATGAGCTTTATTCTGTTTGCCCATAATGAATGTTAAGTTACAGATCTCTTTGCTCAGATGTTACCAACAAACTTGGTCTACCAATCAATCCCTCTTTGTATTTCAAGATGTAGTCTAATATAAAAGTCCCCTGAGCTGGATACAGCAATTTTTGATTTAAGAAACTGTCATCTCTAACATTTAAAAATTCCAAGGACCTTTTATTATTGGCAGCATGAGACTAGCAGTACAAGACACTCAGATGGAAGTCCCCCATGATAAAATGCTGCATTTTCCACACATTATAAATAGATCTTTAAGATATCAGTTACCCTGTTCTCTAGAGCAATGTCTGTATCAGACGTTGTCTTAAGGTCTTTCTATTAGGGCACCGATCCTAAACAATTTGTGGGCACTTAGCTTTTATGCTGCCAAAGCTTTGGGTATTATCCTCCTCCCTATCAACAGTGGTTCTGGGTAAAATGCCAATGTCTCTGAATTTACATGTCCTCTACCAGCATTTTCTCAATGTTTGTGTCCTTGCTTGCCTTCCCTATTCCTTCAAAGACAGACTTTCCTTTCTAACACTCTTCTCCACCCCCTTCTGCCCTATGTTCCCTCCTCACTCCTCCCCCATGCCCCATTCATTCAAGTCCTTGCTACTCCACCAACAAATCCCCACTGGGTTCCTAATACCTTATCACCTCCATTTCTCCTTCCTCATGCACCTTTTGGATGCTAGCTTTCCCACCAGTTTCCCCATCTGAATTCCTATTCTCCCCTTCCCTTGCTCAGCTCTCAGCTAGCAGGTGAATTACCTCTTGCTCTTCCTCTCTAGCTACTTTCTCACCAATAACATTCTTCTGTTCAGATCCAATTCTGTTTTGGATCTCAGCCACCTTTGTCTTCTTAGCAATTTCCCTTATTCCCCACTACCTTGCTCTTTTACAAATCCTGTTAGAGCCACAGTCTCTTAGGAAACAAATTAAGCTAAAGCCTCTGATCAACACAGGGAACTTTAGGGGTTGGAAACAGCATAAAGATTTGTTTACCTGCAACACAATGTGGCTGGTTTCTCAGAACTGGGATTTCCTAAGGATCCTGGAGGATTTCCCAAGTTGTACCAAGGTCAACAGAGATGTGCCTCTCAATGCCTGCAACATCAAAGAATTGCCAGAGAAGGAGTGGTTATTAAGTGTTGCCCACCTTGTACTGTGGACAAAAAGAGGAACATCATCAATTTGATCCTTAGATCTGGTCTTGCTTAGCCAGTCAAAAGAATAAGAAATCCATGTTCACATCACTGGGGAGAGGTGAAAAAAACCTATGCATCATTTTTCATTTAGGGGAGGGAAAAAAGACTCTGTACCTTGCTCAAATATTATTTGTGTTGATATGATTAATAATACATTTAAAAAATTAAAACTATAAATTGTTTGGTTCAAATGCAATGAATGCAAATAACTTTAACTCCAAAGCATTATTAAACAGTAGAAAAATAATAAGGCTTTTTTTTACCCAAACTATGAAAAGTCATTTAGAAGTGAATACAAAGTACAGACAGAAAATTCTGGTTTGAGACAGGAAAGAAAAATAACCAGAATCTCCTACAGAGTCCCTGATGGCTGAATATGTGAAATTAATCACTGACAGGTGGAGAGGACAATTCTCCACACAGTGTTGAGCTTCCTATTCTCTGAATGACAGCCAGTTAGAAAAAGAGAGCCAAAGATAATAAGAGGTGCTTTGCTGCATTAACTTTCTGATCACCAACCATGCACCTGCAGCAAAAACTAGGTTTGCCCAAAACCTGAACTGTGAGTACATCTTAAGTATGTATATATTATCCTGTACTTGCATTTCCTTTGGCAGTCTTCCAAATGCCATCCCCATTTGTCACAGCCCTGGTAAACCCCCCCACACGCATCCCAAGCAATCACTACACTTGAATGTTTGGTGCAGACACAGAATTCATGTGGTTTTGGCTCTTCTTTTTTTTTCTGTGCAGGCTTCTTGGTCTCCAACTCCAAGACTTATTCTGGGGGAATACCTTGCACCATGAGAGCCCTTGATTCAGCTCTCCTATGCTAAAACCTTCTGCATCCCTGAGATTTTCCTTGAGTTAGTTCACTGTCCTTGCCAAAAAGCTTCATATATACATTTCTCTGTGGTACTCTGGAAAAGATGAGTATGGGAGCATAAAAGACACAAACAAAACAACCCCATGTCAGGTTCAGAGGAGACAAAATGCATCAAACTATGGAAATCATTGCCATGGTGTGGTCAGGATGCCAAATGCAGCTCTACCATGTCTAGCATTAGGTAAAGTCAAGTTGTAAGAAACTTGTCCAGCAAGTGTTAAAAACAAGCAGAAAATAGTAGTTGAGAAAGTCTCTGAGCTGCAGATCACTGGTGATTAAGATGATAAGCACTACTGTATGTTCTAAAACTTTTTTCCCAAGTATCCAATATTGTCCTCTGTCAAAACAGGATACTGGGATAGATCAGCTTTTGCTCTGACTCAAAATAGCTCTGTTCTTATGGTGTAAAATGACAGGGATTTTGCAGAGAAATATCTAAAACAATTTTTCTGTTTCAAACAGTACTGGTGACATATAGATCTGGAAAATGATAAATAAGCCTAAGTAAATCACTGTCTTCACTTCTTCACAGAAACTAAGCACCTTCTCTGTTGCAGAGGAAGAAAGATTTTTGTCTAAGCTTTCTGCCTTTCTCTCTTCTCATAATGGTAAGTATGAAATTCTTCTTTGTATATACCTCAGTGTTTTGCCAGCATGAAACTTCCCTATCCAAACCGAAATGAATGTCAGCTGAATGAAGTCCTCCATCACTGATCAGTTGTCTTCTAACTAACCCACCTTGAAGAATGCACATAAAATCGGAGGTGGTCACCCTTTCCTGTAACAGCACTTCTCCCTGATTGCATGATCAACGAGACTGCTTTGACACAAAGCAGACATAAATTTAGCTGCAAACTTAATTCCTCACACTGATACAAGTATGGTTTAAAGGAATAATGTCACCTGAATAAAGGTAGATACTTGTAAGGTAAAATGTGTCAAATGCTGGATGCACATAATCTGTCCTGCAATTTAGAACAGGAAATGAAGGATAAGCATCATAAACTGCAGCTACCAGGCAAAAATATTGATAAACAGCAGGGTTTTTTTTTTTTTTTTTTTTTTTTCTGGGTAGGACTTAGCTTTCTATGCATGCTGTTAAACATTTGAGAAGTTTTGGGTTTCATTTTTTTTTGTCATGAATATATATAAACATATATATGAAAAAATATAGTATTTGAATATCATACAGGACACACAAAATGAATTAAAAAAAAAGGCACTGCTCTATAAGCATATTTCTTATCCAGATTTTAAAGTACAGCTCTATGTTCCATGTCACTCAAATGGCAGTATTTAAAATTACTGCTAACACCTTCAGAAGCTGATAAGCTTGTTTCAGTGCTGTCAGCTAAGTCCCCATACCTTTATCTGGAGTTTTCATATGCTCTGAAGTTCAGTCAGCTTACCTCATATTCACAGAAATATTTTAACACTTTCTGCAGTTCAACCAAAAAAAAATAAAAATCTTTCAGGTTCAATGTGTGTCCAGGAGCAAGATTCAGCCAGTACTCAGTAGTGCACCAGATTAGCTTTTCTGGTGGCCTGATTGCTTTCATCTTTGTTTACGAAAAAAGCTAACATCTGTAAGGATGTGAAAAATTCTCATAAATTTGAACCAAATGCCATGCACTTTTCTGAGACTACCAGAAATTCACAACATACTCTCTGAAGGGTATGGTCTCCTCTGTCAATCTTAATGAGCTGTTCACGCTCAGGCCCAACTATTCCAGCTATTTCACTGCTGTTTGTTTGCAAAGCAGAACCAGGGCTGGCTGTTTATGATACAGAGATTAAAAGAACACTTGCAATTCATTCTTGCATTCAGTTTAACTCCTGTGTGTGCTGTTGTTGTCCTAGCAGTGGTGCAATTTGTTTGGCTCTCCAGTCGCTGAAGATAGCTTGCGTGGGTGGGTGAGCTGCTGCCACCTGCTACTGCTGCTTTATCAGAGAGCTGTTCCTGAACACACATGCCCTCTAAAAACTGGAATGAGATTCCTACGTTTTCATGTGGGAACAGAATGAAGCAAAGGTAAATCAGAGCTTCTCACATTATTACAGTGACAAACCACAGCAGAAAGAAAGTAGAGCACTGAACAGGGCCAGGTCCTCTGTTGGTACACGCTGGTGCTGTCTCATTTACTTTGGCAGAGTCCATTTACTTCATTTGAGGATCTGGCACTTGCTAGGGTCCTTAAAATATTGAAGAATAGTTATTTAAAAATAAGTAGATTTTCTGCAAGGTCTTTTTCTTTTGATGATTTTTTTTTTCCTAGTATACATTTCTGGAATGAACAGTGTTTTAAATCTGTATTATGTTATATTTTTTCTTTGTTTGTTTGTTTTCTGTTCAGCAATGTGTCAGTATGACATTTTTGATGCAAGTCAGTCCCTGCCTGCACTTTGAGCTGCTCCACCTTGAGCAGGGACAAACTCCAGCCTGATTAATCCTGCACACGGTCTGTGGAATATCCAAGTCCTACAGACACTGACGTGACTGCAACAATAATGGGATCTGATGGGTGTCTACCCTGCCCTGGAAAGCAGATAAACCCTTACTGACTGTTTTCATTGGGTAATTATTATTTTTTAATTTGGTTCCAGTAAAGAGAGTCTCTATATTCAAGCCTAACATTGTTAAATGTTAATGCTGCCCACAGTGCTTAGTGTGCTTCTTTCCATAAACTGAACAAAGCGGCTGTGCTCTCTTGCCAGCCACAGATTTATTGAGGTATGGATTACACATATTAAACACAGTCATCAGGCCACAAAGGTTCCATCACAATCTGCCTACGAGCTAACATCATTAAGAGGCAGACTTCATATATCTTCATGACTGATACGCTGATCTTTCCCACTCCATTGACTAATGAATTGACACACACAATGTTCTTCAACATTAGTGTGCATGCCTTTGATTTACAGCACTGAAGTACGGGGCTGTAAGCTCTCAGATGCTGATGAATTCCAGACAGCACTTGCACCTGGCTGACCAGGATGCTTCCCTCTGAGGAAACCAGTGCTCGCATCCCAGAATCGTACATAATAAATGTGGTGGGCCTCACTCTGTCTGCAGTTTCACCTTCACAATACCATCAACGACTGCTTGCCTTCCTGAGCCAAATCCCCAGCTGCTATAAATCAGTGCACATTGATTTACATCAGTTGTTCTCTGAGCAGCGTCTGAGTCTTTTGGTTTGTCTGCTTTAAAGACACATCTGGGAGCCACCAATGCATGCTTATTCCCAGGGTTCATCGGTGCCAGGGAAAAGGGCTTAAGAGAAGGTGAATAGCAGATTTCTGCCCACAATGGGTGTCAGTCCTGCCAGCCTGCAGCTGTGGTGGGAAAACAGTGGCTGCTGGCCCAACACTGCCTCTGTGAGGTTATGGGAAGACGGGGATTGAAAGGAGATGTGGTCCAGAGCTTTTGCCTGTTGGACTAATTGGCTGGCTACAGGCTCATGTTTTGCTTGCAGCCGTGTATTTAAGTTACCCACAGCACAGATTACCCTGTTCTAAGGGTGACTGACACAAAATAAAGACAAATTTCAACACCTTGGAAGGTGTCGGCACATAGAACAGTCATCTTCCAGTCTGCTACTAAATCCATCTGATAAAACAAAAGATCCATCCCAGGCACTATCAATTCTGAGAGCAGGACAAAGCAGGAGCAATTGCTTGGATGTGTCCTGAATGAAAGACTAAACATGATTTGTAGTGGGAGATGTCGTGTACTGAGCCCATAAAGGCATTTCCAAAATTAAAATTAAAATAGGAGATTTTTATTTTATGAAGAAAATAAATCAGAATTTTAAGAAGTCTGATAACAGATGCGCAACTAAATCATCCAGATCTTCCCTCAAGGAGATATATACCAATCTTTGACACAACGTTTTAATGATGACTGAAATATATTACTCCTTGTAGATTTAGGGTCTGTTTCTTTATTTTAATGTTGAGATGCCTCGTATATTTATGCAGATTTCATATCAGTAAGATGTCACAGACCTACCCATTTTTAACCAGAGGATTTGGAGATGTGGGCAAGTTTCTTCCTGCTACTCACAAGAAAAACAACATGCAAAAACAATTAAAATAAAGATTTGACTAGACGGTCTAACTAACCTGACGAAAAGAAACATTTTTTTTTCTTTTAGCTCATTTGCTAAGACGGTCATCTCACTTAAAATCCCACAGCAGACTTGTCACATGACTAACACTTTGCAAATAAGGAGTGTGAGGCACGTCACTGAAAATAGAAAGACGTTCT
The DNA here is from genome assembly GCF_964211835.1 of Anser anser. NCBI lineage: Eukaryota > Metazoa > Chordata > Aves > Anseriformes > Anatidae > Anser > Anser anser. The sequence continues at coordinate 47,903,408 of NC_139721.1, read as the reverse complement.
CCTGGATGGAAAGAAATGTTAACCGTAAGGGTAGTCAATTCCATATCCTCCTTAAGTGAACAGATCCAAAATTGCATTGAAAATACAGGAGAACTAAGCTGTTCTATTAATTGTCCATGTTCTGTTCTTTCTGGATAGAATCAACGTGGTAAACAGAAACTGGTTATTAGTGTTTGTACCTGACAAAAGTTGAGGCTGGAGAATGAAGAAAAAATACCAAATAAAGAATTCTATCACAAAAGAGATTGTTATACTACCTGCAATCAAAATTAGATCATTTTTCAAAGCTGCTAGATATGAATGTAAGCTGCTTCTGGGCATCTTTAATTTATGTGACTGCTACTGGAAAAGCAAATAATGTATTTTGATACTGTTCTTAACAGCATTACAGGATAAAATGTGTCACAGGGTGACAATGTCACCCTGCAGTACCAGTTGTATAGAGAGTGAAAAGCCTTTCCTTTTAATATCTAGCTCATATTGTCCTTCATTGCTGATAGACCATGCTTATAATGCTGAACTGAGTAATGGAAATAAATGTTTTAAAATCTTGTTAAATTAGAAATCATATTCCTAATGTGTGCTGACTCTATCTCTTCAGATAATCCTCATGGAGATTATCGTGGGAAGTGAGGCTGATTTGGGGATGGAGCTGAATTCTTCATGAGGAAGCAGCAGCACAGGAGCTACCTGGAAATTTATTTTGCAGACTAGGATGAAGAGATGAACCAGTGGGTGTGAGAAGAGGCACTGGCACTGGGACAAAGACCTGCTCTGTACAGGCTGCTGGTAGGAAGACCTACTCTATACCTGCCTCTGGGTTTGATGGTGGACCATCTTCCAGCGGAGCCTGCAGAAGGTGAAAGAGCCTACTGCCAAACCGAGGCAGGACTGTCCACCTACCAAAGGGGCTGGCTGAGTTCTACAATGTTCTTCTCCTTGCCACCAGCTGTAATGTGATTCCTCAGAGGAAAAGAGGCAGGGTAGAGAAGATTTGCAGACCTTCACCAGCAGGACTTCATTCCCAAAGGACCACTCTGAGTGCTCCCTTTTACAGGCAGGAGTCTGGATCTGTTCCTACGCAGAGGAGATGTGCTTAGGGAAAAGGACCAGAACACCTTGTGGGAAATAGATCCCTAAAGAGTAGATGGAGAGAACATAACAAGTGGATGTTTTACTGAATAAGTCTTTTCATTTAAATAATTCCCATCAGACCACGCTCTTTTTATCTCCTTTGTCAGTGCTCTTACATGGCCCATGGGAATCTTGCTGCCTTGGCTTCAGAAACTTTCAAGTGTTCAAGATGATGTGAAAAAACTACATGATTTTTTTTTTTTGCTGAAAACCTCTTTGCTGGGTGTCATTAAACTATCTTGAATTTCCCATCTCCTGCTGTTCACCTTGCCTTGAAAAGTTCCACTCCAAAGAAAAGTTCTGTTCTGTCTCACTCTGCGTCAGATCTGCTGGCTCCTTCACTGCCCTTTTCCCTCAAGGCATTGCAATAAAGAACAGCATAGTTAAATTTGTTCATCTGATGTTCCAGGATGAAGAGCAGAAAGTGGATAAACTCAGTATTTCTCAAAGTGCACTTACCCTCATGTACACAATGGTGTTTGCTCCCCTCATTTGAAGATGTATGAACTCCTTCTCAGAACAAAAAGAGCTCCATGGGACTGTGTGGACTATTCAGACAGCAAAAGCAACCGACAAGTCTTAAAAAGCTGTGCTTAAGTGGCTTGTTCGTACTATGAAACACAAATTGGATTCATTAGCAGAAACAAACTTACAGGAAAAGTTTGTTGTTCAATAGCCTGTCAACAGATACACAGACCAAAATATTAAACTCTTAAAGACTTCTGTGAAGCATGAGGTGTGTACTGAAAATACCAACCTGTGTGTTTAAATACACCAGGCTGGCCCTTCCGTGTGTGTTTCCACAAACTTTACACACAATACTCTATGGATCTCTAGTAACACCAAGGGTACGCTGTTATTGTGATTCCTGTATGGGCTTCTTCCTTCTCATTAGCTCCATGTTATAGATGGGAAGAGAATAAACTGCAGGCAAAGTTTGATCTGAGATGACAAGACTAATTTTGGGAAAAATATCCCTCTACTTCTCCAGTTGTCAAATTTAATCTAAAGCAAGTGCAGTGTGCAGATAGTAAACATAATATCCTCCTAATTATATTAAACTACCTCTCAGGAGCTGCTCTACCCTCTTGTCAAAGGCCGGGAACTGGCTTTTAATGGTGAATGTGAACCTCAGTGGGACAGTCTATATCATCATTTAGTTCAGCAAATGTAGCCCAAATCAGTTGTATAGGTGTAATTAGATGCTGAAAAATAATTACCTTGGCCTTACCATTAAAAATTTCTTGCTTGTATCCTCTTGTGATCTATGAACAAATTACTTTATTAGGAAATCATTAGAGCTCAATTTGTCTCTATATACTACAGACATCAATATTCATTTCTCATAATGGAACCGCACATTCTTGCCATAAATTCATACAACTACATAGCCAGATACCAATTTGGAGTTGTTACCAACCTTAACTAAAAGACCACTTTTACATACTGAGAAGTTTTTCCTTATGCACCAACTTCCAGAAAAAAAAAAAAAAAAAAAGAGCTACATGAGCTTTGTTCTTAGGCCATGCACTCAGACAATCTTTGCATTTTTATGCCCCACTACAGAGGGAGAGCTTTATATGTGGGTGAACTCTTTGTGCTACTACACTATCTAAGTTTGGGTGTGCTGGAGCAAACTGCCTTAAGTAAATTATACTAATATGAGAACACACACTACTATTTTAAGAGCTTCAAGAGTATCCTGCTTAGAGCGTGTTCTTGGGACTGGCTCCCAGCCTGTGTGGATGAGAGCAACCCAGTCCTGCTGGGGCAGTGGGGAGGCACCCACAGGTGCCCTGCAGGACAGCCTGGCCAGGACCAACCTGATCTCAGGGCCCCTTGCAACTTTTATTAGGGAACTATTTCTCTTCAGATTTCTGTGAGAACTGAGAAAGTAGGCTACCCTAATGCCCTTGGTGTGGGGACATAGTATAGTTTCCAGTCATATCTAGCAGTTAACTGATTTATTGACTATTAGAATTTACAGAGCAGATGTGAGAAGGAAAGGAGATGATTAGTCAGACCCCAGGTCACCTCCTGTTATAAATTATCTTTGCATAGTTTAGCCTTTAGCTTTCACATAAGCACAGGTTCTCACTGAGGTCTGTCATTGCAAGACTGAGTAAAATGACAAGGTGCAGCAGCTAATTTTCTACAGTGGCGGTTGGATAGTCACTTGCTGTTGAATGAGCCAGTATAAGGCAGTTGCCATTGTTATACTTCTCTGAACATTACACATGCCGATACAAGTACTCTTTTTACTGGGGCTTCTGAATTTCCATTCTGATGTACACATGCATGCGTGCAAGCAGTCCTGCGTTTTATAACACAACATTTTTTCTGGATTTTGGTATGCCACAAGCACTTGAGAAGGATTTAATTAAGAAGATTGGCTATAAGCAGCAATATGTCCACAGAATTCATAATCATTTCAGGAAAAATGCTGCTAGGGGGTTTTCAAAAATATTGCTTAAAAGTTGATGAAGACTGAGAACATTCTCAGCTCACTTTAACTTCCATTTCAACGGGTACAAATTAGCATCTCTTTCCAATTATAAAGTTGTCTGTCTAGAATCTGTGGTGGTCTCACAATGATGGCTAGCAAAGCTCCATCCACGGACTGCAGCTGCGGCCCGGGGCCTGCTCCTGCAGGGGCTCTCCATGGGCCGCAGCCTCCTCCAGGCCACATCCACCTGCTCCACCGGGGGCTCCTCCACGGGCTGCAGCGTGGAGATCTGCTCCGTGTGGGACCCGTGGGCTGCAGGGGAACTTCTGCTGTAGCACCTGAAGCACATCCTCCCTCTCCTTCTTCACTGACCACGGCATCTGCAGGGCTGTTTCTTTCACTTTTCTCACCCGCCTCTCCCAGCTGCTGTTTTGCACCATTTCTTCCTTTTCTTCAATCTGTTCTCCCAGAGGCCCAGCCAGCATCGCTCACTGGCTCAGCTCTGGTCAGCGGCTGGCCCCTTTTGGAGCCGGCTGGAGCTGGCTCTGATCTGACATGGGGCAGCTGCTGGGCTCTGCTCAAGGAGGACACTCCTACAGTTCCCCTGCTTCCAAAACCTTGCCACTTAAACCCAATACAGAATCACGTATGTCTCATTGTCAACACTCTCCACTGCAGTGGAGTTCACTCTGCTAAGGCTCTTATTCACAAGCTACCGGAGTCCTGAGTACTCCACTCAGGACCCCTTTGAATCCTTCTGACTCTGTCCCTGTAACGTGAGCCACGGCTGTTCAAGCTGCTGAGAAAATGCACCACAAGGCGGGGCACTGAGCTGGAAGCAAATGAAATGCCAGACTCTCTGCAAAGCCCTTGCACATAGTTTATGGTATTGAAGTTGTTAAAGCAGTGAGTAGACAATAAGCATCTCAGTCCAGTTCCTTCACACAAAAGGAGCAAAGTGCTAAAGTCATCAATATAAGTAGCGTAAATCAACTGAATAGGCAGCTGTAAAATGACAGCTACCTATAATATGAGACTTAAAAAGCAAAGATAAAATACAGGTGGATTTTTATCTTTTGGGTTTATAAGGCCGTGTTTGATGGACCATAAGGTCTTGCTAGACTTAATGGGCCAAATTCCTCCCTGGGGTAACTCTATTATGTTCGGTTGTCTCCTATCAGGATGGTTTGAACAAGGAGAATTATGTATGCTGCAGAAGTAGTGAGAGATGCTCCACTTTTAAGAACTGCCATGCCTCAGATTGTACGTTAATTCCAAGGCCAGGAAAGCATATATTCAAAACTGCAGAAAGAAGTGGAAAGAGCAATGCAGTACATAAACAAGCAGACAATTGGTGCTCTCAGCCAGCACAAACTGAAAGGCACCTGAAGAGCTCAATTCTTTACTTCCTGCAAATGACATCTTCCAATTGTATACATATATATATATATATAATTTATTTATTTATTATCAGTGCCTGCCTGACATTTCCCCCTCCCACCAAATCAAATCCCACCATCTTAAGGGGAACAGTGCTCAGGAAGGCACTCTGCTTTGGTAGGGGGAAGTGTCTTTAAATGTCATTCTGTCTCTCTTTACGTTACACAGATTTTTCTTGTTTTCTGATCACCACCAGCTCTGAGTTAAGTCTGATAGACTGAAAGCTACTCTTGAAGCTGGCTATTCCTTAACAGTATTCAAGGACCCAAACTGAAGAGAAACAGATCTCCCTTTAAACGTCTGAGTGAGTCATTTTCAGACTGAGGTATCCTAAAAGCATTCCAGTGAAGGTGAGAACATTCCTATATAGTGATTTAAGCATCTACTAACAGTAGGCTTTCTTGGACTTGGAATACAGGTTGCAAAACATCGCTCAAAAAGGTTCATTGCCTTAAAAATTACCTTTCCTCTTGGTGACTTACAGCAATCAACCAAGAATGCATAGTTATAAAAAGCATTAAGTAAACCACACTATGTTCAAGATGACAATAATGAAATGAGTCATTGAGATTCTTACTCCAGTTGTACTTTGTTACTGACCTTGCTGAGATGACAGAAAGAGATTTTGACTGTGGAACAGACAATTTTACAAATGAAGGTTAAAACACAGTGATTTGCAGGGTTTTTTAGGCCCACACTTTCTTTCAGTTTCACCTGCCTCTTTACCTTTTTTATTTCAGCTTGTGGGTCCAACTAGTTTAGCAGTCTGGTCCTAGCAGTGGGCACAAGAAAATACCAAGAGAAGAAAAAATATTTTGTACCCACATGATTTCCACCAGTGCCCTTCTAATGGTTAAAGAATCACCACCTTTTGTTTTGAACCTGGCTCCTACTTAGTTCCATTTGTTGTCTGACAGTTCTACTGGAAAAGTCAGTGAAGAGTCAACACCTGTCCTTCCTTTCTGAGTCAGCCATGTCAGGATGTTGTGGATTTGATTTGTTTTACCTGTTTTCCTAGACTGCTCTGTCATTCCCTGTACAGAAAGGTAGTTACTTGCCTTTGATTATCCATTTTGAGTTACAAGAACCACTCAGCTAATTTTTCACGGATCTAGCATATCCCCAAGATCTTGCTGAGAGACCATCATTTTACACATAACACTGGGGTGACTCCCCACCTTCCTCGAGTGTATTGTTCTGTATTTATCTAAACTGAATTTCAACTCTGTTTTGTTGTCTAATCTTATAATATTCCTCTGCAATTCTTTCTACAATGTGTGTGCATTAGTAAGCGGTACAGCTCAGTAGGAACACATTTTGGAATGAGACAATTTTAGGCTGAACCAGATGATGCTGAGAATCCACAGTACATACATTTTGGGGTTTATGTATGGGAGGATACTTGTAACTAGCCTGGACACATGGATGGAAAACTAATTAGTAGTCAGAATGCACCTTCCAGCTAAGTTTCTCCTAAGCTGCAATCTAGATTGTGCACTCAAAGACTTTCTGACAACGCAAGTACAGTGCAGTAATTGAGGATCATAAAATTTGCTTCAAAAGCACATTCCTGATAAAAACTAAAAGGCTAATGTGGACACTCCCCTAATCTCTTTTCTCCCAATAACACTGAAAAACGTCTTAGCATCAGCAAACTTTATACTTCACTGCTCACTGTATTTTCAACATTATTTATAAATGCATTGAATTTGAGAATGTATTCCCAAATTCATCTCAAGATAATACATAGCTCCTCCTGTAAAGCAAACCCTTTTGAGGGTGAGTCAGTTTTATCTACTAACCCTATTGGAAATAAAATTGTTTGGTCTATGAGTCATATTTGAAAGTGATGGTTTCAGCTGTTAGCCTGACAATTTTACATTAACTCCATTGGGCTAGTCTTTTTGTTCTCTCATTGCATGTCAATCCATGTCACTAATGACATATTGTCTGAGTACCATCCTTCCTACTTTAAACTTTTCATAAGTAACAGCTATTTTTACACACATCCTACGCAAGATCTAGAAACACCAGAGCCTAAATGTTTCTTACTATCTTTTTCAGGATAATAACCCACTCCTAAAGATCCTTTAATCCCACTTTGGCCTATTGCTTTTCGACTGGATGTGTTCTTTGCTGTGGCTTCCTACTTGGCAGAATAAACAACTGAGCCAGCACAGCAGAGAGGGGGACAGGTGAGATGGGAATGAGCAAATACTGGTACAACAAGAGGAATAGAGGACATCTTGTTGATGGAGAACAACCTATCCACAAATGGCCTGAGTTGCATTCTACCATTTCTGAAAGTGCTGATAAATGTTCAGTATTCTGGAAGTTATCGGTATGGCACACTTGTACATGTTTCAATCACTTGAAACACAAGTTCAAGACATACCTTTTAGCTTACCACAAAGATGATGCATACAAGGCTCAGAATGGGAATGTCTTAATAATATGAGGTTGGAAAGGCCCTGGGAGTTCTCTAGTCCAGCCAAAGCAGCTCAAAGCAAGATCATCTGTGAGATGAGACCAGGTTGCTCAGGACTTTATCCAGGTGAATCTTGAAAACCTCCAGAGATGGAGACTGCACAGCTTCCCTGGACAGCCCATTCCTTTGCCTGCCTGTGCTCATTTAGAAAAAGGTTTTCCTTATATCACATCTCAATCTATCTTGTTTTAATTTCTGTCCATTGTCTCTCATACTCCCACCATGCACAACCCCTTTGTCATTATTATAACCTCCCCATAGGTACAAGGAAGCCACTGCTAGGTGCTCTGGAAGTCATTCCAAGCCATCAAGCCCTGATCCCTTTCTCCTCTCAGGGAGGGAGTGCTCCAGACCCTGACTGGGGCTGGACTGGGGGCCCTCCAATGAACTCGTTCCACTGTATTAACATCCTTCTTGTTATGGGGAGACCAAAAATTGGAAACACTATTCCTGGTATGGTCTAACAAGTGCTGAGCAAATAATAATTTTCAGTGATACCTTTTGTTAAACTCTGTAAAGTACAGCCCAGGATGCTGTTAGTCTTCCTTGCTGCCAGGGCATACTGCTGGCTCCTGTTTATCCCACATGTAGTACTGTGTACTGTAATACTGTGTACTCCAGTATACCACTACATATCTAAATAAGTATATTTCTGACTGTGGCAAAATTTATGAAAAAAAAAAAAAGCTTTTGGTATCTGAATTTATGGATGTAATAAATAAGATGTGGTCCTGAAATGATTTTTATTTAACAGAAAAGGTCACTCAAAAATGCTATCATAAAACTTACTCAGGAGAGCACTAAATTAAAAATATTTATTTGTCCTTGTGCCTTTGTATGAAGTCTTATGATGTGAAATATTAAAAGGAAAGATGTGGTAAGAAGGTGATAAATGTTGAGAGACGTCAACATCAGTATTAGTGGAGAAGCAGTAATGCATAAAATCAAGTTATTCTTACCCTTGTTTTGATAAACATTTAACATTTTGGAAGAAAAACAGAGTGAATGAAAGAAGACAATCATTTCAGGCTGCTGATTTCCAAGCAACACTAACATTGTAATTATAGATGATTTTATACAATTACTTATACATGTGCATATATGCACTGTTTTTTTTTGCTTTTTTGTTTTGTTATGCAGAATAAAAATCTGGAAAACAAAACCAGATGAAAGCCGTATGTTCAACATGAATCTTCAGACATTCAAGAACAGTTGTTCCTTGCTGTTGGCCTTTCATTTTATGTTCCAGCCTTGGGCTGGGGGCAGAAAAATACAAGTACTGTATGAAAACTCCTTTTTTTTTTTTTTTTGTCTTGCCTAAGTAAGAAATAGCAGAAGTCTGCAGAGGAAACGATGTTCTAGAAGTTCATGCTCAGTTATGATTTTAAATGTGGTTCAGTGAGATATTAAAGCATGTTTCTAATGGACTTTGACAGATAACCCTCGAAAAATTTTGCTGCAGTGTACCTCCTTAGCTGTCTGGGTCACCTTTCTGATGAAGGATACTACCTGAGGGCAGAGTCTGGAAAACAAGAATTGCTGCCAGCACTATGCACACTCCCAAAAGCTCACATCTTAGCTTAAATCGACAGTTAGGTAGGTAACATTTTAAGCTAGAAAGCCAAATGGCAAACTGAGGCTGTGGACATTATAGTTCAAGAGGATACTGGCTTTGGTGGGTTTGACTGTCAGTTTAAGATAGTTCTAAGATGGTCCCGGGGAAAGGAAATGAAGGGAAGGGAAGGGAAGGGAAGGGAAGGGAAGGGAAGGGAAGGGAAGGGAAGGGAAGGGAAGGGAAGGGAAGGGAAGGGAAGGGAAGGGAAGGGAAGGGAAGGGAAGGGAAGGGAAGGGAAGGGAAGGGAAGGGAAGGGAAGGGAAGGGAAGGGAAGGGAAGGGAACTTATTCTGCAATGAGAAAGACTTGTTTTAAAAGTAAAATATTGAAACCTTTTGTTCCAAAGGCATGAAAATACATTTTGCCATTGCTGCAACTTGTATCAGTGCTCAATACACCTGTTTCTGTAGCATCATTAACATACAGCCAGATACAAACCATAGCTGGAAACCTGCAAATATACATACTGGCACAAAGTTCGAGACAAGGAATGAAGTAACTTGGGTTCTCTTCTTTAATTAGAATTAAATCCATGTAAATTGGACTTCAGACAGCCGAAGACTGTACTCTTGGTGGGTAATTTGAAGCAAGGTCTTGGAGAAAAATTAGTGAAATACTCTTTCTCAGCTGCCACACTATTAATAGTACAAGCTTCGGTATACATGATCATGACAGTTTTTAATGCATTGCAACTACCTCACATGGAAGATATAATGTGAAATTTACTTAGAATATTTGGTTTCAACTGGTTTTGCAATGCTGCAGTAGCTTTCTACTAATGATGTAAATAAATCCTATTTATACTAAGAATGTCATAAAGATTCAATATGTCATTACTTCTAAATAAGTTATAACAGCTTTTTTGGGCAAATCTTCAGCTAAAGCACTATGTCCAACTTGGGTACCACAATTACGATGGAGACAGACACGGTAAAGACAGTTCATGGGAGAGAAGAAAAACTGACCAGAAGACTAAGAAACATGATGGCATTTGGAGAAGATTTGGGGTTAGTTAGTCTACAGAGCAGAAAACAGGGGAAGCACTTCCAGATGTGTTACCAATGATAAAGAGTAAAAGCTGTCCTCTAAGTCCACTGGGGGTAGGATAATATGTAATATATGCAACTTGAAGCAATTTAATTGCAGTTGTTTAACTGAAGAAATTTGGTTTTAGACATCAGGAAATACTTTCTAACTAAGGAAGTGAGAGGGTCTAAAGGAATATGAGGACTAAATGGATTGTAGGTTGCAAAACTTCTTGGAATATCTCAAGAATGGGATTGATGAACACCTGTCTGCTGTAGTTTAGTCTTTGAAATGAAGAACTGGAGGTGAGGGTCTTCTGAGGTTCATCCTGGCCACGTGTTTTATGACTCATGTGTTTGGCTACAAAATACTCTGGAGCTGAAGAGATATTGGAAAAGCAGGTGAACATCCTCTTTCACCTTCTCCCCACTATCCAGAAAGTAATTCCCTCCCCAAACCTTGCTGAGTATACATGCACATTTTAAAACATCGCTGTGTTGACACTCTCTTCTGTGTTTGATTTGATTTTTACAGATTGCTGTGATCAAATTCTATTAACCACAAGTGCTGAGAAAACACTTTAAAGCTGCTACACACAAATACACCTTTAAAGTGAATAGAAAAATTCACAAGAAATGTTGTTTACACAGAAGACTGAGTTCTATGACAAATTGATCCATTCAACAAATAGCCTAAGGGTTGAGACCACTAGTTCTGATCACAAGACATAAACAAACTTTGTAAAGAATTTCTGGACCAAACATGGGAGGGAACTACAGTCTTTTCTTGGACTGTATACACACAGAAACAAACACAGTGGATATATTTTTTAGGGTTTAATGAGTTAAATTTGTTCACTATTTTGTCTTTTTGTTTGTCAGCTATCCTTCAGTCGTGGTGCCTTCTTTAACTCAAAAAAACTGCTAAGTAGAGAAAGGGTTTGGAGGGTGTAAACCTGATAGAGAGACCATTTTATTGCAGCTAGATAAATGAAGCCGGGGGAAGGAGAGCAGTGGGGAGAGCTTTCTCAAAGTCCTAACTCCAAGCAAGTTCTGTTTCTTTTTGGTCACCTGTAATGGATGCTGAAAGCAATGACTTCAGTTACCATGCACTGAAGAACATCCTTGGAAACCCAGCATAAAGAAATGTGGAACAGGCTGTGCTAAAGGTGATGAAGCCCGTATCTGCTATTAAAAAAAAAAAAAAAGCAACTCTAACAAGCACAACCAACAAAACTTCTGGCCTCCAGAAGACAGCAGTCCTGCTGCAGCTGTGGCTGCTGTCTGCACTTTGGTGGGGTAGGTGGCTCCTTGCCCACTCTCCCCATCTGCTCCCCCATATGCCAGACAGCTCCTCTTTCCTGCCCTCACTCCAGAACTGATTGACAGGCATTTGGCAACAGGCTTCAAGATGCAAGTGACTGATGAAAATTCACTGCTTTTCATTTTTTCATTGCCTTTGACAATAGGGAGAGGAGAACATGCATTTATGAGTACATATTATTTGTAGAACAGAAAGACTGCACTGGCAACTGCTATGCCTCTGAGCAGGTGCTGATCACTATCGTACTTACAAAGATTTGTAATTCAGCTGCTATTCCGGGGGGCTCTATGTGAACCAGAACTGATTTGCAGTTGGGACGATGCTTGCAGAACGCTTCATATGTTGAACTTGGTTTGCCTTTTACCATACTAAAGGTTTAGACTTGTGATTTATTCTAACATAAATCAGAAGAGAATTGAGTATGAGGCTTAAAACGTCATGATCTGAAGTTTTCAGATCAGTCAGGAAAGTCACACCACTCAGTTACATAGAACAACTTAAAAACTAATCCAGCATGCAAAAAGACCATCACCTCCTGCCCTCAGCAAATTGAAAAAGCCAATTGACTGATGTTCCCTGTAGATAGGTACAAAAATTGGCCTCATAACTCAGGTTCCATGTTGTTGCCATCAAAGAGAAATGCTGTCAGGAGACCTGGTTTCTTGGCCATCCACCTTGTTAGAATCCATTTTCTAGGTTTCTTGGGCTCCAGCCATTCCATTTGGAGAGCATCGCCCACTGCGTTTGGTGAGCAGAAGGAAGAAGACAGCTATGTGAACCAGAGGAGAGGTCTGTAAAGTAGCAGCTTGAGGAAATATCACATGCTACTTATCTTGTTCAAGGGGGTGAGGGGTTTTGTGTGTATCTCCTATGAAGTATTATTGGGTGGGTGGAATTTTTGTTTTCATCTTGAACAACTCATACACTTCACTTCAAAAGAGACCATTTCCTTTTTAAATTATTTTGAAGTTCTCTGCTTTCATAAAAAAAAAACAAACACTTTTTCAAAATTCTCTTGGAGTGAAACTTATGTCCTAGACATTGGTCCAATGCATCTGTAATAAAATAAAAAGTATACTCATCACTCGTGTAGTGCCTTTTCATTTTTAGAGCTACCTGAATTTGTACCAGGGATTTTCCTAGGCCTGTCTTCTCTGGTGCTGCCTGTGCTATCCTTACTATCAATAGTAAATAATATCATTTTACCGTTAAAAGAATTTAAAAATAAGATGAATTCCCTGGAAAGAACAAGACATTTTTAAAGGATACTGTGACCTGATCCCAAAGACATACCTCCAGAGGGGTGTCTTGCTGAATTTTCTTAAAAACTGAATGTGTATGCCTGAGTGTGAGTGAGAAAGATAGAAGGAAATAAATATTTTTCAGTGACCTAACTTGGAAGTTTTGGTTGGCATCCAGAGTCATCAGTGGTAATAGGACTGTCAGTCAGAGAGACTTTGCATTCAGCCCACATCACAACCTCAAATTACTTTGAAGAGCCTTTCCCCACAGCAAGACTCTCACTCATTTCTTGTCCTCCAGTTGACACATGATTCTGTGCGGGGTGGAAGCGGACTCCTCTTATTGGAAGGGGGCACCCCTAAGCACAAGCTGAACATTGTGGCTTTCAAGAGACAATTTTAGAGTAAGACAGTCTCCACCTTACTCCCCTTTACAGCGTAGGTTTTTATGTACACAACAGTCCCAGTGGCAGTTCAAAATCTACATGGAGGCCACAGTCAGCACAATCTCTGTATTATTATTCTGCCTGTTTTGCTTATTAAGATCATACCTTAGTGACTAAACTCATTATTATACAGTGCAGGCAAAACAGCTTATGTTATGTCAAAGCAACAAGCACTTCTCTCAATATAAAAAGAAAATTAGTTTTGCAACACTGACCAAGACAACTGATGAACCGTTCTTCTGCAACATTTGCAATTTGCAGAACCACAGGCTGGCACTGCTCCATGTAATGATCATTTGCTGTACAGTATACATTAGGAAAAAAAATTGTAAAAGCAATAACTCTTTACTTTCTCCGTAGGTGATGTAAAAGGGAAAAGTAAATAAGATGAATTATTGATATTACTTATATTATTCATGTCCCTTCAGAATGACACCAGTGACTATTGTGTTCTTTCAGTTAGTACTGTCTATAAAGATACGCAGCCAAGAGAAGGTTCAGCACTCACTTGATTCTGATAAATCAAAGCACTGTTTCTGCTTCTAGAGTTGCCATTAAAATATCTCTTCTGGACATGACTACTCTAGCTCTGGTTCCCTGTGCTGTTACCTGAAGTACTGATATGTGCCATGGAGGGCATAACAAAAGCATGCCACACATCATCATAACAAGCTGACACAAGATAGCTTCAGATGAAGGACCTTTTCAAACCTGATGCCTCCCAAGACATCCACTAATAGCTGAGACAGCAGAGATTTAATCTGATGTAAAGCAATTGGACAGAAGCTGGCTTGTGTGTGTCCATGTGTCTGTATGTGCATGTGCAGTGCTATGTCACAAACTTCTATTTTATAACTCAGCCATAAACATTTGCTCCAGGCAAAACACAGCACACAGTGTTCCATCTAGGGAGCAATTTTTGTTTAAACAAATTAAAAAATATCAATTTGCTCTTTTTTAAATTTATGAGTGCCAATATTTCTTGCTCCCCTCTTCTACCATCCACCTACACAACTCTGTACATGACTCAGTAGGGATTTGATTTATTGGAATTAATTTGGCAAATGATTAGTTCATAAAACAGAGTAATAGCTTTGCAATTCTTTTTGGGGAAGTGGTAGAAGAAGTATAGTTGTTAGAATGGAGAAAAACCTAATGTGAGGGCAAAGTATCTGCTTATGACAGTACAGGATTTCCTAGGACTGTGTGACCTCCTCTTTGCTTGTCCCTGTACAGAGAGGCATAAGTTAATTACTGCAGGAGAAATACTTCCCTGTTCCTGGAATTGTCATGGAAAGAAATTGAGCCCAACAACATGAAATTTCCAACTCCTAGCATTTACAAACTTGTCTGTATTTGCTATGCCAGCATATCTGGATTTCCTGACTCCACAGAAACAGAATGACCTCAGGCAATTTGCACTTTCCTGCCTTTTCACTAGATATCAAATGCAAAGAAGCTGCATTCTAGCAAGTGAAGGGGGAAGCTGCACCTAGGGAGGAATAACCCCAAGCACCAGTACAGGCTGGGAGGTGACCTGCTGGAGAGCAGCTCTGTGGAGAGATACGTGGGAGTCCTGGTGGACAGCAGGCTGACAACCAGTCAGCAATGTGTCCTTGTGGCCAAGAAGGTATCCTGGTGTGTATTTGGAAGAGTGTTGCCAGCAGGTCAAGGGAGGTGATCCTGACCCTCTACTCAGTCCTGGTGAGGCCACACCTGGAGTATTGTGTCCAGTTTTGGGCTCCCCAGTACAAGAGGGACATGGAGCTACTGGAGCAACTCCAGAGGAGGGCTGCGAAGATGATTAGAGGACTGGAGAACCTGTCTTAGAAGGACAGGCTGAGAGAGCTGGGCCTGTTTAGCCTCGAAAAGAGAAGACTGAGGGGATACCTCATTAATGTGTACAAATATCTGAGGGGAGGATGTTGAGAGAATGGAGCCGGTCTCTTTTCAGTTGTGCCCAGCGACAGGACAAGAGGCAAAGGGCACAAACTGAAGCACAGGAGGTTCTGGCTGAATATGAGGGGCACTTTACTGTGAGTGTGTCAGAGCACTGGGACAGGTTACTCAGAGAGGCTGTGGAGTCTTCTTCTCTGGGGATATTCAAAACCCACCTGGATGCCATCCTGCACAACCTGCTCTAGGTGATCCTGCCAGGCAGGGGGTGGGGAGACTAGAAGACCTTCAGAGGTCTGAAGGTCCTCCTCCAGAGGTCCCTTCCAACCTAGGCCGTTTTGTGATTCTGCAATTCTGTGGAGCTGTAATTTACAAAACTGGAAACAGAAAGGTACTCACAAACTGAAGAGAATGCAGTCTTCGATGACCCCTGATGATGGTTTCCTGGTCTTTGCTTTTAGCAAAGATGAAGTTGCCGAAAAGCCATCTCTGTTGTACCAAATTCCACAGTCCTGTTCTCTAAAATTGAGGCTTCGCTGAAGCTGAGGGGCCACCTCACTAACAGTTTCCTTCCTATGTGAAGCAAGTACCACAGTTAAGAACACACAGATGAGCAATTAGCATTATGCTGATGAGTAATTCAGAGTTCTGATTTGCTTTGGACCAGCCTGACATGGCATAGGCCAGGAAGCCAGAAGCAAAAAGGGGTGAAGCTTTTCCCCTTCAAAAGGAGTAACAGGGGAGTGTGGCTCACTTACAACATATGCCTCTGTCCTGGAGGGGCTGCTGAGCCTCCCTGTCAGTTCAGAGCTTTGTAATTCACTGAAAGATGTGGCTGCTCTCTGGGACACTGTATTTGTGGGACCTTCTGAATATTTAGGCATCAGTTTTCACCTTGGGAAGGATTTTGGTTCATGCAAATTTCTGAGCATACAGTTCTGTAAAGTTGTAATATTTGAAGCCCTCTGACTCTCAATCACAGAGATACTAAAACTTTCTCCTACTTTACTTTTGTTATTTCCCTTCTTCTAATTTTATATATCTCCACAATGTGTAAGGTAAAATATGATTTGCGAGTCTCAGGTATTTATTAACAGCAGACATGTTCCTCACAGTTTGTGAAGCTCCTCTGAAAGACATCTCTTGTTGGGTTGCGAGGTCTCTTTGCTGGTAGACGTCTCAGCTTCCTCAGCAAGAGGCACAGCACGAGGAACAACCACTGTCTGCATGAACACCTTCAGACTCATGCTTGTCAGAGTCCAGCATGGGAAGGGAACTTTCTACATTCTTCTTATCCTTCTCTGATTTGCATTGCATGGGAAGGGAATCATAAGGGCCTGTAAGTCTCATGGGCTTCACAAACACAACATTGCTAAAATACATCTTAAATTGCTGTGAAGCCTGCAAATGCTGATACAGATGATGGACAGGAAACTTCAGTGAAGTTGGCTTTGTTTTTTATAGTCTTTGAATTTTTGCTGATCATAATCGGTTTCATAGTCTGACTGCAACTAGAAAGGGATTATTTCTTTTGCTCAGGATTTTTAAGATGAGCATATTTGTTCAGAGGATAGAGGAGACCAAATTAGAATGTGCTACTGGGGCATAATAAATTCATAGTAATTGCAAGCTAGTGTTCCTTAATTCTTCAGACACCATCATCTGTAAATATTCTGATCTTTTCATAGTTAGTTCATTTATGCTTTTGTCCTTATTGAATTAACCATTGTCTTTTCTTTCATGCTGTCTCCTGAGGGAAACCCCTTTTAAATCTTTGCAGTTTAATTCCATTAATTGGCATATTGTCTAGTCTTATGTTTCCCCTCCTGGGTCTTGAACTTATATTCCCTCAGTTCTTAAACTCTTTAGCTATATTTCTGCAACTTTGACTGACAACTTGCTTGATCAGAGGACAAAGCATGTGCTTTCTTATCTGTTACTTCCAGGCTAATGCTTAACAATGTAGTCAGTTTATCAGTCAATTTGTTAAGCCAGGGTGAGAGTTCTCTGTTCTGAAGTCATCACAAAAAATCAATAATAATCAATTAATTTATTCTAGCTACATTAAATTATTATTAACTATAATAATTAAAAATAAATAATTTAAAGGTCCTCAAGCCTTTACTGATTTATGAATAGTTCATGCTTTTGCCCTTTGCTAGCAACTTTCACATTTGTAATCCTTTCTCAGTTACACTAATGAAGACAGCAACTAAATCAAACAGCCTTTTCAGAGTGAAAAATCAGAGGGTGAAAGTTTTGCTTTCAGCATCATAACTTCCTCACTTATATTAGCAGAAGAATGAATGTGCAGGAAGCATGAAGCACGAAGTAGAATAAATTTAGTCTTGCTGAAGCATTATTTCTGTAGTAAGAAAAACTGGTTGAAAAACATATACTTAATACTACTCCTAGTCAATACGTTTTATGGTTACAATAAACTGAATTAATGACACATTGAAAATGTGTTATTACTTTTTTTTTTTTTTTAACAGGACACACAAAAAACACATAATAACTTTACTGTAAGTTGTTCACAGGAATTATATCAAGCTAAAGGCTTCAGTATATCTTGTATGCCATCAACCTAAAGAAAGAAAAGTAGGACAGGAAGGCATCCAAAGCAGTGATATGGTTAAGCAAAAGCAGACTGATCATGTCCTTTCCTAACACCTGGTTCACCCTGGTCTCAGAGTCTTCCTTACAACAGCATGTCCCTGATCTTGGCCAGAAATTAACGTGCAGTTTTCAAGGGTGAGAAGAATTGGTTCCATAAAAGCTTTCCTTAGGACCCAACAAGATCTTGATATATGGAAATTAGCAGTGCTGTAAACGTCATCAGGGTGTCTTGCTCTGTATCTGATCCTTGTTATAGAGCAGGACTCTGACAAATACTCATATTTATGTATATGCATGAAAACATGTGGAGAGGCAACAGCTGTGTAAGTTCTAAAGAAGTCAGAATGTTGAGAACTCTTTGCTACATGTCTCACAGTAATAATGACTTGTCATTTAATTAGCAAAGACCACATTCAGATCTTTCCTCAGGGAAGCTCTCATTCAAGCTAAGGCCTAAGGAAAGGATGACTAAAAATTCATGAAAACTGCTGACACTGTAAACAGCTGCTGGACAACTTCAGAGAATTTTGCTATATGTTATACTCACTTCAGGGTATGGTCCATAGCGTGCATCCCTTGAATGTATGCATCCATTCAACCTAAATGAAAAAGCAACTGCATACTTCACCATGTTTCACTTTACAGATATTTTGCTGTTGAAAGTGGTGTAGGAGCCACTTGGTTTAGCTCACCAAAGATCTTGTGCATTTTCTTGTTCACATGCCCAGATGGTAGCATCTAGATTAGAAACAGCAGACATTCTGAGGAACATACGAACCACCCAGCTTTGTCAAAGGTTCTGAGTTTAACTTGAATCCCATGACACAACCTAAATAAATGATCACAAGCAAAGTTGCTTAGCCTTGCACAAAGAGGAAAGGACTTTAACACATTCTTTTCAGCTGTTTTACAGCTAACATCAGTTTTAAACAAGGGAGACCACCGAGCTTCAAAAATTAATCTAGTCTCTGCTCCAGAACTACTTCAAGGTAAGGGTACATATTTTAAAATGTAGTTTGAAAACTTGAGAGAAGGGACATTCTGGCTCACTGTACCTGTACATCCTTGTTGTCATGGACAGCATTTGCCATAAATCCTTTTCATGACCCTCATCATAAAACATTTTCAAGTTTTTCATCTGCATTGTCCCTCCTAGAAGGCTATGTCTGAATTTCTGTGCTCTGCTCTTTACAAACCTGCTCATTTTTGCTCTGAATGCTTTCCTCATTGGTTTACTTGTGCTTGTGACAACATACTAAGTTAAGCAAATCCTTTTCTTATTGTGATTTAAAAGAAATCTTCATATGGATATTTCTTTATATATGATGGACAGAAGGATCAAACGGGTCAGAAACTTGAACAGGAACCTCCAAATCAAGATTTATCGTTAATAATCTTTCCTCTGAAACCTTCACATGTATAACCTTTTAAGGGGAACTGATATTTCCTTATTTCCAAACCCACAGTTTTGTTTTGTTATGGGGCAGCCCATCTCTGCATTTTCACAGTTCTTAGTGCACAGCTTTCTGAGACCCCAGCTTTATGAGTGCAGACTTCAGATACCAGAATGAGTGGACTCCAACAATTATAGTGCTAATTTCAGTGTCTTAAGATTTTAGGTTTATTTTACATATATCTTATGTGCTTGCTCCATGTTTTCCCTGCCTTGCTTCAAGCCAGCAGATCACCAAAGGAGCCACAAGAGTGTGTCAGGGAGTGGTGTGCAGACAAGCAATGACATTCCAGAGGGTGGATTTTCCTTATGCCAAGAAAAACAACACACAGCTTGTAACTACAGCCAAACACAACACAAATTCACATATCTATTGGTATAGGCAATAAAACTTTTCTTGTTAACATGCCATTTCAAGATGGACAGCCATTTCAAGATTAGAGTTTCTTACATTACATTAGAGTTTCTTACATATTCTGCCAGCATTGCCTGAGAGGAAGGATAACAGGTATCCTTCACTTGGTATTTTTCACTCAGCTTCTTAAATACCAGTCCTGTCCCTATATATGAAACAATTAAACCAGTATTAGTGGCAGATTTCACTGAAAATAAATCCTTACATTCATACGATCCACTAGATTGTACTTATTCTTCTAATCAGACAAATTATGGATCTGACTATACCTAATTTTTCGGTCTTCCCTAACACTATTTGTTTGGAAAAATATTCTGTTATTACAATAATCAATACTAATAGAGCACCTTTGTATTGGCCAGCAGCTGCACTCCCCATGAACTGGAGATTTCAGCCAGTTTGGTGGCATCCATGAAATCAGATCTTAAATTCAGCTAAATTGCAACAAAAACAACAGTGTAATTCAGACCAAAAAAAAAAAAAGCAACAAACAAACAAACAAACAAACAAAAACAACAAAGGAAAACAGGATAACAAGACAAAGTCAGAAGCCCTTGTCAGAAACAAGGGTACAAAGAAAGAAAAATCAAAAGCTTTGTTTTTTCTGCCTCATGAGAGGCTTTATCAATTTGAGAACAGAGAAGAACTACACAATTTACTAGTGGTTTTAAAGCAAGCAATCATATGATCACACGACCCTTTTTCAGAACAACACCTATTCAAGCCAAACTGACAGCAAATCAGGACTTAACACATACAATGTACACAGAAGGCAGAAATCTGGATTATACAGAGCTTTGTATCACTGTGTTTAAAGGATGTGTTATTTTAAAAGAAATAAACAGCTCTTTGAACCCTGGTGATAGCAATATAATGGTACTTCATACCAGTCCACCTTCATCTGTTTCCTCACCAGAAAAGACATACAAGTGTCAAGATTTCATTTACTATAACTTACTAGTACTGAACCTCTTGGTGCTATAGACTTGGGTACCATTTTAACATCTAGTCAGAGGCAATTAAATCACTGTGGCATTTCAACATATTTCTGCTCATTGGTTCAGCTCCAGTAGCACTGAGATTTTAGAAAGTCACAGTTTTGCAATGATATATTTAAATTACATTAAAACTTTTAAATGATATCAATAATTTTCAGCTCTGCCATCCAAAAATGCCCAAGACTGTTCAGAAGTCATCATCAGTAACTCCTGCTTTACGCGTTTATCCACATCCTCATTAGGACACTTTCAGTTCTATCCTTCATTTTCGATTGCTGAACTTACCTTTGCAAGTTCCATGAAGACTGAATTTGATTAAGGCAATTCATGTAATTAGCTCAGTGTGTACTTATGCTTCAAATACAAACACAGATGCCTGAAAATTGCCTGTAATCATTTTGCAAAAATTGATCCATTTCTTCTTATCTGAATCTCAATAATTTTAATAACATCTCAAAAATTGGAACTCTAGTTATAAACCTTGGTTCAATGGAGGGCCATGGTTCAGAATTATACACAATTAACCATAATAAAAATCACAATAAAAATGTTATGCCGTATGTTACTGTGGGGCCCCACAGATTTTGAAGGGAAAAAAATAAAATAAATGATGACAGAAGAAAAAAGGAAAGAAAAAGAGTAATATTTAAAAATTCAATGTTATAAGGGCTCCTAAAAAACAATTCCGTATTTGTTCAAGTCTAACATCTAAAACAGGTGACATATACTGCAATCCATATGTTCTTTCTGGAGAAGAATGATTGATGCTATTTTGAGGGTACCCAAAATTTCAAAACTGTGTGTCTTTTTCACAACTACAGTTGTTGTTACTATGCTTTCATGCTCTTCTTTCAACAAAATCTGTTCATGAAAATTTTTAGGCTTTCCATGTGGAACAGCTGCAGTATAACCAACTAATAAAGCTGTAGTCCTTCTTGCCAAAAAGCTCCAAATTTAAATCTCGGATTAGGCCAATACATGATAGATTATAATTGCTTTTAAGTAATGTTATAGCTTCACATCAAGCAACAGCTAATTACTAAGGGTATGAAAAGGTGCTCTGGCACTTATATATATTATTCACATAAAGACTAATGTACACATTCCTAGATAGAAATGATAAAATAATAAATCAGATTCATTCCCTTTTCATTGGCTGGTCAGTAAAGCTAGTTCCAAGAAATGCTTATGTGTATATATCTGCTGCAACACGATGCTATTTTACTATTTTATTAGTTAGTGCCCTTACACCAGAATGTCATCTTCCTTTTTAAAATGCCAGACCGTATCAGATGACATGTGATGCTCTCAATAAAACCAATGAATAGAAATAGGGGATGAAATCTATTCTAAAAATGTTACATTTTCGTTGCCTGTTTTTGTTATTAATGTTATGAAAGTAAGAAGTATTGAATGAAAACGCCATAACCTTTACCAGTGTCTAGCAACACACCACAGAAGCAACAAATGTTCTTTGATCATCCTGTGGGAGCTGAAGGACTCTGGATAATGATTAATAATTATGAGAAATTTATAGGTAATTTTTCAAATCCTATCTAATTTAGCATAATCTATAATACATAAGACTAAAAGATAGTTCAGGCTGCTGCTTTCAATCCTTGTTTAAAGGCAAAACCTTCAAATAAAATGTTTTAGATAAAATAGAATCAATGCCCTTTGGGTAGAACGAAGACTAAAGAATAGTTAGCAGCATGGTGACCACCCATCGGTCCAGGGACTACTAATCAAAGCAGCACCCAAAGTGACTGTAGTGAGATAGCGGGAGTGTTCTGTCCAGATGACTGTGAGGGCTGACATTTTTCCTAGGCAACACTGGCCATCGGGATAATGAGCCCCCATCCGCAGCATACAGATGTCACTGGTGGAGCGTCCACTGGAGGGGAGTGGTGGCTGCCCAGCACAGTTGTGCTCAGCAGGTATTTGACCTACAGTCAGAGTCATAGAATATCCTGAGTTGGAAGGGACCCACAAGGATCATCAAGTCCAACTCCTGTGTCTGCATAGGATCACCTCAAAATCAGACAGTATGTCTGAGACCTGCTCCAAAGCATGTTCTTACAGGAGAACAACTGCCTCAAATTATCCTTTTCAAATAGAGTAACGTTATCCAAGAACTCTGTCTGCAGAGCACACTTCTGTCATTCCTAGCAATGAAATTGTCTAGCACCTTTACAACATTTCAGTGTGCATTTTTCTTGTACGACTCTCAGGGCTTTGAAAAAACAAGGCTTTCACAGCCCAGATTGGTAGAGACCATCAAAACACGACTATTACGGTAGTGATTAAGTATCCCCTCCTAAATAACTGTAGCACTAGTAATGCTTAAGGGTGACGTTAGCAGTGCTTGGGGAAGTGACATATAGGAGACCCCAATGGTGCAAGGTGCCGCAAACCTCTGAGGTGTGAAATATTTTGCACTTCACTCGGACATTTAAGCTCACTGCAAGATCAGGTATTACTTCTTCTAAAGGCTTGCGCTCAGAGAGACTATGGACACCATGCAGTGGAGTCCAAGCCAGTGCCTGCTGGCCAAATCTGTTCCAGCAACCAAAACAAAAAAATCACATCAGCAAAGCCTTAGCAGCATATAGTGCTTTCAAAACCCATGTGGGCACCCACAACGCTGCTCCATTCTGTGCCGGGTACCAGCACCAGCTCTTCTTGACAGTAACTTGGGAATGTTGCAGCTTTTCATTACAGGTTGTCAATAGGCCTAAGGGTCATGAAGGTATGCAAAATAAAATCCTTGGAAAGCAAAGAGAGGACACTTCAGTCCAGAAATTAGTGATGATATTTACTCCCAATCTGACATTGTTCCACTATGAGATGACTCCTCTGTCTATTCCATCACAAAAGGACTGGAGATTTTGTTTAGCAAAATTTGGAGCATTTGGAGCAAATGTACACCGGCAGAGTTGGAGAACATGTGCCTGTGCTTTTCCCTTTTACACCTAAGGAGTAACTCTGAAATAATCCCTGACATGAAGGTAAGCAAGTTAACTTCAGTTTTAATGATCTGGGGACATGCAGTGAGTTATTGGGAATGGCATGTGCTCTGAAGTGAATGCTTATTTATGTATTGCTCTTTTATCCTTCCCTCTTGCCAAGCAACTTCAAATCATACTATGCGAAGTATCCTGGGTAAATGACCCCTTTAAACAGGGAAGGTTAATAAATATTTTTTATGTTACAGAAGATGGTGGAAGAAACAATTTATGAAATTCCGATTTTTCAAGAAAAGCCTTCATATGTATATATATATATTTAAAAATAAATAAATAAATAAAAACACTTCTGTTTACCTCAATACATAGGAAACTTGTTACTAAGGGGAAAAAAAAGGAAAAAAATAAAGAAGAAAAAAACCTTCCCCTATTTGATAACTGCCACTTATAATGCAGAGAGAATTGATTTACTGTTTTAAAAGCATTCTGCCAATCTAGAAGTTCCTGTATTATCTAAATCAATGTCTTTCAGATGTCTGTGCAAGCAAAACAAAGCTCTATCAATTGAACAACCCAACAACTTTTCATATTAATCAGTGGGAACTTGATAAATTCCACTGATGTAGAAAATTAGCACCTTTGCATGTTTCCCAGATTTTGATTTCATTTGGACACTTGGTCGTGAATTCTAAGTGCTGCCTGGTTGGCTGTAACTATTTCAGTTGAAATCCATTATTTCTCGTAGAATTATGTGCCTTGTTAGGGAAATGCCAGCTATTTCCATTCCAGTATCTGCACTGCTGTCGAGCTATTATTAACAGTGAGCTCATTAAAAAAATGAAAGAACCTGATTTGTGTCTTTGGGGTGGGGGTTACTGAGGCTTCTGCCGAAACAAATAAGCTGGCTGTGCTGCTTCCAGCTGACACAGCTGTCACGAAAACCTCCGCTGCCGCTGCACTGTGCGGGGATCCTGGGCTACGGGGCCTTGTAGCCATATGTAAACAATACAGCGCTGATGACAGGTTTACAACACTGGAGACAACATGTGCAGCTGTTAGCCACTGGTTTTTATAGTACAGAACAAATGTTTTTCGATTTGCAGGCGTTTGGCATGTAGCCTCTGCAGAAGCAGGGAGGAGGGGAGTGCAGGGGGCTGACAGCAGCCTTGCTGGGCCAGACCACGCTGGGGAAGGGGCTGAAGGCCGTGTTTCCCTCTCCTTGCCTCCTTGTCTTCCTCCTCCTCTCTGGAAGAGGCTGGATTCCTGTTGACACTGTGTGTGTGTTTCATGGCATACATCTGAAGGGCTCCAGGTGGGTAAGAAGGCAAACATCAGCTGGGGCAGGCTCTCGGAGCAGCTGATGAGGACCGTGGGGCAACAAGCCAAGTGCCCCAACAACCATGGGAGGGTGTTGAAAATGGGGTGGGTAAAGAGGGATAACAGAATTTGGAAATTCTGACCAAAAATTCTTGAGTGTGAGGGTACACACAGAGGCCTGAAGGTGGAAGCCAGGGAGCAATGACACCTTGTTTTATCCTGCCCTGCTTTTGTATTAACAACCCAGATGCTGATTGCTTTTCGACCCGGCAGACAACGTGAAGACTGCATGTTAAAACAGATGGGAAAAATAAAAAAATAAGGAAGTAACCAAAAAAAATATATATATATAATTTTCCTGTAATAAATACCAGCAACCTTCTCTTAAACCACATCCCAAAATGGTAACTATATTTTACAAATAATTAATGCATTGTCAAACGCCTATGTATATAGGCACATTATGCTTTAGCCTTGGGCATCTCAACTAGCCAAGCCATGTCAAAGTATAGCTTTGTCAGCAATGTGTAAGTTTAAATGTGTGCTTCAAAACTTGCTGGCTCACACACCTTTTTGTGACAGAAAGAACCTGGCCCATACTGGTCAATGTGCTGTTAAACACCTAGATCATGGTAGCCTAGTAGCATGTAAATAAAATGTTATGGTACCTGTTTTATAGCCCAGCAGGCAATGTCATTGCATAGTTTGTGCCTTAGTTAAATTCTCTTCCACTACATTGCATGGGCCCATTTGATGTCCACTGGACAGTCCCTGGCCTTTGCTGTCCTCTGACCCCAGACTGGCACTGCTTTGGTCAAAATTATACAGAAGGAGTATATGAACAAATAAAGTGCATTGTGAGGATGTCCTTGACATGTTTACTATATTAACGTGGATGTAGCCTTAGCACAGATGGTAGTGTTAAAGCATTAGCTGTTACTTCTGTAGGACAACGGGCTGCTACAATATGCTCGAACTCCGTTTTGCAAGGGGGCATTTGGCAGCTCAGTGAGGCAGATACAAAATCTAAAGATGAGTCTTTCACAAAGACTTTCACGATAAACAGAAATGATCACTTGCTCACAAAATAATGTAACTGCACAAAATAAAATAACCAGGGAAGCTATTGCTTGTTCCCATCTGTAAACATTTAGGAAATTGGAAAATTGATCCTGAAAGACTGCAGAATCAACTATTTGTGAAAATCTTTTCTCACTTGTTAGTTATGGTGTTGCTACCTTCCCCATTGATTTTACCCTTTACATTTTTTAGAAAGAAACTATATTTCTAAAATCAAATATATGAATGAAAGTGCTGAAAATTCAAGGAACTTCAGGAAATGCGTTTTCTTTAGTTTGAAGCTTCAGGAATGTGCTGAATTCAAAATAATATTTCTTCTTTTATTTAAAGTATCTGTCTCTGCCAGGTAAGTTCAATTTTTACACCATGTTTTTGCTGAACAAATATTTGTTTATACTTCAGAAGCAAATGAAAATGAGTTTACAAGCTTATTTAAAATTATTTTTATCCTTCTTGAATTATTTTGTAAAGAAAATTAAATCTCACCACATGACTGTAAATAGCTGCAGCATGAGAAACCAACATTCAGTGAGAAATTTTAATATAATCAAAATAATTACATTATGACATAGCCAGAGGGAACTCATAAAAGGAATAATCTTGATTTGAGAGAGAAAGATATATCATTGTGCTGTATTTGATACTTAGCAGCATGTCCAGATGACTGGGTAACACATCTGAGAGAATTATTCCATCATATATGGCTTTTGGAAGAGCTGTTATTATGGCATTCTAAGGCCTTCATCATCTAAGTTTAATTTTTGAAGTTGTTCAAATCCTTGTCAATATTGGTATTTTTTCAGTAAGTGCTGGAAGTAATGACTGTTTATGGCACATCCTACTTATATCATGCCCATTTTCTAACAATGTCATTGCATAGCTATCTATAAAAATTGCACATTCTTGCCTCAAAAAGCAGATGCAGCTGGAAAGAGAATTTCAATTCTGAGTAACCATTTGTTTGTGAGATGCGTGCTTCCACGAATGGCTTCCAGCCTACCATACGTGCTCTGCCTTTTAGCTCTGGGCGGGGTTTTATAGCCACCATAAACTTCATCCTCTAATAGATAAAAGCCTGCAAACACAGATGGATGATGAGATTGATGATGGTGCTCTCCTGCAGCTGCCCTCCCTGCCTTCCCTAGTGAGTACTAGGAGCCGACACACGTGACCATATGGAGGCATGTGAGAAGTTTGCTCTTGTTTTTAACTCCATCTGTTAAACAGGTGGGTTGTGTTAGTTATCCATGGCCTGTCCCAGTGCTGCCTTTCTCACCACCAAAGACAAGTGGCTCCTGCTGCCTTGCAAGGCAGGGACTTAGTGTGCATCATCTGGAGCTCAACTGACATGCCTGCAATAGGTCTAGGCTGTAAAGCAACATACCACAGGCAC
Organism: Anser anser; assembly: GCF_964211835.1. Lineage (NCBI taxonomy): Eukaryota > Metazoa > Chordata > Aves > Anseriformes > Anatidae > Anser > Anser anser. The sequence continues at coordinate 47,876,113 of NC_139721.1, read as the reverse complement.
TCTGCCTTTTGCTCCTACCCACCCACAGCCTTGGCATTGCCACAGGCTGGTAAACACTATTCCTACTTAGCATTTTGCTCTCAGGTCAGCAAGCCTGGATAGGAGAAAATGAAGAATCAGGCTCTGTACCCTCATTCTAAAGGCAAGGAGACAGGATCTGCCAACTCTCCACTTTGGTATTTTCTGTTCACACCACTGACCTTGTTACTTTAAACACCTTAGACTGTGTTTTGTTTGCAAAAGTTAGACAAACGTTTCCATACTGAAGCCCCTTCTATTCCTTATTGGTTGCCTGATCACAAATCCCTTTAAGTTCAGATATTATATGTAAATTCTCGTTCATGTTTTTTTGTTTGTTTGTTTGTTTGTTTTGTCATTGTTTTAACAGCTTAATGTTCTTGAAATACCACAATGTCATCCACTGATGCATAACTCACTTGACACTTTTCCTGTGTTTGTAATGAGCAGTTGAAATTATGTTTTAAGAGATGTCAATTATTATGTATTAAAATGGACATAAAAACAAATCACGGTACTATAGATAAAATTAGGTCATAATAGTGATAACTGAATGGTGTAATTTTTGTAGTACTAGTGACTGATGATCAAGAAAAATGAAATAATGGCAGAGCAAACACATAAGGCAAGAAATATCAACATTCGTGTCCGTCTGAAATCAGAAGTGGAAAGTCTCTGCCTAAACATATAGAAATTGTTCACATACATCAGGTCCCTTTACTTTTCCTTTGTCTATATATTGGCATTATCTATATATTGGCATTATCTATATATTGGCATTATCCCTGATATCAAGTCCTTTTCTACATGTCCCATACTTGTGTATTCGTTCACAGCAGCATTGCTTCTGTCAGATTATTTCTGAGTCACATTTTCTTAATCCCTCAACAGAAATTTCTGATCATGTCTTTATTCCTCCTTAACTATTTTAAATCATTTTGCAACCTTCTCAGGTAACCATTCCCTATCCTGTGAACAACAGGATAAATTTTTCCTTGAATTTTCCCTATCCTGTGAAACAAACAACAAAAACAAAAACCCAACACTTCTTTCATCGGAATGTAAATATTTAACCATGTCTGCAAAACTCACCAAATAGCTTGGAAAGAAAAATGGAGCAATGTGATTAGTGAGGTAGTATGTTCACACTTTTGGTTACTTGTAAGCTGACAACTCTCCAACAGTCACAGCACATGGTATCTACCAGCCTGGAAGAAGCAGTGCTGTAGCTATCAATATTGCAGCCATATCCTCCTCCTCTATTTGGTCCAGACCCTGCTCAAAATGTTGGGTTGTGAAAGTCAGTATGTGCTAGGGAAACAAACTATTCTTTGCTCCAGCAGAATCCCCAGAGGACTTCCTGGCACAGGAGAAGCACTGTGAGGAAAATCCTTGCTGTTCTAGCTATATTTCAGCTACATGCAGGAAAAAATAGATGAGATACTGGCAGGTGTGGAAGTCCTGAAAGATATATGGCCCTAGACCAGTTGTCTCCAAACTTTTCTGATCATACACCAGTATCAGTAACAGATTTTTCACCATGTACCCTGATATAAATATATTCATTAATAGATTATATACATGTATTCCTATACTAGTATATTATGTGCAGTACAAAACATGCACAGAAATAGAAATTAACATAAAGATTAGATAAAGATGAAATAAACACAATTTCTAAAATGTATTTATTTATATTATTTTTTGAAGAAAAAAAATATTGCCTCACCCCACTGGATTTTCTTCCACTCTCCCTGAGGTGTGTGCACCAACTTTGGAAATCGCTGCCCTAGATGATGCTGGGACAGGTTAGGTTTTCTAATAACAAAGAGGAATGCTTCCACTGTCTCCAGGATGGAGGTTTAAGGTCAGGAAAATGAGTACAGCAGACAAAAACTCCAGGAAGCCAGAAGCAGAATGGTACATGCTCTGAAATCTCCCTTTTCCTTCCCACAATGACCCTCCATCTGAGGAACATAATGAAGTATTTGCAAATCTTTTGAAAGGGGAAGAGTTGCTCCTTAGCTTTCAGAAATCAAAGTTAGCAGGAGTTATCTATCTTGTTTATAACATGAAGATAATTTTAATGACAGAGCCAGATAATGAAACTACTTTCTCTACAATGTAATGAAAATCTATAAAGTATGCTGGAGATGATCAACAGTTTAGTAAAACCCAGCCCCAAGTCATCAATGCTCAATGAATGCTTAATATTATTTTCTAGCAATTTCCCTCACTTGGCACTGGCTTGATACTAGGGAATAGAAATTTTCTGCTGTTATAAATCACTGTTCCACCTCAACATTAACTGTCTGCTTCTTCTACCAAATGGTCAGAGGCATTTCCCCTTCCTTCATCACGAAAGCCTAATTAGGTAATACAATTTGTATGCCTAAGGAAATTTGAGGATATAAGGTCATGATTCTCAAGTGTGTCTATCTAACTTACAGAATTGGTCCCCAGCATATATCATAATGGAAACTTGTTTGCAAATATAATGAGAAAGTACATTTCAATATAATTACTATTATATCTTTGTTCTTATACATAAGACATTTTTTTAAAAAAATTGTCAATCAGCAAAGAAGATTTTTTCAAGACCTTTTTGATAGCCTTGTACAGAGTAGAGCCCATTTAGGTTCTATTAAAATCCGGAAGACTTGTTGTCAAGACATTGTCTGTCACTTAAGTGGTGCCAGTACGATCATACTATTGCTATGTTCTTGTTATCTAGAAAACCTTTATAATAGTGAGAAGAAACAGCTTGAAATGAATAAAAACTGTGAAGTCCGAAGTATTGCCAGAGCTCCAGTAATCTGCCAGTTTTCCACAATGAATTTTGATGTTTAAAACTTATGCAATAAACAGTGCAGACAAGCAGCTTTTTGACATGATCTGACTTGCAATTTGCACCTCTGAAAAACCAATACTTTTTTTGTTCTCTTGAGTCCCTTTAATCAACATGTCTCATTCTACCTCATGGCTGGCACTTCTGCTGCAAGAATCTAAATTCTCATTCAGATATGCTAAAAGTAATACAATCTCCTAATGAACCTCTTCACACACAGAGGAAAAAAATCCCCTGAAGGAAATCAATGATTTTACATTATTTTGTTCTCTGCTTGGAAATGGGCTGGTTTTCTGACCGAAACATGAGGGTATGGATAACTTATGAACACGGACATAATTGCTTGCTAGCACTTTGATTAAAGGTTCCTCGGGGCACCTGAGATCTGGGTCCCATTGGACCATGAGCTTCACATGTTGTAAAATGGTGACATGCACCCTCAGCTGCCACCTTTCTCCAAGTCCCGTCAGTCCCTATCCTGCAACACACCTGGATGTGCACCCACCCAGTGGCAGCATCCCTAGGAAAGAGGGTAGTTTGGAAGAGGCATCTGCCAACAGAGCATGTATTTCATCTGCCTTGCAGGTTTCTCCTGAGAAATCACTAGGAAAGGCAGCAATGAGGGATGGGCTGTGAGCCAGAGGAACTGTCTTGGCAGACTGCGCAGACCTTGCAGATCACAAGTCAAACCCTCCTGAATGAAACAATGAAGCAGCTTAGTATTTACTCTTATTCTCCGTCTCCAGTATTTCTATTATATTACAAGCTGTGAAACCACTTCATTTCTTATTTACCAGATGCTAGTTCCTTTCTTATTGATAATTTGGACCAAGCTTCATATGGAGAACAACTGGAACTCAATTAGAAGTCACAGAAAGGAAGAAAAAACTACTTGAAATGTACTGAGAACTTCTTTTTTTTTCTTTAAAAGGAGAAAATAGCTTCACTTTTATAATTAGCTGACTTTTTAAACATGGGAAATAATATCTACTAGTGAGTTAGACGGTAGTAGTTCTTTCTAGTCACAATTTCACCAAACTTTGAGAAATGGTAGTAGGAGTCCTTCTCTTCCCCTCCCAGTTTTCGAGAGATCTGAAGAGGAATATCAGCTTCTATGCTTTTTCAATTCCCAGCTGGCTTCCCAGGTTTTGAATTACATACGCACTGAATGGAACTAAAAAATGCAATGAAATGAAAGAAAAAATGTTTTCTCTGTCCTGCAAGATGCCAGTGCTGTCAGAATCTGGTTTAGCACTTCAGCACACTCTGGTTCCAGGTTCTTAGCCGTAAGAGCCATGTGTGTAATGTCTGGGCTAGTTTTGACAGCCAGATGAGACTTCTTCAGGGGTTTATTTCCCATAGATAATATCAGTTGAGACCTTGTCATTACTTGCCATATTTTTACAGGTCATTGTACATAGCCTCACTTTTAACACAGGCAAAGATAAACTTTCTAAAATATGAATTTTCTTTTACATTGGTTGCTTTCCTTTCTAAATCTTCCCTTCAAACAGCTGACACTAACAGAAAAACTGGCATCCAAATTTTAAGTGCAGGGAGCTCTAATGCTGAGGCACACAGACAAGCTGCAGACAGAGCTTGCATCTGAAAGCAAGACTAGCTTTATCTGTAGGTTGCTCTCCCTCAGCTAATTAATGCCTTCACAAACTGGGCTAAGTAAGTTGTGTGCAGCTCCATGACAAAGCATCTATGAAATGCTGGACACCAGCTAGAAAATCTGTGTGATCTCTTACCACATTGTACAGATTTAGTGACTTTGGTCCCTGCTAGCTGCAGATATACAATAAATATGCTCTTGGTCTGCTGCCAAGCATCTGTATAGACTTAAACATCTGTAGTGCAGGAACTTAAATGGATTGTGTAATATAATGAACAGCAGGCTACGTAATTACCCTTTATTTACTCGTAACAAATCAGTTACTACAAAGAATTGTATTTTCTACACTGAAAAAAAATTCTACTTCAATTAAATTGGAAACTGCACTTGCATTAATTCTGTCAATGAGCAGTATAATTTCAAAGTGGACAGGGTGAGTATAAGGACACAGAAAATAGATTTTTTCTTTTGAAGAGCTGGCAGTAGCACACCAAGTCTTTGCAATAATTCCAAAGAGTTATTGATTTTGGAGCTAAAGAGAACCACCGCATTCATCTGGCTTGACCTCTTGTACAACAGAGGATTTTGCCCAGCAAATTCTCCAATAAACCCAGCAGCTTTTTTACTTAGTTTTAAAAAGACCTTACAGGCCCTGAACTAATGATGAAGCTAAAAAGTGTATGTTCAACTCATTATGTAAAATATGAATAAGAGTGAATTTTGATCTTATGGTCCAGATTTATTTGAGTGCCACATTTAGAGTCTGCCGCATTTTCGCACAACTTCTGACACTTACTCTGTCAGTCAGAAAAATCCTTCCCCTTCTGACTAGTATTGCAGTGAAGAGAAAACACCACATTTAAGACTCATTACTTCTTGAGCAGTATGTGTGAGTTGTGCTAGATGGAGCGTGAAGAATTTAACATCCACACCATGGCTCCGGAGTGATATAAATATGATCTAGATTGATCTAACAGTCCACATTTCTATCTGAAAAAGAGAGCACTGGAGAGCTAGAATATGTGACTAATGCACTGAAAAACTGTCATTCACTTGAGTGTGCAGAGAACATGAAGCAATAGCCCTAAGGAATAAAATTCTTTGCACATAGCTCTGCACAGTGCATCCTCTCGGAGGACTGTGAAGTGCAGTATGAGAACATCGAGGCTTTCTTGGTTGACCATTTCACCAAAATAAGTCACACAGTTAGTAGGGTGCAAGCGTTGCTATAAATTTGTCTGCTGGGGAATACAAGGTAAGGGATCCCTTATACCTTTCCACTCCCATTCAGGCTGGGCCTTTCCACACCATCTATACCCTTGCCATTCAATGTAGGGATTGGAGCCAGAGATACATTTTGCCAAGTTGTGTCTACCTTGTCTTCATTCAGATCTGACTTTTGAAATCTTAGAAACTGTAGAGTTTTATTGAATAAAATAAACCTATTAAGTGTTATTCACAAGGTCTTTCCCTCTTCTGCTCAGCTTGGAAATGATTTTTTTTCCCCATGAAATCCTAAACTTTTTAGTGACTGACAACTTGGAGGGAGAGGACAATGTAACCTAACCTGCCCTAAGAACTCCAGGATGGTGCTGGGAGTACTGCACTGCCTGGGATTCAGCTGGGTTTACTTACCTCTGAAGAAAAACAAAAAGATCAGCTGTAGTCAGAAGTGTTTTTCCTTTATTCCTTTGACATGAATCCCCCATGACATGCAAATATCTAGAAACTCTAACAATAGAATAATCTCACAGTGAACAGTGAAGCTCTGAAGGCACTGTTAGGTCTAACATTTTAAAATATGCATACTTGCTCATTACAGACGACTATGTTATGTATATTGTAGTTCTGTAAATTACCTAACAGTCCAAGTACATTTAAAATTCATTAGAAGAATTATCAGAAGAAATAACTTTGTATATAAATCCTACCTTTCAACTCACTTGAATGTGTCAACTGAACTCATGTAGAGACAAACGACTTCTTTTACAGGATATGCACATACCTCAAGAGAGTATTTTCAGCACTGGAAACTGCAAGATGGTATTTCACTGCCCTATGATATTTGATAGCTTTGGTCTAGTTTGTATCTTCCAAAGAAGAGCTGCCAAATTATTGAAAGTATGAGGCCTAAGGTGTCTCTGTTAAATTTGCGCGCACCTGTCATGCAAAAATGCATCTTTTTGTGTTCCAGTTGGCATATGAACATGAAAAATTGGTATCTTTGCATTCCAAGCAGCTCATGAACCCAGTTTTAGATTTCAATTTTACATGCAAGTAGGCTCTTCAAGTACTAAATGAAACATGTTATTCAATAGAGATAAGCAGTAAAATATCTACACTTCTGAGCAAACCAAATAAATATGTCTTGTGTTCAGAACAAGAACATATTGTTCTCAGGTAAAATGTTTAGCTCCTGAAATATAATTTGGAACTCAGCCATGATTTTTTTGTTATAATAAATTGTGCCTTAAAAATAATGTTACTAAATCACCATTTAATTCCCATACTCTAAGAAAAACTACTCAAGTATCCACAGGTTACCTTCTGGATATTGGATTTTTAAGTCCCTTTCTCTTCCTGATCTCTAGATTATATACATTTTCTATCTGCCGTATGTAGTCCTTCTGTTTAAGCTAAAGAGACTTATATTTTTAGGGCTGGAAACGGTCTGTTCACTGCCTCCTAACAGTTAAGATGGCAGTTGCTGCACATGCATATGTGTCTGAAGCCAGTGAACTGTATGGTCACATCACTGCAACAGTTATTGCTCCTTAACCAGTGATCCCAGCTGTCAGAAGTAAGTGTCAGATTTGAAAATGTAGTCTAAAGTGACAGGGGATGGTTATTAATGCTACTGAACAACTAGTGTACTTCTCTACTGATGGGAGAAATCTTCTGCCATTAGCAATTAGGTTAGAAAAATGCGAGTTCTTAAATTCCAACTTTGTTCCTTCTTCTGGCCTTGTCAGAAACCAGATGCTATATAAGAAGGACCAACTACAGTTTCATGACACTAAAACTTCAGAAATCTTAGCAGTTAAATAAAAATCAAATAGCAAAGCTGCCTTTATACTATTTTTAGGTGCCATTTTAAACAGAATATCAGAAATTTCAGTTACAAAGGTTTTGTGACATCTGACACCAATCGCATTGGACCTATTCAGCTGCTTTAGGTCCTCCAAGTACAGGTTGGTTCCCTGATGACATTTCTGTCCAACACAAGTTGTAGCAGACTCTGGCAAAAGACTAATACACTCACTATTAAAAATCTTATTTCTAAAAACAGAAAGATCTTATTGTGATAGGTGGTGATGCAAATAATGTTTCCCGGTGTATGTATTTTTTTTATAGGTAGGACACTCTGCCACCTAAGAGGAAGATAATTTATAATAATCAACTCTGCAAGCCGTGCTCCTGTCATTGCTGTTGCTCTTTGATAGCAGATGAATAAGCAGTACCAGAAATGGCAGTAAAGATGCAGTAGTTCCAGTTTAGCAGACATATGCCTATCTTGCAGGACAGGAGTGTACTGTGCACTAGAAAACAGATTGCATTTTCACCTTCACATTTTTACTTACTTTTCATAAGTCAACATTTTCTTGATTTAATTTACATGTATATGTATATGCACACACATAAAATCCCTATTTAGTGCTTTCAAAAGTAGTTATATGAAATATAACAGTTCATATATGCTGTATATCTACATTCTTAGCCAGAGGAATATGTTTTGCCAGTTCCATGCATGGATTGGACCCAGATGACCAGGGGTTACCAGTAGCAGAGGCTGTACAGAAATATAGAAGAGGTATATAGCTATAACATCATGGTACATTTCTTTAGGTAGGGGTTACTACTGTACTGTCTTCTATATTTAATGGTAGAACAGTATTTTATGTTTTATTGAAATGTTCCCTGTTTTTAACAGTTTTATCAAATCCTGCAGTCCTCCTGATGATGTCAACGAGAGTTTTTTGTAGACAGGGATTTTGGGACTTAGCTCATTATAGAAAAGATGACTGATGTGAGTGTGAATACAGATGCATTGATCTGTTGATGATAGCATCCAAAAACAGCCTGACACAGGTCCAGTTGGCAGAGACCAACATGAGGATACAAAAATATGGACATTTATCTCCTGGGACTTACATGCCTGCCACTTGAACCAAAAGACTGCATAACATCCTAATGTACTTGGCCAGTGCAGCAGCCAGCAAGATTACCATTCATAGACTTTGAAATGAAACACCCTTCACCCTGTTTATGCTTCATGCATGATTAAGTGCTAAGAAAGCAAGCCGTATCAGTGTGACAATCTGTCAAGGAGATGAACCTTTTGCAGAATGACAAAACAAAAAAAAAATCTAAACATATTTTCAGTGTAAAACCTCTTGTATTGTTGTTTATAGTGTATTATAGGAAAACAGTGTTAAAAGGGCAGTAAGGATGAAAAGTCAAGCCCCACAAAGTCAGGAAATGTTGAAATTCAGACTCCCTATGAAATCAAAATTTTGTTCTTTTGGTAATACTCATTATGAGCCAGTAATTAAACAACCTCACATTGTATCTTTGTATAGGACCCAGGCCTTCCTCAGAGCACAGCATTGATGGTGCTCAGTGTTTGAAAAGCTCTTTAGTAATTTGGTTTATCATCATTATTCAGTGAGTTTTTATTTATTTACTCACATGCCCAAGTACGTGCTATTCAATGACATTTCATTCTCCAGCATCCCTTATGTCATGTCACAAGATAATAGGATAATTCAGGTTGGACAGGATCTTAGGAGGTCTTCAGTTCAGCTCAAAGCAGGGTCAGCTGTAAGGCTAGATGAGGTTGCTCAGGGTTTTATCCAATCAAACTCTGAATCCCCCCAGGGATGGAGACCGCACAGCTTCTCTGGGCAACATATTCAACTGCCTGGTTACCCTCTTTGTGAAAAAGCTTTTCTTTAAATCCAGTCTGAATCTCTCTTGTTCCCACATATTCCCATTATCACTTGTCCTCCCACTGTGCTGTGAATATCCTGGCACTGCCTTTTTGGTAACCTCCCAACGGTCCTGGGGGCTGCTGTTATGTGCTCTCAAAGCCTCCTGTTCTACAGGCTTGGGCCAGTGCTGCTCCCTCATCTGCCTCTCATGGGGCAAGTGCTCAAGCTCTGACTGTCCTGCTCACCTTCTGCTGAACTCCTTCTGATTTATCAATGTCTTGAATGGACACAGTACTCTAAATGTAGTGTAATGACTGATGACGATAATCACTTCCCTGGATCTACTGCCTATGCCCTAGTTAATACAATCCAGGACACCTTTGGCCTTCTTTGCTGCCAATGCACACTGCTCTCATGCTCAGCTTACTGTGGTAACTTACCTCAGGTCCTTTTCTGCAGAGCTGTGTCCCAGGCAGCCTGTCCCCAGCCTGCACTGTGTCCCAAGGTTCTTCCTTCACAGACACAGAGCTTTGCATTTGTCCTTGATAAATTTTGTAAGAATCCTGTCAGCATGTTTAGGTCTCCCTGGAGGGCAGCTCTGTCCTCAGTGCATCAGCTGGTCCCCTCCAATTAGGTGTGATCTGCAAACTTGATGAGAGCACACTCTGTCATCTCCAGATACAGATAATAAGCCCTGGGACAGGTACCCTTGTAGAGCAAATCTGTTAACCCCTACCCTAAGTGACCCGTCGACCATATAATTTTTTATCAATGTAGTTGTGAACCCACCCAGACCATAATGTCCTGTGAATGCTGCTACCACCACCTTCACTGCAGATGGATGCTGGGCAAAGGCATCTGCCACTGCTGAATGAGTGTCCCTCTGCACTGCATCCCTTCTTGCCTCCCTGCATCCCTTCAAGCCTGCCAGAATGCCTCCTGCCCATGGCTCACTTAGCTCATGAACTCCATTGCCACTGCACTCTCCTGCCACATGACCTCCCTCGTAGCAAATAAACAATATTCCTTTTCTGTATCGTGCGGTACGTGGTCCTATGATTCATTTACTGCATGCTGTTTCGTTCTTCTGATTAGAGGTGTGGGCATTTCAGCATAAGATTTTCTGTGGAGCCCATTTCTGCCACATGTGAGTAGCAATTCTTTAATCTCCACAGCCTCCAGGAGAGGTAAGGAGGTGGATGTGGAATTGTTCTGATGTGAAATTGTCTCTGCTGATTTTGAGTTACATTTGAAATTCACAAGTCTGATTATTCACAGGATTTAGCATTATGTAGCACATTATTCGTTCTGATAACAACTCTTAAAAGTTTTAAGCTGGGGCCAGGAATAGTCTCAGAGGCTAAATTTGTGCACCCAGGAAGTGAGAAACACATACCGAGAATTATTCATATTCAGACATCTGGCTTTGGAGCTGTCAATCACCACCCCTCTCCACTGACTGCACAGAAAATTTGGGCTCTGCATTTCAGGCAGTTGTGGGAAGTTTAGCATGATTTGCCCCAAATCACTCCAGAGACTCTGGTAGACCCCAGTCTTGCAAGGAGCACTGAAAACTACAAGAGGACATAGTTGCAGCACCAGAGTCTCTCACAAAATGCCTCCATCTGCCATACATCAGCAAACATCTTACTGATAAAAACTATTTTCAGTAGATGATCCTGCCTAATTGTCTGAGTTTAGTGCACCCATTCATTAGGCATGTCAGGGGCCTTGAAATATGTAGTTGATATATTCCACACATCATCAGGCAACTGAGGACAGTAAGGTAACATTTATATAGAACTCTCCCAGACAGTCACCCAGTCAGGTATTTCTTTAAAGTATTTGATTTTGGAAACCTCGGCAGCAATTCTATCAATAGGCTCAAGCATTTATTTGTTTGCATAGCTATTTATGAAACCCCCCAAAATGCTCAAAGCTCAGTTAAACACTTCCTCAGGATAGCTTTCAACATAACAGCTCATTTGAGGTGAGTCAAGTAGATGACGGGACACTCAGATCTTTCTCCAAACCTAACCTGTTGTTGGGTAACAACAACATCAAAAAGAGGTATGCATCTAAGGTCCATGGGAAGACTGTCAATTATATGGAAACTTAAAGAAGAGTTATGAGTGAGACAGAGAGACACAAGGAAACAGATGGATTCAGAGTTTTCAGTCAAAGGGGAAATGAAAAAGCAACACGAGAGAAATTCATGATATTTTTCAAGATTGAATGGGAAACATAGGTCTCAAATGAGCCAGAGTTCAACAGAAGTCTGCCTGAAGGTAGCTTTAAGATTAAGTACTTGGAGTGAAAGTACCTGAGTGAAAATTCAGGCAGATTCTTATTTTACCCAAGCCACCTCCACAGTTAATGATTATTCATCTCAATAGCAGCACCGTCCTGTGTCCATCAGTAAAGAAAAATTTGCACAGTTGAAGCAGCTAGGAATTTATTGAGAAAGCCAGACAAGGATAAACATGTTAGGGCAAAATTAAATTAGGACTGTGAAAGTATAAGCTTCTTCTGGCTACAGGCTAAACACTGTTGCAGCAAATTTTCATGCTCAAAGATTTCTTTTAAGAGTGGCTTGTGATGGATCTTGTCTTGCAAAAATAACATCTGAGCCAATCTACAGCTCTCAAAGCTGGCACCATGGTTAGCTAAACATATCCCCACTCTTTTCTAAAATGAGCAGCTATAAAGTTACAGGACATAGATGAAAGCATTATTCTTTTGTACTAGGCACACCAACTACAGGTGAAAAATGAGGAAAAGTAATTCACTCTTTACTAACAGCAGACTAAATTAACAGAACTCTAGTGACAAGTGACAGATAACAAAAGGTTTTTGAACTGAGGACAGGTCCCAGATCCTCTGCTCTTACAGACTGCTGCAGACGAGCCATGTCAGCAACGCTTACAGACAGAAATGTCAGCAGCATCAAACCACTAGGAATGCTGTATTTAGAAATGATGGAGTGTGTACCCATAATCTAGTTCTGCACTCTGACTGCAGTACTAGAGTGGATGGGGTAGTATGACTTTCAGGCTCACAGTATCCTCAGATCATTCCCTCCACACAAATTACCATGTTTATCACTGGTGTCATCTTGTGCGATGGATTTCAGGACTCATGTCATATTGCTTTTGAAAGAGAAGAAACACACAACCAGGGAATAGAACTGGCTGAAGGAAAAAAAAAAAAAAAGAAAAAAAAAAAAGTGATGAAGCATTTATTTCATTGGAATTTCTCAAAATAAAAATCCTGAGTGGAGATGGTTCGATTTTGACTACATTTGCACATTGAGGTAGTTTTTGCATTTGCAAAAGTTTGGAGCAAATTGAGAGAGATGTAATAAAGAGATTTCTTACTAGATTACTACATGAATTTCCTAATGAGAAAGAGCACACACACTCCCATTATGACTGGTGGCAGCCTCTGTAAAGGATGAATCCATCAGACAGTTCTTTGCACTACACAGGAAGCATCAGGCAAACACACCCACTACCACAATTGGAAGGTATTACCCAAAGGTTAGTTTTCCACGTTTAAATTTAATTTCTCTTACTGGCCTGAATCATTCACAGAGATATATGTGAGTGCACCCTGGAGTCTTGTGAATTAAAAGAGAGAGAGAATTCTCCCAGAGCAGTTGAAAAATAAGGAAAATTAAATTAAAGTGGTTGGGGGGAAAGCAGCAAACTGCTCTATATTTCTCTTTCTCTCACTCTGGAGATGGTGTGCGCATGTAGATGTAAAACCACTTAGGTTCCTTTACCTGCTGAAAGTAAAGAAAAGCTGACTTTTCTCTCTGGCAGACATACCAAATGGCTGACGGCACAGTGTATTATTCATTTGCACTGTATGAGTCATTGCCTGCTCTGTTAGTCAAGGAAAATTATTGTGACCAAGGGGAAAGGTGAAAAATAGTCCAAAACAGAATTATAGGCCTCTATGTACCATACTTTATTATCAAATTTACAAGCAGCCATGTTGCCAGGACAAACAAAGAACTGACCCTTAAGACAGCAGAGAACAAGAGATCGTGGGTTTGGCCCTCACTTGTGCACACACTTGTGGTCTTCATTTCTTCCCTCCAGTATCCAAAACCTTGTACATAAAAAATTTCAAAGCACAATGTAAAAAATTCCTTTCCCAAATACATTGTTCTGATAAAACCACAAGATTAAAACATTTTTTTGGAAAAATATACCGTCCCCTTATAACGTTCCATCTATAAAACTCAAAGCATTATCCAACAGCAAAATGCCACTGAGATATCCTTTATTTTTAAAGGTAGAAACCAGAGCCTCCCAGTCCCACTCAAAGCCTGTTCACAGCTAAGCCAGGAGCAGAGAGCTGATGTCCCAACAGCCAGAATTCCTCCCAAAGCTTACAACACCCTCATTTTATACTGATTGCTATAGTTTTTGTTGCATAAAAATGTGGGATGTAAAGACATGGAACTGGACATAATTTGTGAGGAGAAAAATGGGCTCTGTGCTACGGCAGCTGTGTTGGCATCCTGAAAATTTGGATTTCGCCCCTAAATTTCCCATGTGGTTCTTAAGCAAACCCCTTGTGTTTTTTTTGGTTGGTTGGTTGTTGTTGTTGTTTTGTTTTTTTTTTTGTTTTCCCAGTTTACTTTATGTAGAACGGGACTAAGAATAGCTTTTTAGCTCACAGACCTTCACAGCCTGTGATGTACTAAGACACTCTGCTCAAAAAAAGCGTTGCTTAGAAACAAAAATAAAAATCAAAGGTCCCTAATTTGGCCTACCAAAGGGAACCTGGGAACCAAAGCAGCATCTTGAGACCATGCTTTTACCTCAGTGCTCCAGAGGTTGTTCTCAGGCAGAAAACAGGGCTGGCTGTGAAGTGCTTTGCTTTGAATAACAGGTGACCTAGCTGCGCATGTCATGTCCCAGGCTGCTGGCTCCGAGTAACTCAGCAGCCGCACAGCCTGGCAGTGGCATTGCTTCAGGTGCCAGCTCTGGAGGTACTTCTGAACCTCTGAGCCCTCCAAGAGCTTCAGCAAGCTGAGTAGGAAATAGTTACTACCAGCAGCTGTTGCACTGAGTGGGACTCTGATTTAAATAATTCATTTGGATAGCAATGTGTAGGTTAGTTGATCAGTCATTAATTTTCTTGCTTCCCAGTTTTTCCTAATTATCTCCATCACATAGGAAGTCCACAAGACATGTTTGTCGGTGAGTATGCCTACTCTGTATTACTTTTTGCAAAAGTACAACACATGTACAATCGTTCAATACTATTTAATAGCTCAGCATCCCCTTTACTGCAACATATTCCATTTCTGAACTCTTGTAGATAATAGTTGACCTCTCTCCATGAGAAGTACTGGTTGTATGTGCTGCAGCAGGAATACAGATGTTGAGAGAAATTTCAAGAAACAAATACCTGTTTCAGACCTGAATCTTTTTCTGTGTAAAAATTGCTGTTCCTTTTTTAAGTCTAAAAAGTAAAGCTGGTGAAAACAATATTTTTCTGGCACAAATGTTTATTGCAAGACTGTGCAATAGTGATAGGGTGGCACATCTAGTCAGTCTTTTTCTCTGGTAGTTTGCAGATGAGCAAGTCTTTCTATTCCAGTGCCTATTTCTGCCCTAGATTCTGTTGTTATGAGTACAAAGTGAGAGGCATGTCCTCTTCTTTATCTATTACTTGATTCTGATGGGCTATGAAATGCAGGAGACACAGTACTAGCAGGGATGATCCTGCTCTCTAGGTAATGGTAGGCTGAAGCGTAAGGAGACAGAGGAGCTGTTTGCCCAGCTGGGCACAGATGGTACAGTTTCCAGGAAAAGAAGGTACTGGTGGGCACAGGGTGTAAGCACAGGGCACTGGTCACAGGTTATAAGAGGTGATTTATGATTTAGCTGTTGGAACAGTTGGTTCTGCAGAACAGGATCAAGTTCCCACAACACAAGTCTGCCAGTGGACCAAGCTGGAAGGAAGACAAAGTATGCAGACACTAAGAACATATTATCTTTAAATAGCAAAGCTACATCAACAGAAGTCTGAAATCTTCTGAAGCCACAGGGGACACAACTACAGTGCAGGGTGCACTCGCTCACCACTGTGTCTGTCCCATGGGATGTGCGATATGCACTGTCTGCATGCTGTCCCCATGTCAGGAAGCATCCCAGGTGTGCACTGTTCTCCTTGCCCTAATTTCCTCAGGGAAGAACACAGCAGCTGGGAGGGAGCTGTGGTGCACTCCTGTCTTGTCACTGCTTTGAGGCTTGGAGGTATGGGGTGAGCTGCATAAAGCAAGCTCATGCACAGCAAGCTTCCTTTTACAGCCTGGAAAAGATGACCACATTGACCCTGTTGAGCTGTGTAAGATTGCTTAGCAGAGGAAATGGAAGGAGTTCATGGCTGCTTTTAAATGTCATTGTAAGGCAGCTTCACCTTGAAAAAAAAATCATGATGTCCTAACAACAATAGTCTGAGATAAAAAGATTAAGGCATACATGAGTTGTAAGGAAATTAATACCTCTATACTCCTCTTGTAGCTTTTGATGGACCATTTAATGAGAAACAGTGAGAGTGAAAGAGCAAAACCCCTCTGGCCTTCTATGCAATTTTTAATTAAGTGGCAGGACACGTTCTTGGAGTATTAGATGTGGATGCTCAACATAATATCAAACCAGAACTATTTAACAATCAAGCTTTCTTTCCTTTTATATTTCCTGTCTGAGCTCTCACAAATTCCAACACCTCACCCTTTCATTCCTGTAACATTCACAGCCTTCCCTCGCTCTCTCTTTACCACATACCACATTGTTTACCTACAATACTCACACCAACCTGCTCTTCAAACCTATGTCCAAAAAATCTTACAAAGCTACTGGGATTATTGCCAATGAAACCTCCACCTTAGATTTTCTCCAGGACCTAACAGATGGAGAAATCAAGTATTTCCCCAAAAGCCTTGGTAGGATCTGTGTGTTCAAGCCCATTGCAAAGGTTCTTCGGTAGCCACCAGGTCTAAAAAGGGAGGATCTCCAAAACAAAGTCCTAGAGAAATATTGTAGTGGATCACTCTGAATAATCTAAAGTGGAAGACTACCAAAGCTACTTGTGCTAGGTTCTCTGACTTAAAAGGATGGTGAACTGATTTTCTTCCCTGAGCAGATATCGTTAATTTTCTTTAATGCAATTACAGTAGCAAAATAAAGCTTTTAATATGCTTACATTTGGGGAGAGAAGCACAGACAGGTGATTGCATTGCAACAGCATCCCACTACCGGTTGCCTCTCACATTGTCATTTTAGAATTTGTTACCAATTGTTTAATGCTATGCTCTGCTAGCCATCATAATTACCGTGTTTTTCTGTCCCTTACTCTTAATTAACTATGGCTCATCTGAAGAAGATGATGACAGCTATGAAAATCTAACAATGCAGTTAGAGGCACCACGAATGCTCATCCTGAAAGATTTACAGTTTAGATTTATGCTGCTTCAGTCTTAAAAGTGAAGCAGCTGAGATCTTTCAGAGAAGTGATCTGTTCCAAAAAGCCAGCTGCTCAGAAGCCAGCATTTCCTCTAGGTGATGACCTTGCTCCTGCCTTTCCATCCTCCATGTCATGTTTCCTCTCCCTCTGTATTTAAACTATGCACAGTTTCAAATCTCTCTATGCATCCCCCCTGCCATTACATTAATTCTTACAGAAAATACTTCTCCACTATCCATTAGGCTGCTAGCCATTGCCTTGTTCAGGAACACATCCTTGAAAGAAAACAGGGAGAAGCTTTACTGTGGCAGTTCCATGGGCCAGACCCAAAGCAATTACTCCAAACACCCAGACTTCTGGAGGAGCTCCAGGAATGAGTTTAGTAAGAGATTGGTTGCTTGAATCTCCGTAATGTTACTGTACAAAACATGGGGATACCAAAGCTTTAGGAAAATATAGTTAATTTAATGCACTAAGTTTTACCCTTACAGTAAAATGGTGTTTTTGTCATAAGGGTATTCCAAATAAAGGTTCAAATCCAGTTTTCAGGGATTGCTAAGAAAGGAAAAATTTGGAGTCCCATAGATATACATACTCAATCAGCATTATCTTGAAACTGTGACTATAATACCACACTTCTGTTTCACATTTTAAAGGAGTTTCTAATACTTCTCTGCTTGCACTGTCTTTAGGAACCCTTTAAAGCACTACATAAACTACTGTCTCTCTGTAGTCTTAAAGTATTTCAGGGTATCAGACTGCACTAGTTTTGTTATAAAATATGATCATATCCTTGCAGGCAGCCTAGTTGCAGAGGAGGACTACCATGTAGTCTATAGCAATATGGAAATTCAGTTCTACATGTATTGAAACTTCACGTGTCAGTACTGGTTCCAACCCACTTAGTAGTCATAAAAAACAAAACAAAACAAAACAAAAAAACATATTTTATTTGTTGTATTTTTCTTAGAGGTATAAAATATTTTGTTTTCATAACCGACTCCCAGTTTCCATTTAAAAGTAGCAGATGCTACTCCACAAGTCAAAATTGTGGGTTATCATTCCTCCTCAGAAAAAAAACTTCATTGTGCAGATTCTAATGTTATCAATGGTAACTGGATATTTAATGAATCACTCAGTAGATGAATAGATAAAATTAAAACAAGGGAAGTGAGAAGATAAGAATGCTAAGACTCTAACATGTTTATTCTCTATGTAGTTATTCAATACCAGAGTCAAGTGAATGGGGCAATGGTCTTCATGCAGGCTTTCCTGTAAGGTGTATTCCTCCACTTCAGTTATCCTTTATAGGTTTGCCAATAGTTTGTTCCTGTCTTTTCTATTTGATTTCAAAAATATTCTCTAGCTGTTAGCATAGCTCTCTCACACACTGATGACCTTTTAAATAATTAAAATGCTAACAGTTCATACAAGCTATTATGCAATTCTCTCTTCAAAGTAGCAGGCAAAGGACCAAAGCCTGCAGACAGAAGACCTGTCTGTGCTACTTGGTTTTTACTTGCTTTGTTTTTCTGACAGGCTTTGTTTGAGGAAAATTGAGATGTGTGTTTTGTTACTGGTTCAATGCTCAGAATTTCTCAGTGTCATGTCATTATTCATCGTTTCTGTTTTGATCATTTAAGCAATCTTTTCATGTTGTTTTCCTCCTGGATATATTATCTGACATGCAACAACCACAGTGTTCATAAAGCTCTTTGTTGCCTGTGGGTACATACGTAGCTGATGCCTGTTTAAATGGCAGTTTCACAGCCTTCGGAGGTATGCTGCATCATCTGAAAAAAACAATTGCTGTGCTAGAAAGCTCAAGACACTCTTAAAATCATCTCCTCAAAACAGTGACATAACTTGGGAGGAGAGGTAGAATCTAGGCAAAGTACAATGTCAAATTAAATAACCTGGACTTCTGACAACACACCATTGATTTGGTTACACATCAAACAAAAGTAACCTAGAAACTGATAAATTTAAAATGAAGAAATTTTGACTTAAATAAGAAAATTGGTAAATTTAAAAGCGAAGAGGTACATTCAGCTAAATAAATGGAAGTGAAAGCTAGGACCCTGTAAAATTGAGCAAATTTTCAAACATACTAATACAGCCTCTCTGTTGCAATTAATGGGAAGTGTCAGTGCTGTGATACCACTGTCCTACTCCAGTGAGAAGTGGTACAAGAGACATACAAATGCACTGGATTGGGCAAATAAACCAGGATTACCTAAAAGATTATGAAAGCAAAACAAAGTTAAAAGGTGTGTTGCCTTTAATTTTGATATTTGTACATGCACTTATCCCTCTATACAATCACACAAATAGAGATAAGGTAATTGGAATTAATTCTAGAAAAAAATTCTTTTCAGAAGCAGGAATGCCCATTGCACATCTCTAGGATCCCAGGTAAAATTCCCAGTGTTCATGGTTAAAGCACTTTATAACCCATATATCAGCTCTACATACAATCTCTAACAGTTATTTTTAATAATAAAACCCAGACAGCAGGTTTGCATCTTATATTTTTGTTAATGAATTTAAATAAATTATTATCCATTTTTGCATTTTAAATTCTACTTCACCTTGAATCCCTCAGGTGTGAAAATGGCAAGCCTTTACTCTTGCAAAAACATTATCTAGCTCCAGTGTGGCACTTTGCATCACCAAAAGAGACAAACATCATTTCCTGAATTTTGCAGGAGAAAAACCACATGTAAAGCAATGAAGTTGCCTAAGCAAGTCTATTCACAAAATGAGTGGCAGAGTTTCAATGGAATTCAGTGGTGTAAGGCAGCACTGACCAATATAATATTTCTATAGAGAAATGTTCTTGAAGAGTTCACATTCAGTCATAATTACATTATTATTATTATTATTACTAATGGTTAACATTGTAGGAAGTCAACATGAAAATATATACTACATACAGACAAAAACAATGTAATACACCAGTATATAAACATATTATTTTGATTTTCTGCTGAAATAGCAAGAATTTAGCCCGTAAAACAAAAGGCTGAAAATTGGACTAATGACAATTTCCTCAATCTTTCTTTTTCTCTATAGTAAGAAATTGAAGACCCAATAAAACACAAATCTGATGCTTGTCACAGCAGTGTTTTATTGGGTTGGAATGACTGATCTTCAGACTATTTAACTATAATCACATTATAGGGAAATGTTAGAAAACTAGTAAAAGAACCTCAGCAGATGAGGTCACATCATTCTGTCCTGCCTTGTAACCCTCCTGCTGCCTAGAATACTACTCTACAAAAATGAAATGTGGCATCTCAGCAAAGTTCTCCTATAGATTGAACTCCATAAAATGGCTATGAGCCCCAAAACAGTGGTGTATGCTTTATTCTTTCTTTGCTTCAAGTAGTGACAAGGTTATCATTCAAATTATCAAAGCACCTGTTTCTAGATGCCCAGTGTGCTTTCTGAAGGGAAGCAAGGTGCTCTGGCTATCAGCAGATGAAAAAACTTTTAGGCTGAAGACAACAACAAAAAAAGAGTCATTTCCTTCTGGACCATATTCCCCCAGACTTGTTCTAACAAATCTAATTCTTGTTTAGCTGTAGTTTATGGTTCTCTTGGATCTCTGGGACACCATGACATCTGCTTTTCTTCAAAGTTTCCAGTAGGAAAACAAAACAAAACAAAACAAAACAAAATCTGTTGTGGTTTAACCCAGCCGGCAGCTAAGCACCACACAGCTGTTTGCTCACCTTCCCTCCTCCCTCTCTGGGATGGGGGAGAGAAACGGGAAAGTGAAGCCTGTGGTTTGACATAAAGACAGTTTATTAAGACAGGAAAATAATAATAATAATAATGATAATGATAATAGTACTACTAATAATAATGTGTACGGAACAGATGATGCACAGTGCAATTGCTCACCACCCGCTGACCGATGCCCAGCCTATCCCCGAGCAGCCGGCCCCCCACCCCGGCCAGCCACCCCTATATATTGTTTAACATGACGTCAGATGGTATGGAATACCCCTTTGGCCAGTTTGGGTCAGCTGTCCTGGGTCTGTCCCCTCCCAGCTCCTGCTGCACCCCCAGCCTGCTCGCTGGCAGGACAGAGCGAGAAGCTGAAAAGTCCTTGGCCTGGTGTAAACACTGCTCTGCAACAAGTAAAACATCAGCATGTTATCAGC
Organism: Anser anser; assembly: GCF_964211835.1. Lineage (NCBI taxonomy): Eukaryota > Metazoa > Chordata > Aves > Anseriformes > Anatidae > Anser > Anser anser. The sequence continues at coordinate 47,855,038 of NC_139721.1, read as the reverse complement.
GCTCTTCTCATCCTAATCCAAAACATAGCACCCTACCGGCTACTAGGAGGAAAATTAACTCTATCTTAACTGAAACCAGGACAAAAACAAAACAAAACAAACAAAAAAACACAGCCAAATTATGATTTATCAAAATTAAGTAAAAGTTTTAATCTCGGCATGCTCTCCTGCACCATGGTACCCATTGAAGGAAAGCAATAAGCAGTGTTTTCTATTTGAACAAACAAACAAACAAAACAAAACAAAAAACCAAAAACCGCAACCAGAACAAGCCGCCAAACCCTTTCATCTAAATTAGCTTGAATAGGCTAGATGCACGCTCTGTGACTTCTAAATTTAGTCTGATAGTTAAATATAAAGACACTACATGATGTTCTCATATCAGAAAAAGAACCACTCTCACAAGCTATGTACCAGCTTTACTAATGTCATCTTATCAAAACTCTGAAATGCCACGGATTTGGCTGCTTCTAGAAACATAATGGTTAATGATATATACCATTGCATGATCCCATGCATTTCAATTCTAATCCATAGTTTAGCCTTACATTTTGGATTGTTTTCTGGGACATAATAATCTATATTTTCAGTTACTTAGGGTTGTTAGATTCACAGGGATTTTTATATCATAGACTTATTTGAAGCAGGTTAAAATGCATGCCTGAATCTATGCCATCACATTTATTTTTTTCCCCATGGAATTTTATCAAGTCCAGTCCTAAAAGCACAAGCAGAAAACACTTTGAAAACACTTTGGTGTCTGGAAGGGCAAGAACTTTGCCCACTGTTCTGTGCTAGTTACACCAAGCTAAGTTACGCCTGCAGCTCCCTAAAAATGACTTCTTGAGGTCCTCCTAGCCCTTCTCCATACTTTTTTCTCATTCTCACCCCCTCAACCACTTTAATTTAGCAAGCAATTAGATACCTAATTGATAAAGCCTTTAAAACATTGAAGAGCAGACTTGAACTGCATACATGCAATAATGCATTTGAGACCAATTTATTGAAGGTCTTAGCATGAAGAGCCTTGTACTGACTTAAATGGGCCTCAAATGTTATTCTAAAACTCTATCAAATATTTTGAAGCAGGTCATTGCCTTATTCCTGCAGAAACAAATAAATAAATAAATAAATTTATAGCCCTACATCTACTTGCTGAGACCTTATCCAATAGAAAGGTTTAAATTCAGGATATAACTCTGACAGGCCGTGTGATGCAGAGAAGAACAGCAGTGTAATTGGTTTTGTTGGTGTCACTGCCTGACACCAGATAGAGCAGGGAAGATTGTAGAGACCAACTGATTCCTTTTTAACACAAGGCTTGTTAGCTTTTTTTTTTTTTTTTTTCTGGAGGAAAGGTAATTTGCAGTTGTTGTGTTGTCAGTCGTCAACGGGTTGCTACAGTGTGCAGTCAAGCTTCTAAGCAGTGTTATGTTTTGTTTTCTGTTCTTGTCTGGATTCCTCCTTTAACCTTATCAAAGCAGTTAAATTTCTTCAACCTATCAAGCTGAGCCATGTCAGCATCTTAAGACAGTTGCTGTTGACACGGCTGAGCAAAGCTGAATTGATCTTAAAACCCTCAGGACATCCTGCACAGCATGCATGCTCTATACTACCACCACATGCTTGATTTAAAGTTCAAACCTTTCTAGCTCATTGTTGGCAAGGTAAAATGTTTTGTACCACTAACATTATTTATGATCCTTCTGTTCCCACAAATACTATCCCAGTAAGCTTAGACTGTACACTGGAGATGGAAAAGGAAGATGGTGACATGGTAGCTTGTGCTGAAAGCAAAACAAATAATAACAACAACAACAAAAAACTTGAAACTACAACAACAAAAACACACACACACACAATCCAAATTGAGCTGTACCTATCTGTCCGAGAAAGCTGCAATAAAACAAGATTAGTTACATTAGAGAACAAAGTGTGCCTGACAAGGCTTTCAGCTGCTTTCCACAAAGAACTTGACAAGTGAATGGCCATTTTCCAAGCTGTTAGGCACCCAAGTTACTGCAGGTTTGCATGTATCCTTGTGTTTTCCGCCAGCAGGCAAACACTGTGACTGTAGCCCATGAATTGCAAGAATTGTGTCCTTAACACTGTAAGCAGAAATAAGGTTGGATTTTGAAAAATAGACTGTTCCTTATACAGAGTGGGGTAACACTGTGCTTCAACCTTCGGGTTCCTCCATTACTAATGGCACTAGTCTGGGGACCCCAAACACCAATGGGATTAACAGAGCAGTTTCCTGTGGTTCTGCCTTGACTGCACTGTCTCTGCTGGGCTGCAGAAAAAGCAATCAGGAAGAACCAATCTCTATGTCCAATTTGTAGAGCCTAAGTAATCATTAAAAAAATGAAACCCAGCAATTTTACAGGAAAATTCATATATTGCAAAATCCTATTTGTATAACCGCAGACAAAAGCCCTTCCTACAGCTGTCACTGGCAGGGTCTTTGCATTTATTTTTCATGTGTTTTTAAGATGGATGACTCCAGAAACTGTTTGTCAATTGAGATGTGTGTGAATTACCCACACAACTGTTACTTATTCAGAGAAATTGTCCATGAAAGTTATTAAGTTATATGGGAAATAGGTATGGGAGCTTAGATTGTGGTTTTGTACTAGAAAACTCATGGCTTGGGAAATAAAGGCTTGGAAGCTTTGCAAGCAAAACTCTACCTGTTCTGTGAAACAGAGGAAATAAACAATATGAAATCTCATAAGAGAATGAACTCAAAAGTTAAGTTAGTGGCAGAGAAAACCTGTCCTTTAACACAATCTAAGAGAGAAAGGAAGGAAGGAAGGAAGGAAGGAAGGAAGGAAGGAAGGAAGGAAGGAAGGAAGGAAGGAAAGGAAGGAAGGAAGGAAGGAAGGAAGGAAGGAAGGAAGGAAGGAAGGAAGGAAGGAAGGAAGGAAGGAAGGAAGGAAGGAAGGAAGGAAGGAAAAGAAAGAAAGAAAGAGAAAGAGAGAAAGAGAAAGAGAGAGAGAGAGAGAGAAAGAGAGAGAGAGAGAGAAAGAAAGAAAGAAAAAGAAAGAAAGAAAGAAAGAAAGAAAGAAAGAAAGAAAGAAAGAAAGAAAGAAAGAAAGAAAGAAAGAAAGAGAAAGAAAGAAAAAAAGAAAAAGAAAGGAAAGAAAATGAAATAATGATTAACAGAACAAGAATTAAAATAGATTTGAGTACTGCTGCTGAAATGGGAATTCTCAGCCTGTGGCAATGAGAACATTGTAATACCAAAGAACAATTGTGAGCAATAGCTACTATAATGTCATCATTTTATTATCAATAAAGTAGGCTGATGATACGGAGCAAGTAGTTCATCTCTCAAATTACGTCTTAGTGGAACATTCTGATTTCAGAACTTGATTTTAAAAGTATTTCAGACCTCATTTCCCTTAAGAGCAAGGAGGATTTCCATTTATATGTTATTCTCTTTTACCTAAAAATCAGTGTTTAATCATCTTTCATTGTGCTTTTATTCAGAGTCAAAGAACACACTTTACCTCTTTCAGGGAGCACTCAGAAAAAAAAAGGTTCAAGTACAAGGCTATTAACTTGTATGGATGCAAATGATTTGGAAAGTAATTTTATTTGTATCTACATTGTGATTATTCCAGAACCCGCTTGCTGAAGATTTTATATTAAATGAAAGATACATTGAGGTGATAAGCTTTCTTGTTGTGCCCCCCTTACTTATTCAACCAGAGCAGGAAGCCAGTCAAAAGTGGTGATGGTTTGTAAAGTAATTTTATCTCTGACTGCAAAGATAGTGATTTTCTTGGTAGTCACTTGTTGGGAGTTTAGATTAGAGGCAATAATAACATATTCACTATACCCCCTTTGTTTGCTCAGCCATAATGCTGAGCTATAAAATACCTAACAATCTAAAATCACTGCCAGTCTACACTGTGTTAGGCTTTTCTGCATGATGCAGAAGTGAATCAGAACCCCTGGAATGAACACAAAAAACAAAGACAAAAATTTAAAAGAACAAATACAGAGTTATAAAACAGAAAGTTTCTTTCTATAATTCACATGGAATGTTTAGAAAATTATTAATATAAGAAATTAATGCATGTGATTTTTTTTTATTTTTATTTTTTTAATCCAAAATTACATCAGTAAGCATTTGTTTATTTTTCCCTTCAAAGAGGTGAAGGGCCACTTGGGGCTGCTGAATGGTGTGTGACTTGCACAGAGACAGCATAAGCAACCAAAAGAATCTGGGGAAGCATCATCTATCAGACAGATCTGCTCCTGGGTGTTTCCTGGGATTACAGTGTGCCTGCATGATTTGGAGGGAACTACTAAGTACAGAGATGAGAAGGAACAACTGGACCAGCTAATTCTCCCTGACATTTCCTCATATTAAACCAAATCTTTTGGTCAGCCACAGTGCTAGTGTTTGATCCCAGTAGTAGAGTGGCACTTCCCACCTGGTAATGTGGAGGGCAAGGAAAAGGGTACTTGGAAGACCCAACAGTGACACAACTGCCAACAGAAACCATGGTAGTTCATCTTTCCACATTCAGACTCCCTGATCAATGTCCTAAAATAGTACATCTCATCCTTCTTGTCCCCACACAGCCTCTGTAGTACCCAGCTACTGAAAGCCAGTAAAAAGCAACACTTCAACAATACTCCATACATTACGTAATTAATATATCAAGGAGAAAAAGTAAATGAGTCACTGTGGTCTGAACAAAATATGCTCTTCAACTCCAGTATCAGCTCAGGTGTCTCCATATCATCATCTCGATAAGAGTTAAATGGAAGGACATGTAAAACACAAGCACAGTCTGTCACATATGAAGTGTTTTCTTTCTGCTATCCCACATACAAACCGTTGAAAAGAAGGTTAGATATCCAGAGGAGTTAAAAACAAAAAGTATGTCTGGCACCTTTCTTTTTAAAGGGGTCAATAATAAATGCTAGTGGAATATTTTGTGTGTACGTGGGTTGTTTTTGTTTGTTTGTTTGTTTTGTTTTCTTATAAGATTTTACTATTTTCCTTCCTGCATGTATCTAGAAAGTTTTGTTATTATATTTTCTAGTTTGCTGCAAAGGGTGAAGAGATCAAAGGAGGACAGTATATAGTAGCCCTGTGTCCTGGAGTGAAATTAGGATTCAGTTATTAGCTCTGCTACTCAGAAGCACACATGAACTAATGCAGCATCTATCCACTTTGCCTTATCTATTGTGACAAGCCTCCAGGGGGCTGATCCACATGAAATTCATTTCACATCTCATTCATTGAGTGCCTGGGATTTGAAATACCTTTCTGCTCTTCTAGGTTTCAGTAAGCTAGACTGCACAGACTCATTGCCAGAGAAAAGTAAGAAAGTAAACTTCTCCATAGGGATGGAGCTTTCAAATTTCCTGTGATGCCACTGGAGACGCACTGACATTCATTTCAGGAGTTGTGTGCATATGTACCTAGGAAAAGGATGACTTAGAAAATAATCACACATTTCATACCAGTGGAGATATATATATATATTCACTCTGAATAAAAATGAAGCTTATATCATATAAAGTAAGAGAAGTATAAGATTATATTCAATCTGAGATTGACAACACCAAAATATAATCTTTTCCCCTTCCATCAACTAAAAATGCCCATGCTTCGTTAAAAGAAGTTGAACCATTTGATATTTGACCATTTATACTTTTTGTGTACAAGTTTTACTGATGAAAGCAGTGCAAAGAAAGACCCCACTATTTGTCCAGAACATTACTTTTCATATTTGGTAAGCAAAACACTTGCAAGGGAACAATATTGCTAGAAATACCAGGGATTTACTTCAATAGGAAGAATCATCAACAACAAAAACAATTTTCCTCTTCCTTTCTGTCCTCCTCAAACAACTGACCAAAACTGTGACTGCTAGAACACATAAGCCAATGTCTCCAAGAGCTTAAAGGTCTAAAGGAAATATGGTATTACTGGTGTAATTACAGGTGTTTTCCTATCTGTGTGAACAGATGAATGACTATCAGAGACCAAAGTGTGAGCTTAGGTATTTTTATGCCATATTACTAAATCAGTTTGTCAGCTGGAACAAAGCTTAGCTCTGGGGACCTCACCTACAAAGGATGCACACCTAAGGGAAGACTGAGACGAAAGTTAGTTGCATTCACTCAGGAAGAGACACAATATTTTCCAGATTGTTTTGTCCTCCAGAAATTGTCCTTGGGAGCAGGGGCAAAGCACAGATCACCCTATGCTGGGGCTCACATTACAAGGATAGAGAATCAGATTTACTCTTGATATTTCTGGATCAGGTAATCTTTTAAAATATATTCACTTGATAGGTCCATTAACAAATACTTCAGTAACAAATGTTAAAAACAAAAATGGGATTACTGCCAGTCTGTAACTTGCAATGCCAGGAGCCCTAACAAAGGCTCCAAGGTGTTCAGTGTTTTCATCTGAGGGACCAGGAGACACCATCTCTGAGTTACACTGGATAAGAAAGGGTAGTTAATAAAGCTGAGAGTATTGAAAGTTTGCAGATGGCAGCTATAAGGTTGTCAGCATGGAGAAGGAAGTAAACTTGGTTCTCTGTTACTAGGTCTTCTCTTTAAATCTCCAGCCTGAGTATTTGGCCCTGGGTCAAGAGGAGAAGGATGCTTCATGGCCTTACTGGGTGGTGGCTACATCACATGAGAGAGGAGCCAGACAAACAGGAATGAGTCCTGCCCACCTTAACCTATGGATGCTTCACATTTGAATTCTTCCAAGCCTGTTAGAGCAGAGCAGAAACATCACCCCACTGCCAGCACCAGTGCAACTGGTCCTGTTAATCCTGTCCCCCAGAGTTCTGTCCATGTGTTAATTATCCCAGTCATACAGGCCATGTCCTTTTTGTACATGTACAAAAAGCTTCTCCAGCTAAATACATCCTGTTTAAGAGCAGAAGCCTGTAGTGCAGCTAGTGAAGCCCAGTGGTCTGTGACTTGTTGTCCTAAACCTCTCCTCCCCATTTACTTCTTCCCTTTCTTCTGCTCCCAATGTCGTCCCATGCACTCCCATATCCATAGCACTCCTCAACATTATTTATGAAGCACCTCAGGTTGTTGCAGAAAACCCAGACTTCACAAGGCACCTGGCTGCCCTCCACTTCTCCCCTGCCCAAAGGGCAATGCCCTCCTTCTCCACTCCCATGCAGAGGCCAGGCTGCCAATAGAGTCATTGCAACAGCAAGAGGCAGCTTCTTGATGGAGCTACCTCTACCAAGTTTGCTCTATTGCCTCTTCAACCTGGACCTTCATTTGGGTCCATCCCCTCGCCCACTACTGCCTTCTCTCCCAGGGTGCTCCATTTAGGAAACACACAGGAACTAATCTTTAGACCTCTAATAATTTTGCCTGAAAATGTCTTGGGAACTCAACAGTTACTCAAGAAGAGATGGAAAGCAAGATCCAGATCCCATCTTTCCTCAAGAAATCAGGCCAAAAATAATCCTTAAGGCACCATACAACATAATAAGCAAAATGATATCAGCGAAGTTATTTCCTTCAGCTGGATAATCAGTGCTCAGACTAAACCTGAAGATAACAGTACCACAGCTGGAGAAATGTGATTTGATGAGGTATTCTAGAATCCTGAAAATAAACCATATTCTGTTTGAAATTCTTTTGAAACAAAATTTAGATGCTTGTGAACTGAATTTTTCCTTAATTTCAATTTTGCTGAGTATTTAATTAATTCTCCTTCTACTCAACTTCTACATGCAGTATGCTGTAATATAATTTTAATATTCACAATATGATATCTAATAATCTGCTCTATTCTTTAAGTAAGAGTTATCAAAAGAACCTTACCAGAATGAAGGAGAAAATGCCAATCTATGCCTTCAATCTAAATCAACATGCACTCATGAGCTCTTGGCAGATTTTTCTCATTTGGTCATGTACAATTTCTTTAACAGTTGCAAAATTACAAGACACACAGCACTGGAGAATTTGCAAATTAAACAAAGAAATATAACAAAACCATGGGACTCTTTCGACAATAGTTTCCCCACAAGTATCATTTTCTGCTTAAAGCAGCTTTATGTTTCTGAGTGTCTATAACGTTTGTTCACCCACACGCACTTTGTTTTGTAATATTGGTTTTACAAATCAGTTGTAGGTTTTGAAAACACTTCCCATTCCTTTAAGCACTTGTACTGAGAGATTATAACCTATGTCTTGCAGTTACTTTGTTTAAATCGTTCTTAGGGTTGCTAGCATGCATACACAGTTTATTGTGCAACTCATTATATGCAGCATTTGTTCTTTGATGTTGAGCTTATGAACTAATTTAAATATTGGTTTCCCTTTTAAAAAACATAAGTTTTGCTCCCAGTGTAGTCATATTTTCTTCATGAAATAGCATTGAATCAGCATGAGGGTACAGAGCAAACTGTCAAAAACACACAGTTGGTGAATATAACTTGTGTTTAAGACATTTCTGGACATAAAATGCAACATCTAAGCTATTAATAGCAATGAAATGAATAGTTAATTATTATTGTTAAAATGTTATCTATTGTTATCTAATTGTTCAATCCACATACAGCATAGATGTGATTTTTGTACAAGAACAGTGTATTAATTCTCAGTTTTTATTCTGAAATACTATGACACAAAATATTACTCCCTCAAAATACACTTTGAATTGGGCAACATCCAGTAACTGTTTTTCCAACTGACAATACAACTCTTATAAAAACTTATGCAAACATATGTATTAGAGAGCACTGTTTATTACATGGGCAGGTAGAATTTATACTATCCTGAAATTTTGAGTCCTATGTTTTTGTTTCTTCTATGACAATCTATGAGATAAATCACATCAGTTCTTTGTCTTATTTTCATCCATTATTTCTGTATTTAAACATATATTGTGTCTGTTTTTTTCATCCTTTACATTGTAAATTATGGAGGAAATGTAATGAAGTTAGAATATGCAATATATTAAATGTAATTATCATGTAATATGAAGAAATACATATTCAAATATAGGGAAAAAAAGGGGGGGGGGAACAGTTTTCACACATCTGCAAGTTCAATATCCTAATCATTATACAAGCTTCTGAGTCATAACCCCTTAAAAGCATGAGCTTTTCCCTCACATGGAGTCTTTTCCTCCATCTTGGTCAAAGTATGTTACCAGTTAAATACAGAAAAGAATGCTTAGCTTTACTTTTCAGCTAGGATAAAGTGCTTTGTTTAAGCTCAGCATAAAAGGAGTACCACTTTAAAAAGGAGGCATTCCACGTTCTACATCAGCCATTGCATGTAAGAGAGAGAGCTGTGGATACACTACGTGCACTAAGGCAAATTAAGCTAAATTAAAATGCAGTTAACCTTACCATAAAAAAGGCTGTGATAGCACAAGTAAATTGTGAAATGTGTTGGTCCAACAAAATTTCAATAATTGTTTTGTTCTCTCTGTTATAGAGTTCAGTTCTATGGCATGCTGTATTCTGAATTAAACTAACCCAAATATTCAGCAGCCTTTTTCTAGTTTTGCCAAAGCTTCTCTATAATCTTTGTTTTCAGTCTTTAACTGTGAAAATGAAGGTGGTATTTTGGGGAACCCACAGGGAGTGGCATCACATTTGCCAGGAATTTCCTCCCCTTTGTCAAGCACCCCTGACCCACTGGTCAGCATCTAGGGAGTTCTTCCTTTAATTGCTTAATCGGCAGATCACATATTTCAGAGACTGACAGTTACTTGATCATTTCCATCCTTGAAACGGCTGCTTGAACAAGGTGTATTCAAATTACAATCATGTTTTCATGTGCACTTTTGTTGGAAAAGGCATACACGGAAAAGAGTTTCCAAACCAGGGACCATCGTAATAGAAACAAGGTTGCACTTGAAACCCTGTTCAAGGCCCAGACTTCCCAGAGCTGTGCTCCAGTGTTCATTGCTCTGTCTGTTGCCACCTTTCATTTTGTCCCCTATTCCCAAGTCTACAGTAAGGTCTTTTCTGATGTACTCAGGAGTTCAAAATACCCTACTGTGACTGTCAGAGAAGATGCTTGACAGCTAAACAGCACCTGCTGACACGTGGTAGCCATCTTTTCTCCTCTTAGCTACTATTCAGAAAACAAAGTCTCCAAAGAAAGCTTTTTAGCAACATCGTGACTTTGAAATGTGATAGTGCTGATACTGAAGTGTGATGGATTTTTGTACTTTTGGCTTAGTGCCTAGCACAGCTCCTGGCCTGACAGGTCTTTGAGCTGTGGTGCAATGGGACAGCCCAAAACTGGTGATATGAAGCTGGCTTGCAGTCCAGCTAAGACAGTATGGGGCTTTGCATGGGGCTTTTTTAAGGTTTATTTGCCATTCTCCTGCAGCTTGACTCCTCCTAATGTCATGCCTGCAGTGCAGACATACCTTTTATGCATATGGATTTGACCAGAATACACACCTGAGAAGAAAACTATCCAGCAGGGCACAAATTCAGTTGACCCCAGAACCACTTTGGCCTATTGTAAAGGCCTTGTTAGAGGACTGAGAGGACTTTTAAAGTTAGAAAACACCTTTTTGTGTGGAATGCCATAAGCAGTGACCAGGTTGCCATTCCCAAGAGCTTACTTTGTACTCCACTGGCTGCTGCTCTAAAGAAACAGTGGTAGCTGCTATCAACCGACAAGACCGAATGTCTCAGTTCTCATCCCTCATCGTGGTGGCATGCCTTCCTCAGCATGGGCTGTGTGCAGTGACCTGTGTCTTATGTGTGGGCTTGGAAGCAGGTGAAACAAGATATAAAACTCTTAGTAGCAGAAGGAGACAGCATGATCCAAATTATTTTAATGCTTTAACATGTGCTGTCATCCTTAATCTAAACAGCAAAACACATAAAGGCAGGAGGCCCTGAACCAAAACTTGTGCTTCCTGCTGTATGAGAACTATAGCAGAAATTTGGATGTGTTTGTCTCCAGTTTAACAATACCCAAAGGACAGTTTTGCATTCAACAACAAGAAATACCAGCGTAATTATTAGCTTTTCTGCCTTAGCATTACAGAGTTCCTTCAAAGTCCACTCTGGCCCTGATTTTCCAGTGTGATCAGCTGCACTGTCTGAGTCAGTGTCTTGAGAAACCAAAATTATTGTTATTCTGTCCAGCTGCTCTTTTTTATTTATTTATCTGTTTATATTTTTATTTTTTTTGCAGACTTGAATATATGCAAGATGTAGTTTGGCCAGTGAATTTTAATTAGCTAAGCCCACAAATTAATCATCCAGATTAAATTGCTAGCACTGTGATATTTATTTATAGAGCAATTATTATCAAATGTCTGAGATAAAAGCTTTCACACTAAAAGCACTGTTATCGTTCAAATGCATATTTATATTTTTCAGACCCTAACCCCAAACATCCAACTATGTTGAGAAAATGTTTAAAGTCACAGTACGACTCCAAACAAAGGAAATAAATAAAACATTAAGGTTGAATATGCAATTATGAGATTGTGAGCTCCTTGGAGCAAAGGCTTTCCTCTTATGAAGTATCTAGTGAAGTGTCTAGCACAGTGGGTATTACTCAACATAATTATTATCCTCTTCATGTAAAACTTTTACGTCACATTTGTTTGTTTGTTTGTTTGTTTCTTACAGAATTGCACTTTTTGAGATATTTCTGTCAGGCCCAGAGGGCTATAATGGAGCCTAAGAGCAATTCTGAGGCTCATGTTTTTAACCATTTGGGGAGGCCTTGCTGCAAAAGAACAGGAATATATACTTGCCTTAAGGCGGATGGAAAGCACTAAACAAATTTTTATTTTGGCCTGTGTTTTTTTGTCTGGCACAGACATTACTGGTGCTAGCATATATAATAATACTTTGGGGAGTTTTCTCAATGTGTTGCACGTTTTATGAAGTGTTGCCCTATATTTCTTGAGGATTGCCTATATTTTTTATTCTGACTCTAACAAAAGTACAAAAAGTTTTCATATGCAGTCCTGTACAGGACTTTAGCCTTTTCAAAAATGTGAGGGTATAAGGACTAGGTTTTTAAAGGTATTTGGGAAGCTATCTCCCAAAGAATGAAGGGCAAGCTAAGCAAGGTAAGCTAAGCTAAGCTAAGCATTTAAATATTTTGAGGATTTGGGCCCCAGATATGATCCTTTCAGAGGTACCTGCTACATGCTGGGTTCCAGTGAAAGCTAAGCAGAAACAAATTTCAGTTTGAGGGACAATTTTTAATGACAAAACACAACTGAGAAAATTGCCAAGAGGTCATACACTATGGGAATTTCTGGAGGGATTTTTTTTTCTCCTTTGTGTATAACATTCCACATTCAAACTTCCAGAACCGCATGAGTTGAGATGGCCTTGAGCTTCAGAATCTGTCTCTGGCTTTTTGATATTTCTTGATCACATCTCATTTAGTGCAATATTTTCTGTGAGCGTAGAGTCCATGTATTCACCTAATTCACAAGTCCATGTATTCACCTAAATGAGTCACTGATGTTAGTTTAGAGAGAAGCAATTTGCTAATGAGCAACATTGCCAATCTACACTATAGCCCTTGCATTAGGTTTCATCTAGGGTCTCAGGTTCCTCTGTGCAGCTGTCTAGAGACCATCCTTTTCCCTCTGAACATTTGACTGAAATTCATACAATTAGCAGAAGCACGAGCCTTACAAGGGCTGGAAAGCAAATGTCTGTGAATCACGCTGCCTCTAAAGGGAAATGAAAATCTCATTCACTGCCTTAACAGTAAAGGACAGGAAGAAAAACAAACAAACAAAAATCCATGTAAATATTTGGCCAAATTTACACAATGGTTGTTCACTGTTTGTGAACAATTCTAAGTTTTCAGGTTGGGGATATTTGCAGTCAGTGATGACACCCTACTCAAAGAACCTCTGAAGGTGATAGAAAAAGGACACAGATATTCCTGAATAGTCATTCATAATATTTACCTGATTTATTGACAGAAAGAAAGACAAATGCAAGCAATATTGTGATCCTTACAAACCCGGTTCCACTTTGATATCAAATGTTTTCTCCTAAAAGCAGCAGCAACAGGTGGAAGTACGTAAGAAGCAACTGTACAAAAGTTTGCAAGACTGAGTTTTGCATAGGCCACAGCTGAATTTTAGACTTCTGGAAACATAAATTTTACTGAATCATTTTGGCCATGATTCTTAGAATTATAGTTTAAATTTTGTTAAAAGAATATTTGCTAGTAAACACATTGAGATGTAAGGGTGCGCTGAAGCAGCACATCCAACACATTCACTAACATTGCTTCAAGACTGGAAGCCCAGTCATTAGTAATATTACTTTAGTGAGCATTAATTTCTCCTGCAAAATATTTCTGGCTGGAGCAATAACAAGAACAAAACAAGAATGTTCCTCTTCCAGTGCTCAACTGACAGGGAGGAAACGGAGCAATAAGGTGACATTGTCCAAAACACAGCGTATAGGACAGTACCTGACAGGGCTCACTACAGCAGTTTTTCATCTTCTTCATATCCATGACTTTAATATCTAAACTTTTGGCCTATTGGGGAAAAAAATAGGGGACAGATTATGCCACTAAAATAGGAAATCCTGTTGAAAACTCAAAATGGAAAAAAAAAATATGAACACCTTTCTCTCTCAAGGAACTTGTACTCAAAATCTCTTGAATAATTTAGCTTTTGTTTACAAAAAGGAGAGAAAACTTATGTCATATGCAAATGTGTTGTTGTGACCAACATATCAGAGATTGCACAAAAGTACAGATAGATGGAATATGCTTGCATTATTTGTTCAAGAAGTTTCTAGAACAGCCAAGCATTATGCATGATTTGTGGGGCAAGCATGCAAACTGCCAAAAGAGGATGTCAGTTTGACCTCCAGTTACTTTTACACTTTGGAAAAGCTTAACATGATGACAAACACTCAAACTGAGAATTGCTGCACAGAGTGCCTGTCTTAATCTGCTGATAATCTTGGATTACTTTACAGATCTTCCCTGGTTTAGCAGCTTCTGTCAAGCTGTAAGTAAAGGAGATCATATGGAGATTTCTTCTACTAGTCATGGAGATGTCACTTGTTCACTGACTAACTGGTGGGTTTTCATGGCAAGTCTGCTCACTCATTGGAAATTGTGCCTGTTGCCTAAGTGACCAGTAATCCACTTGAAGAATGAAAAAGAAGTTACTGATGTGCCAAGGGACTCTGTCTAGAAATGAGAAATATTTGACAGCGGAAAAATATGTGTTTGTAGGGTTGTTTGGTTCATTTTTCCAGGGAGACCTGAAATCACAGAAGGCAGGCAGAGATCACTAAAACTCTTTTGCACATAGATTAACTTGTAATTCACTTATTCATGCATGTGGGAATTCAGCTTCGCAGACCAACTTCCTTCAGCAATAATACGGTTTATGCTTCTTCTCTTGTGTTTTAATAAAAGTCATGGGATTAAAAACCCTCCCCAGTGACTGCTATCCCAGTGCTGAAATGTAAGAAAATGGATCGCATACTGTACCTAGAAACCACAGTGACTGAATTTTTAGAAAAAAAACAGAGGAGATCAGTTGTAATGCGACATGGCTTCTCATGGGATACACTAATCCTGCTCAGAAGAATTAGCTTACTTGACTCAATTGCTCCTTTGGGACTTGCAAATAATGCACATTTAAATGATACATATTTGCATGGTATCGAGAACAGTGTCATTTATGCTTTGAGGTGTTCCATAACGTAAACTCAAATTATGGAGAAAATTCTAGTCACATTAACATAGCATTATAAAAAAGCAACAACTGTTTTACAGGAGAAGCAGTGAACTTAATTTTGTTTGTTTTTTATACACACTCTGGTCCTGGACCATAACAGTGGGTCCTAGACGTTGTAGTTATACAAACAAAATGAGATTTGGAGGTTACAAGAAGCCCCTTTTCATCAAGTTTTCATTCTCCTCGCCCTGAATAACCAAATGAGTCATGTAAATTATGCAGAACTCTGTCCTCTTGCTTTTATAAAGGTGCCTATATCTTACCCTTGTCTCAGTGCCTCTTCTGCTCTTACTCTTCTACATAGTGCCTTGCAGGTAGGCAGTCCCATAATTTCCAGTAACAAGAGATACTAAACCGTGTGAGCAACAGTGACAGAATGGGCCCTGAATAATGGCAGAATATCATCACTGCTTATGGGCTCACTGCTACTCTGACAGCTACAGACTACTGAGCATTACTATGGAAGGCCATGTGAAAAACAGATTGAGGGACAGGCACTCAAGCATATTTCATGAGAGACTGGGAAGAACAAGACAGAGGAGATAATCTCATTCTTTAGGGAAGATAAGACAGGCTGTTTAAAACAATGTAGCCTTATCTGCTTTAAGTAACAAGTAGTAACACCCAATTTAACAAGCATTGCTTACTGTAGGAAGCTTAATTACTCTTCAGAATACATTCAATACAAAATTTCTCAAGCTGATTGCTTCAGCTGAATGTCAATGTATTATGTCCTAGCCACTTCAGTAGAAACTGCTGTGCAGCAGCCAAATTTTCTTCTGCTCCATAAGTGACATGTGATGAAAAATTATTTAACGAGCTGCTGCATTTTGCATCTGTGTAAATATCTTTCATGTAAACGTGCATTACAGATGATCAATGTGGCTTCCTCAGTGCTAAAAACAGTCAGCAGTTTTGACTGCATAAGCTACTTGAGGGTGTTGAGAGAAGAGATTTAGAGTTGATTCTGAAGCAGTTTATTCTGATCTAATCCCAGCCCACCAAAGACCCAACTCTCCCCCTCCCTTCAGCTGTCCTTCTCCTTCCACTGCCAGTGAGGCTCTGCCCCATCTCCCACCTCACAAGGCAGTGCTGACCCCAGTGCCAGTGGTGTGTGGACCACAGAATAACTCACACCACAGAAGTGACAGCACCATCTGTAGGGACAGTGGAGAAGCATGGTAGGGGCAAGTCAGAGTAGGGCAAAACCCAAGTAGGCAAACCCAGAGAAATATTAAGAAGAAAGATGATTGTGGGAGAGATGGCTGGGGCTGATGATACCACCAGCAAAATGGGTTAGGTGCTGGGCTGGAGCATGGCACTGGATGTTTCTGGATACCTCATGGGGGGACATGAATGGGAGGGCTTGACCTGAAGTAGGTGGCATGGTGGTGGGATGGAGGCAGCATAGAGGAGCACAGTGCACATGCTACAAAGGGTAGAAAACAGTGATCAGAAAGCACCATGGAAAAGACAGCAGACTTCTGAGCCCTTTCTACCCCAAATTAACACAGTCTAACGCATTCTGCGAGGTTTGCAGTTGCTTCTAGGGAGAAACATTGTCTTCCATTTTGAGTCAAATATATAGCTGACTACATACATATTATGTACATATTATATATTACATATATATTTGTACTGTATAATATATATATTCATATTCTTTTAGGAATGAAAACCCATTTTCAGCCCTTGTTTTGTCATGATATGCAGGAGTGGTTTCCCCATGTGGAGCTGCCTCCAACTCTCATGGTACTTGTGGTTTAGCTAATGGTAAAAAACAAATAAATTTGACTTATTCATGTCCAGTTTGGTATTCTAATCTTACTTATGTCTCAATGCTTGACAAAAACAACTGACTTCATCTTTACTTTTATTCATTATGACCCAACAGCTGCTAGAGGAAATTAGGTGCTTGCACATCTGAGCACTGACCTAGTATAAGTAGTCAAATCACAAAGCCCACCGGTGGTATCCTTATGTATATTGCACCTAATTATATGTAATTCCAAGACATTTAGGATTTAGGATTACCAGCACTGCCACGAACTCAGCCACACTGATTCTGTTCCAATGACTGTTGGGGAAAAAGTAAGATAGGAAAAATTTTTGGAAGGCAGTGTAAGATTTTCAAGACATCAGCTGTTTAACAAATAGGTTTCCACTGCAAATGGACATATTACCAGCCTTTGCAAACAAGCCTTAATTGGGTTTTGAGTTATAGTTTGACCACATGAGAAGCCCTGAATTTGAAAGAGAAGTTTGCATCACGAACTGAAGTCTGCTACAATGAAATCTATATATATATATTTTTTTCTGAGGTCCTAGTCATAAGTGATTTCATCTGGTGCTGGCAGGGTTAGGCTTTAATCAGCAGTGAAAGCAAGCAAGAGGTAACATGGTACTCCACTGAGCTAGCTTAGCTAATTCATTGAAAGATGGAAGTCTGAATGACTAAAAGAGCATAAGACATTTGGAAAACTGTTGCCTACTCCCAAGGAGAAGAAAAATTAAAATAATATATAAAGTCATGCTGCTGCACTGCTAGTGCTAGAAAGCAAAGCTAGTCCTTCTTTGTGAGGGCATTTCACTAATTCTCACAGCTAAGACCAATGATGAGATGTGTTCTGAAGTGTACATTCTCAAAACTCTACATCACTCGCTTGTCTTCCTGCAAGAAGTATATTTCAGTCTCTACAAGGTTAAAAAGAAACTGTATCTGGGAATCGCCAGAGCAACAGGCAGCACATATGTCAGACAAAGTAAGAAGATGTTGGTTTTGGAGCTTGACCTCACCCTAATCTCCCACAGAAGGAAGAAAACAGCTCAACAAATTGTCTTTGCCCTGGGCTCTGCTCCCAAGAACCAGGTGATGTACACTCAGATGGGACCCGTCACGAGAACAAAACCTCCTGTCAGAAGAAAACATTAGTAGGCAGCTTGTTCCCCAGGTCTGTCATCTGCCCAGTAAAGTTTGCAGTAATTGCAAAATATGTTTCTGGGAGGGTTTCTTCTATTGTACTTGTCACAACTCTGACATGTTAAATAGGGGCAAAGATCAGGACAAACATGACATGTGCCCTAAAGACAAATCACTGCCCAATTCTCCTCCAGCTACAAAGTGTTGGCAACAATCCCAAATTCTCAGCAGATGATACATAGGCCATGCATCTTTCCGTATCCTAAACCCTGATGAGTCTGTCATTCTTACAGCAATTACAATGTTAGGTCAAGTTAAAAGAAGGAATCCAGGACTGTGAGGCATGAACAGATGACAAACTGAAGAAATTTGGGTTTGGATAACATGTCAAGCGCTCTACTCAGAAATCAAAACAAAATTAATTTCTATGTCTTCATTACTTCAGACAACAGTATCACTACAGCTCAACTTGCTGGCTGAAAACCCACTGCTGCCACCCGGTGTTACTATACCAGCATTGACCTGAGTTTATCGAGAAGCAGCTCTGGACTTGGCATGCAATACTACTAGCAGTTTTGAGAAGGACGTTTACAGGATCTAGCAGGAGAGAATAAAGGAATAGGGAATGTATATACAGACTTAGTGTTAGTGTGTATGATTCGGGCTATCTGAGGCATGGTGTTGTGATGGTCTAAAAAAAATTGCAGAAAACTACAAGAAGCAACAGTGGAAGTTCAGTTGTTGACGAGAAGAGATCAGTAGATGGACTATTTTATTTAATTGGGAATCACAGACAAGTATATTAAATCCACAGGAAATGAATGCAGAGAAAGTGAATAACAATAGAATACCCTTTTTTTTCATTCAGGTAATCCACTTTCTTTCAAGTTTAATTTCATGGATTTTCTTTAGCAGTGCTGCTCTGCTAAGCAAAACATAATGCATTTGTTACAGCCTAGGGAATGAGCTGCAGGCTGAAAGGTAGATTGAGAAGAAAAGGATACATTCATTGTGATTTTCCAGGTGATCAGTAATATTCAGGAGTCTAACTTACCTTGCACTCCCAACTGATTGTTTTACCCAAGATAATTAAAACCTACATTCTCTGAGTACAGCAGCTGCTTGTGAATGTCAATGTTTTGGCCAGAAGGCTTTTCTCAAGACAATTCACAATGCAGTATCTGTTAAAATGCTGTTCAGTTGGGACCATGTTGTGATTGAGAGACTTCTGCTCTTCAGAGCATCCTCATTATTATCAGTATTGCACTGAGTTATTCTTCTGTGACAGGTTTGGTTTCATTTTGTTCAGAGGAAATCAAGCTAAACACTGTTTTCTATCACCTCTTCTTGAGAAGGAACAATGTTGGAATGCAAAAGGGAGGAAAAATTCAGCTCTGTATTCAACTACCTTGTTTTTCTTGCGTGGAATAATACAGTCTTTTCATTGTTAACCTGTTATTCTTCATGCTAGAACATGGCACAGGTTACAACAGAAACCTCCATCAGCTTTTGAAATGGCACAGGCTGTAGACTGTGAAAGAAAAAACATCATCAAAAACAATTTGGACTGCATTAGATACTTGCTGTTCCTAGACTTTCCCAGCTCTGTCACCAAATTTGACAAAACCATTGCTGAAATAGGAGACACAGCTCAGGGTGAGATTTCCCCAGCTGGATTCATCAGAATGGTGTCCTCCTGCTCTTCCACCAGACCTGGTGACTCTACTTCCCTTGAACTGACGCTAGTAACTGGCCCATCTTCTGGTGAGTCAATTCACTGTCAGCAAAAAGCCACTCAATACTTTACTGTTATCTCTAGCAAGAAGCACTGGCCCACAGAGGGGCTGGATGAGCCTCAGAGCAGGCAGAAAGAAAGCAAGAGGAGTAGGAAGATTGAAGGCAAGGGACAAGTACCCCTATTGCAGTAATCCAGTCCTGCAACTCCAGATTATCTGTGCTTTGGTTACAAACATAAATATTAATTGTAAACTAGAATTTTTGAAACTGCGAAAAGGTGTCTTTGTTAAACACTAACAAGACTTGCCTCCTGGGAAGGAATCTGTGGTAGGGCATGCTGCCAATGCAAACTTACGTTTGGTTCTGGAAGCTGAACAGAGACTGACAATCGCACCAAAGGAGCTGGAATATTTTCACTGACACTACTATGACTGACGGTGATGATCAGCTCTCACAGCAGGGAGCGTGTTTCATTTTTTCAGGACTTTTGTCCTGACCTTGCATTTTAGGAAATTACTCAAGGAAGATA
This sequence comes from Anser anser, assembly GCF_964211835.1. Lineage (NCBI taxonomy): Eukaryota > Metazoa > Chordata > Aves > Anseriformes > Anatidae > Anser > Anser anser. The sequence continues at coordinate 47,835,106 of NC_139721.1, read as the reverse complement.
TCTACTTATGAAAGCTTACACAAGCATACTCACCCTTCCAGCTCCCTGTATCACAACAGGGCATTGCCAACTGTCCATCCTTCTCCTCTCCAGAAAAGATGGGAGAAGGAGAACCTGCCATGATGGCACGTCTTGTTGTAGGCACCATATATTGAAGAGAGGACAGTGACATGAGAACAGAAAACACAAGCCATCTGGAAGAGCTGAGCAACTGGCAACATAGCAGCCTATGAAATGGCTGGAGACTGCTATAAATGAATTTGATGTTGCTTAAGCTGATGACTAGTGATTCAAATCATCATCTCCTTGAGACACATAATTTCCCAGCTCTGTCATCGTTTTGTTTCTTTTGTCAACAAAATTGCCACCAAAAAAATGTCACTCTGGAGAGATGTCTGTACACCATCTGATCCAGACCCCTCTCCATAGCATGGCTGATGTGAAGCTTAGTTTCCCAGGGCAGTGTTAGGCATGACTGGGCAAAAAAAAAAAGGAGACGCTGTAGGAGAAGAGAGATTGTGAAGGAAAAGTCATATATTTTAAAGCTAGTATCCAGGTCACCAGAATGCCATTTAATTACCTTCTGGACATGGATGCAAATAATTGGAATTCAAACAATGACCTGTAATTGATTCATCTGAGCTTCCATATACCCAGGAAGCTCCTATAAAGCAAGTGGCCAGGGCTCAATATTCCAGTCAAGCTATTGGTGAAAAGTAGTTCAAGCCTTCCTTTATGCTCTCCCTTCCTTCTACAATGCTGGGATAGTAATGTTTGAATTGAAGCTCTAATATTTCTAAATAAAAAGAAACTTCAAAACAACATGAATGCAGCATGCAGGCAAGTGAATAAACATATGATAGTAAGTCAGTGTATTGAGAACATAGAGACAGGCTTATATGTATAAAATATATAATATTTTGTATATAATTTTGATTATATGCAGACATATGCAAAGAATTATAAGAAAATACTTTTTCTACCAAGTGTAGATGGTAGAAAATGAGTCAATTTTTGTGTAAGACTACACTATCCTATTAGAATGCTTTTCACAAATCTCAAAATTTTACGAAGAAGTATCTATTATCAGCTCCAACTTTTGTTTTGTATAGTAGGAAAATGAGACCCAGACCTGTATGTCTTTCATGAGGCCACAGTGACTAGTGTTAACAGAGTGTGAATTCTTAAATCTTAGACCTTGAAAGACTCAAGGAAATGCCTTAGAAAACCCCCATACTTCAACCAGTTCTGCAAGAGTAGACAAGTTAACAAGCTCTACTTCTGGTCCCCTGTCTCATGTCACACCTGTCATTCATTTTGTCAGTCCTTTATTTATACTGCTTACATTTATACTGCTCTTCTAAAATAAAATTAAAAGCTACTACTTTATTGCAAGTTAGCCCTATCAGAGAAGGAAAAATCAACAGCTTATTTAATCTCCCGTTATTTAATTTAGAAGTTATGGCTAAACTTCTACTGCATTATAGTAGATCTCTGTGAAGATATAGCAAATTAATTAGCAATGAAGGAACAAATAAAGTGTTAATAGAATTTGAGCACAAGCAGTAACCTCCTCTTAAATGCCCATTAACTATTGCTTCATTGATAATAAATTATGATAGACCATGTAAGAACTACCTGAATATGAAATCGTCTTCTTACAAGAGATGCCCAGGTAAGCAGTACAAAATGAATTCATACTAGCAAGACACAAATTCTTTGCAATAAAAGAATAATTTAGGAAATCATCTGAAATCAGTCTTTACTACATTATCTTCATGATCTATCAGAACACATAAAAATGCAACAAGTGTGGCATTCTCTGCTAGGCATGGGAATATCAGATGTACTCTGAAATAATTCAAGGATCCGATTTCTGTGCACCACACAAAAAAAAATAAAATAAAAAAGAGTGTCCACCTTTTTGGCCAGATATATGTGAAACCCAAATCAAGTTGAGGAAATAGAACCCCTTGGACTAGTAGCAATAAAATAATGGACCACTACATTTACCTTATGGGAGAAATAACAAGCATGACAGAACCTCAAACTCTGGTTTGTGGATTGTAAAAATAATAATAATAATAATAATAATAATAATAATAATAATAATAATAAAAGAAAAGCCAGGCTTTCTTGGAAATATCTAGAGTTGTAACAATTAAGAATGTGCAAATGTCCATGTAACATTTTGGTTCACCAGTAGAGGACACCACACACTTCATAAAATTATTAGACCAGTCTGGTCAGTTACTTTATTAATTTTGAAGCCAGGTGAAAACTCTGGGCCAGGTCGCACTTGGGTCAGGCTCCTGCTCTAATACTCCAGCAGAAGCACCTGCTTCTTCAGAGGCTATTTTTCCTCATATATTTTTTCATGACTTTCTCCTACAACCCAGAATTTAAGCCCATACCAGACCATATTCAGTCTCAAGATCCTGTCTCTGCTACCCATTCCCTTACATTTCATAAACAGTTTCTAGAATGCTTTATGTAGTTTCCTCAGCTTACAAAACCACTGAGGGTGCAATATAGCAAGGATTTTCTTAATGACATGCCCAAATATTCAGTGAGAAAGATGGCAGTGCTTTCTCTTCAGACAATGATGTGCTTCAAAAACCCAATATTGAAACTATGGGTCAACTTTTGTCTCACTCATCTCAGACACAAGATGGGGTTTTTTAGAACGAGTGTTAGAAAACTCCATTTTTCATGTATGATCACACAGCCTCCCAGGAGACAGTTACAGTGTCTCTTGATATCTAAGAAAAACAGTTTTCCAAATGTACACATGGGTTGTAAGTCATACTTGTGCTACGTTCATCCATACATACCAAAATGTGTGATTATTTCCACACTTATTTCCATTCCAGAGATATGTTTGCATCTGTGCAAAGAATCCTGTTTCAAGATTTACACTGGTTCTAAATAAAGAAGCATTGAAGGAAATGAAATGGTATTTTCAGGACAAATATAATCAAGATGTTTTAAATTTCACTCTCAGTTGAAATCTGTGTATTGAAATGCAGTCAAGCAACCAGCTAACAAATACAGGAAAAAGGATTTCTTCTGCTGTCTTTTAAATCCATCCTTACTGGGCCATTGTCTAAATCCAGCTTCTGGTGCCAGCAGGCTGGTGTATTTGGGATTTCTTGCTGACAAATACAGTACTGCTAACATACTCAGCTGTCTCTTCTCAGTGTAAAATGTAAAAATGCAGATGTGTCCAGAAGTTCAGTAGACAATGAGACAGGGCCCTTCATTCATTAAAAGATGCTGGCAGGACTCCAGTGGCTTTGAGAGACTTTCTGTAATCCATTAAAATGCTCTTTGAAGAGGAAGGTGTAAGTATCCTGTTATCTGAAATATACAATATATATGAAGATATGCAAGCAGTATTATGAAGAGCAAAGTATGTTTATGATACTGAAATGCCAGATGGGAAGTCAAGAACTGTGTGGGAAAAGTATTAACAATGACAGATAAAGATGGTAGACAGTTCATTAATGCTGTTTCTATGTAGAATTATTCTGAAGATCAACCTAAAACCATTTTATAATATACATCCTCATAGTGAAATAAGGATAATGCATCAGGTATTAGGCTTTCTGAGCCACTGTACAAAACATGAGGAATGTCTTTTCACAGACAAAGAGCAGCATTATATAGTCTCATTCAGAATGTCACTTAATTTATGCTTTGAGAAAAATACAAAACAGGAAGAATAAATAAGAATTTTAACAGCTTACTCTGATTCCACTTAAACATTTGTAACTGCCTTGGTTTCCACGTAGAATGAATCACACATACCTACAGTAAAAGTCTGAATGTGTCTGAAGTCTAAAAGCAAATATAGTGTATATACATATATATGTTTGTTTGTTTGTTTTTAACCTGTTCTTTTCAATAAATATTAACTTCTGTCAGGAAAAGAGAAAGGACTAGGGAGACTCCTATTGCTGAAAGGAAGTCTTTAAACAAACTTTAATAACTCCTGAGGGTTTGCTCTGCAAACTAGTTATTGCTGTGCTTAAAGCATCTGTACCACAAGTATGATTACACTTCACTCTTAGTGTGAATGCAGATGCAAATAGGCTCAGCTTATTTTATACAAGAACCAAGATAATGTATTTAAGTGCAAGAAGATTTTAAGAATACAGAAAATGGGAGTGACCAGATCTAGTTTGTTAATTGCAATTATCAGCTGCCAGATAAAACCTCACCTTGTAACTCTTTTCTTAAAGCTAGTAAAAATTATTTTCAGAGCAGTTCTCTCTTTTCTTTTATCCTTATGCTTAATAGAAGTCTGTACCAGACCTCATTATCTCTTACAAGAAGCCAGTTTCTACTAATTTCTGGTCTGAATTTCATCTGCAGGAAACCATGCCAGAATTGTCTGCTACCTTAGATAACTTTTCTTTCTTCTCATAATTTACTTCTGTGGTATATGAACAATGATATACCTTCTCAGTTTTGTCTGTATCTGACATGGTACCCTTGCAAAATAGGGACTTGAAAATGTAGGATCTGGACACTAGGTCACACTGGTAAATTTCCTCTGAACCTGTTGGAGTTTTCACACTTCTTGTAGGAAATTAGTACTGTGCACAGCTTTTCAGATGAACTGTGCCAGGGTCTTGCACAACAGGATCATGTTTTATATTCTCTCTGACAGAAATAATGTGCCCAATACATATACCTTATGTATGTTTTCTTCACAGCCATATCTCACCATAGCAGATCCTGATCTGATTTCTATAACTTTAATCTTAGATACTGTTACAATTAGTGATACAATTCTTAGTTATCTTTGTTCTCATTTCACTTCCTTTAGATATCAAGGTCTTTTACATTTGTCTTTTACATTCTGTTCCCCCACTGTGTGCTGCTTATCCTTGTGCCTCCCTATATTGTGTCATCCACACACTTACTCATTAGCAGTACATCTACCTTTTCCTGCTTTAGGCTACTAAAACCTAGCTTTGAGGTAGACCACAAATAACTTCTGTATGATAATTTCTCTTTCAAAGTGGATATCAGCATAACTGTAGAAGTTAAAAAGATGTCACAAATTTAGTTGTTGCTAAAATGGCTGTCACTATCAATGATAGTGACATATCAATGATATTGATATGGCTGTGCCATATCAATATGGGAATGACCTTGGATAACTACTTACTTATATTAAAAGAAAATTTGAGAAACTTCTAAATTCTTGGCAATGACATCAGCTGAAAAGAACATGTATTAATTTGAATCTTTTCCCCTTCTCAACACTTCATTAAGCCTTACATTTTCAATTGGGCTTGACAAAAATCCAAGATAAAACAAGGTATCTGACCCTTCACAACTACAATAAAACAACACAGCAGAAGCCTAAAACAGCAGAAAAAGCCCACACTCCTCTAAAGCCAAGTTCTAGTGCATGAGGCACAGCAATTCAGGGAAGAAGGAGAGAAGTATAGATAAATATGTACTGTATCTCAACAAAGACAACAGTAGGTGTTTATAAATCATTTGCCAGGTCTCCAACTCCTCCTGTCCCCTATGACTTGAGTTTAAAGACCATTTTAATTCAGATCCAGGATCTAGAATGATAAGAGGCTATGACAGAAGTGAAAAGAAATACATTATTAAAAATACTCATATGTGTCATCTGTAAAAAATACAGCTAATATGAGTGCTACTCTGTACTGCTGTTGCATCCAGCTATGATTGATGCCCATAAAACAGAGGAGAGAGGGATACCAGGGAGGCCCAGTAAACCAGATCCAGTGCCAAATCATTTTACATCATGCCTGATGAAGTTCTCTATTTCTCTACTCTAAGAAACTCAGTTGATGGGTACCTGGGTTAGTCAGGTACCCATAAACAGCCCCTGTCAAAATTCTGTGCCACAGAATCTTCAAAGATCTCTGCTACCAAGAGGGGAAAGACTATGTCACACCACTCCTTGCCTTGAGGCTGGTACCACTTTCATATCCAAAGGGTGTGAAATGGTACATTTTTACAAATAGAAATAAGGAACAATTCTGGAAATAATAATATATGTCACGGATTTATATTATATAAATAGTCTCAGTGACATCATTGAAAAATGCAGTGAATGCCCAGTCACTGCTAGAGAGAAGACGTAAAAGTAGACCCTTATACTAGCTTGGGATTGATCTGGGCTCATACGTCAAAGGGCAAATAGAATGAAAGTAGCAATTTCATTACTGTGTCTGTCAAAAGAATGTATTAATTGATCCAAATTCTTTATTGTCTTTAATGGATTGAGCTGCCAAAGAGAGTTAATGCCTTACATATTTGGGTGAATTATAGGTTAGGATGCTCAAGTGCTTGTCAGAAGAAAAATGATACCTTTACAGTGAAACTGATGGCTAAGGTTAGCTCCTTTAAGTGCTAAAAAGAGATCATGCTATAAGAATATTTTTAAAACAAAGATGTGTTTAAAATAAAACAAAACAAAACAAAAAGAGCAAAACAAAAATCTTTTTCTCCTTTCAAATCTTTATTTAAATACAGTTTCTTCAAATGTAAAAATTCCTTGCATAAATGTCCAAAGAGCAATTGTTCCGTAGAATGGTATTTGGAGGAAAGATGCCTTCTGCATGTACTATAAGAATGCACAACTAAACATACAGTTACTCACACTGAGCTTTCCCACTATTTTCTTACAAAATAAGAAAATGCTGTGCTTAGAAATAGTACCTCTCTATGGCCAAATCCAGTAGAAACTGAAAATATACATATTCATAGTGAAAGATGACACTGAGCAATCCTATGTATGGACATATGAATAACTTTCTGTGTGTGGTTCAAAGTTTGAGCTTCTCATAAATTCACAATACTCACAAATGTTCAAGGACAGGCAGAGAACATGGCTGGTAAAGTGAGGAGTGCATGGATGCAGTGTGTGAATCTTTCATAAGGAATGATATTTTCTATATCACTACTATTGTCTGCCTCTGCAACGCTGTCCTTGTAAAGGCTTTCTTTGATTGCCTTTCCTATTCTGCTGTCCCGTGCTTGTGGCAGGAATTGCTTTATTTTGTTTTGTTTGTTTGTTTCATGTTTTGTTGTTGTTGTTTATTTGTTTGTATTTTGGACAGAGAGAAAAAAAGCCAAAGAGAATTGGGTCTGAAATGTAAATATGCTTTTGATGTGTAGTGTTATTTGTCACTCTTCACCCAAAGCAGCAGAGGTCTGTAAAACTTCAGATGTCTGGAAAACATTTTCCCACTTCCTAACTGAAAGTGCTTATGATGCATGATCTGCCAGCAAGTTAGATTTTGGTGTAAAAAAGGTCACGCAGAAACCAAACATTTTTATTTAGAAGTCTTGAAACAAAGCTACATCGCTAGAGTCAGCTAGCTGTTCTCCTTTATGCAACTGATTTCTTATTGGAATTATAACAATGATCAGAAGTTATATTTCCCTCTGTGAAATACCTGCCCAAGGGGAATTGCAACAGAGCTTGTTCAGTTGGGATTTCTGAACCACTGAGGAAAATGCAAGCAGGAAGTCCCCAAACTGTAATTCCACACTATAATTGAATAAAAAAATAAATGTATGAATCAAAGACACCTGAATCCAAGTCTTCAAATTTGGCCAAAAGCAAACTTTTCAGTCAATTAGTTATAAATTTTGCAGACTGCAGTCAGTATTTACACACACTCATTTCAATTAATTGTTATTGTCACCACTGGAAATGTTATCAAAGGTGGTGTTGATGGAAAGCATCTGTTGATTCTTGTCCATCTTCTCTCAGACTTCTCTTGACAGAGGACTTTGGCTTTATAGATGTGCAGTGGGATAAGAGGGAAAACCCTGATCTTGCCATCTCCCTGCAGTCACTCTTAAGCACAAGGGCTTGCAGACTGGCAGGGTGGGGAAGCAGCAGCAGTGGTTCCCAGGAAGGAAAACCATGCCAGCTGCCTGTGGTCCTTCCAGGATGGGGTGGGCAGGGATGATGCATGCACCCTGACAGTCACTGATAGTTCATTTCTTTCATAACTGGAGGTCTGGATTTTTCAGGAGTTCCTGGACCAAAACATCTTATTTCTTGCATGTGAACTTCTCGAGCAGTATGCATAACTCACGAACTCTTCACACTTGCCCTAAACTTACAAACTCATTGAACTCTTTGCAATATTTCACACTACGTTACATACTGTTAAATAGGTGAAGATTTTCACTTGAAGCCATTTCCATACATGTTAGCAATCTGTTAGAGGGGCTAACATTGAGCAATGGATGTCACATCTTGCTCTGTGTTTTCACAGTGTCAGCTCAATTTTTAAAGATAAATTCAGTTTTGTCCACAGACATTCAAAATGAGTGAATCCAGGATGGTTCCTGGTCCCTGACACAAAAATCCACAGGAAAACAGGTGGACACTGATATAACCAGGACCTATTCTGTTCTTGGATTCAAAACTGAAGAAAACCACATTCAGTCTAAGCAGAAACTGCATTGGGTGCCAAGAAAAGCAAAGGAGAAGTGGACTGATAGCTCTCCTAGCTGCCTTGTTTGGAAGATGTGCAGCTGCATCATAGACCAGCTAAGCTTTCACAGGGGTTATTTTGGTACATCCAAGGAGAAAGGATTGCAATAATCCATATCACAGAAAACCAAAACTTGGATTACAGAATCTTGGTTCACCTCCAAAGCTGTGTTTCTTAGCTATCCACAGGCATTCCTTACAGTGACTATAATAAACATCCAAAAATGGAGCAAAACTTGAGACTGAATCCAGTACTATAACTTAAACAAGGAATAACAGCAGTCCACCTATGAGGCAATGCGTGCAGCTTTTTCCTCTCATCAAAGTGATGTCCCCCTTTTTTTTTTATAATTACAACTCTTATTTCTTTGCTTTGAACCAGGCCCTTTTCATCTCAAATCCCATTTTTCACGGCATTAAGGATCACTCATATTTGACATTTAAGACACTATAAATGGACATTATTTTCTGTGACACGGTATTACAGATATGCTCACTGAGATGAAGAATTGTGGCGTTTAGCAGAAGTTTTCCAGGTGAGAGCTACTGGGAGAGGAGGTGGAGGAAGTTCCTAGTAAACAGTTTCAGACTTGCCAGAGAGAAATGAAAGAAGGCATATTGAAAGGACAAGATCTCCCCACTCTCCCAAGTCTCTCAGGAAGTCAACTGCCTCAAATGCCAGGTAAGCTAAAACTGTGATAACACTGAGGTCTCATCTGCCTGTGGCTGTAAACAGGCCATCCAACAGTGGCAAAGGGCTCTCTTTACACCTAAACCAACATGATACTTCACCAGCACTCAGTGAAGCCAAACGTTGCAAAACCTAGCCTGCCACCAGCTAGCTACTCTTTGGTAATGTACAGCAAGACATGTCTGGGGCTGTGGAGGGTACTGGTGTCAAAGTGATGTCTCCTTAATTAGAAGCTGGGGTTATCAGTTAGCAACTGGGCAAACCACCAAGGAAGAAAAGAAAGCAAGGAAAAACATGAATGGTTCCAAGACTGCTGACTGATCTGCTGTTTTTTCTGTGAAGCTGAGAAGGCCTGAGGCAAATTTGAAAAGCAGGAAATCTTAACAGGTTAGCTACAAGAAATATGCCAGTGAAACAAGGTCTTAGAGGAGTAGTAGATGTCCAAGTTTTCAAAGTGACAATGAGAACTCATGCACCCAACAAGAAAACACATTCCCCAGCCACTGAATTACTCAATCTTTATTCAGCAGCATTTCTAATTATCAACTCTGTCCTGAGTTTAAAACTCAACTGCAAAGCTTAAAGTTGTGACTGCATCTCAGTACAGCCTCTGATTATTAAAAACTCTTCATGAATTAGATCTGCAAGAATTTTTACTGAAAGCCAAAGCCTAGATATCTTATCTATGACTTTGCAGATTCAGCTTCTGGAAAAGTGGTTGACCCATGTCAGACAGTCATTTTCAACTTTCATGCTTAGAAAAGTGCTAAAAATGAATTAGTACTAATGCTTTTCCAAGGTTTGTTAACCTTGCTAGCTCAACAGCTGCTCTCTGTTCATTATAAGACTGAAAAGAAGCTGTAATGGCCTTGGCATTGCCAGAATTTGGGGAGCAGTGCTCTAAAAGCTTCCGAACAATTTTCCCCTTGGAGAAGGATGATTGGCAAATGTTGGCAGTCTGAAGACTTTTACATCGTGCGATGATGAATGCCACAGACGTACAGTAAATAGGGCTGCTGCGAGATTTAATGGCTGCTTTAGATGCTTCATTTCTTATTAGAAAAGGTCACCCATTGTCCTAGCTCACATGATTAATGTGAGCTCCTGTATCTTTATAGGATATTTCTACAATACGTGCTTTGCAAGTAACTGTTTGTTCGTCATTTCAGACTATACCAAGGTTTACTACTCAACATGAATTTAGATTTGTTGTTGAATACAAGCATTTTTCCAGCAGACTTGTGTAAGCTGTCCTACTGGGAAGAGGCTTATGTCTGGGGCCTAAACAATGCTTGTAGCCCACTTTAGTACAATTTGCTCCAGCAGGATTGCTGAAATTCATGTTTGCAGTGCCATTTTAAATAAACAAATTACTAAATCCATGCAGCACTTCACTACCTATTCTGTAAATTTGAAACAGGATTTTTATTTTATTTTTTTTTATCATCATTATTTCCCTGAGGTCTTATGATGGCTTAATGTCATCCATACAAACAGAAAACATTAACAAGTTCTAGTTTCCTTATTCCAGAGTTTTTCATCTCACACCTGTGAGCCCAGTGCTTCACAATATGTCTTGTTACTTATTAGAGATATTTGGCATCAAAAGGCAGACCTTTCTTCTATCAGGAAAGGACAAGTGCCTTTGAAAAAGACTGGGACAGACCTGTAGACAAAACCACATTTGATTTAGGAGTCCCAGGACTTGTATCTCAGTCAAATGTAGTTCATTCTTGATCTTAAGTATTTAGTCTCACTATCCCTTACTCAGAAGTCCAAAAGTGGACAGCCAAATGGGGATTCAGAAAAATAGGGGCAATACATCATTCAAAAAGGGAAAATAATAGTGAAATAAAAAGCCATGAGATCTTTAAATGGGCTGAATTTTCTGAACAATTCATATTCCTTAAGTTATTCCCTGTTTTACATTTCATATAAGTCATATCCTCCTGACAGCTCCTAATTCTGTAATTGTTACTAGCATTTTCCTGTGTGTTTCACAGGTTTTTAAGAGGGAAGGCATTAAACAAAGAATCCTAAACAATTGAGCTAAATATCTACAGAAGACCTTGTCCTATACATATGAGGTATATGTAATACAGCTACATGCATAGGATAAAAGGTACCAATTTTATGACAAGCTAATGCCACTGACAGGCTCTCAAACACCTGAATTATTAATAGATATGCCAAACCCATGAGGACTTCTAAAAGGTAAGCATTTATATAACAATGTTCAGATTATTAGGAAATAAAAATAGAAACAAGTATGAGACGTTTCATATATATTAAACGTGAGTCAGAACCTAAGAATCTGTAGCTTGATTTTGCTTCTGAGTTTCAACCCCCAAGCTTTGTTTAGCTTCCATTTATTGCTGTAGCTGTCCATACACCCAGGCCAGCACAAGCATTAAAGCAAAAGAAATGTCTGTCAGCAATTGAAGGCTTTTACCCAATATTCTGCAAGGTTTTACAACTACATCTTCCATTAAAATAAGATTAGCTTATGTTGGTATACTAAACTGCTGAATATGGAGAGCAATTATTTACCACAATTTAAAGACATTAAGAACTTGTCAGAATCAAATCAATTCTTGGTTAAGTAAGGTACATTAATAATTGCCTGTTGATGAAACTAATATGGATTTTATTTTAAACTGAGAGAGAAAGAAAATATTCATCATCCTTGTCATTTTTATGGAGTTATTCAGAGAATGAATTATTGATTATAGGCACAGGATGAGTGAATAGACTGTAGATGTTTAGGTACTTGTCAAATTAAGAAGTATGATTACAACAAAATGCAGAATTATGACAAAAATATGTGCAGTGGCTGACAGTTCTTTACCAGTGAAGAACAGGTACAGCTGATTTGTATAGAATCAGGCAAAAAGAGAAAGGATTGGGTTCAAGATCCCGCACTGTTCAAGAACACAAGAATGTCTAAAGCTAATCTTAAAATATTACAAAAAAGACATATATACCCTCTTCTGTCTTCCATAAATTCCAGAGTAACTTGCAACGCCTCCATTTTACATACTTGTGCCTTGACATCTATACTAGAGAAAATGTTGCATCTCCTCGCACAGGACAACTGGGCACCCCAGAGGATGCAGTGCAACCTTCATTGCCATGATGAGAAAGACCTCATTCACAGATGGGGCCCCAATGTCATGTACCACCAATGAGCTTCTTGCCTCCACATAGCAAGTATGCAAGGGATGGGAGAAGGCAGAGCCTGGGGGGTCATGTGCTCTGAAGCTTTGTTTTGACACTGCAGTGCTTTGATGGGTAGCTCTGCATGTGAGTGAGCTGGCAGCCTCTCCTGGGAGCGAAAGCATGCACTTGCATTGCTGCAAGCCAGTGTATACTGATTAGGGATCCATCATTATATTTTGTGCAAGTGCTTTTCTTCTTTCTTTCTTCCTTCCTTCCTTCCTTTCTTCCTTTCTTTCTTTCTTCCTTTCTTCCTTTCTTCCTTTCTTCCTTTCTTCCTTTCTTCCTTTCTTCCTTTCTTCCTTTCTTCCTTTCTTCCTTTCTTTCTCTTTCTTTTTTTTTTGATTAATTATATATGAAGGAATTGCAGTATTAGAAATAATTTACCTTCAAATATTTTATTTCTATCAAAAGCCTAATGAAAACCAAGCTCTCTGCATTTTCGGTTATATGTTGGTAGTCATGGTCATTCTTTATGAGATAGCTTTCACAGCTAATTTTATCTTTCAGTTGTGCTTTATAATAGTCACATGCTGCTGTGATTTAGGCAATAAAATAATGATACAATATATTATTACTTTTGGTTAGTGTTATAATTTTTTGGTGCAGTTATGCTTGTTTGACTCAGGTCACTGTGTTCGGAATGTTGAATAACAAACATAACTTTTGACCATTTTATATACTAAAAAAGATCCTAATATTGACATTTTATCTGGAACATATTCATGGGGCTACAAAAAAAATGGCATACAAACTGCTCTTTGAAAGGTTTATATATATATATGTATTGATTTAATATTTAGTGATGCTTTCAACAATCAAGAGACACAGGATTCTGTAGGTTTCCTTTTAAAGCTCCACATGGGTTACTTTTAGAACTGCAAGTACTGTGTTCACAATGCTAAATTAAAATCGTGACTTAATTTTGATTATGTATTTGCCCTTTAAGAAATATTGAGCATTAGGAAGAAATTCAGGCTTTTTTTTGTTTGGAAAAATGAATCTCAGTATCTAGACTACAACTATAAGACCACTTTCGGCCACTGATAGAGATAAGTGAATTATATTTTACTGTAAAGAATTTACACCACAAATAATATGTTATATTCCAATATATTTCAGACCACTGAACAGAGTTTCCTTAAGCTTACTCTACAGATATACAGCTGCATTCATTTGAAAGTTTAAGAAGATGATTTCATAGGAGTTTACCATATAATGAGGAAGCTTTTAAAATTTAATTCACACAAATACCGTCAAAATGAGATAGTAGATGCTTGTCAGTTACAAGTAAATAAATCGTAATCCTTGAGGGAAAAATGGGCATTGGATTATCCACTGCTATAGCTCACTTGTCAGCCCTTTGGATAAACTGATGATTAAGGAAAAGCACTTTGTAATGCGTGGTTTAACCCTGCTGATTTCATTATAATGATCTGAATGAGACATGTATGATGAAGTGATTAAGACCCATGAATCTCTACACTGAATGGAGAACACAGTCTCTAAAAGGAGCACTGGTGAGACATCCCAACATGAGACCCTGGTGACCTCTCATAGTGTTGTTATGGAAGAAAGTGCTAAGTTCTGGAGTCTAACGAAGTCTTCATTGTCATAGGGGTGATGTTACATTACTTGTGGTGCTTGGTCCTCCAAGCCTAGTCCACAACTCCGACTAAAGGACAACACAATGCATAGGGAAAACTGGTGCCTAAGAACAAGATTCATAAAAATGCTCCCACTCAATTCAAAATCTCTGCATGAAATTCCTCCTCTTCTTCTTCTTAAAAATCTGGAAGAAAACCAAGTTATTACTCCATCATGTGCTAATGTTAATCAGATCCTGCTGCAAGAGTGCACCAGCCTCTAAGCAAACCTCTCAGAGCTGGGAGAAAGAATAGGTCCTGACCAGTTCTGCATATGCAGTGGGTTCTGTACTGCTTGACCCCACTTCCTATGTGTTCTGGTCATGCTCAAAACAGATTCTTATGCATGGGGAGCCTGCAGCTGCAATTTTCCATTTAGAAACATAAACTATATTTAAGCCACTTTTGAGATCTACATCTAAGTTTCTTTCTGGGATTTTCTCTTCAGCATCCATATAACTGGAGGGTTTTTAACCCCTGTAAAAGGCCACTGTGAAAACGCAGAGTCTGCCCAGGGGATGGGAGACATGGATGAAGGCACAGGCATAGCTGGCAGGGGGCATGGGCCGTAGTACATCTTAAGACTGTAATATGACTTGAGGCTGTAGTAACATCAGTGTCATCCAGTAGCATCATCCAGTTGGCTGTGTTTCCATACCAGTCCTCAGCTGGCACAGTCTTTCTCTTTGTAAGCTCCACAGAGGCAAAGTGTAAGTAAGCATCCTTCCCGCATCTGACCCATCCACTGATATCAAAGACCATCCTCATTTCTACATGTCTGGGTGCAAATTATCATCTGTCACAGAGTGTGCATCCACCTGCAACACATTTTTTGTGGGAGGAGAAGAGAATTTGCACATGGATACATTTATTTGGGTATATACCTTGTAGGGTAAAATCCAAGCCAAAAAAAGGGTATCTTATTCCCTTTCTTCATATGCACTTTTAGTATTTCAAAACCTGTCCACCTTCTCTACTTTTTATGGCTGTTTTTCATGCAACTTTTAATTAACAATAACTTTTCACATTAAAATTTAATTAATTTTTCCCCTATAGTGAATCATTGGTCAACAATTCACAGCAAGTCTTATTAAAATCCGATGTAATTACTCTCTACACATCCTGAGAACATTACAAACATTTAGTTCTTATGGTCATGATTAAAGAATTGAATTTGCTGAACATTATTGTTAGAGCTTATACATCCACCAAGTCAAATGTATTGGTGCTTTGTGCTAGACTTGTAAAACTACACTTCACCCAGCCAAGCTACTCAGCTAAATCCTTTTTATCAGATTGGAATTGGAAAGGACTGCAGAGTTTGTAGGAAAATTTGTAAGTGCCATTCTTCTTTTTGTTCTTATTGCTTGGATTGCTGATTGCATTCTCCCCTGGCTGCCTCACTGGATTTTCCACCAGGGATTTACAACAGCACACCATATAAAGAAGGAAATAACAAAATTATTAATGACCCATTGACGCCTGCCAATTCTGAAGAGGTTTTTTACCTGGGGCTTTCAAGTATTTCATAATTATTTGACACTACTGACTGCTTTTGCCAAGTCCACATATTTCCATAAGGCTGCTGCAGAGTGCACAAATACATTCCAGGGTTCCAATTATGCACCAGCTCAGCCCAACATGTAGCTCTTCCACTCAATTTACGATGCTCATAGGTGTTCCTTAGGATTCAGCATACACTGCACCACTCATCACATACCTGCCATCACTTCTTGAGTGTCAAAGGCTCATTTTGCCTCCTTTATCTCTCTTCACTCTCTCTGCTCACACATAAATCACTCCAATGTTAGCAGTGAACAAATAATCTGTAAGATTTTTGTCATGATGCTTCACTGAGGCCATTTCACAATAAGATGAGAAAATTAACAGGTAAAAAATTGATTATTTAAGATGCAGAAGACCTCTGATCAATGTTTCTAGGCACTGGCCTACATTTACAAAGTGAAAGCCCTGTTTAGCAAAACAGGATTAAATGCACAAGAGATCTCTTTGGCATTTGTTTACTAGATAGCTTCTGAGACAGAAGGAGCCCCACACTGCCACACGAGGATCAGTGACTTCCCATGTCTGAAGGCAGATTGCATTTCTCCTGTTTTCCCTATAAATCACAGGTGTTGCAGACACTTCATACCCACCCACCACTGGGCAGGTATTGCCGGTAAACCCTGCTCTCCATTCCAGATGGGCTTGATTTGGATTGACTGTGACCTCCACAGCAGTAGTGAAGGTGCCCCTTTGGGTGTTAGTGCAGGTGATGAGGACAGCTGAAACTCAGTTTTACAGAAATGAGGGTATATAATCTCATCTCCTTTCTCAGGTTAGTAGTGAATCTCAGATCTATTTGCACTCCCCTATTCTAACAACAGCATATTACATTTCAAGGAGTAATCTGATAGGAAAAAAAAAAAAAAAAAGAAAAGAAAAAAAAAACAAATACATCAAGACTGTCACACTACTAAAGAAAAAGGGAATTAATATATGTTTACCTTACAGGACTAGTGACCTGTTTCAGGATTCAAGTTCAAAGATATAATGCAAGGACTTACTTGTTTGTTCAAACAGTTCCAAAAACTGGCCAAGAAGTAACAATATCCTTGACATCTGTAGCTCTTTAATGCAGGAATTACATTAGAATAACTGACAAGTCTTTGCACACACGCAGCTTCCCATATGCTAGGTGTTTCTTTTAAAGTAAAGAAAAATCATTTTCCAATTTTTGCCTAACTGCCACTTCAACAGGCAGGTTTTCTAGGACAAATTTAGAGTGCATTTATGAAAAGATGACTAAAAGATGAAGAAAAAAAAAAAAGGGAACTGCTAAGTCACACTGCTACAAAGCTTTCTTGCAGTCAAGGTCTCACAGAATGTACGAAACAAGCTGCCATGGGAAACCTTTATAGCCGGGTTGCATGCTTCTTGGTGTTGTTTTCCTTCTCACCGGTGCTTCAGCTACCACTAATGAGACTGTTCCTGACACAGCAACGTAACCAGGAGCTGTATTTGGACAGAGCACAAAGAAGTGGAAATGCAACAGGGGAGGACAAGAACAGTTCATAATACCAGGACAATTTTGCACAGTGGTGCTCTTTGGCTCAAGGGAGTAAAGATTGTGGGGAGGACAAGGAGTTGAAAAGGGAATTATATTAAGTATCACATGACAAATCAGTTGCTACCAGAACCTTATATTAACAAATTTGTCCCTTCTTTTTTATTGCCTTCCAGTATTGCTTATTTCTTCTAATCCAAAAATTGCCTCACTTGTTGGCAGAAATTTTTACTCACAAAAGGAAGAACAAAACATTTTATAAAACACAGCTAGGATCTAGCATATACATTTGCTGATAAACAGAAGAAGAACTTGCACTTGCTTTGAGGATGGACAGAAAAGTGAGATATGTGAAACTTGAAAATAACAACAGCTACAGTTCATGTGACTGAGGCAAGGATTTTAAGCTGCTTTGCTGTTTGTGTGAGCTCACAGTCCTTCAGCAAATTGCAGATTTAGTTTTGAAAGTTGCACAGCAAAAATTACAACCTTCAGCTGTGAATGAGAATTCACAAAGACGCTGTGAAGCCACAGCAAACTTTCTGATGTGGAAAATCTACTCTTCCAAATCTACTAAGCTAGGAAAGACTCACATACAGCAAGCAAAACACATTCCAGCTGATTAGGTCCTCCATCATGTGTTTTTTGGCACAGGCACTAGTGCTTCTGTAGAAATACTTTCACAGTTAATTTTAATGCCTGTCACATAAAGTATTAATAGCAGGACTCCAAAATGGTGCCAGCAGAGCTAGTCATAAGCCACATGATTATATTGCTAAATACTAAGTGTAAATATGAAAATGTGATTGGAACCTGCCTGGCTCAGTGTTGCTAAACACTGAGTTTAGATTCTCTTCTTCAGAAGACGTGTAACAGGTTTTTCTTTTCGCGCTACTCTTCCCTCATGCTTCTTTGATAGGTAGGTAAATGCACTCTGTAGCACCGACGAAACAGGTGTTTGTGTAATATCCTCAGGAGGGCCACAGCAATGCTTTTCAGAGGGGAATAAATGACAGCAGTGGCAACTGCAGAACAAATGTGAGTTGGCTACTGCAGTATTGTCACGGCAAGGATTAGTCTTTATGAAGTCTATTGTGGTTTGTCATGTTACTGACTAGGCAGCTGTGGAAATCCTACGCAAAGTTTCCATTTCCTGCCAGCTCACAAAAACAAAGCAGCATGGCACAGGGAAGGGGGGCACAACATAAGTGATGTGGTAAAGCTTAGCGAACGTGTTCGATGTTATGGCATACTGCACGAGGGAGAAGCTCCAGAGTTCTGTGGTTATCCAGTTCTCCAAGGTGACTAGGTTGGACGTCACTCTCTGCTCCATGGAGGGAGCTCTTCTTTCAGCATTTACAAGCCGGAGAGCTGGAGTGATTTCAGCACGGAAACTCACAGAGCATGCCCTTCTTCATCTAAAAGCTCGGTGGCAGCTATTGCTCATTCGAGATTCACAGCATGATCCAGACCCACCTCTCACTTCTTGTTTCTAGGGCTGGAAATGCTGGTTGCATGCAGCTGGTCAGCGAGTGCCTCGAGCACCTGGTTATTCTCATTTCCCTTCTGTGCCTTCCCCACTAGTCTCACTGCTGCTTTGGTTGCCTGGTGTGGCTGCTGAAGAAGATTAGCAAATGGAGATGAGCTAAATGAGTCTTCTTGAAGATAGGTATGAGAAATTCACTGCAGTGCCATCATCCCTATTTTCAGCCTTGAGGAAGCAGCAAACCAAGAAGAAAAGCACAAGGTGAATCAGGATGGAGGGAAAAAGTGGTCACTGCTGAACTACAGACTGCCTTTAGTTCTCTGGTTTCCCACAAACTTCTACAATTCCCCCTCCCCTTGTAATATGTGTACAGATATCTATCCACCTACAAAACCATAAGTTTTTTACTAATGCAGCTCAAAAAATGCCCAGCAGTAATTTGTTTGTTTGTTTGTTTGTTGGATTTTTGTTTTTTGTTTTTCCTCCCTCCCTTCCTCCCTTCCTCCCTTTCTTCCTTCCTTCCTTCCTTCCTTCCTTTTTTTTTTTTTTTTTTCTTTTCCAATGCACAGAACTTTCTCAGGAGCTTATCTGAATGTGTTTCCTAAAGAACTACAGACAGCCATGATTCCTGGCACCTTCAGTTCTCCCCTAAGTGTACAGTAGCTTGTATTCAAATGATAAAACCAAACAAACAAAAAGGAGAGACTACTGTCCATGCTTTTCTGCAGAAGAACAAAACAAATAGATGACAGATGGTAAACACATCGCTTAGGCAATGTGGGAAGCTTCTCACAGGCCAAGGTTGTAAATGAAATATAAGACTCCGTGGAATAGAGAATTGAATTAGAGGCTGATGGTCGTTCTGGGGTGTTGTTGATTTTTATTTGTTTTTAGGAAATTGGAATCATGTTCCCCAATATCAAATTCATTAAATGGCTTCATTTTTCCCTTTTCTTCTGTTGACAATGCACCTGAAACCTATTTGTATGGGTTTATTTTATTTTATTTTATTTTATTTTATTTTATTTTATTTTATTTTTCTGATTCCAATACATTCCTGATTTCATGGCATGTGGCAGAAAATCTAACCAACATAGCCTGAGATGATTCTAAGATGTCCTGAAGTACCACTGAGCTACTGTGCATTTGCTACTTTCTTTTAATGAAGTCACTGCAACAAGGCGTTCTCTCATCCAGAGAAGCAAATGCCTCATTACATGCTGAAATAATTTTGCTATTTATTTTTAGAGTTAATATATTCTCTCTCTCTCTTTCTCTCTCTCTTTTTTGTTGTTGCTCTGCTTCTTCTGTTTGGTCATGGTGAGTGTCTACATTAGTAATTTAGTTCAGTTGTTTCACTCCACAGATCTGTTCCTACTGTGCTGTGCTCCCTGACAAATCAGCAGTACCCAGCACCAGCTCTTAGATTTGTCCCAGTTGTTTTATTGAGCTTGCCCTGATACTCTGTGGCAGATTATGCTCTGTGATACATTGCCTATTTTTCACATCTGTTCAATGTATCATGGATCTTGCCTACTTTGGTTTTACAGGAGACCCTATTATTAGTGGGATTGGTTTAGATATTATTTCCACATATGTTACAGACTCTAAAACAGTTACAACAAATATGCCAGTGAAAGCTGTTCCCTGATCAGTCCCTCTTTCTCTGCTAAAGACAAGAAAAAGTCTTTAAGGATGTTTTCACTCAAGCAAGGAAAACAGTGAGCAAAAGGTTAGGTCAGAAAAAATAAGTATCAAATAGAGCATAGCAGAGGACTACAGATAAATTACAGAATAATTGCTGTTAATAACACATTATTCATTTTATTGTTGCCAATCTAGTGGATTTTCATAGTATAATATTGAGATAAGAGATTACTGTTGGGAATTGCAAGAAGGAAGGATAACATCCAGCTAGCCAGACTGTAAATTCTCTCAAAGTCAGGCTGCATTAGCAATAACCTGACAGTGGAACCACATTAGATTATACTAAGATGGTGAGAACAGTATAGAATGCCCTGAATCAATCCTATGTACCTGTCTACCCAACTGGAGGCTAAACAGTGACAGATGTAGGGCAAGGACACATCAGTCTCCCTCAGCATCTCCCAGGCTGCAAACAACCCTACCCAACCACAGACAGCAAATAAGGTATTTCCAGATCGGAAAGCTGCTGGGAGAAGATGTGCATCCCAATCCTCCTCATACACATTACAGATCCATGTGGCAGTGAAAACAGACAAAAGATAGAAGTATAGCTCTGTGTAAACTTCCTGGTATCAAAAGGAGGCGTGGATTTCTGACCGGTCTGTATCACAGACGGCTATCACTACTGTCTGGCAGACCAGCTTGCTTGCAGATTTTGCCCTGTCTGTGACCCTTTTTTGTGATGTTAAGCCTAATCATATGACGTGCAAGCAAGATCAGACCCAGAGCACTCTGGATTCAACGAAGGCTTTCTGACTTTCAGGGAGTGCGTGAACTTCAATACAGCTCTGCCAGGAAAAAATAAAAATAAACAGAATCACACTGATATTTGTTTTTAAAACCAGCAAGGAAGCAAACAAACACCTGCACCCTTCGCATCTCTGAAGCTGTGGTGAAGCGATGATGTGTATTTTGCAGGTTGCGCACACACTCTCCACAAGAAGGCAGATACCCCAGCAGTGCCTCTGTCTCTACAGACCCTGGGGCTTTTAAGGGAGCTGAAGCTATCATCCAGCCATGCCTGCCTCCCCAGAAATGGTCACAAACCACCCCATGATAGGTGGGGTGTTTCATATGGGCTTCATGCAAAGGTGCAGATACATCGCATGAAAAATTCTTACTGCAGTGTCTTGGGTTAGCAGAGTACATTAAAACTCCCTGATTAAACCTCAGACTTCCATGAAAACTACCAGTGTTCCAGTTCCCCTCCTGATGAATCCACGAGCATTAATTCAGAACAAGTAATTGCTGAAGGCTACCTGACATTAAAAATTCATACAGCCACAGTAGCAGTCAAGTGTTGTGTAGGATCTTCAAATGTCAACTTCAGATTGGGGTCCATGTTGTGCACCCACAGAAGATAACCAGCAGGGTGAGATGTAGACTCAAAAATGCTAAGCTCTCTGCATAACGTGCAAACTATAAGACCTAAGCACAAAACTGGCTGAAAAAATATATCTAAGAGAGTTACTAATAGCACAAGTATGCTCTGTGAGGATCACTTGTGCACAACAGCTTTCAGAATTCTCATTAATAGGCTGGATAAAAGAAAATACAGTATTTCCTAAACCTCCTGCAGGTTATACCAACACAGAAAGAGTGAATGGGAAGAAATTCTGACAAATTGGAAACACAAACTGGAAAAAAAAAAAAAAAAAAAGATCAATTTCATTAAAAGCAAGTAGAATTTTCTAAATTAGGCAGAAACAATAACCTGTATCACAGCTGGCGAACATCTGGACAGGTAGCTGTTCTACAGAAAAGGACCTGGGTTGTATGCCACATGAATAAATAATATTGGGCTGTTGCCAATAGTAATAATACATACACATGTTATATATGTCTGTGTGTAATATATATATATGGTATATGATATATAATGAAATAAATTTAAATAAACAGGAGCAAAACCTGCAATAACATGACCTTTTTCTTTTCTGTTCAGTAATTGTAAAGATTCCAATGAAATACTGTTTTCAGTTTAGGTACCGTGTTAGAAAATGGCAAAAAGAAAAAAAAAGCAAAGGGAAAAAAATACAAATACTAATAGACCCAACTTGCAACATGAGAGAATTAACATAGACATCAGGGGAAAACTTTCTAGTGGAAAGTATAGCAAGGCACAGGAACAGATTGCCTGGGATGCCTCCCATAATATGTTGGCATTTGTCAGCTAATGGTGTAAGTATAGTTGATCCTGCTATGGGTAAAGAGATCGATGGGATGATCTCTTGATTCTCTAATTTTGACAAAACACAGTATTAAATATACATTCAAGCAGAAGCAAAAAACATCACTGGCTAATAATGCTTATATAATATTGCATAGCTTAAACTGCAGTTAAAGTGAAAAAGGGATGAGTTTTCTTTTTTTAGTCTTCCTGAAAATTATTATTATTATTATTGTTATTATCATTTAAAAGAAAAAAGTTTCAAGCACAGTGAGATATTAGCATTTAAATGAGTCCAGCTGTGTACTAAAGCTCACGTCTTGCGGGGAATAAGCAAGGTCCACTCTCTGATTACTAATGTTTGCATGAAGACAATTTATCTGTGCACATGCCTGTAATCTCAAAATGAAAGAAAGCCAATGAAGAATAATGGAGGACAAACTGCTGAAGACAAGTGTCTTCCTTCACTTTTTTTCTTTTCTTTTTTTTTTTTTTTATCAGATAGAGGAAGGTACATCTGTGTATATGTGCAAAAAAAAATAAAAATAAAAAAAATGCAGCAGTTCTATGCTATGTCCATGTATGGCTATATTCACAATTTATCAAAGCTGTGTTTTATTGTTGTGTTTTGTTTTTGGTGGTTGTTGTTTCTTTGTTTGTGTGTGTGTTTAATGATTTTAAAGGACTCAGGCTTTACACCTTCACATTGGTTTAAGCAGCTGATCCCAGTTTGAGTGCAGTGGCCCCAATACCAGCGTCTCATCCACACAGGCAGAGAAAATTTTTACAGAGATGGCTGCAAGTGATTCTTTGTAGGGAGTTACAATCTAAGCAGAACACTCACTGAGTACACACAGAGGTGGTCTTATTTTAAGCCTTCTTCCTTCATCTCCAGCCAAAGAAATCTTTAGCAATTGCTATATCCAGGCCAAGCTTTCATCTTCAGCTTGTTGTGCAATATTAAAGTGCTAGAAAAACATAGGCAGAATATTTGGATAATGGATTATATTTTTCAACCTGAGGTAATTCAGAAGGTTGGAGGGATTTTGTTCAACGTTACATCCAGTAAACAGGCTATCACCTTTCAGCACAGCCAAGAATGGAAATGTTCAGCTGAAAATGTAAACATGTTAGTAAGTTACGAATGTCAAGAGAGGAAATTATACTGCTTTGCTATAAAGATTCAAAATAACCACTGAAATGACTTTAAGCAAACCTCAAATCTTCCAGTCACATACCATTCTCAGTGCTTCTTATTTAGCTTGCTATTAGGAATAAAAAAGGAAACAGATTTTTATATGAAATTGCTTCTCTCTTTCAGGAAGATTCCAAAATGCTTTATAGGCTCATACACAGCAATCAAAACAGCCATGGAGTGAAGCCACAGTTTCACAAGTGTATAGAATGCATGTGCCAATTTTTCTGAAAGCTTAACTAAAAAACGAAGTTATAAACCCACTAATGGCACAGGTTATCACAAGGGGGCCTGGAAGAACATTCTGTTACTGCAACACACAGCTACTGGCTCCAGGGTGGTGGAGGTCATATTTTCAATTCATGTCAAGGATCCCTTGATTAAGAAAATAGTCAGAGAGAGATCATTTCAAGTTCCCCCAACCCTTCTGGTGTCTAAGATTTCACGTGATACAAACCTAAGACAAGGGTGTAGGTCTTGCAAGCCACTCTACAGATCTGCCTGCAGCCACTAACTGATAGTGCCTTTAAAAATGGTGATTTTTGAGTGCTCTCTTGATGGCAGTTTACTGCCATCAATAAGCTGACGGGCAGTTCCTGCTCCTACGCTACTCACCACCACGTCTGCTCATGTAGGTTCCTCCCATGTGTGTGCACAGAGCCAGGGAGATGTCTGCTGGAAGGTAGCTCTGGAGGTCATTTAACCCTATTGCTTGCTCAAAGCATGGTCCTGGCCAACCCTAGGTCAATACAATGACCTAAGACTATACCAAGTCATTACGCAGTTGCTGTAATTTTCCTTCCTTCATCTCCTTCTTTGTCTCAGATGTGCTTCTGAGGTGGCCAGGAAGTTCGTGACTACTCAGACCTGCAAAAACACATGCATGGTGTTCTGTACCACACTCTGCAGCCTGCATACAGAGTTTTCACAGAGCCATCTGTGTGAATAAATGAAAGGGCAATACATCTCGTTATTAGGTATGTATGCATGGCTGCTCAGGTATGCAGAAGAGAGTGGAAATTTTCACACTTGGACCTACAGGGCTGTCAAAGTGACCTCTTAATAGACTGTCAGGGTCTGTAAATATCATTCATTCATTTTATCAGCTTATTTGTTAGAGCTTTCTGATATGTTTTCCTAGACCCAATTTTCAAAGGTCAGTTTGGCTAGTATGAATCATATTCATGATTCACAGAATTACAGTCCCCTGTAACACTGCCAAGAAAACAAGCTGAAACACTGTATAACATCCCTAACACTAACATTTACTTTTTACCAGTTATTTGGGGGGTTATCTCTAATGCTGCCTGAGTAAAACACTTCTATTGCTACCGTGAGTAACAAGGAGATTCAAATTCTGGTGAGCAAGCTCTCTGAGCAAGCTCGAGCAGTTGCTGTTGTTCATCCATTAACCGTAGGTCTAGCTCATACTGTCCCTTCATGCTTACTGAGTTTTGATTGCTTTGGCTGGGTGTAACAGAGAGATTGTGGCTGTTATCAGCAAACACTGCCGATCAGCTTATTTGTTGACTTTGGTGCAGAAATTCACTGACTTGGCTTTGTACTACATACACAGCCCTGGTAGTGCATCACTCTGTAAAACAAATGTGTTCCTCCATATTTTTCCTTTTTGCTGCCAAATCTCATCGATACTGAAACAGTGTCCTGGTCTATGGTATCACAACAACACACAGGCAACACATTTAATCGACAGTATTTTGTTTCATCGTTGTCAGTTTACTACCAGCTGTTTCCAAGTGATGGATCTATCAGTGTTTACCTTCAAATTAAATGCAACCACTCTTATTGTAGGAATGTGCAGTAACTGCTTGGAATTTCACGACTAGATATGAAAGCCCTGTAGTAAATATACTGCCTTTGGATATGAAGTTTAATAAGCTAAGTGCAATTGCTCTGTACCATTAGGGATTAACTTGAATACTGCCATATTTCTAGATATAGAAACATTTGTCCACTAATTGCCTGTTTAACATTATGTATTAAAAACATTTACTGCAGCCTGGCATTAAGGTAAGTAAATACTACTTCCCCCTCCTCAATGCAGTTACCAAACAGTACATTTCATTAGCTTGCTAAAGACACCCTGACTGCGGCCACGCAGCTCGCAGCTCGCCAAGCATCCCGCAGCCTTGTGCTAGTGATAAGCATCAGAGAGGAGGGGGCTGACTTGGGAACTGCCATGGAACCATGGATACCCAGCCTCTCCCCTTTGCTGTGAGACTCAGCTCTCGATCATAATGTTCCCTGTTTGGGATGACATACTGTTTAAACATTCCTATTTTTCCTTTTAAAGTTAACCAGGATGCTGCACAACATTAGTTTCCTGAGTGTGTCCCTTTTGCAGGCATGCCTGGCTGCCTGCAGACACCTTCCTTGGGAATGTTAAGTGCCAATAAACTGTATTTTTTTGTTCCTAATGGCCCACTCAGATAGGCCACAGCGGACTTAAGAATCAGTGTGGTGATGTAATTGGCCAGCTTGCTTTATTTTCTAGACACGGACAATTTTTCCCTCCATCTGCTTTCATGGGACTCAAAGCGATAGTCCTTACACAGAGGACTCAGGCTGAAATTGGTGTATTTTACTAGCAACAGAGCTGAGCAGAAGTGGAAAAGCCAGTTCCTAAAGAATACTAGTTCTAGGTGTTTCTCAGTAGTGCTGCAAAATGTCGTTTTTCTCTTTCTTGTCTTGCCACAAGCTAGGAATGTATATTCTTCAGTCAAACTGCACATGGTGGCATCTAAACCTGGGTGTAAAACTCCCTTGCCTGATTCAGAGAAGCTCCTGAGCTCTTTTGCCATGTCTACTTCTACCAGTGTTACTCCTTCAAACTCCTTTTCCACATTTGCAAGGCCCCAACACCTCAAGGTTTGCTGGCAATTTACAGTGCTAATATTTAGTAGTTCCTTTAGCAATAAGAAAGTATAGAATTATGCTAGATATCTTCCCAGCTATGTTTAATGATAGCTAAGCCTACATTTCAATACTCAGAGCACATTCTAACATCAAAGCATGTCAGAACTGAGGGCAGAAATTGGTTTAATCACATGGAACACTTTATATGAAGAAATAGTCCGATGCTACTTTGACAAAGCTAAGATAGCATTAAATCAGAGATGTTATCTTCATGTAGAGCTAATCAGATCTATTAAAATCCCGTTTTATATAAATTATCTTTTTTTTCTATGGCGAAATATCTACTGCTAGACTAGTTCAATTTTATTCTCCAGTCAGAAGAAAGAACTATGCCTGGATTGATGGAGAACATTTCCAGTTTGAACCACATTACTTAGCAGACATTGATTTTATTAGTCACATGGTGTTGTTCCTATTACCCAGCTGAATGCATATTCAAGCTCCTTGAGCAACAGTACTTGCCTGGGCAAAATATAATATTTGGTTTCTAAGGACATTTTAAAATAAATTGCTAAAATTGCTTTTCTACAAATGTGGAGGACAAAATCCTTTTCTCTTGAATGTTCACAGAAAACAAGAACAAAGGGGCAGAAACAAACACCATTGCTTTTAAACCCCCTCTACCTTACAGTGAGTGAGCAGAAAATGTTTTTACTGTCTCAAAGTCCAAGATTTCAAATATCTCCTCTTTCTGGATTAGGAGAGAAATAAGACATTTCAAACTAGGATGAAAAAAAGGCCTGAGTGAATGGTGGTGAGGGTCTCTGGTTTTGGAAGATCAGACTGAGTCTCAGTTACAAGTTTGTTAGCTCTACAAACAGAAGTACTACAGGAGGAACTGAATGAATACTGTCACAACACAGTCAGTGACAGTTATGTTACTGATTTGAATTAGTAACTTAAACCCTGAAACTTTAAGTCCCTGGTCCTTGTCCTAGCATAGCGTTATTGCTTATCCTGGAACACATGCCTTGTTCTTCCCAGAAACACCTACTTACTCCCATGAGAACAAAAAAAGAAAAAAAATAAAAAAGTCTGAAAGAATTAAAAAATCCTGATAAAATATAGTTTTGACAGATAATTCCTTCAGGGGCCACTCAGGAATAAAACAGCCTTTGGCCACCTTATTGAGGCTGCCATCCTTTCAAATCCCACAACCTAAATAGAATGAGGCTTGGGAAATATGTAGATAAGAGACATTTGGTTAAGTCTTGCTTCAGAAAGTAGATCATCTAACAGATCTGACAGGCAGAGTTACAACTCTAAGTTTATACTAAAGCCGTGTCCTGGCATGGTGCTGGAAGTGCTGAAATGTCATGTTTTCTACAAGGTGCAAACCCAAGGGTTCTTAAGAGGTAAACAGAAAGAAGTATAAGACTAACCATACTACTATCCTCATTAGATATTACATTTCATTTAGTTATTTCCCAGTTGCTTAAACTTTCCCTGAGGTTTTTGCTGGGATCTTTGTTCTCCACCTCTGCTCTGAAGAGCTGTGTCCTGTGCTCCCAGAGTTGCTAGGTTCTGGTCCAGGAGAGCTCTGAGATGGAGGGGCAGCAGTCAAGGGCTAGGTGGGTAATAAATGCCCTACACACGTATGAGCATTTAAATATCCTTAAGTGTAAGGATGCTATTCTAAAAGGAAGAGACTGTGCACTGTGTGCAGACCATCTTCTTATATCCAATCTCAAGTTTTCTAGTGGATTTTGCCATCCAATTCTGAATGAATGTAAGCGTGGCACAAAAAGTTCCTTCTCAGAGGAGGACAAACACCATTTTAAATTGTGTTTCATACAGATGGCTGACTATATTGGGATGATTCTTCACCTTAGAGACTGCATATATTCAGCCTCTCTAAGACTCAAACTTTCTATTAATCCGAAGGCAAAAGACTACAAGTGGTATAAATTAGTAGGGAAGTCCTCAACACAGCAACCACAGTACAAATACATTTTCTCTTTTAATTCTGAGTATCTCTAAGCATTGCTGTTTAACAGATGAAACCTCTTCAGATGCAAGGCTTTACACAGAAAACAGGCACCATTAATAAAATGTGTCATTTGGTAAATCCGGAAACTTCTGGCCATATTAATCAATAGGGAGCAATCACTTCAAAAAGTCCATGTTTCTGACTAACTACATGTGTGCTGAAATTAATGCAAATGGATAATAAAATATTTTCACACTGTACTGACAAGTAATGGTAGAAATCATTACCCTAATGGCTTATGAACTTTTTTTATTAGAGAGTGATATACAGTGGCAATATTATGATTAGTAGCAGACTTTCTATTCTGCACTTGACATAATAAAGTAGTAGAAATTATTAATGCACAGCATTTCAATTCTGTGTATATTTTATGTTAACTCCAAAGAAAATACAAATCAGGTTCTGTCTCTCAGCAAGTCTTAACCTCAAGACTTTGTCCGCACTAGTGTAACAGTCTTTCCAGCTACAATGGAATAAAACCAGCACACCTTCTCTGAAGTGGATGCAGTCAAATTGTTCAGACCAGTAGAGCTGTTCCCACATGAGGAAGAGAATAAATTGGTTTTGTATCTTATCCACGTCCACATCTGTGCCATAAAAACACAGCCTTCTTTCATTTATTGGCAAGTGCAATGTGATTGGCATTTACAGCATATATAAACACCTTCTCAGTTTGGATCAAAATCAATTTATAAATTGACATCAGTATTTCTCCACCACCAACTTCTTCTCCTATGAAGAAGGGCTGAGAGAGCTGGGGATGTTCAGCCTGGAGAAGAGAAGGCCCCAAGGTAACCTCATTGCAGCTTTTCAATACTTAAAGGAGGCTTATAAAAAAAATGGAGAGCAACTTTTTGCTTAGGCAGACAATGATAGGACAAGGGGGAATGGTTTAAAACTAAAAGAGGGGAGATATAGATTAGACGTTAGGAGGAAATTCTTCCCTGTAAGGGTGGTGAGGCACTAGCACAGGCTGCCCAGAGAAGCTGTGGATGCCCCATCCCTGGAGGTGTTCAAGACCAGGCTGGATGGGGTCTTGGCCAACCTTATCTAGTAGGTGGCATCCCTGCCTATGGCAGGGGTTTGGAACTAGATGATCTTTAAAGTCCCTTCCAACCCAAGCCATTCTGATTCTATGATTCTAACTCCACATGCGTGTATTAACATGACGTTGTGTCTAAAACTATAGCTGATATTTAAGGTGAGCATCACTGTATTATTGGGAACAACCACATGGGCAGTTACTGCAGCTTGGAAAAATCACAGTGGCCTATCAAACCCTTGTTACTTGGTTATGATTTGAGTTGCAGCAACCTTGAATTACATATTTTGCTGGAACTACTTGAGGCGAGGGAACCCAATATCACCACAACTTTCACCACCTCTGCTCAAGCTGGTTCTGCTAGTTAAACCCTAACACAGCTAGTTAGGACCTGATATCCTTGCCACTGCAGCTTAGGCTGTTCTGCTACTTCACCAGAACTACCTACTTGTTACATAGGACTAAGTTGTAGTTATAGATGCACACCATAGATACACAAATTAGATTGTGTTGGATCTTTATATTCATAGATCTGTACTCACACGTTTGGGGAAGGGGAACCCTTATGCAAGCAGAGTTAAAGTCTGGTAGAGGAATATGATTTTACAGTCCATAAAATAAAATATTTTGGGGCCAACTGCCTCAAAGAAAGGAAGAGGAGGGATCTGAATTGTCCAGCACTCTCCTAGCTGCTTACAAATAAATTCTTGAACAATTGCATCACTTCAGTTAGACTGAGCTATTACCGAAACGAAAAAAGTTTGGCATTCAGAGCCTCTCTTCCAAACAGGATCCTCACCAGCATGTCCTTTCAGCCAAGCCATGGGAGGGACAGGTCAGGAAAGTTCTGGTGCTGCTTGCAACGGCTTGCTCCCAGCTGCCAAGAGAGTACAGAGGGGAAATCACCTCTAAGGGTGCTGACAGAAATAGATGTTTGCATTTAGGGTTTTGTTCTTATCAGCAGGAAGACACCTTTGAGGAATAAAGCATAGATTACACAAAAGCATAAAAGCAAATCTCTCTTTTTTTGTCTGCAGGTACTTTCATTAAAAAAGCCTGCTGCTTGCAGAAGCCTCTGCGTAAATGAGTCTGCCCTCACACACCTGTGGCAGAAGAAAGGAATCTCAAAGCAGAAGTTAGCATGCCAATTTTAAAGCTCCTTGCAAAGGCCATAGGGATAGCAAAAACCACATGCAAGACATTTGTTCCTCTCGTGCACATCCACACATACAGTGCACGTGCAGACTGCTGAGCCCAGGCTCCACCCTGGGCAGCCATGACTACATTCCTTTGAGAAAGGTATGCAGCAGCACTGGCCTGGCACCACAGGCAGACGGACAAAAATTTAATGGGTTGCATGGCTTTCATGTGAGGGTTGACTCACACCCAGCTTACTCAGAGCACAGTATGCTTCCTGCACTTGGCTTTGTTAATGGACCCTCAGAAACGCTGCTATTACAAACAAGTAAATACAGATAAGTAACTTTCTTTTTCAAAATTCTCTTCCTCTCCTCATAGCAGAGTTCTTTTGCCCCATCAAGCCCCAACATCTTTTTTGTCTTCCTCAGAAGGAAGGAGAGAGTAAAGTTAGATTCTCTCAAGACCAGACTTAGAATGAGCACGTACACAGTACTTCAGAGGAAAGAAGAAAAAAACCTTTTCAGCTCACATAAATTCAGATTTTTAGTTAAATACATATCCTCTGCAATTACCACTGCCTACTGTTTCAGCTGACTCAGCCATTGCCTATAAATATAACTGTTGCTAACGGATGCCCAGTCTCCAGAATGGCCAATTGAACTCAGCAAAAGGCTGGAGTCTTGCAGAAACATGACCAGAAACACAGCAGCATTTAACAGAAGGTAAGGAAGAAACAAAGCAGTGACTTAGCACTGAAAAACTTCCCAGCTAGTAAGCTACCAAGTGCTGCTCCATTCATTGAAAGAAGGAAATCTACTGTGTATTACACAATGTGAAGAACAGGACAACTGTTCTTTTTTTTTTTTTTCCCAACATTTTTTTCCACTTCTTTAGCTATATAACAATATTGGACAGCTCAGTGATGTGACCAATATATCTCAGATTTTCCCTGAACTGGTGTCTTGCCAGTTGAATCACCTGACTAACGCAGGAGGGCAGTAGATAGTGATGTTGTTCTATTTTACAGTGAGAGCAGACAGGCAAAGATGGTATAATGCCTTCAGGAATCTGATGTGATTGATATCTGCCTATATTCCCAAGTGTAATAGTGCAAAATAAAACGACAAGGAAGTAAGCTCTGATCAGAGTGTACCGTAAGCACAGCAGAGCTAGCTACATCCCTGCTTTGTGAAGGCAGGGGGGATTGGCTAATGCACAAGTGGGCATGCTGCTACCTTGCTAGCACAAACAAACCCTGCAAATGATGTCATTAAAGAAAAGTAAAAAACACAGCTAAACAGTCTGTCAAAGTACTGTCAAGAGAAGAGAAATATCGAGGCAGTGTCAGTCTGGTTGCCACCAGGCATGGCTTGATGTTTGTGGAGAGTGACATTGTGAAATGCTCCTGAGAAATCTCCCTTTGGCATGGGGGAGAGTTTTCACATTTACCCTAGAACCACTTACTGAGCTATTTGCACTCACTACCACAAGAGTTTCTGTCAAGAGGACAGCTGGGAGCTTTGGCAGGAAAATGTTTCTTAGGGTGCCATTCACTAAGAAGTACATGATACAAATAATCTAACTTTTCTGAGTTGTTTCAACCATAACGCAAGCACTACACATTCTGAAAACACAAAGATGCTCTGGATGGAAAACAGAATTTTGATGAGGCCAAAGGGGAATCCAAACTACCGTATGGCAGGAGAAAAATGTGCCCCTTTTGTCTTGCAAGGCAAGGAGTTACTGCTTCAAGGAGCTTTCTCCATTCTACAGTTCCAAGTTGTAGCAGAAAGGGAAATAAAAGTATTTTGGTGAGGGTGAGGAGGAAAGAGGAACCTCGTTTGCCTATTGTTTTAACAAATTAACTCTTTGAAATACAAAAAAAAAAAGCAAGAAGAAGCAAGGTGAAAGGAGCATTTACAGAAACATCATTTTTTTAGAGACAAATAATCTACTGCTTGGTTTTCATAGATCCCAATAATAATGTGGAAAAATATTATTAATAATAATAAATAGGCAAGGTAACTACTGGACGGTGTTTGGCAATATAATGTCATCAACCTTATCATACTGTTGAGAAAGTTATGTGTGCCTTGTTTTCCTAGGCTTTTAGCTACAGAACCATCAAGGTAGCTCTTCTTGCAGAAATACGTACATTTAAGCATTGTAATTTATAGCCCAATTGATGTGCTTAAATGTTAAACACCTACTTAAATATTTCTGCTCAACTAGGTCATGCTGGATTGTTAGCCAGCATGTTATCTGACTACACCAAATTTCATCCTCTGAGTAGCAAACCTTTCCATACCTTTGGATGCAGAATCAAGCTTTCAGATCAAATTGCCCATCTTCTGCAAAATTATTCTGCAGAAGTGGGAGGATTGCGGCTTGGCATGTAAGACAAAGCCTTGCATTTTAATGCTTCCTCTCTTTCAGAGTTCTTTTTTCTCTTTTTTCTTTAAGGAACAAAATTATCTACAAAACATGCTTTCTTTTCATTAAGACAATGATTTTGGCCCCGCTGCCCTCCCTGCTTCATTTACACGATCTATTGAAAGTTGCTCAGCTAATGCTAATCACATACTGCCTTGTTGACAATCCAGCTAATCTGATTTGCTGCTCAAGTAACACACTTGGATTGTAAAAACCCTAGATTTCAGACGTCTAGCACATAATTCAGCACTACCTGCAAGCTATTATTCACTAGCCTGAGTGCCTCATCAGTACAAGGTATTAGTTAACTTCTTAGAGATTGTCCTATCAAAAGAGCAACAGGTGATTGCTTTTTTGAGGCACTCATCCCAAATCCTGGCTATACATTTCACATGCCTACTGCATATGCTGTCTGGATTATAAAAGGAAAAGCATTAGGGTGTATTTGCAGTTCTGTAACAGTGGGAATTAAATGCATAAATCCTATCACCGTGCAGAGGATCTATGTAACTTAGGCCCTGTTAAGTGTATGGAAAATTTGAACTAATCAGGCCATCGCAAAGAGGTACTATTTGCAGGGGGCCACTCAGTATAAAACATGTTAAGACTTTTCAGGTTCATTCCCTCTTCCATGAATTTTAGACTTTTTGCCTTAGTTTGACCCTATCCAGCTATTTAAAGGATGTTAAATGCTTTGTTCATTTCAATTCTCAGTCCATAGCTCCTATCATTCCTTTCATCTCTGAAAAGAAAAGCAAGAAAAAAGGGGAAAAAAACCCTCTCCGTCCTCTGTACAGTCATGTGGCTGATGCTAACGCTTTTTACAGAAGTGTCTCACCTGGGATGTTCTACTTGCTCCCCTTCAACTTATGTTATTAAAGGTCTTTGGAGATACTTTTGTTTCATCCTTCTGTTCTAGTTTAGCAAGGGTGATGACATACCAACTGAAATGTCTGGAGGCTTGTTAGCAAAAACCCTGTCACTGGGAGGAATCAAAGTGTTTTTGTGCAGAGTCCTTAGGGCACTGATCCTGGCAATACAGCTGGACTCAGATGCAGCCTCCACATGGTCTAACGTGACAAGCAGCTGGATCCTCAAGCCAACAGACAGGGAGTTGTTTTCTCAGGATGAAAAGTGTTTCCCAAAACCAAGGAGTGAAATGAGCACCATTGCCAGAAAAAACTTGCTTAATTTATTTCAGCATTTTTTAACTCTCAAAGAGGGCAGAACATACACTTACTAAAAAGAAGAAACTGGTTCTTTTCACTGCAAAAAATCAGAGTGAGCACTGGAGCAAATTCAACACTGCAGATCAAATTGTGAACAAGATGGGAGTCGGGAACATTTCCTTTTAGTGAGGCCAGCCCTCCGTACAGATAAGTAACGGTTTTAAGCTGAAAATAAGCCTGAGACTGCCTGTCAGATGTATATGTAATCATTTGCAGTCTAGCTGGAGGACGACCCACAAATACAAGTTGGCCATACATCAGTAATCAAATAATTGACTGGCTGACAACTCAGCCCAGTATTTGGCGTGATGCCCCTGACTAGACAGGAAATGGCATTTCCTGCGTCTTGATAAAGCAGATGTCACTTGGTCCCTCCAGCAAAATACATGGCACTGGGGGCATCTTTAGAAAAGGTTCCTTCCCACGCATATAACATTGGCCAGTTTAAAAATATTCCCCCTCTGCCATGCAGCTTTGTCAGGCAGTAGCTTTTAAGAGGCTAAGAATTTAGGGGGAAAACTTCTACAAAAGATGATGTCTTTATAACTGAATGAATCTGCTGCCATGCTGCTTTCCCTAGCTGGTGTTCCTGCTCTCACTCAGGTTGTGTCCTTCCCTGAGGACACACTCCCTTCCTGCCCAGAAATGCAGCACTCTCTCAAGAAAGTAAGCATGAGACAGGGGCTCGTGGGATTGGAGTGACTTGCAAGATAGCATCTTGGACACTCATAGTCCCAAGCAAGTTGTTTTGCTGTCTGTTTTGGTTTCCATTAATTTAACCTAAGAGGGCTCATTCTTTCTGTGGTTTGCAGGTATAGAAACGGTAGCTGTTACTGCACTAAATAACATGTGATGGATGTTTTCTGAGTTTGATCTTGTATTTGTGAGTAACGTGACTTTATCTGGCAGTTTACTATGTAGACATGGATTTAACTGAAATCACTAAGCCATCTTGCATGTTGTTTACTTCACTGCCCAGCACTCCAGAAAGTAGCAGGGACAGTAAAGTCGGCTTCCCTGGGGGCAGTCAGAAACCGTGAGGAAGCAACATACAATATGTGAAAGCATCAAACTCCTCCATTCCTATCACTAGCTTTCAGCTGGCTTAATTCCTGGGACAGCTCACCTCAAAATCACATGAACACCAGCATGGAGGGAAAGACTGAATATGAAGAAGGGAGATGGGGACAACAGCACTCTCAGTCTGTAGCTGCCTCTGTGACCACAAAGTCAGGCTCCCAGCAGAACTCTCTTTATAGCCTTTCCCAGGGGGAAAGGGGGGCAGTTTGGCTCTGGCCCCCGGGACAAATCATGTTACTGCCACCTTGACAGGGCTTAGTGCTGCCAGTCTGCTTTGCCAGGATGCATTTGGGACTGCGAAGGAGATGCTCCCTTGATTAAATATCAAGAATTTACATTACCAGATTATTCCCCTAATCCATCCAGTTCCATGTGCTGTCCCTGACAGCAGCCAGCACCAGCTTCTTCAGAGACCAGAGTAAAGTCCTCATTATAGACAATTTTACAGTTAATAAAATCCTAAAAGCCTGTACGCAGACAAATCCCTGTGGTTTTCACATTAGGAGTTTGCCAGAGTTAAAACTGAGAACTGACCATAGGATTTGGTGTAGCAGAAAATGTCAAACCCCTGTTATCCGCAGAGCTTATGCTACTAATAAACAGTGAAAACACAGAAGCATAACTGGAGTTATCTGCACAGTAACAAAGCCCTATCCTTAAATAATATAGCCCTTAGAATTACATTTCAGAGGAAAGAAGGGTATATCTGCAGTGGTTGCCTTTTCCTGCCACCCCAAGTGCAGATTTCTGCAATCATCTCTCCAGGCTGAGTGCTGCATGCAGAAGTCAGGATGCAAAACCTAACTCCTGTGTAATCCTTCAGGCTGGTTACAGTGCTTGGTATGCTACAAAGATAGCCAAGCTGAACTTAAGGAGGCAAAAATCGATTCATAAACAACTTTTAGATTTGATAACTGTCCAAACGTTCACTGCTTGGGTGAAGATAATTGTACTTGCATGCATTTCTGAAATCTATGGCCAGGATGAAAATGGGTATCATTCAATAGCTCATCTCTCAACGGTGCCTGTAAATACACTGGCTGATCTATAAAGATGGCTTGGATTATTTGTTTTGTATTGCTTCCTCCACTAGTTCTCCATTGCCTCCTGTTTCTGTTACTCTCCACATCTCCTTATAATTAGTTTTAATTTACCCAGTCCCTGTAGTACAAGCATGTCGTACATTTATACCACAGCCTGTTACCACCCAACATGATGAATATCAAAGGCTCAAGCTTGTTATAAGCATTAACACATGCAGGCAACACCAGATATTGTGTGATTAGTGCTTTGGAAGGTGGAGGCCAGGTCTAGGAGGCTTTTCATTCCAGATCAATAGGACTGATAGAGATTTCTAGGCAAGTCTTTGGGCTAGACAGTTGTTTAGGCATAGTCTGTAAGCAAGGGCTGTGTACAGATTACTTCTGCAGGGCCAGGAGCAACACAAGACTCAGAATGCTTAATAATGGTGTGATTCCTCAGTGGGTGAGGTTGACCCAAGTCATCTGTGCCCCAACCCAACATTGCACCCAGCCGCTCTGCCCCTAGCTGTATTCTTGCCCCCTCTCTTGCACTAGGATTGATCCCTACACAGCTGCACGAAGAGCTCATTTGGGGAGCTGAAATTATCTATAAAACTATAAAAAGTGTTGTGAGTGCATTCGCTTGTTTCAGATCTTATGCCATGATCTTACAAGCAGCAGCAAGAAAGGAAGGGCAAGATCATAGAACTGGGAGCAGAAGCGATGGAGGAATCACAGCAGCCCCATTTTAGACTAGTTTAAGTGGCATAACATTACAGTCTCACTCACTTCAGTGACTTACAGCACTTGGTGGGGGCAGAGATTTCAGCATACACCCCTGAGTTCAGCACATTTGGGTCCCTCTTGCCTCCAAGGGAAAAACAAAATGTGCATCTTTGAGGGAGGAATCTGACTTGGACTTGGGCTTCTGGTAACTCTGAGAAGAGTGAAGGGGTCTGGGGGCTCTGGTGCCCCCAGTCCTGGGGGATAGATGTAGCTGGGAGTACAGAAAGACATCTGCATTGTCTGTGACCGTGCATCCCTGCTCCTGCAGTTCTCCTTGCCTGTGTACACCTAACACACTGCACATACTTAATTACTCTATATATTTGTGTATAAATTCTCTCCACAACTTTTACTGACCCATCCATTAAAGTAATTTGCAATCCATGGTCTGCAGAAAGCTGGCAATCTGTATCACCTAACGATGGCCACAAAGCAATTGTGGCACTATGGCTTAAGGCAGCATAACCTTACATCCCTACCAGGTAATTACTAGCACAGCATATCTGCCCACTTGGCCTTCTCATTCCCATCCCCATGTCATTTCTTCTTTTGCATGGGCAGCAAGAAAGGAGATGGTGCAGAGGCAGGACCAAACACTGCTTTATCTGGTAATGGTTCTGAACTTGCACTGTCTGCAAGCATACATGAAACAATAGCCTAATAAAGCAGGCATATTGCTGGGAGCTTAAATTTGCTGTCTGAGGACCTCCCGCCCCTCTGAAAACGTTGTCTATGGCTTCTCAGAATAGAGGAGGCTGTAATGGCATGGCATTACACTATCCTGTGTGTATCAGAGCTGCTACAAAGAGGAGGAGAACTGCCATCTGACACAATGCAATCAGACCTCTGGCTTTTCCTCCATGCCTTTGGGATTTAAGGTCTTTTTCTTTTTTTTTAACCTTCAGCCCTCCTGCAAACCTAATCTCTCTCTTATCCTACAGAAGCATGTAAAGGTTAAGCTTGTGTGACACAAAGTTCATGGAGAGGCAAGCATCTATTATGACTTCTAAACACCAAAAGTCAACTTGCTTCTCTACTATCCTCATGTTAACGTTTCACCTCTGCTTAACACAAAAGAGTTCTGCAAGGCAGCACAAAACACACGGTTGGGGCAAGGAGTATATGCTGAAGCAGGTGTATTCACTACTAGCTTCTTGTACTGCATGTAAGGTACAAGCAAAATGTTGTGTCTTTTTGTTCATTAACCTGATTTGCAATGATATGAGTGACTATGTGGGAAAAAATAACTGGGGGGGGGAGGGGGAGAAATACAGAGATGCATCCCTTAGTGGCTCCTCTCTAACCTGCAGGGTGATGAACAGCTATAGCACAGTGTTGTATTGCTGACAAGAGACTGCCTAAATCCTGGATTAAACAATCATAGACTGGATTGCTGACTCCGTAACATTCCTGTGCAGCCCTGTACCACACATATCCATCCTGTTGTCACTTCTGTTTAATGATAAAAGCCCTTTCTGCTTTGTATTTTGCTACATTTAAAAAATAATAAAAAAAAAAAGTAAAAGAACACTGTGGGTGCAAAGTCAACTGTTCAAAGGTTAGGAAATGACAGGTTTAAGATTTCCTGCCTCCCTTCCATTTACAATACAGCCCTCAATTATAAGGCCACATGCTATTTTTTTCTGATGAAACACTGTGACTCTCAGTGCAATAGATGGTGCCAATGCACAGCTGTGCAACATGTTGTTTCATTCCCTTCACCTACCATGTAGTTTCAGGCTCTGCTTAACTGTACGCTAACCAAATCCCTTCCCTCTGTATAAAATAATTTATCTCTTCATGGGCTCTCCTGTGGTGCTCCTCAATATGCCACTTGGATGCCTCGGAAGCAGAAGTTAATTTATCTCTAAATTAGAGAGGAGTTTATATTCCCTCCATTTTCAAGATGGGAAGCTGTAGCTGCAGTGAGGCTGCACCTAGTAAGCACAGCAACCCACCAAAACTTGCCCTTGCACCCCATGGCCTCCCACCAGCCACCCAGCACCCAGGCTGGAGTGCGTGCTGCCCTCATGGCCTGCATGC
The DNA here is from genome assembly GCF_964211835.1 of Anser anser. Classification (NCBI taxonomy): domain Eukaryota; kingdom Metazoa; phylum Chordata; class Aves; order Anseriformes; family Anatidae; genus Anser; species Anser anser. Next base: position 47,795,717 of record NC_139721.1, on the reverse strand, counting down.
AGGGTGGGTGCACGCCCTCCCACGGCCCTGTTTCTGGGTGGGTGCCTGCCCCTAGACACTTTGGGAAGGCAGGCATTTCCACTGCATCCCTCTGTAACTAGATCAGCAGCAGCAAACACCCACCCCCTCTGGTTTTGGTGGGTTTTGTTGGTTTTTTGGAGGGGGAGGCAGGGGGAAAGTTGAGCCAGGGTTCTTCCTGTGCCTGGTCTCTTTTATTTCACCCTCAGGTTTCAGAGCAGTCTCTCTTATAGCCTCGCTGTCTCCTTCCAAAAGCTCTTTCCTTTCTGCTAGTCCTCTCCCATCTCTATAAAGCTTTGTCCTCAGTCCCTGCAGGACCATCTCAGGCTTTCCACCTCCCTGTCCCCACCTCCTCCCTGTTCCCAGGATTCATCCTGTGCTGGTGAGCAGCAGGGAGGCTGCTGTCCTCTTCCTCTCCGCAGGGGTTCTCCGCAGGTGATTCTCTCCAGCCTTTAGTGAATTTATTTGTCGTTTAGTTTTACATTCTCCCTCCTCCTTTTAACTTCCCATGCTCCTAACATTAATGTTTGGGCACATTTTCATGTACTCCCCAGATGAAGGCAGCTTTTCTCAATTCTGAATCAGTTTTCTTTTTTTCAAATTTTATATATATATATATATATACATTCACTATACTGCTGAAATTAAAGCACCTCTGTTTTGCATCACCCAAAACCAAAACATGCAGCTAGCAACCTTCCCAAAAGGAGGCAAAGTGTCCAAAGAGGGAATCCCCTTCCCTTTGCCCATGGTTACTTTTGACCCCACAGAGCAACCCGTTTCCTTTCAGTCCCCAGCTGCTGCCATGGCAGCTGCACTGCGGCACGGCAGGACCCAGAGAAAAAATTTTTTGCATGGGGCTCAAGTGTAACCTGCAGCTGCGTGTACAGCCTGGCACAGGGGGACAGCAGGGCTCTGCACCTCCTCTTCCTGCTGTAAGCTCAGCTTGCTTGAGGGCCAACTGGGAGCAGGACAAAGTTTGTTTTGCTGGTAAGGGCACAAGCAGAGAGAAGAAGAGAAGAAGCAACCGATGCAGGAGGGAAGGGAGAGATAGGATTTGGGGGCAAGAGGCAGTGGTGTAAGGAAATAAAGATAAAGCTCACCCCAAATTTCTAGTCAGTGCCATACCCATCCTCCTACCCCCAAACTCAGCTTATTCCCTGTCACAGCACCTAATATTTTCATCAGAGGAATCAAGAAGGGAAAGAGGAGAAAGGATGGGAAGCTAGAAGAGCAACGGCTTGAACACCGAGAAAAAGTCTCTGTGCATAACCTGGCACTTCTCTCACATGTTGCCTGCTGCTGGTGCTTTAAGATAACCTTCCCAACCTCTATTTATGCAGAAACTGCCTAATCCAGTCACTTCATCATAAGGAGCAGGCTGTGACACCCCCACCCTCCCCAGTGTGAATATTTTGCCTTCCTCTTTCACGTGGCAGCAGCAGGATCTTGAAGTATTCACTTAGTCCCCAGCTCTCTACCCAGGACTCAAAAGTCATATTTCACTGTATCAAATACTAAACATTGGATGACATTTAATTTTCAGCACAGGTTATATACCATTGCAGAGCACTCATCTATAGATCTAACACCCTGATATGTGCTATATACCTGTGCAGCATATAGCCAGGCATTTAGAGGAATATCATTAACCAGCCATCCAGCTATTTAAAATGAATTAAAAGCAGCCTCAATTTTCACATTTGCTCCCAAATGTCCTTGTCAATTTGCAACCTCAGTTTCCATAGACACTTTTTTTTTTTTTTAATTCCTTCTCACAGATATCACCTTTCTTGGAGTACAAAAGCTGCAAGTTAACAAATTAGAACTGATTATTCAGGGAGAAACTGTATGAGAGATCATTCTCACACATACCTGGCACTGGCTGTCCTCCCTTTTGATGGGACACAGCCCCTACGACATTGTTTGGGTCTCAGCTCACTGCATTTGGTAGATTTGAAGGCTTCAGAGTCCAAACAGAAGCCAAACCTCACCCTAGCTTAAAAAATGCCCACTCCAGGGGTGCACTCTATCTACATATTCAAGACTCAGTGCATATGCCCTCCCCTCCACCCCCAGAGGCTAATCCTAATCTTTCTGGCCTCGGACTCCTTAATTCTGT